>NC_083601.1:9688516-10313516 GCF_029168945.1 Cannabis sativa | reverse complement strand
ACTTTCAAGCTCACACGATCAAGGTGTTAACTGACCAACCACTTAGGTAAGTTTCGATATAGCCAGAAGCATCAGGGCACCTACTCAAGTGGGTAGTTGAACTAGGTCAGTTTGAGATCACCTATCAGCCTCGCACAATAATCAGAGGACAAACATTAGCAAACTTCATTGCTGAGTGTACTGGCCTTGAAGAATATGATCCCATGATCTGTGAAGACCAAGTCCACACGCTTGAGACTCCAGCTCAGGGGACACTAGACTTTCTTGGAAGCTTTATGTAGATGGATCTGTTGGATTTTATGCCCTAAATAAAACTTTTTACAATCTGATTAGTTATCAATATAAGAAATTTGAAGTGATTGATGTTTGCATGAATTTTACATGCTAATGGTTTAATATGTTTAATATGTTTATTACATTCATACACACAAAATCAGTTAAATCCAGATCATATGTTTATTCACAATTACAGTATCGTCAACACAGTGGAATGTGATTGTGATCATATGAATCAAAAGTTTTGGTCCCTGTTTCATCAGTGTTATTGGATTTACACTAATGTGATAATCAGCGATGATGTGTACTTACACTTGGAGTAAGTGTTATGTTCTTTCCAGGGCATTAGTAAAGTATACTAGTTTCGAATGTATGGAGTATACATTGGACTGGACCGATATTGCAACTAAGTTAAGATATTACAAACTTACCGTTACACATATCTTTCCAAGTCAATATCAGTAGTTGATCTTTAGATTAAGAGATTCTAAATCCTGATATGCTTGGGCTCAACTCAGGAGTGCTATTCATGTTCTTTGATTTATTAGTTAAGCCTACTTTTGGGTCAGGGTGATACGTATATTTTGGGAACATGATAGTATGATTGAGTGGGAGTGCTGAACATAAATATGGAATCTATAGCTTCTACTGGTGTATAGAAGTCAAGTGATGATTCCCTTCGAGCTTAGCAAATAGAAGTAAATGGATGAGCTCTTGTTTAACTGACTAATTATTAGATCACTAAACACCATTTACAGGTAGCTAAGTGTTTTAAGGGGCAAAATACATTGAGGGGTGAGAACGGTAAAGAAATCTCATCTCGATGTAAATCATCTATATAGAGGATCTTTAAATCACAATAAGATTATAACAATGGTTAAATGAGATAGTATATTGATATCGTGGAACATACAATATGCTCTACATAAGTCTGAGAGTGCAATTCTAAGTTCTAAGAGTGGATTCAACGAAGAATTAATAAGTAGGAATTTACTTGGTAAATTTGGTTCACTTATTGGAAGCTCAGCATATAGATCCATGGTCCCCATTCTAGTTGAGAACATTCTGCTTGTAAGACTCATTAATTGATTCGTGATTGATCAATTATAATTCTAAAGTTAGACTATGTCTAATTTTATGAATTTTCACTAAGCAGGGGTGAAATTGTAAAGAAAAGAGATTCTAGGTTTATTTATTTATTAATGGACTTTATATGTCTAATTAATAATTAAATTAAATGAAAATATTATTTAATAATCTATTTTAGTTATTAAATAATTAGTTTTGGCATTTAAAAGGTTAGAATTGGAAAATTGGTGTTTTTGAGAAAATAGAGATAAAATTTGATAAAATTGCAAAATCAAGTGAGGCCCAATCAACACCATGGCCGGCCACTTAGATTAGCTTTTTCAAATTAATATTTTCATTATTTTAATGCCAAATAATTCTAAACCTAAACCTAGTAGTTGCCTATAAATAGAAAGTGATGGCTCAGTCAAATACACATCTTTGAACAAGCCTTTTTGACAGAAATTTCTCTCTTCAGAAAAATTGAGCCTTCCCCACTTTCTATACCTGGCCGAAATACCTCCCTCTTTTCTCCTTCATCTTTTTCGTGACCCTAGTGAAAGAGTAAGTGCCCACACACAGCAAGCAGTAACTCAATCATAGATTGGAAGACTGTGAAGGATCAAACTTGAAGAAGAAGGACATTCGGGCTCAGATCTTGATTATACTCTGCTACAGAAAGGATTCAAGGGTTAGAGATCTGAGTGGAAGGAGACATTAATTCCGCTGCATCAATGTAAGGTTTTCTTAACTTTATATGTGTTTATTTTATAGTTTTAGAAAGTTCATATTTAGGGTGTTTAAACAACATACTTGTGAGTAGATCTAAGATCCTGGTAAAATAATTTCCAACAACTGGCCTCAGAGCCATGGTAATTGATTTACTTACATGAAATTTGGACTTTAAAACGATTGTTTGTATGTTCTTTGGACGGTATCATGTTGTATTGAGTGTTATTTGATGATTGATTGATGTTTGTAAATTTTCGTGAAAAATAATTGCGATTCTGTTTCTGGAATTATTTTTATTGGATAGTATGAAAAAAATTAAGCAAGTTAGCCTTTTACAGAACTCAATTTGGATTTTATTTGAATTAGTTATGAATTTTTGAAGATTTGAAAAAATCGGGGTTGTGCTGAAATTTTCTTGCGATCGCAGAACTGTCCGTACAGTTCACAATTTTTTCGTTTTTCTTCGATTTTTCATGCTTTTTCATGGAATTAACTTCCGATTTTTTGTATAGTTTTGTATATATACTATTACTATTCCTAATTCAATTCTAATTATCATTTTGAATTATTTTAATATTTTTTAAATTTAATTCAAGATATTAGTGTAATTTGAATACGAATAGAATTAGTATCTATCTTCTTGCTTAAAAATCTATCTTATTTTTAAATTTGATTATATCTTATCTTATTTTTAAATTTAAGGTCAGATTTTATAAATATTTTTTTTAAAATCAAATCTTTTTTAGAAATTTTGACCTTATTTAAATTTAAAATAAGATATTTATTATCATGTAATTTTAAATAGATGTAAGATATTTTGCTAACTTTTAAATTTTGTTATTTTATTTATTTAAATTAAATTTAAAATCTGAAAAGATATTTCATTTATCTTTTCTAATTTTTATTTAATTTTTACTTTTAAAATAACATTTAATTTAAGTAGTTAGCAAATTTTTGAAATGATATTTAGGTTGGTTGAAACCTAATTTTTCAAAATAGTAGGTTTAATTTTAAATATTTTTTAAATAATCTCGAAATTTAAATTTTTTATTTTCGAAATAAATATTTATTTTTTTTTATTTATTTTTCGAAAATTAAATTAATTTTTTTTAATTATTTAATTATTTATTTTTTCGAAATTATTTATTTAAAATTAAATAAATCCTACTTCCAACTATCCAGCTAACCTTGTTGCAGGAGTATGTGGTTTTAGCTTGTATGTAAGTTTTCAAAACCTATTATTACTTGATTGCAAATAGCCATGGTTACTTTTTGCCAGATCTAATGATCTGATGGCTCCCTTGGTCAAGTTAATAATTTGTAACAGGTATATTTACAATCTTCTTTCATCTGTGTATGACCTAGCAACATGATAGGATCCATCCAAAGTGTGCATGTGTGAGCCCATATGTTTATTTTGTTTTAATATAGATACATATAGGTTGTTGCTAAATAAAATGTCACAACATAATAGATTTTATTTAGGTCCATTTAGTTCTTGGACCTATTCAATTAATAACAGTTATTTATTTTAAGGTTAAATTCCTCTCTTTTGGGCCTTGTGTGAGAGTTGGGAGCCATAGAAGTGGGTACGACATACTGAACCCAGCACCCTCTCACATGAACTACCCCAATTGTGAAGGCCCATTTGCGTGATTTGAATAACTGTACTAGGTTAATTATATTAGTTTGACCTAATAAAATTGAATTAGCAACATAATTAACTTTTAAAATATATGAAAAATTATTTTCATTTTAATATTTTAAAGTTAATTTTAAGAAAAACACTTTTAGTTTAGATATTATTTCTAGACAAACTATTTGTATTTTTCTTGTATTTAATTAAATATAGAATTTTAACTAACTAAGATTCTTTCTGGAGCTTATTTAATTAAATATTCCTATTTAAGTTATAAATTACTTGTAACAACTGATTTTTCTTATCTAACTTAAATTTGAATATTTGATTTAAATTTTAAATCAAAAGTTGAGGAATCCTAGGCATTAGTTATTAAAGATTCTTAAGATATTTTTTAAGTTAATATCTTTTCAAATATTAACTTAAAATGGATTTTCAAAAAAAAAAAAAAACTTAAAATGGAATATTTTAGATATTTTTTTTGGTTAATATCTTTTCAAATATTAACTTTAAAAGATATCTTCAAATTAAGTGGTTACTACTTAATTTTTGATATTTAATTAAATCTAAATTTGAAATTATTTAAGTTTAAGATTTTTTCTATCTAACTTAAATTAGATATTTTTCAAATTTTTGAAAAGATACTTAGTCAAATAAGATATTTTCTAGATAGTAATTTCTAGACTACTTATTATTTCTAATATTTAAATAGGAAAATATTATACTTTGTGAAATTAATTATTTAAATAATTAATTTTGGTACAATTTTATTAAGTATATTTTTCCTAGTATTAAATAGAAATTAATAATTAAGCCTTCTCTACACTTAATTATTTATTTCTTGAATTTAATACATTTAATTAACTTGAAAAATCTAAATATCTAAGTTGATTTTCATCATGATACTTAAATATTTATTGATTTTTCATGACACTTAATTAAATAGAAAATTATTTTAGGTTGAAATTTAATTTTTCAACTTAAATTTAAATAATTTTCAATATATATATTTTTCTTTATTTTATTAATCAATTTCGAAATTTGCATTTTATTTATGCAATATTTTCGATTTTTTTTATTTTGAAAAATAGATTGAGTTGTAAATTAATTATTTATTTTAATTAATTCTTGGACCAACTCAAATCAATGATTTTTTCATTTAATTGATTAATTTAAAATAAATGAATTTAAAATATATATATTATTAGAAATTGAATTAACTAGTCAAAGAATATCTAGATAGATGATATTTTTGCTTGAAGTATTTCTTTTCTATTTTTATTATTTTCGAAAATTGTATTTTTATATACTTTAAATTTTCGAACCCAATAAATATATTCTCAAAGGAAATTTTTAAGTTGCTAATTATTTATTTAATTCAACTTAAATTAATTTTCTTAATATTTATATTTAAGATTATTACTAAGATGGAAATAATTAATTTTATTTCAATCACCATCTAAGTATAATTTTATAAATATTATATTAAATTCTTATTTTTGAATTTTAATTCTTAATTTAGAATTTAATGAGATTTATTTATTAGAATTATAAAGAAAATACATTTTAAATAATGAGCTTTATTATTATTAAGATATTCGATCTCCATTGTGGGTTTTACACCGCGTTTGTTTTAGTGAGTAATCCTCCCTAATGGAGGAACGTTCATTAGCAATTTCGCACCGTTTAACCTCGCATGATAAGTGGTTTGTAAGTGTTTTATATGGTATAGATCACCCTAATGGTGGCGACCATATTTGACTTGCAAATTGCGAAACAATGGTAGAAGCTCATGAGATAGAATAGCCTTGACTCTCGCCTAAACGGGACAACGCTGGATTCTGATCTTGATCGAATAAAAGGTTGCTAGAATGTTTAACATTTTAGATGAGCTGACAACTCTATTCAATGGATGGTAGCTTTGACTCTCACCTAAACGGGACACTGATATCAGTTTGTTGAAAACCTTGGAAATTATTTAGGATTGAATTTTTAAGTATTTTCTCATATCATTCCTACTTGCTATGTGCTTATAATTTCTGAATTGATTTTGTGTTAAACCATTATTTGTTGATTTCTATTATTTTGTAGTATCCTGTTTTGTCAAAATGAATCCCATGTTATCACTGTTGACTGAAAATAAGCTGAATGGATCTAACTTTAATAAATGGAATGAGAACATTAATATTGCTCTCATAGGTGAAAGTGCCTTGTTTGTTTTAACTGAGCCGTCACCTGAAGTGCCTGGGGACAATGCCTCCAAAGCTGTGAAAGAAAAGTATGAGCGTTGGCAGAAAGCAAATGACAAAGCTCTATACTTTATGCTTTCTAGCATGGTTGACACCCTCAAAACTCGGTTTTCTAAAACCGAGAAGGCTGCTGAAGTTATGACGAAGTTAAATGAGCTATTCGGTAAGGCATCACTTCAGTCACGCTTTGACGCGACTAAGAAGTACATTAATGCACGGATGGAACCTCATCAAAACGTGCGTGACCATGTTCTCCTCATGTCCAGTTATTTCCAAGAAGCCCAAGATCATGGTGCTGAAATGGACAGTGCTACTCAAGTTAGTCTTATCTTGAATAGCCTGACTCCAGCATTTCTACCATACACATCAAATTATGTCATGAATAAGAAGGAAATTGACTTTCATGATTAGTCAATGACCTTCAAACTTATGAAAATTTGATTGGAGGACCCAAGAAGAAAGGGAGTAAACCTCACAATCCTGGGAATGGTAATGGGACGATAAAACCTGAAGCAAATGTTGCCTCTGCTTCAAAGCCCAAATCGAAGAAGAAGTGGAACAACACCAAGAAGCGAACAAAAGCCATGAAGAATAAAAAGGCTGTTCCTTCTGGTGATGCTACACTTAAAGGAAAGTGTTTCTACTGCAATGAGAAAGGTCATTGGAAACCCCAGTGTCCTAAACTTCTTGCAAAGAAACAAGGTATTTCCATTAATAAACTTTAAAAAGTTTAGTGAATTATTATCCAATTGGATTTATGATTCTGGACTAACTTTGTTTATTTGTTTTCTTCTTCTTATAGGCCAAGCTACTTGAACTCAATTGAGTTGGATCAGAAAGCTGGATCAAGGGTGAAATCGTCCAGATGAAGATGAAGCTCTTCAATTTTTGAATTAATTGTTTTAGTTTAAAGACAATTTGGATTTCAAATTTTAGTTAGGGATATTTATCCCTGTTTTTTCTCATATTGTTGCAATATTTTTTTTTAATATTAATAAAGTTTTTTTTTTTTCGAAATTCCCTATTGCAATTAATGAGATTGAGCTTCATTTAATTTATCTTCATCAATTATTACCACATTATATGTGTATGTTTGTCTGTGTAAGTGTTTTTATTATTGATGCAAATTCTATAATATTTACAACTCTTCATAGAGTTATATTATATAAACACTAGAAATTATTTCTATGTTTATCAATAATTGTTAATTCTCATACAATTATTAAGAATTTGTTTAATAAAAGGATCTTTTGATCTGATAGGGGTGGAGAAAAGTTAAGAAAACTATGCAGTTCAACGATCTTTTATATCTAATGAACTCTGGATAGTATTCAACTCCACATAAACTCTATCACACTAAGAGAATCATGATCTTTACAACCTTTAGGGGTGGATCATAATCTCTCTATATACTTAGGGGTGGAGGTTATCCATAGTACTCTATATGTATATTCTTAAGGGTGGAGTCCATTCCACAATTCCCTATGAAACACATATCTTGTTTAAACATGGAAGTAATATAATGAGTCAGCTATTGTCAATATAAATTCTTGATCTTGATTGTATGTTCCATTTCGTTTTTACTGTTGTAAGTAAAAGTTTGATACCTTTGAAAGTTCTTTGTTAAAGTTTCACACTACCTTAATTGAGTGGGAGAATTTTAAAGTTCTATACCCATCTTCATTAGGTTGATAATTGTGATAGGTACTTAAGAACACTACTGAAAAGCAAATCTAACCATTCACATGGATAGGTATAGCTTATCAGAATTATGAGAATAAGATAAAGAACTCTAGTTCAGTCCATTCGAATGACTTGAACCAAGAATTCTTAATCCTCATAAAATTTGATGGTATCTTAATTTTGATTACTTTATCTCTGGCATGTATTTTTCACTTCAAAATACTAGTCTGCTATGTTGATGACTTAGTCTTAACTTAAAGTTTCAGACTAATACAAAAGTCACAACTAGGTAACTCTCCAAACAATCAGAGGTTAAAAGTATTATTTAACCAGACATCTGCTATTGAGTGGGAGCTATCTGAGATGTAATCAAATAAGGAACATTAGAAGATATTCAAGAAGGATTTATGAAAGTGATCTATACGTTAGATATTAAGGAACTGTGTAACAGTTGTCTTTGTATCTCACCATCTAATTTCGAAATTTCTATGAGATGGTGCTTACTTTGGGGGTGGAGGAATTATTGTAAAATAATTCAAGCTCTACCAGAGAAGAACTATAACTTGGTCTATTCGAAAATACCAGGAAGTTATATCACTGAAGATAAGTCTACACTGTATTATCTCAATTACATATTTTAAAATATGAGAGATATGTCTTCTGTTAATTCAGATGTACTTTTAAAACAGTAAAGATTTCAGTATCCCTTGATAAGTAAAGCATATAGTAAAGGATGTTTCATAAGAGTTTTTATGAACTAGTTTCCAGAAGTTTGGGTGGATTCAAATATACTACACTTGATCTGAAGATCAAGACATCAGATTGACCTATTTGCATAGTTTGTTTTATATTAGTGCAAGTGGGAGTTTGTTGGGTTTTATGCCCTAAATAAAACTCTTTACAATCTGATTAGTTATCAATATAAGAAATTTGAAGTGATTGATGTTTGCATGAATTTTACATGCTAATGGTTTAATATGTTTAATATGTTTATTACATTCATACACACAAAATCAGTTAAATCCAGATCATATGTTTATTCACAATTACAGTATCGTCAACACAGTGGAATGTGATTGTGATCATATGAATCAAAAGTTTTGGTCCCTGTTTCATCAGTGTTATTGGATTTACACTAATGTGATAATCAGCGATGATGTGTACTTACACTTGGAGTAAGTGTTATGTTCTTTCCAGGGCATTAGTAAAGTATACTAGTTTTGAATGTATGGAGTATACATTGGACTGGACCGATATTGCAACTAAGTTAAGATATTACAAACTTACCGTTACACATATCTTTCCAAGTCAATTTCAGTAGTTGATCTTAAGATTAAAAGAATCTAAATCCTGATATGCTTGGGCTCAACTCAGGAGTGCTATTCATGTTCTTTGATTTATTAGTTAAGCCTACTTTTGGGTCAGGGTGATACGTATATTTTGGGAACATGATAGTATGATTGAGTGGAAGTCTTTGAACATAAATATGGAATCTATAGCTTCTACTGGTGTATAGAAGTCAAGTGATGATTCCCTTCGAGCTTAGCAAATAGAAGTAAATGGATGAGCTCTTGTTTAACTGACTAATTATTAGATCACTAAACACCATTTACAGGTAGCTAAGTGTTTTAAGGGGCAAAATACATTGAGGGGTGAGAACGGTAAAGAAATCCCATCTCGATGTAAATCATCTATATAGAGGATCTTTAAATCACAATAAGATTATAACAATGGTTAAATGAGATAGTATATTGATATCGTGGAACATACAATATGCTCTATATAAGTCTGAGAGTGCAATTCTAAGTTCTAAGAGTGGATTCAACGAAGAATTAATAAGTAGGAATTTACTTGGTAAATTTGGTTCACTTATTGGAAGCTCAGCATATAGATCCATGGTCCCCATTCTAGTTGAGAACATTCTGCTTGTAAGACTCATTAATTGATTCGTGATTGATCAATTATAATTCTAAAGTTAGACTATGTCTAATTTTATGAATTTTCACTAAGCAGGGGTGAAATTGTAAAGAAAAGAGATTCTAGGTTTATTTATTTATTAATGGACTTTATATGTCTAATTAATAATTAAATTAAATGACAATATTATTTAATAATCTATTTTAGTTATTAAATAATTAATTTTGGCATTTAAAAGGTTAGAATTGGAAAATTGGCGTTTTTGAGAAAATAGAGATAAAATTTGATAAAATTGCAAAATCAAGTGAGGCCCAATCAACACCATGGCCGGCCACTTAGATTAGCTTTTTCAAATTAATATTTTCATTATTTTAATGCCAAATAATTCTAAACCTAAACCTAGTAGTTGCCTATAAATAGAAAGTGATGGCTCAGTCAAATACACATCTTTGAACAAGCCTTTTTGACAGAAATTTCTCTCTTCAGAAAAACTGAGCCTTCCCCGCTTTCTATACCTGGCCGAAATACCTCCCTCTTTTCTCCTTCATCTTTTTCGTGACCCTAGTGAAAGAGTAAGTGCCCACACACAGCAAGCAGTAACTCAATCATAGATTGGAAGACTGTGAAGGATCAAACTTGAAGAAGAAGGACATTCGGGCTCAGATCTTGATTATACTCTGCTACAGAAAGGATTCAAGGGTTAGAGATCTGAGTGGAAGGAGACATTAATTCCGCTGCATCAATGTAAGGTTTTCTTAACTTTATATGTGTTTATTTTATCGTTTTAGAAAGTTCATATTTAGGGTGTTTAAACAACATACTTGTGAGTAGATCTAAGATCCTGGTAAAATAATTTCCAACAGGATCCTCCAATGAGCATGATTCTGGTGCAGGACTCATCTTAGTAACTTTAGAGAGATTTCAAACACACAATGCATTGCAATTTGAGCTCACCCCAATAAACAATAAGGCAGAGTATGAGCCACTCCTAGTAGGACTACGATTAGCACTAGCAATCAAAGCCGACTCACTTGAGATCTATAGTGATTCATAGCTAGTCGTTAATCAGATTCTCAATAAGTTTCAAGCTTGAGGGTCAAACATGGTATCATACTTAAACAAAGCTAAGGATCTATAGCCTAGCTCAAGCACTACTCCATCCAACAAGTGACGCGTGAACAGAATGCAAACGCAGACTCACTAGCTAAACTAGCTAATACAACTAATTCTGACACTCTCGGTGTAATTCTCATCACATACCTAGCCAAACAAAGCTTCAACGAAGATTAGGAGCCTATTGTCATGATCGAAAAATTGTACATCATGGATGACTCTGATTGCCCAATACTTAGAGCAAGGTATTCTTCCAACTGACCGAAATAAAGCTAAGAGATTCGTGTCCAACAATTTTGGACATGAAATATAATTTTTAAGTCCAACAAAGCTAGACATGATACAAGCATCCCAATGGGTCCCATTGTTGGGAATTATTTTACCAGGATCTTAGATCTACTTACAAGTATGTTTATTAACATCCTAAATATGAACTTTCTAAAACGATAAAATAAACACATATAAAGTTAAGAAAACCTTACATTGATGCAGCGGAATAAATGTCTCCTTCCACTCAGATCTCTAACCCTTGATTCCTTTCAGTAGCAGAGTATAATCAAGATCTGAGCCCGAATCTCCTTCTTCTTCAAGCTTTGATCCTTCACAGTCTTCTAATCTATGATTGAGTTACTGCTTGCTGTGTGTGGGCACTTACTCTTTCACTAGGGTCACGAAAAAGATGAAGGGAGAAGAGAGAGAGAGATTTCGGCCAAGGTAGAGAGTGAGGAAGGCTCAGTTTTCTGAAGAGAGAAATTTCTGTCAGAAAGGTAATGAAAGCATGTGTAATTTGACTGAGCCATCACTTTCTATTTATAGGCAACTACTAGGTTTAGGTTAGGAATTATTTGGCATTAAAATAATGAAAATATTAATTTAAAAAAGCCTTTTAAGTGGCCGGCCATATGGTGTTAATGGGCCTCACTTAATTTTGCAATTTTATCAAATTTTATCTCTATTTTCTCAAAAACGCCAATTTTCCAATTCTAACCTTTTAAATGCCAAAACTAATTATTTAATAACTAAAATAGATTATTAAATAATATTGTCATTTAATTTAATTATTAATTAGACATATAAAGTCCATTAATAAATAAATAAACCTAGAAAACTCTTTTCCTTACAATTTCACCCCTGCTTAGTGAAAATTCATAAAATTAGACATAGTCTAACTTTAGAATTATAATTGACCAATCACGAATCAATTAATGAGTCTTACAAGCAGAATATTCTCAACTAGAATGGGGACCATGGATCTATATGCTGAGCTTCCAATAAGTGAACCAAATTTACCAAGTAAATTCCTACTTATTAATTCTTCGTTGAATCCACTCTTAGAACTTAGAATTGCACTCTCAGACTTATATAGAGCATATTGTATGTTTCACGATACCAATATACTATCTCATTTAACTATTGTTATAATCTTATTGTGATTTAAAGATCCTCTATATAGATGATTTACATCAAGATGAGATTTCTTTACCGTTCTCACCCCTCAATGTATTTTGCCCCTTAAAACACTTAGCTACCTGTAAATGGTGTTTAGTGATCTAATAATTAGTCAGTTAAACAAGAGCTCATCCATTTACTTCTATTTTCTAAGCTCGAAGGGAATCATCACTTAACTTCTATACACCAGTAGAAGCTATAGATTCCATATTTATGTTCAGCACTCCCACTCAATCATACTATCATGTTCCCAAAATATACGTATCACCCTGACCCAAAAGTAGGCTTAACTAATAAATCAAAGAACATGAATAGCACTCCTGAGTTGAGCCCAAGCATATCAGGATTTAGATTCTTTTTAATCTTAAGATCAACTACTGATATTGACTTGGAAAGATATGTATAACGGTAAGTTTGTAATATCTTAACTTAGTTGCAATATCGATCCAGTCCAATGTATACTCCATACATTCGAAACTAGTATACTTTACTAATGTCCTGGAAAGAACATAACACTTACTCCAAGTGTAAGTACACATCATCGCTGATTATCACATTAGTGTAAATCCAATAACACTGATGAAACAGGGACCAAAACTTTTGATTCATATGGTCACAATCACATTCCACTGTGTTGACGATACTGTAACTGTGAATAAACATATGATCTGGATTTAACTGATTTTGTGTGTATGAATGTCATAAACATATTAAACATATTAAACCATTAGCATGTAAAATTCATGCAAACATCAATCACTTCAAATTTCTTATATTGATAACTAATCAGATTGTAAAGAGTTTTATTTAGGGCATAAAACCCAACACCCATCACATCCAACATTGTTGGACATGAAAAATACCTCTTTCATGGCGTTGCATATCATATCTATCAACAAGAGGATGTGAAAGAGCTTTCATGACCAGTTTGATGGTCATCAATGACCCTTTCTGTAACAGTGTGTAATATATTGGTATGATAACATAATTTAACAATTTTATGTGTCCATTTAAGATAAGTATTACCTATGTGATGCAACATATCCATACACTTAGGGATTTTGACCTCCTTATAATAATATTTGATATTGGTTAGGAGATTATCGTCGTAGGCATGCTGTAACGAAAAGGAGAAGTTTAACCACACTCACACTCAACTTAGAAATGTTATTGAACGTTCATTTGGAGTTTTAAAAGCAAGATTTCAAATAGTAGATAAGATGGCTCCATATGATTTTTTACGTCCAATGAGATATTATTATTGCATGTTTTGCAATTTAGAAATTTTATCAAGAAAAAGTGTATCAATGATGAATTCTTCAATCAATTTGATCAACCTCAAGTAATCATTCTTGCAAGAAAAAAAATGTCAAGTAATCTTTGAGGAAGGACCAGAAAAAAAAATTGGAGGAAACAAATGGAGCCAGTTGGAGAGCAGAGGATGCACAGATCATGAAAAAATTGAGGAATGAACTTGCACTAAAGCTATTTCAAAAAAGAGAAAACAATACATATTTTAAATTTCTTAAAATTAATTATGTTTTGTATTTGAATATTTGTACATTTTTTAAAATATAATTTAATTAGTTCATTATATTATGTAATTTTTTAATTTGTGAATAAACTTCTAAGTGGTGGAAGTTTCTTTGGAAGCTCTCTCTTCCTCTAAAGATAAAGAATTTTGTATGAAAAGCTAGCGTGAATTTTATCCCAATTTATGCTAATTTAACTAGACATGAAATAAATGCTTCTAAGATATGTCTTATTTGTTTACGGAACAATGAAACAACTCTCCATTCCTTGTGGTTGTGTCCTTCCTTTAAATCTACTCGGCATGGGTAGGGTTTGAGGGGCTTGGATAGTTTGAAGATGGCATCTAATTTCTATGAACTTTTAGTTGGGGTTATGGATATTTTGTCTAAAGAAGAAGTTGAAGAATTTTTTGTTCTTTGTTCGAGAATTTGGTATCGTCGCAATACCTTTGTGCATGATAATAAGCTGATTTCTTATGAAATAGTTAGTAGCTAGGCTCTTAGCTATCTTTGGTGGTTCCAAGATGCCCAACACCACTCTGATCGATCGGTCCTAGTGAGTTCTCCACAGTCTTCTTCTTGTCATATAGCGGGAGTGAGTCTTGAGTTAAATTTGAGAGAGATTAATTTGTTTGTGGATGCTCACATTTTCTCTAAAAGGAAGAGGTTTGGCATAGGAGTGGTTGTGTCTCATCCCAATGGTGATGTGCTTTGTTATGCTGCTACTCCAACCGATGGCATAATTGAACCGCATGTGGCGGAGGCTTCAGTCCTGCTACAAGGTCTTCATTTTTGTAGGCGGTTTGGGTATAATCACATTTGTGTGTTTTATGACTGTTTGCATTTTGTAAATTCAGTCTCTAATAAGATGAAAGTTTACAATGAGTGGTATTGTTATTAATGATATTTTTCATGTTTAAAAGTCTTTCTCTCATATTTCTTATTCTCATTGTAAGCGAGCTAATAATATTTTTGTACATTCTTTAACTTAATAGGCCCTTTAGATGATTTTGAGTTTGGTTGTCTAATTATTTGCCTAACTTATTTTAGTTTTTCATGCTTGTAATGATCGCTGGATTTATGTAGCTTTATGCCTTTTTAATGACATTATTCATTTTTCCAACAAAAAATAAACACTAAAAAATACATTCAGAAATTAAAGAAAAAAAAACTGTCTAAATATTTAAACCAAACAAATTGAAATGTCTTGATTTAAAAAAGAAAAACAAATGCACCCCAAAGGTCCAAATATATGTTCTTAGGCAACTAAATTTTTGGGAATCTCTCAACTTTCTCTACATAGAAAAATCAAAGGTCTCCCAATGTGAAGCAAAGAGGAATGTGAATTCAAAAATAAAAAAAAACAAAAGTAAATCTCTTGTTATTTCTATTTTAGGGAGATAATTGTCCTTATTATTAATTTATCTATTAAAAAAATGACATCTCTATTTCATGCACCTTAAATTAAAAGTTATTTAAAGAATCGTATCACCATCCTCTTCTCCCTCTCTTTCTTTGATTTTTATTTTTTTTTGAACAATCTCTCTCTCGTTTTTTTTTTTCCCAGAAATCTCTCACAAATAATAATAATATTTATTTTCAAAAAAAAAAATAATATTTATTTTTAACAAAAATAAAAAAATAAAAATTATTGAAAAATTGAACCAAACCAAACACGGTTTAAAGGTATTTTAATTTTTGTATCACAAAGAAAGAGGGTATTTTGTTGAGGTTTTTGCTCGTTTCTGAAACTGAAAAACCAAGAAGAAGAACCTCTCTAACTCTATATTCTCTCTTTCACTCTGAAATCTCACACTCTTTTCTCTTCTTCTACCTCTGACCTCTCTACTCTCCCCCCAATGAAGCACACCAGACTACTGTCACCACCCACCACTCCCTTCATAAAGCCCCTACCTTTTAGATGACGAAAATACCCTCTTCCTCCTCCACCGCGGTCGCCGCCGTAACTCTCGTTGTCGTTGTTATCTTCATCTCTTTCATTATCCCCTCAACCTATGCCCTCGGCTCCGGCGACACTCTCGCCGTCACCTACTCCGGAATAGTCTGTGGGATAGTCGCCAATGAACAATGGCAGAGAATCATCTGCTACAGAAAAGGACAACAACCACTCGACGTATTTCCCAACGTGTCCTTCTCCTCCATTTCCGGTGGCCGGAACTCCATTTGCGGCATCAGGGCTGGTGGTTACACCATGCTTTGCTGGGACAATCTCTTGATGGAGAACACCACCTTACCCGTGAGGACGCAGAGGGTTTACTTCAACAACACTGTGCGACTGGAAAGTATCGCCGTTGGCGATCCCCATATTTGCGCGACGGTGGTAGGTACCGGAGCTCTGAAATGTTGGAGGAACGACAGTAGCTTTAAATTTCCGCCATCTGGGTCTGATCGATTCTCTTCAATATCATCTGGGTTGGGTTTTTCTTGTGGTATTTTGAGAGATAATAACAGGGTTCGGTGTTGGGGATCTGTTTCAACCGTTAATGATATACAGAGTGGGTTTGGGAATATGACTATGGCGAGTATTAGTGCCGGTGAATCACATGTTTGTGGGTTGAATAGTACTGGTTTTTTGGTCTGCTCAGGTAACAACTCTTCGGGTCAATTAAATGCTCCTATTGGCTCACCGTTCGAGTTTTATCGATTGTCTCTAGGAGCTAACCATAGTTGCGGAATCAGAAGAAATGGCTCGGTGGTTTGTTGGGGTGGTGGAGGGCTATTTTCTGTGGAAGCAATACAAGGGGTATCGTTCGAAACTATTGTTTCAGGTTTGAATTTCACTTGTGGATTAACAACGACAAACTTTTCTATCTTATGTTGGGGACCAGGATGGTCCAATAATGGTTTTGTTACGGATCCAAATTCAGAGCTTCCCTTACCAGAAATTCTTCCAGGACCTTGTGTTCAAACCATTTCTGGAAACTGCACTATATATCCTTTATCTCAAAAGCTCTGTTCCGGTAATGGAAATATTTGTAAGACATATTTTTCTCAAATCCCATCAACCCCACCACCGCCACAGCAACAGTCATTGCCGCCGGTTTTGCAGCCGCAGTCTTCATCTCCCTCCAGGGGTTTGAGGAAGGGTTTATTAGCATTCGCTATAGTGGGATCAGTTGGAGCTTTTGCCGGGGTTTGCACAGTTATTTACTGCTTATGGACAGGTGTCTGTTTCGGGAAGAAGAAAATCCATAACTCTGTCCAGCCCACGATCACCAGAGCTGCCAGCTCCAATGGCGGAGGCCCTACCACATCTAACACTAGCCCACCGTCTAGGTCTTCAACCATTAGGCGCCAAGGCTCCAGAATCATGAGACGCCAGAGGAGCGGAACTTCATCGAAACACGCAGACCGGGCTGAGGAATTCACCCTCGCCGAGCTTGCAGCCGCCACTAACGACTTCTGTTTAGAGAACAAGATTGGCGCAGGAAGCTTCGGGGTCGTCTACAAAGGCAAGCTCTCCGATGGCAGAGAGGTCGCTATTAAGAGAGGAGAAACAGGTCAGAAGATGAAGAAGTATCAGGAGAAAGAGATGGCTTTCGATTCGGAATTGGCTTTCTTGTCTCGGCTTCACCATAAACATTTGGTTAAGCTTGTCGGGTATTGCGAAGAGAAAGAAGAGAGGCTTCTGGTTTATGAGTACATGAAAAATGGTGCTCTCTACGACCATTTACATAACAAGAACAATGTCGAGAAAAGCAGTAGTTTCCTCAACTCGTGGAAAACTAGGATCAACATAGCTCTCGACGCGGCTCGTGGCATTGAGTATCTACACAACTATGCAGTTCCGCCTATAATTCACAGGGACATTAAGTCCTCAAACATACTGATCGATTCTAATTGGACTGCTAAAGTTTCCGATTTTGGATTGTCATTATTGGGACCTGAATCGGGTCGGGATTTTAGGCCGACGAAGGCTGCTGGAACAGTGGGGTACATTGATCCAGAATACTATGGTCTAAACGTATTGACGGCAAAGAGTGATGTTTATGGACTTGGGGTGGTTCTTTTGGAGATATTGACAGGAAAGAGAGCCATATTCAGGAATGCAGAAGATGGTGGCACGCCAATTAGCGTGGTGGACTTCGCGGTGCCAGTGATTAAGGCCGGTGAATTGGCGAAAATTTTGGACCAAAGGGTGGGACGGCCGGAGCTAAACGAAGGAGAGGCGGTTGAGTTAGTGGCCTATACTGCAATGCATTGTGTGAATTTGGAAGGAAAAGAGAGGCCAACCATGACTGACATTGTAACTAATTTGGAAAGAGCTTTAACTCTCTGTGATGACAGCCATGGCAGCATCTCTAGTGGTATGTTATTCTCTATTCATTCAGAATAGGAATGAACAACCATTAAAGATTTGAAAAAGAAAGAAAGATTGATTTTTTAAGTTAACGTTTTTCGTTTGAAGATAATTCTTGTGAGTAACACCATTTTTCTTTTCTCATTTTTCACCATTGTAAAGTTTAGGACTTTAACCTTCTTTTGAGGTCTTAGTTTAGAATTTCGTGAAACACTAACAACTAGAATGATTTTAAATGATTGATTTTCTTGTTTAGGGGGCTTATCTTTTTCACCTTTCACCCCCTCACATTATTTTGAAAGCCATCTTGAAATTCATAAACATTCTTTCTGTCTTCTACTTTACATTTTGTGTATTCTCTTCTCTAGCTATCTTGTTCTCATCACATGTGTATACTTCTACTTTTGTAAAATCCATCGATTGTGCGTAATTGCATATATTATATCCATAGTTGGTAATAGGACTATTACAAGCATAACTTTTTATCCAACAATCAAATTTTGTGCCTTATAATAATCTTGAATCTTGATTGGTTACTGTGGCTAGACCCACTCATAAATTGTAATCGTTCATTGTGGTCCCTAACTTGACAATTACAACTCTTAAACGATAGTGAGGAGAGAGGAGGCTCTTTTAAGAGATCAGCATTTCTATTGAGTATTAGGTACAGTGGTATCCTAACACTTTCTATATCGATTGGTTAACGATATTCTATTAAAGTTATTTTCTTAAATTATAATCTCTTTTAACATGTTTCTCTTAAGAAATTGTCTATTACAAAAGATTATGGCATGTACTCTTATGAATTTTGGAAAGAAGAAGGGAAACATCAAGCTTAGCCTAGGTGGTGTGTGAACGTGTTTCGAGGTTTGGCTTGTACAGTTGACGATGCATGTGATGTGTTCTATTCTGATTCCAAATATGTGTGTTTTTTTTCTTTTATCAAAAGTATGGTCCACGCTGGAAAAGGTATTTCTAAAAAGGTGGTCCAAACACTAGACAATTGAGTTTTAAAAGTTGGCTGTGTTTGACTCCTTATAATTGAATTAGTCAAAAGGGTGAGCCCCACTGGTTTCTAGACTTCTTTCTTCGTTTGACACGTGTAGGTACCAGATCTCATTCTTTCTGAATAAAAATTCCTGGTTCTTTTCATGGGCACTTTGAGGAAGACTTCACTTGAATGTTAACTGTAACTATGAATCAAGATCTCCCTTAAAAAGTTATGTGTGTCAAACCATTAAGTTTTACACGTTAATTAATTTTTTATTTATTAAAAAATTAACTATTTGTACTGTTTTTTTTCCCTTAAAATGTTTAAATTGATGTGTTACAATAACATTAATTTAATACACTATGAAACACAATCTTTTAACCGAAAATGTCGTAACTATATACCCATTAGAATATATAGCAAACTAGTTATCCACATGGCTATAATATATATTTTAGATATATATTGTGTAATTGTGTTATACGAGATGATGAAGAAGTTAAAGAATAATCTTTTTCTTATACATTAATTAAATTTAATTTAAATATACTTTTTTTTTTTTAATAAAAGTAAATTTTTATTAACCGGTAAAATCAACCAATACAATATTACGCAATTCAGGACTTAACTGATAATTTTGAAAAGTACGATCTGGAGAAAAATAAGAGCTACGCGCCAAACAATGGACGGCTTTGTTCACAGATCGTTCAACAAATTGAATAGCAACATGACTCAAAGAAGATAAAGCAATTCTGCAATCATTAACTAGTAAACCAAACTCAGATGGCATATACAACTCACTCTGGATAGCCTGAACACAGACCAAACTATCGGTTTCCAACAGAACATTTTGCCAATTATGACGTCGGATCCAGCTTAAGGCCTCTTTGATCCCGATGATTTCGACAATCTCTGGCCTAACAATTCCCTCCTCGCTACTAGTGAAGGCCTCGAGAACTTGACCAGCATGGTTACGGGCTAAGCAACCCATCCCAAAACGGCTAACATCATTAAATAGAGCACCGTCAACATTGACCTTGATCCGATCAGAAATTGGTATAGTCCAATGCACACGCGAAGACAGTCCTATCGAACTGTTAGACAACGAACTTGTCGTCCGTGACTGTGCAAAACGAAATTGATCAAGGAACGATCTTGCCGACAAAACCACTGATGCAGCAGTAGGAGATTTTTGTTGCCAAACAACCTCATTACAGGCCTTCCAGATACTCCATGTAACCATCGCCGCTTCTTCCAATGCTTGAGAACTGATCCTTGCCGAAAGAGCTTGA
Organism: Cannabis sativa; assembly: GCF_029168945.1. Taxonomy (NCBI): domain Eukaryota; kingdom Viridiplantae; phylum Streptophyta; class Magnoliopsida; order Rosales; family Cannabaceae; genus Cannabis; species Cannabis sativa. The sequence goes on along the minus strand of NC_083601.1, from coordinate 10,293,254 downwards.
AACCAAGCCAAAACTATTCGCTGACCAACTACAAATACTAACCAAAGATCTATTCCAACGGGCTCGAGCAAAAGAACAACCCACTAGAGCATGAAAAGTAGATTCCTCAGCCTCCTCAACTACAAATATACTTTTTTCATATAAGTATTGTATTCAAATTATTCTCACACACATAATTAAGACACAATTTTAAATATAATAGATTGTGTTTTTTAGAGAAAAATAAGGTTAATCTTTGATTAGATAAAAATAGAAAATATCGTAAATTAATAGGGATAAAATTAATAGAATAATTGAAAAAATATAAAAGAAAATTTATCTTCAAAAAGAATTCCAATATATATTAGTACAATTTTACAACTAAAATAAAAATGTGATGTAAGGTGATGCCAAGGCGGCTATTGTATTTTAGAAGGGAAAGATAAACGCAAAATAAATGTTTGGAAAAATTTTATGATTTATAATAGAATTTTTATATAGGAATAATTACATAAGACACCATTTTTTGTAAAATATTTACATTTTTACGTTCAAAGAATTTTTTTTTTTTTACATTTTTACGGCTTTCCAAAAAATAACACGAAAACAACATAAAATCAACAAGAAAACTACTTAAAAGTAACATGAAAATAACAACAAAAAATAGCATATAGATAACAAAAAATCAACAACAAATTAACAAGATTACAACATAAAAAGACCGTATTTTCTGTAAATAAAATAAAAAAAATTGTAAAAATATTTAAAATTTCGTGAAACCGTATTTTGTAAATTTTTTGTTATTTTTATGTTTTTGTAAAATAATCCTTATTATATATAAATTAAAAAAAAAATATGTTTTCGGGCCCATAGGAATTAGGAAGGAGGCTCTAGGCTGAGCTTACTTTGCTTATTGGGCTATTTACAAAAATATGGGAAAATGAATATATGTTTTGATATATATGGCATAAAAACTTAATTACCCTAAATATGGCATTTTTTTAAAAAAAACTTACAAATATGGGAAAAAGTAATGAGGAATGCCATAAAAAATTTTAAATTTGTGTTTCTTTTTACTTTTTTTCTTTTTTTAAAAAATAAAACACTAAAATAAAGAACAAATGATCTCAACTGTAGATGTTTTTTTTTTTTTTACAGAAATTAAAGTTGTTTTTTTTATTTAAACTACTGTTTTTTTTTTTGTTAAAAACTAATTATTTCATTAAAAGCAGCAGAAAAAAAAAACCAGTTTCATCAACATCATCCTGAAAAAAAAAAAAAACCAGTTTCATCAACATTGAAAGAAACTAATAATTTTATTAAAAAAATAAAAAAAAATAGTTTCATTATGTTATTACAAATTTTTTATTTTAACTTTTTTATTATTTTGTTTCTAGGTTGGAAACTTACACTTATATTTTGTTTTTAATATTTGTATGCATGGTGTGTTGTTTTGATTATATTTGTGATTAATATTTTTTTTTTTTTGTATTTTTGTGTGTGTATTTTTTTTTATTTGATTGTCTGATGAAACTAGTTTCAGTTAACTTTATAATTAATATTTATATTTTGTTATGATTTTTTATAGCGTCAAAACTGGTTTCATAGGTCGAAACTGGTTTCACATGTTTTAACTGTTCTGTAATGGGGTTGCTCCATTTTTATGATATTATTGTATTTTTTTTAGTTTGTATAAAACCAGTTTTATTATTGTATGATATTTGAACAACAATTTTTATTTTATTTTAAATAATCAGTTTCTGACACACATATTATTTTATTATTTTCATAACTGGTTTTTTTCTTAGTAACTCGTTTTCATAACTGGTTTTTTTATTGTTGTTCATAATTGAGTTTTAAGTTTCAATTTTTTATTTGATTATTTCAAGAAGCTGGTTTTTTATTGTTTGTTTTTATTTTGGTTGTTTTACTAACTGGTTTTTTACATTCCACTGTTTTTTTTCTTTGTTATTCTTTTATGGTTTTTATTGCATTTTGTCTCTTTAATTTTCTTTGTTTCTTTTTTTCTCTTTGATTTTAATTTCTGTTTCTCTTTGCTATATTCGCTACATAACGTATGTTTAAATCAATTCTATTTTTTGAGCAAGCAAATAAAAATTAAATGCCAAAATAAAGAATGAAGTTAGAAGTTTGGTTATTAGGTATTGATATAAAATTTATATATTCAAAACTGGTTTTTAAATTTAGTATCGTTTGTAAAATTTTAGTTATTAGGCATTGTGTATTTTTCAGTATGTTATTGATGAAACTATTTTTTTTTTTTTGCCTCTTTTAATGAAGTAATTAGTTTTTTTTTAATATTGATGAAACTGGTTTTTAAAGTTAGTATCGTTTTTAGATTGTAATTTTTTTTCATTATCTTGTTGATGAAACTATTTTTTTTAATCTTTTAATGAAATTATTAGTTATTTTCAATGTTGATAAAAGTAGTTTTTAAAGTTTACATTCTTTTTAGAATATGATTTTTTATATTTTTTTTTCATGATGATGTTGATTAAACTGTTTTTTTTTTTCTTTTTGCTGTTTTTAATAACATAATTAGTTGTTAACAAAAAAAACAGAAAAAAAAAATAAATAGTACTTTAAATAGAAAAAAAAAAAACAAGTTTAATTTCTATAAAAAAAATGAGATACAAAAATGTACACTAATTATATATATTTATATATATACAAAGAGAAAAAAAATAGTTTGAGAAGAAAAAAAAAGAGAGAGACACAAAGAGAAATTAGAAAAAATAAAATAAAATAAAAGAGAAAATTAGAGAGAGAAGAGAAAGAAAAAAAAAAGAAGTCAGACTTAAAAATGAAAAGAAAAAAAAAAGAGCCAAAATTGATTAAAAAATATATAAAAAAGACAAAAAAAAAAAAACTTTTTAAAATTTAAATAAGTAAAAAACAATAAAATAGAAAAAAAAAATAAAGAAAAGTATAAATGTAAAAATATCTTTGTCAAATTATAAAAGTAATGTTTGAAAAAAAAAAATTAGTATTTGGTGTAAATTTTTCAAATAGAAAGAAACCCTAAAATGTAAATGTAAAATAAACTAAAAAAAATAAAACTATTTAAGTTAGAAACAAAAACATGAAATATGGGTTTGGATAAAAGGTTTACAAAAATATGGCATATCAAATACCATAAAAAGTCTTAAATATGAAAAAAAAAATGGTGGCAAACTTATAAATGCTATATTTTTGTAACTTTTTTACAAAATCTCATATTTTATGTAATTTTCACTTGCTTATTTCTAGAACCGGCCATGCAATTAACTTCAAATCACTAATTTGGCCAATTGGAAATTCTTTTGGCAGTGCCCAAAATTGTACTGAATTAGATATAAAAATGTTCCTAGCCAAAAGAACACGAACATGTGTTATCGAGCATAAAACTGCAAAAAGCTGAGAAAATAATGTCGAATTCTAAAGATAGTCCATTGAATATAGATCTAGATTAATAATTCTAAGATATTTTGGTGGATAATAAATTACTTATTTAAGGTTGATAATAGAAAATTAAAAGGATTATATGCTCTACAAGTAGAGGTCGTTATATTAAGAAAAAAGGACAGCTTTCTAAAAACACTAGATTTGTTTCTTAGACCAAGTCGAATGAGACAGAAAAGCAACAATTTGGTGGTGATTTGCAACCCAATAATAGGACTGCGAAATAGTAATGAGTTACAGTGCCACGACTTGTTGCTATGATGTTGTAGTAAGGGATATTAGTTAACGTTTTGAGTTTGTAATGGTATATAAACTTTAAATGATTTTTTTAGTACTCTAGACGCATGTAAAACCCAAATTTAAAATTATTGAGTTTGTATTGGAATATGTAGTATAAATTATTTTTAAATTTTCTTTCAACAAATCTAAAATTAAGTTTGGTAAGATTTATTCTCTGAACTATGACGCTTGAAGTTGCATTTTAATTATTTATTTAAATAATTTGTTAATATATCACTAATATAACGCTAATTTAGTCCAATTTAAGAATTCAGATAAAAATAAATATATAAATAATAGTTTAATCATAAATTATGAGAATGTATATCAAAGACTCGGAATTTAAGTTGAGGGGGCGATATTTTTTTTTGTAAGTGAGGGAGTGTCTTTTTTTCACATGGTATAATATGTTAAAAATTGAGATAAATTTGTATTTTAGTATTAAATGTAGTATAAAGTAAAAAAAATAACAATAAAATATTAGGTTCAATAATTTGTATTTGTATTATGTTCATTAAAATATTACTTTTATTTAGAAATATATGTTGTAACTAACTAAAATGTATTTATATTTTTTTCCGATATTTTCTTTTCAGGGACGACTGTCCCATCTCGCCTTTATGTCGGTCTGCCCTTGCTGTGTATGTACCTCCTTAGAGCTACTGTCTGTTTGTATGTTTAATGTCAATAAACTAAATTTTAGGTAGCTTAAAGTTATTAAATGAGCCATCACACAATAATTATTTTTGTAATCCAAAGCCACATAAGGAAATTATTTTAAAAATGAGCATAATATAACTGGATGGAGATATTTGTAACGATTTGCGTAATTAGGAGAATTTTTGCAATAGAAAAAAATTTAAGAAACAAAACTCTACAAAGATCATAGTTCAAGGGAAAAAAATCTTATTTATTCTTAAGATAATAACAGATTACATAATAACAGAACTGGACAAAAATTACAATTTTACTAACACTAGGTGCTTATTTAACTAAAAAAAATTAATGAAACTATACCGCTTACAAACTCAAAATTATAGGTATTTATGTCGTAAATACATTTTCCACTTTTTGTTTTTTATATTAATATTATATATAAATTTATATTTGTAAGTTAAAATGATATAATGATGTAAAATATATTTTTTTGGTGTAACTTATGTATTTTAAAGAAAAGTGAATTTTTGCTATAAAAAAAATAAATAAAGGTGAGTTTTGATGCATCTAATGGGATGCCGTTAGAAAAAGCCAACAAAAACCGTAAGCAATCAATTCAAAATAAAATGAAAAAAGAAAAAGAAAATATATAAATCTATTCTATATAAAATGTGGCTATATAACATAATTTGTGGTTTAATAAATTATTAGATGTTGCCACATCAGCATCAATGTATTTAGTTAAACCTAAATATAATTAATTCACCTAAGTATTATACGTGACTTGACACGTAACATATATCTAGTAAAATATACATAAGAACAAGCAAATATCATTTAGAAACAATTTTTTTAAAAAAAAAAAATTGAAAACAACACAAAGATAAAAGAACAAACTGGATATATATAAATATATTATTAACGGAAATAGTAACCAAAAAAAAAAAAATTCTTTGTGTAAACATGTACTAAATTTTGTTCATGAACCTAAATTTTTTTAACTATATTGAGATTTTCTAATTCAATCTTAATTTTATTAATTGATGCTTGATGTAGATAAAACTTTAAGGAGTACAATTTAGTACAAAGACAACCACTACGTTAGCGTTAGGTTAGTTTAATTGGAAGAAATTTTTTGAATCCAATAATCAATAATAGTTTAGGGAAAAAAAATTAACCAACTGAAAATTTTAAAAAACAGAATTTGGTACTATCTTATTTAAAGTCATTTTAGATTGATGTTATTTTGTAGAGAATTAATAAAACTAAGCCAAAATGTAAAATTACTTCAATAAAGAAAGTATTTTGCCAATGATATCTTAAAATGTTTATTTTTGTATATCTAATTGTATAGTAGAACCAATTATTGAATGAATTTATGGGCATTAAATCTTGTTAGGGGAGGGAGTGTGGGGTTTTCAATGAATGAGTTGAAGGAGGGTAGCAAGTGACCACTCCTTTTTAAATTTCAATAATTTATTAAAAATGTTTATACTTTGATTAGGTGAACCCAAATTCCAAGTATGACTTTTAAAACACTCTTCAATTTCAATTTACAAAATGGAAGAGTTTGCTATGTATTGTGAAAATTAATGTAAGTACGACCGAACTCAAACCTTTTCTACGACAGTGAAGTTGAAAAGATGTTTTGTATAATAATTATATAAATGTTTAGAGAGTATATAATTAGTTTCATTAAGAGAAAGCAAGACCAAGAAGTGTCAAAAATGATACATAATGCTTAGAATTATGAGAGTTTAGTCTAACAATACCTAACAACATAAAATTATATGAATGGTTCTATTATTTGGGAAATCATTATTGACTATTCTTATTCCGATTAATAATAATAGCTAAGGAAGCTTTGGGTTACATCCAAATTATTCAATATTTATATTTTATAGGGTTTAGAATCATCAAAGGAATTCTGAAAATTCTAGACTGACAAGGTCACACTCTTCACTGTTTCAACAAGTCATTACAAAACACAGACTAATAAAAGGAAAATACAATAAAGAATAGCACCAAATAAATGAACATAAAGAAAGAGAGGTGGAGGAGTTGGTATAGTTGAAAATCAAGATGGACGATTGTGTTATGAAAGAAAAGTTTGACAAATTGGATCTATTTATTTAATTTTTTTTTTTTAAAAAAAAAAATAATGAAACAAAAAGCAGTACCAACCAGCATGTGTAGCAATGTAAAGTTTAGATAAGATATGAAAATCTAAAAATCTTAAAAGGGAGGTTACCAAGAAATCTAGCTAATAAGATAAATTCATTGAACTCATTTTTAGGTTGAGGACTTGGGAAGCAGTTGAAATCTGGGTCAATCTCTATTTTGAGCGTTGAGAGGGCGCCGTCGAGTTTAAGCGAGCCAAGTCTTCCAAGTCTTTACAACCCCACTAAACACCAAGTCATGACTTTCGAAATAGAAGGTTTGTTGGCCCAATAAAAGTTTGTTTCTTTAATCAGTCTCTTTTCCAATCTAATAATATTATTTTAATGATATATTATTATCAATCAATATGGTTTGATTCTGAAGTAAATATGATAAGAAAAAACAACATTTCATTACAACAACACAGACAATCATAAAAGTTTTTCCCAGTAACACAATTATTAGATTGTCAATCATTATACATTAACATTACAAACAAAGAATATGTTATGCTACATTACATTCAAATGTGTAAATATATAATGTAAGAATACGTACACAAGTCAAAGTAATGATTAATTATAAGACCAAAAATATTCATTTTTTTTTATTTTAATTTATTCACCAAAGAATCCATTTGCCAAGAGTGAATTTCTTCTCTCCAGGAAAAAGAATATGTATAATGTATATATATAAATAATGTGAGTAATTTAATTTATACTGACCTAAGTATAGTGCAAAAGTCGCATTAGGATATAGCTACTAGGGAAATTAGATCCGGTGGTGATGGTGTCTTCTTCTTAGTCTTTGATCCTCAATTTCGTTCATCCAGTCGTTGAGCCATAGGATACCCTTGTAGCAACAGTATAGTGATGCAATCAAAGCCACCAAAAAAATGGCAAATAGAAGTAGCCACTTTATTGTGGACGCTACTTTCTGCTCATAAAGAACAAAATATTGTTAGTAAGCACTGAAAATAAGAGTAAATCTTCACTACCTACTTCTATTAAAGAAAGAAACTTACTTGAAGTCTTGAGATTTGCTTTGTTTCTTGTACTCGTTCCCGTCTTCTTTTACGTTTCGGGACATGCTTTTCAGTGTCCGGTACCTTTACCTATTAGAATTCATATGCATTAGGTTTATCTTGATAAATCTAATCTGATGTGTAGTTTATTTGGGCATGTATTTCGGTCGATAATGTAAATTAATCACATGACTTATTTTCAAAGTTTTCATTTCTTAATGTGTTTGTATGTGGTCTAAAGTAATGGAGTCTATTGGCATAATGGTTATGCAGGCAAAATGATGAGACAGACAAGGGTCACTAATGACCTATATTACCTCCACAGCTTTAGATTTGCGCTGCTGTAATTCTGAATCAATAGCCTGTAGTTTAATTTTGCAATCAGAATTACATGGAAGAAGTCCAAGTCCGTATTGACTTTTAATAATGTCTTTGGGATCAGAACCAGCATGGCGATGGGCTGCTTGAACTTCGTAGCATTGCCACTCCTTTTTCAAGGTCTGACATCTACAACGAACATTAACCTTGCAACAACAACAGAGAACGAAAAATTTGATAAATGAATATTAGGAGAACTTAAAACCAAAAATGGCATATGCATATCTAATCTAGTTACAAAACTATTTATCCATCAATATAATTAGTACCTTTTTGGAGCATTTCTCAGGGGAGGGGCACTGTCCAGGATGACATGTCTCAGGGCATAAATGCGTACAATTTGGCAATTTTCTGCACAAACAGAACTGTTTCTAAGCCACAATTTGGTTCTTGTATTAATACAGAAGAAAATAACTAAGGTGAAATTACAATCCTATGCGGAGAATTAAGATGTCATAAACTGAAAACAAACAAGGGATCACATATTTGGATTACCTGTGGCAAGGCCCACCACATGAGCGAGCAGTCATTTGCCCCTTCTCAGACAAGCTGTTGTAATACATGCACTCAAAAACATGGACCATTGAACCACAATGACATGATCTTTTAACAAGAGCCTTGCATGGGGGACAGTCTCCGGGATGACATGGTAAGGAGCAAGGATGTGAACATAGAGGTGTCCTCTCCTGAAACCAGTACATGAAATTCATGATAAGTAACAGACGGGTAACCCAGTTATTCTCAGCAAACATATTCAACATACAAGAAGGAAGTTCATACCTTCTCACAAGAAAGATTACACTCTTCACAAGGTTGGGTCTTCAGGGCATGGCAAGAGTTTGTGCAATAATGATTACCACAAGGTAGAAAATTTCCACACAAGTTTTCACAAGAAAACTGCATTTTATTTGAGCATACCATCTGAAAATAGGAGCACAATAAGAAAAAAGATCTAGAAAGTAGAAATCAAAGCTCGAATGATACATGTCGTATATTCTATGCACAAACCAACCATCCTATCAGCTCCAATATGTTGGCCAACACACGATCTCCAAACAAGTTCTGGACAAGGAGGGCATGGAGAACCAGGGGTAGATTCACTCTGATGAACATGCTTCTTTTTCTTTGGTTTCAATGTAAATTCTGGATTAGGAGGAGGTTTAGGTCCATGACACCTAAACATGCAGAAGAAAAGAAGTGGTTACTAGTGTTACACAAGAAAATACAGAATATGTAACTGAACGTGAAATAAAATACCTTAGCTTGCACATATGACCACATGGATATTCCTCTTCACAAAGCAGCCTACATGGAGGGCAAGCTCCGTAATGGCATTTATGAGGCTGTAAAGTGAGTCAAATTTCACCCACAAAGAAACAGAAAAGAGGAAAAGAGGCAAATAAGAATAGCATTCTTCTCATCTTTGTGAATAGCAAAATTTCTTAATACTAACTTAAATAAATTACCAATATAGTTAATAGTTAAAACATATCAACATAATTAGGACTAATGTTTGGACCAAAACTAATGTAATCTAAAGTTCTGATTAAGAGTTAATAACTGTACTTTAAGTTGGAAAAGACAAAGCATATATGTGAAATAAAAAAAGAAAAAACCATGAATTATCCAGAATGTACTCATCCAAACAGCTTCATGTACTGAGGTATAAGGGTATAAGGATATATATTTATATTTATATGAAACAACTTCTGATCCAAAACATGAAAAATGAGTTTTGTGAGAACATTAGATTCAGAAAACCGCCAATAGTACCTTAACTTTGGTTGCATGCCTGCATAAAGGCATAATAGTGCATCGCTTAGGACACCTAGGAGGCTTTTGATCCTTCTCAGTACCACAAGGAACCTAAAATAAGATCCAAAATAAGAAATTTAGCAAATCAATTTTTAAGTTGAACGTATAAGCAAAATAGTATACAAGCGCAGATATTTCTGAGAAATCACAAAAAGGAGCACTACAAGACACACCGTTGTTCAGCCGTGACAAGCTATATAAGTCATACCATTTCGTATTACCTAATACACTAGTTTGATAGCAATTTTACATCATAAAAAAGGCAATATAATAACAAAAATCACACCTCAAAGTGTGTTTCACCACATGCACATGATATTGTCACCATTACTGGGCAAGGAGCACAAGGACCTCTGCAAGAATAAAACGGAACAGATCATACCTTGCAGCAAAATAAAATTTGCAATCCCACCACAATTCATATAAATATCCCTCAGTTGATAAAACCAAATTAGAAATTAAGGAATACAGATGTAAGATAACGAGATTTCAACTTTCAATATATCAGCTATCAGTTCATGGTAGCAATGTACCTGAGCAATACACATTTCATATGTTTTAACAAAAAAAAAACCAAAGTACTCTGTAAAACATGCATGAAATATACATCCCATGAACTACATTATTAATTTTGTAACAATAAAAAATAGGTGGCAGATAAACTAGACAACAGAGATCGAAAGCTCAACTTAGCTTTGGAAGCCAAGAAAGACACTTGAAATGAAACGAAATGGGTGCATAGCCAGTTCAAAGAAAGAGTGATACTGCTTTCAGTGTCTATGCATAATATACATGTTATTATTTACCTACGTATGGACCATCATCTTGCATACAAAAAACTTGAAATAACTGAACTCACCTATGACATGGAGATTGGCATTTGTGGTTATTACATCGAAGCTTTCTGCCACATACCTGAAATTTAAAAAATTAATTGGAAGTCAACAATTCACCATCAAAAATCAATAAAGCTTAGATACAAACACAAACCTCTGTGCATGGTGGACAATCCCCATCACAGCAACGGCGCCTGCAAGCATGGCGCCCACAGTCTCTTAGTTTCTGACATTTCCTCTCACATGCCATATCTTGATAGCAAGGAACCTGTAGATTCAATAAAACTTAATTCACTAAACTAGTAAGCGAACAAATAACACTGAACAAAATCAAATGACATCTCAAGTACAAAACAAAACATTAAACAAATACGCTGTACCTCTTTCTTTAAGCTACCACACCGGCATAACTTAATGACAACTATTCTACATGTTTCAATACAGGGACCTCGATGGCATCGCTCCGGGCATCTATGGTAGCCACAAGTAAGCACCTTATCACAAGTGGAACCGCACAATGGCACTGCAACATCACAAGACATTCCTTCATGAATTCTCTTCCCACATGGGCAGGTCCTCTTCCCTTGAAGTGGGCAAGGACCACATTCACCTGAATGACACCCTTTACTACATACATGTCTCCGGCAATTAAGCATCTCCTCACACTGATTTTCGCACCGAAAATTCACTCGATCACAACACTCCCTCTCCTCTTCTTTCTTTCCACATTGACACCAGTAAACATCCCGAACTTTGCATGGCGGGCACGGCCCATCATGGCAAATCTCAGAGCACGTATGATCTCGGCAATCCAGTAACTTGGAACACACTTTATTACATGAAAAGTTCTTAAAACCACATCTCCTAACATCTTCAACGGAACCACAAAAGCAACGACTTTTCACAAGTTTTGGGCAAGAGGGGCAAGGACCCGGGTGGCACAAAAGCAAGCAACGATGGCCACACTCGTGCTGTAAACTCCTATCACAGACCTCGCCACACGAATGAGGCAAAACCCAAGGGTCATCGCTTGGCGGGTTTTCCAATTTCCCACAGAAACAAAAGTAAGTCTTAGGGATTTGAGATTGGGTGTATTCGGACCTACATTTGGGACAGTTCCAGACCGAAACCTCGGCAGCCCTATTCGCAGTGATGGGGAGGCGCGTGGAGGCACGAAGGGCGGCCAAGTCGGAAGATTGACGCGCCCAGCTCTGGATGCAGAAGAGGTGGAAGACAGCGAAGCAGAGGGAATTACAGGACCAAGTGGGATCGGAGGGTCTGATGCGTTCGAGACATATTAGGCAGGAAAGAGCACCGGAAGAGGAGGAGGTGAGGAAGGATTGAATCTTGGAGAGGTCAGCGGGGGTGGTGAGTGATCGGCCAGTGAACTCAAAGTAGGATCTGAATATTGAATCGGAAAGATCAGCGTGGCGGCGGGTGTGTTCGCATCCGTGTTGACCATTATCGGAATCTGCATCGGAGTCTGAGAGAGGTGGGTCGGCCATGACGCTGCGGAGCTGATCAGGCATTATGCGGGCCTTAGGGGAGCCAGCGTGGTTTTTGGAGAAGAGAAGAGAAGGGGCTTCCTTTTACGTAGGGAGTCGAGGGAGTGTTTAATGTTTCGCCCTTAAACAAAGGAAAAACATTTACTAAAATGGATGAAATTATGTCTTAAGACTCTGGAAAAGATTACCACCTCATCCTTTTTTATGTAAAAAAAATATTGTATTGATTAAATGATATGGTTGTGAGTTGGTTTAAAGACAAATTATTTTTTTTTTTGAGCAAGTTTAAAGACAAATTATAATTTAGAAAAGAAATGTACTATTTTCCTCAAAAAATTAAATAAAATAAGTACGCAATAAACTAAGAGTAATTTGCGGCATAAATACTTAAGTTTAGCTCCCAGTTGCAAATAAATATTTAAGTTTAATTTTTGGCAGTAATAATACCTAAGTTATAATTTTGGAACTTCTGTAGGTACCTGGTTAAATAAATTGCCACGTGGCAATCCCTGATTGGTCCAAGTCATTAAATTTTTATTATTTAAAAAAAATAGTTCAAATTTACTAATAAGAAAATGACATGTGGATATAATGACTTAACATTTAACGGTTTGATACCTACAGAGTTCCAGAAATATAACTTAGATATTATTACGACCAAAATTAAACTTAAGTATTTATGTTCAACTGAGAGTTAAACTTAAGTATTTATGCCGCAAATTACTCAATAAACTAATTCCCATTGTGAGTTTTGTAGGGTTTCCAATGCACTCTGAGGAGATGATAAACTCTTTTTTTTTTTTTTGAAAGGATCGTCTATTAATTAGAAAATTAGATTTTATGGTTATTACAAAATAAGTCTTTCGAAAGGTAAGAAATAGGTAAGCACCCAAAGTGGTGGTGGGCGAAGGCTCACTTAATCACATTATGGGTAATAAAATTACATGTTCTGAGAATACAGAAAAATATACATTCATTATTCTTTAAGCGTCATGTTGAATAAAATGAAAGGTGACTAACTCCAACAATTGCTAACTAAGCTAACACTATTTTTTATCTCGAGTTGTCTTCCCTAAGCTTGAGGCGTCATCTTGATTGCAGCAATTTGTGAATAACCCTACATAATGTGCCTTGAAAAATAACACAAAATCTAAACACTAAATAAATAAAAATATCATTTTATTCAAAATAACTTAAAAATATGGAAATATCAAAACTAATTTAGATTAGGAAAAAAATAATTGTATAAATTATTAATAATTTTAATTTCTCCACATTTATCAAAAGAAAGAAAAAAAAAGTTCATGTTCAACATAATTTCCTCTATTACCAAACTATGTTTTAATTTAAACGCAACTTTGATCAGGTGCATGTAAGTGTGTGACACCTAAGGACTCTAAAGTAAGCATGTTTAATTTGGAGTAATATTAGAATGGGTGACTTCCTGGAAAGGAAATGTGGGAGTGAGGACAAAACACGCTGAAAACACTTCTGTTAGTTTGCAAGTCATCATTCCATAATGCATCTAGAGTGACATACTCATGTATAAGAATCATGAGTCCGTGGGAGGAGGCCCAATGGAGGCTTGTGGTGGGAGCGTTTCAAAATAGTATCAGAACCTTGACCCAGTCGGAAGTGTGGTCGACGAGAATGTCGCACCCTGTAAGAGTGTGATTGTGACAGTCAGTAATTTCATGATCCATAAAGAAAAATAACAGGTAATATGTGCAATCCCACATTGCTTGAGGAAGGTCAAGTAAGATGATTCTTAGACTGTATGAGACTACATAGTTGAAGCGGGTTTAAATAGATTGATAGGTACTACCGTACTATCTCTATATCAAGGTGCATCTTGTTTTTGGGAGTCCATCACTTTTAAGAGATCCTAAGTTAAGGTGTTTGACCTTGAATAATCTTAGGATGGGTGATCTCTAGGAAAGTTTTCTCAAAAAGTGTACGAGTGAGGACAAAGCACGCTGGAGAAACTCGTGTTAGTTTGTAGGGCTAGTCGTCATTCCAAGAAGCATACAGAGTGACGTACCTGTGTATAAGAGTCATAAGTCTGCGGGGAAACCCAATAAAGGCTCAAAGCAAAGACATTACACTTAATGTGAAGGAAATTGTGGTTTAGTTCAGTCAATAGGTCCTCGTCCTAGAACCCGCCTTCGTCGAGATGGTGCAAGGTGAACTCAGACGCTGCTCTGATCAGCTAGCTAGTAGAGTTTGTGGGCTGGGCATGGTGGCCCGAGATGCGTGTGGGACCGTTATTGCCTCTACTGCATAGAACTAAGTTGGGCATTATGATTCCAAAATTGTGATTGAGGCTTTGACTCTTTGTGCAATGTAGAATTATTGAATTATCTAAGATATATTTTTTATACGGATATTGTTAAAGCATTGTCTTATTAATGAACTAGAGAACCAAGCCGCGCTTTTTGATGTGTATCCTTAGTATGACTCATACTTATTTAAGCATATGTGTAAAAAATATGTATTGTATTTATTTAAAAAATACTCAAAATTAAATTTATCATTCACAAAAATTATAACTAATTGGGCAAAATTAAATTTATTAATCACCCATATAAAAATTAATAATATCAATATTGGTACAATCAAAGTGAAAGTTCAATCATCTATATATAACTTAAAAATATAACACTCACAATAGTTTCTAAATATGTGGGACTTTTTTTAAAAGAAATCTCACACTTTTAAAAGTATAAAAACAAATTAAAAATGTAAAAAATAAGAAAAAAAAAATATAATAAAATAAAAAATCTATGTGATACCACCTTTAAACCTTCCATTATATATACTGATGATTGATTGGTGCAACTAGATTCCTCTTTGTTTTTTATTTTGGTTGACATATTACATTATTGTAATTGATTAAAAAAAATATTTTTTTAACTGTTCCAAAACTGTTGATTGCACATTGTTAGCTAATATAAGTATGCCATAACAGTAATGCTAGTTTGGTATCAAAAATCTTATTTTGGTTGATGCTAATTTTCTCATACCTTTTAGAACAATTTTGCTCTAAGTATTCTTTTTTTAAAAAAAAAAAAAAATCAATTGTATTGATTTGAAAAAAAAAATACTTAATCAGTTGTGATTTTATTTTTTCATATCCAAATCTAGTGGTTATCATTTTGTTGGATAATAATAATAATAATAATAATAATAATAATAATAATAATAATAATAAAGAACATTTATGATTTTGATTGAAAAAGCTTCACATTCTTTTTCTATATAATTATTAAATTCATATATAATAGACATATCTTATAGAAAAAGTGTAAAAGAAATCATCATATAAAGTGTTTGATAAAATATATTCAGATAAAAAAAACATATAATCTCTATATATCTTCAAATATTTTATCAGTAAATATATATTTTGAATCTCATAATTTAACTACAATAAAAAAATTTAAAATAAACAAAATTCTATTTTAAATATATACTAAAATACTATAATATATGCTTTTTTTTTTCCATAAAAGTTTTAATAAAGTTGAGATTTTTTTTATTGTAATATATAGAAATTTTGGATACTTATAAGATATCTTAGTTATTTTGTATATATAGTATGAATATATTGAATGAAAAGTAAACACACAATATATACAGAGACATGGATATGGATCAAATAGCTGTGCTTAATTGGAATATCTTCACAACACTAATATCATGATTAGAACCGTCGTTACAAGGAGTAGCATATTACTTTTGGCAATTTTATGTTTTATCCTTATTAACTTTGCAGATGGAAGAAGATTACATAGTACAGATATAGGCAAACGTAAGGGAACGATCAAAACCATAGAGGTTTGTATTCTTGTTATATGTCAATATTTTGTACAAGCTTCCTCATGGCAATACTTACTACAATTTATTGTCATTTTTAAAAATATGCTCTCAGAGATCAAATTCAATTTAAGAAAATGGTACATATATATATTTCTTAATGGTAATAAAATTTAATTAGTAAATTGGCCGGCAGAGTGATGATGGTGACGTGATCGATTGTGTTGATATATACAAGCAACCTGCTTTTGATCATCCTCTTCTCAAGAACCACACCATAGAGGTTTTTGCTCACTCTTATCATAATTGTGTGTATATAATTTATTTTAAATAAATTATGTGGGTTTTGTTTTGGTATATAGAATTACCTAATTTAGATGATTCCCCATTTGTACAGTCAAGTTCAATTAAAATAAATAATCAAGTAAAAGGAGAAAAGGATTATGTACTGAAGGAGTTACAAGGATGGCTTAAGTTTGGAGAATGCCCAGAAGGAACAGTGCCCATAGTTCGAACACCAACATTTGCTAAATATGGTCCAAAAACCCATTTAAAATCTCATTATTACAGTAAACTCATACAACCTTATAATCAGCGCAATGCTTCACCTAGTGATGATGGTCATGAGGTAATATACTTATTCAAGCATAGTTATGAATTGGCACATAAGTTTTATATAATATATTATAATTATTCTTGTATTGAACTTTTTCTTTTTTGTTTGGTGGAATGCATATATATATATATACAGTATGCTGAAGTATCAATCTTTGGTGGTCCATATTTTGGAGCTAAAGCAAATATCAACTTATGGAGTCCAGATCCTCACGGAACAATGAGTATTTCTCAAATTTGGGTAGCATCATCATCGGATAATTATGATGAACTTAATACTATAGAAGCTGGTTGGGTAGTAAGTAGTTCTTGTACATTAATGTAACATTATCTTAATGTACATCATATGTATATATATAAGTTTAAATAAATTTGGGAATTCTTTTTGCAGATTGGTACTGGTGATCCAAGAACACGATTCTTTATTTATTGGACAGTAAGTTATCTAGCTATACATACGATCTGTTACCTGTATATAAATTTATGCATCATGTATATTATGTATATTGAACAATTAATTAATAACCCACTTGAGCTAGCATATAAAGGGTTGATGATTTGTCTTTAATTATCAGAGTGATGGCTATAGAAGCACAGGTTGTAAAAATTTTGATTGTCCCGGTTTTGTACAAGTAAGCAGAATGGCTGCTATAGGTTCTGTATTGGAGCCTATTTCCAATTATGACGGGAAGCAAATCTTTATAAATGTTACAATAGACCAGGTATTTACATATTTATTTATATAATTTCTACAATACTTTTTTTTTTTTTTTTTTTTTTTTTTTTTTGAATAAAAAGAAAAGGCTAATTAGAATTTTTGTCCCTTGAACTTTGACATGTACCAAATCATGTCCCTTGAATTTTAAGCTCATTGAAAATGCCCCTGAACTATTGAGATTGTTGGATTTAAAGACTTTTGTCTAATTTTATTCAATTTTACTATTTCAATAATTGTTTATGTACTAAACCATGTTCCCCAGACTTTCATATCTACCAAATCATGCCTTCGAACTTTGACATGCAATTAATTATGCCCCTGAACTTTCATCCATGTTAGACTTTTTTACTAAAATTAGAAAAAAGTCCTTAAATCCAACCATCGCAATAGTTCATGGGGCATTTTCAATGACCTTAAAAGTTTAGGGGACATAATTTGGTACATGTCAAAGTTCAAGGGACAAAAATCTTAATTAGCAAAAGAAATATCAATTTTTTTTCTTATATATTATGGTGTATTGTATATTATATAGTTCAAACAATATATGCGTATTTTGTATAAATTTTGGATATTTGGTAATGCATGCATGCAGCATAAGGAGAGTGGAGAATGGTGGCTGACATTTCAAAATGAGGCAATAGGTTATTGGCCAAATTCCATATTCACGAGGCTTGGTAATGGTGCCAACAGCCTGTGTTGGGGTGGAGAAATTGTTAACGACGAGCCCAATGGTCATCACTCGGAAACTCAGATGGGGAGTGGTCATTTTCCTGACCAAGGCTACACTAAATCAAGTTGTTTTACTAATGTAATGTACAAAGATGATTCCCAAACCTTCAAAGATGCCGATAACCTCACCACTTATGTTACCAAGCCTTTGTGTTACGATATCAAAGTAGTAAATGACAATACTGCTGGTCAAGGAACTCATTTCTTCTATGGTGGTCCTGGCTATTCAGACCAATGTCCAAATTGATATTATTACATATGCATATATATGTTTTGAGTTTTAATGTATCTCACTACATAAAATAAAAGTGAATTTTGATTATATATTATTTGAGCAGTAAATAAAAATTATGGTGAACTAGATCCTAGATTGATCGCAATCTAGGACTATTTTTAAGATAATATACGTTAGTGATCTATATTATGTTTTCTAAATTTAGATGTTAGAAAATGACCAATTGTTTTATTTTTATTTTTATTTTTGAGATGAATAAGGTCTGGACCACTGTATCTCAAATACAAATAGTGCTTATGCCACCTAGGGGCTCCACAATGATCCACAATGAAAGGAGATTTTATGTTGCAAAAATCTGGACATCTAAAAATAAACAAATAATAATAATAAATAAATAAATAAATAAAAAAAGTAGTCCCTTATAAAATTCTAGTATCTTTCACCACCACCCTTGTCAAATAATAGTATTTACAATGACACCCTTGAATTTTATTAATTTTAGTGATGAAAGGGATGATATAATAAGAAGGGAGAAAGAGGGGGATAATGAATTTTATTGGAATTGAAATCCCATTAAGAGCTTGACAGATTTGTATTTTTCTCCCTTTCTGTTGTGAAGTGGGACTGCTCTGATGCCTTGTTTAATATCAGAGACCGGTAGACATGTTTGGCCACCAAAATCATCTTTCTCGGATTTGTCATATTCTCGTACCTCTATCCTAAGCAAGGCCAACTCAGGTACTGTCAAAGGAAATGTGAATTCCTCGTTCCAAACAGGTGCCCAATCATCACTAATTATCTCTGTCTTCTTTTTTGAACAATCAGCTGGTACACCAACTATGTAAACCTGACCAAAAGTAAATAAACAAATAAACCTTTTTTTAAAAAAAAAATTACATTAAACTAATCCCATCAAGAAAATAAGTGCACTCCAAGAATCGGTTTAATACTATGTGGTTAATGTCATTTGGAAGAAAGAGTAAATGTTATGTTAGTAGTAAAGTAACCTTTGTGTAAAAGTCAGGTGGTGAGTAAGTATCAAAGTGTGTTCGACTAAAGTCAAGGTGCCATCCATCCCCCATATATACTTTAACCTGTTTATTAAGATAAAGTAATTGTAAACTTCATTAATTACATGCACGAACGAATCTATCAAATAATTTCTCTTCTAAAGTAAACAAAGATAAAGGTTCACCTTTAATGTCATTTTCACAGGCCTGGTTCTTTTAGGATCAAACACCTCATTTCTTGGACCATTTTGCATCAGAAAATCAGGTTTTTTCACATAACCGCAGCCTCCATTGGCTCTAAACATCCCATGCATCAGCCAAAGTGATTTTCCATATCCCTGTTATTATTGAAAACTAAAAAAATTTAAATGTGCTACTAGTAGACTTGCAGGTGGTGTAAACCAGGAGATGTTATACAACATGTTCATAGAATTAGGCTTATAAAACTAACAGCAACGGCAAGATTAACCCTCTATTGCATGATTGAAGTCTTACGAAAATTTAAGCCCTCATCAGATGATTATACACTAAAACTTTGAAATTTGTTTTATCGAGTTCATTATGTAACATGTACAGATATAATTCATTATATATATAGAAACAACTCAAATTGACTAAGATCTTGAATGCTCACCTGCATATTAAAAGCAACCATTTGAGCTCCATGCATCCATCCAATAATGGGCTTGTAATTTGAGGAATTGAATCGAGTTCCTTTGGGGTACACTCTTAAAACATTTCTCTGAGTGAAACTAGACAGTACAACAGCTTGTATCAAAACCAATTCACTAAAAGAAAGATTTAGACCTAATATTAACAGGACAAAAAGTTCTTGCACTGAGTTTGAAAATATACCTTACAAGGTCAGTTGGGTAAGAGGCAGCAGCCCTTTCAAGTGCTTGTTCATTCAAACTAAGGCGTCGAACTTTGTCGCTTGCTACTCTTAAAGCTTCCCTTAGACCACCCTTTGGCTTTCCGGCATGGATTGTAATAAGACGTTTATACTCAGGTGGTGCTGCTGGTTGACATGATTTATTATCGCCACAGGCATTGTTGTCCTCATCATCTTGATCACTTTCACTCTACATTATTCAAAAATAGATAATAAACAGAATAAAACAGATACGAAATGCAAGGTATTAAGTTTCATTCCATTACTTCCTACTCACCCTATCATCGGCATCGAATTCAACTCCAAGGCCTCCATCTACAGTGTCCTTTCCTGAGGTTTCTTCTCCAGATGATTCTCTTTCATTAGCCAAGACATTTCCCTTATCCTTCAATTCTAGAAACTCTTTTGGGGGTTTAGTTGATATAATTATTCTATTCTTCAACGATTCTGGTGAAGGGAATTCTGTCAAGCATTCAGACTCGGGATAATAAAGCAAGTCTCCAAGAGTTCGAGTTACCATCTACATTCAAAACTACTACAACTTCATAAAACAAATACTAAAAAGTGAAAAAATAACAACCGTTGTAATTTGATGATGTAAAAGACTAACCTCAGCAACTTTAGCCTGAAGGCTTGGTGTAAGGTGGTCTTCAAAAGTTATAATCACTGGGTATGGAGATGTAACAAAAGCATGTTCTTTAATGCACTTCAAACAGTTAATCAATGGCACAGGAGTAGTCAATGTCCTACAACAAATACCCAGAAAAACAATATCTGAAAAAATTGAAATTTTTGTTCAAAATGGGGTTAGGAGAAGTCATAGTTAAACTAACCTCCCATGTAGAACATTAATATCATCTTTGGAAGATGGCCATAAGTCAAGTTCAATGACTCTAACGCCTCCTTGTAAAGCCTTTATAATTGGGACCTCGCTACAATCACTGCTAAGTTGATTGCCTGTTAGGTATGAATTATGCCCTGTATATATGAAATAGTGAGACAGGGGAGCTGTCATATCATGGTGCACCTGAAAATCGCACATTATAGGCTTATCATTTGCAAAGAACAAACAAAAGTTACCAGGTCCCCACCCAGTAATAAAAGAAGATTAAAAAAGAACTTAGCTTAATAGTTAAATGCATCCAAAGTGTACATCTTAACAAGATTCTAAACTTCAATTAAAACCCAACAAAGGAAAAAGGAGTAAGAAGATTTGTTGATACTTAAAAACTTGACTAGATATATATTTGGCTGGTTTACAAATCTTATAATCTTTTATGGGTATTTTTCAATTTTCATCTCATCATAATGGAAACAGTAAAAAAGAGCCTTCAATTTTTCTTTTTTTACCAAAATGAATTTGAAATATTTCAACAATAGTTAGAAAAAGACAGAAGTTATTAAGGCAAAGTTACCTGGGAATTGCAAGGGCCATTGAGATCGTCGAGGAATAGTAAGTAGAAGAAATCCTCGAGGATAAGCCCCGTCGTATGGTCTTGAACGACGTCGTTTTTGCGTCTACTGAGGACCTGGCGTACGATTCCCTCGGCGTCAGAGAGAGTAATTTCCGTTTCACCCTGGTGCTCAGCCATGAATCGGCGGAGCTGATCGGGTCTCATGCGAGCCTCAGGAGAGCCAGCATAGTTGGAGAAAGCTTCCTTTACGTCAGTGGGTAAAGCCTTATCCTTGATCTTGAACTTTCTACTGAAATACTTGAAAATCTTGTAGATGTTGTAACCCTCTGTTTTACTCGCCATTTTCAGATCAAAAAGCTCACAACACCACAAATTTAACAATGTCACTATCCCTCTCTCTCCCTCTTCCTCCTCTAATTATGGTAGACTTTTATAGAGAGAAACCCAAGAAGAAAAAAAAGAGAGATAACAAAAAGAAAGACTGATATGGTTCCTGCGAATTTTTCACAACAATGTGATTGTAAATCTGATTGTAAAAAGAGTTTATTTTTATATATTTATAAGAGTAGTTTCGAAGCTGAATCGTTCGTTAGTTGGACCGTACCTAAAGTCCACTTTTTTTTTTTTTTTGAAACTGTACATATCTATTTATCTTTCTTATTCGTAATTATTGTTGAATTATTTTTTTTTTTAATTATTTTTCTAAAATTGCGTTACAAAAACTGACACGAAAACAGCTTTTGCCTTCCTTTATATGTTTGCGGTGCTCTTTGTAATTAGCATTAAAATCCATTATTGAGTTATTCATATTCTTTTCCAAAGAACAAAAATATTCTTTTTTCTTCTTTCTTAAGAAAATTATTGCACAATTCTAAATCTTCTTCTTGCTTTCCTATTGGTGAATGTTTTTTTTTTTTTATTCTTTTTTGTAATTTGCTCTACAAAATACCCCAAAAAAATCTTTTTCCACTTATTATATATAGTGGAGAACGACTCTTTTCACTTAAATATAAATGTGCAAGATTTTTTATTTTTCTTTTGCAATGACTTTAAATATAAGGGTGATGTGAACATGTTTTGGAATAATTATAATAGAATTTATAAAGATTCTATTCACAAGTAATTAATAAGTATAATTAAAGTTTATTTATTACGAGGACTAATTCGCGTTGTCCTTTATTTTATTTTGTGATGTGTGACTTTCGGCAACATAAAATTAAGTTTTTTTGTGTACAGTACATTTTTTTTTATTTTATTAAATAGAATTCGAGATTATATAATAGTGAAGTTTTGAATTGTAAAACTACTTAAACCTCATTCCCACATGCTAATCCTTAATTTATTTTGTGTAACATGTGACTCAAACCCCAACTTTGAAAACTCCACCTAATTCAGATCTATCTAAGTATAACTTATCAATTATTGTTTTTGCTGAATTATATGAATAACCCAATTTCATGGTGATTCCTTAAATACATCGGCTGTTGGTATCTTATATATATCTCTCTCCCTGAAAAGGAAAGCAAAAAAACAAAACTTTAGAATGCCCATATCACAAATAATAATATTTAATTTGAAACTAAAATTTTAAATAGAATTATTGTCTGTATTTTTGAAAAGAAAAATGATTCGTTATTGATTAAACTTGTTGAAAAGCATCCATTAGAGAAGCATAAATCTTCGTAGAGATTGCAAATTGTAATATGCAACACATTAGCGAATATTCTAACACATTTATAAGTTTCAGCCAAAAAAAAACAACAATAATAATTATGGAGGATTGAGGTTTAAAAGATACTAATTTTGTCAATTTTGAAGAAAATTGACAAAATTTGTAAAAAAAATTATGTGAGGTGAAAAATGTAATACTAGTAAATTGCATATGACATCTTGGGATTTGAATTGGTTTGTATTGCCTTGGTTTTCTCCCAATATACGTGGTAAATCCTATTATAGGACACGTGGTAGGTGAGGCTCGAGGACTCGAAAATAATTAAAGGAGAGTCATTACAAAGGTCAAATCCCCTCAGGATAACCCAATAGCTACTTCAGGAGCCATGACCAAGTCTGGAGAGATCTGACTTGAACTTGTCTCCGGGAGCAGAATAGCGTCTAGCTCCTCCGGATTGAGGGTACCGGAGATGTACTGTCAGCTAGCATTTAATGCAGTATGGAGGAAGCGTTGATAAACGCATATGAAAGGATGTGTCAGACGCCATAAACCCATCCTTCAACAATTACGTGATAATCAAGGGTATAAGTGACGAATCCATTATGAACAATCACATCAATCAAGGAAGGATGATGGCTTATCTCACCTAAACCCTACGTAACCTACTACGTAGGGGATGCATACCCTACTTCGTGCATAGCCAAGGCAAGCACTTAAGACAATTGAGACCTTTCTTCTTCTTGACAACTGCTATAAATACCATGTTAGACTTTTTATTTGGACTTACATTAACTTTTATTGGTTTTATTAAAACTTGAGTTGATTGGATAGTTCTTTGCTGCATTAGCCCATATTGTTGGTGATCAATTGTTAATGGGCTTAGCATCTGTGTGTAAAGTCTAGGTGAAGCAGAAGTGTGGGCTTTTCTAGTTAACTGAAGCCTTTGATGAGCAGGCCCAGTCCAACTAGGGTTATGTAGCTAAGTCCCCTCCCTAACTCTATAAATACATATTGTCTCATCACAATTGTATACTTTTGATAATCAGATAAATAAACTGCTTCTGATTTAGAGATTTAGGGAGAAAGACTTAGTTGATAGTATTGCACTATCGAATTGAAGTAATTGCTATGGATCGAATTGAAGTAATTGTTATGGATCAATTAGGTACACATACCTAATTATTATATATTATTATTGTGTTCTATGTTATATACAAATTGATTTTGGATTTATTATTAATTTTTCTAACCTACCCATCAACCAATTTAATGAGGGGTGTCGGAAAAAAGAGAGCAGAACATTCTCTGTAAGAAATATCCACATATTAATAATTGTATTTTTACTAAACTGCATGGTGCTATGCGATTTACGAGTTTGAATTTAATAATTATAGTTTAAACTGCACCGCACTATAAATTATAAAGTTACCAATTCTTTTCAATATGATTTTTATTCTTTTTTCCATGTAAGAACAAATATATGTAATATATGTGTACATTACATTATTTTTAGAGACAATCTAATATAATGATTTGATGATTAGTATATGTTGCCCCTGATTTTGTCCAAAATACGTGGACCAACCGGATTGAGACACGTAGACTGAAGAGGTTTAACTTTGGGATAATTCCACTAAGTCTCTCTAGTCAAAGGGATCAACATTTAACATGACTCCCGGAGAAGGCATGTGAGTTTCACATACTCCCGAAGAGCAAAGCTACAACAAAGCATCTCCGGGAGGTGTCAAATCCTATCTGAACAGCCACCTCGCATTTAATGTCGCATGGGAGGAGGCGTATTTAAACTGCCATATGTCTTAAAGTCTGACGGCGTGACCCCCCCATCTGCAGCTACTACGCTATGATTAATAAGCCTAGTGACGACTACTTTATGAGAAATCACATCAATCAAGGACGGATAAAGGACTACGTCCATTAAACCCCTAAAAAGCCTAGGGATTAGACCATGCATTTCTTATGATGTATCCATTGGGAATGTGTGCCTTTACTGAAAAATTACAGAAAGACATGTACCTCAATTCTAGGGATCACCCCATAAAAACACTATAAATACCCCCCAAACTCATTAAGGCAGGGGTCGAGAATTCTGGGTTTCATAAGAACTAGAGAGGAAAACCACCAAGAACATTCTCTGTAATAAATACTCTCATAAATACACAGACTCATGGACTAAGGCTCATTAATGCCCCAACCACGTAAAAATCTCTCTCATTAATTCCTTATAGCTTTCTTAAATACTATTATTATATTGATTGCCGAAAACCTCGGTCAACAGTATATATGCTATAATGTAAATGTTGGGAATATTTTACCATGATCTAGATTTACTAACAAGTATGTTGATTAATATCCTAAATGTGAATTCTCTAAAATAATGAAAATAAAACACGTAAGGGTTTAAGAAAACCTTACATTGATTGTAGCGGAATATAATGACTCCTTCCGTTCAAGATCTCTAGCCATTAATTCCTTTCTGTCGCAAAGCAGTATCAAGATCTAAACTTGGATCTCTTTCTCTCCTTCGAGTTTGGTTACCACCGTCTTACTCACTATGATTGAGTACTTGACTTGCTATGTGTGGGCATGACACTCTTTCACTATGGATTCGAATATAGAAGAACAATGAAGGAGGCTGAAATCACTAAGGAAGAAACTCTCTCATCTAGGTTGAAGGCAATAGTTAAATTGACAAGAGGATGAGATGAGAGCATGTTCCTTATATAGTGTTTCAACTAGGGCTTATGACTGAATTATATGGATTAAAAAAGAATAAAATATTATTGGGCAAAAATTACTTCTAGGCCGTACACTCAATGGACCAGTCTCTAGTTAGATTTTTGTCACTTTATTTCAACTACTTATTCTTCTTTTCAATAATACCATATTTTTCAATTCAATCCTATAAATGTCAAAACTATTTATTTAATAATTATAATTAATTATCAAATGATTTTATCATTTATGTAATTTATTAATTAGACTATGCAGAGTCTCTTAATTAACAAATTGACCCCAAAATCTCTTTTCTTCACAATTAAGCCCTTGCTTAGTGAAAATTCTTAAATAAGACATAGTCTAATTTTAGAATTATAATTGATTAATTAAAATCAATTAACTAAGTCTGCAAGCAGTATTATCTCAACTAGTGAGGGGACCATGGGCCTATATAACCGAACTTTCAATAAGTAGATTTAGAATTCACCAAGTAAATTCTTTAACTTATTAATTCCGCCTTGCGTCACTATAGATTTGGAATTGAATAATATTCTCAACTATATAGAATGCTCTATATGTACCACGATATAGATACGCTATGATTATCCATTGTTACAATCCTAATAGTCAAAAGTTCATCTATAGATGATCTACACTGAATATGGACAAATTTACCGTTCTACCCTTCAATGTATTTTATCTTTAAAATACTTAGCTACTTATAAATGATACTTCAGTAAACTAGTATAAATATTGAAATGAGGCCTCAATCATTTATCTCTATTTAGCCAAACTCAAAGGAAATTATCGTTTCACTTCTAAATACTTATAGAAGCTATAGATTCCATATCTATGATCAACGCTCCCACTTAATTGAACTACCATGTCTTTAATCTGTATGTCACAAGAAGATCCAATTGGTCGACTTTAACGAATAAATTGAAGAACATAAATAATACAACTAAGTTGAACCTAACCATATCAGGATTAAGATCCATAGACCTAAGATAAACCATTGATATTGACTTAGAAAGATATAACTATAAATTTATGATATCTTATCTAATATCAATATCGATCCCTTCCAATGTATACTCCATACATCCGATACTGGTAAACTTTGCCAATGCCTTGGAAAGGACATAACACTTCAAGGTGTAAGTATACCTTATCGCCGATTATCATGCCAGTCTAAATCCAATGAACTGACAAATCATGAGAATTAAACTTTTGAACATATAATCATGATTATATTCTACTGTGCTGACGACACTATAATCATGAACAAATATATATTTTTATATATATGTTTTGGACTTAATAGAATTTATACATTAAAAATTATCATGAAATAAATTATGTGAACCATGCAACATAAAATGATTTCTGATTTTTATAAATTAGTAAATCTGATTATATTGAAATGAGTTTTATTTAGGGCACAAAATATTACAGTTAAAACTTTAATAGTTTTTTTTTTTGTATTGTTAAAATTTTATTAGATTGTTTTTTAAATTTTTATTATAATGTTTGATAATGATGAAAGTGTAAATCGCTCAAACTGCACCGCATCACACCACATTTTCGCGATATGATTTTTGCATTTTTAGGATCTCGCGGTGGGGTTGTGATTTGAGAAATTACAAAAACTACATATGCAGTTTGGTTTGAAAAAAAGCTACAGCCTGCACCACCTTCACCGCAAACACCCTTAGTTCAAATTGTTAGTTGCATGCGTGACTCTTTTTTATTTTATTAAAAAATTAATTTAATAATAAAATATTTTTTAGTGTAATTTTGGTGTTGTGATTAGAGTAGAAATAATTTTTGATACCAAATTTGATAATAGTATGATACCAAATTTATTAATGTATGAATTGGAGATGCTCTTAGAAGAAAATTATATTTAGGTTTAGGGTTAAGGTTAAGGTTCACTTAGTAGAAATAAAATTCCCCTATCTTTTTTTCTTTTTTTTCTTTTGTATTTTTATAAGAGATTGAGGTGACCTAAATAAAAATGGGAAATTACCTTGTAAATTTTATTTATTTCCCTGTACAAAATTTTCCTTTTTCTTTTCTTTTTTTCGAAACACCCTGGACAAGATTTACATGTATGTTTTGAATAAATTTTGAAAGAAAATTTTTATCAAATAATATTAGCTTAAAAGAAAATATATATTAGCTTTATATTGTACTTCTCTACTCACAACGACCAAATAGTACAAACTAGTCCACCGAATCCGGTTAACGAAGCAACCCATAAAAAAAAGGAACTATATTGCATCAGAAACTGGAAACACCCTCCGGTATTTTGAGTTGAGAAGAGAAAAGAGTTTACTATGGCAACCAAAAGGAGGATAGCTTTGGCAGCTCTCTTATGGATTCTCTTCCTCTTCATAACCTTGGTTTTTATTCTGGTAATTCGTTAGCTATATTAATTTTGAGAGTGTAATGGGTTTGTGAAAGATCCCCTTTTTATTATGATTCTTGATAATTGTTCTCAATTTAATTTTTGGGTGATATCATATCAGAGCAGATTAAGCGACGATAAAGTGGCCTCTGTACAAGCTGTCGTTAATAAGGAGCCCCATCAGGTAATTTCTATGCCTTTGTAGTTGTAATTGGACCCTTTTTTTCGGACTTGAAAACTGGAATGGTTCATTATTTTTAGTTTGGGTGTTTAACAGGAGACGGGTTTGGATTTGGAAGAAGTGACTCACAAAGTTTATTTTGATATAGAGATGGAGGGGAAGCCCATTGGTAAGAATAATTTGAATGTATTTGATTTATTATTGATTGTGGTTCTGAAAAAATTGATGGAATGAGATCATTAAGTTTGAAATTGAATTCAATACCATCTGGTTTCATGTTCATTAAGAAGAAAAGAATTTTGGATCTTGCGTGATTTAATACAATCAACACTTCTTTTTAATGTTTGATCAGGTCGCATAATCATGGGCCTTTTTGGAAAAGCAGTTCCTAAAACCATGGGTAGGCTTCTGAATACAATGAAAGTAGTATCTTTCTTAACATTGTTGGGTTCTAATTGCTCTTTGCTGTGCAACATAGTAACCAATTTTACATGTTGATGCAGAAAATTTTCGAGCTCTTTGCACTGGTAAGTGGAAACCAACTAAATTGATGCTTTCATCTTTATTGTCTGTTTTCAATTTTTTTATGTTGAAGGCCTCTTGTGCTTATGATTATTTACTGGCTTTAGTGGCCGGGAAGCTAACAAGTTCAACATTTTTAATTTCGAGTTTGATGAGCCGCTCATTTCAGGAGAAAAAGGAACTGGGAAGAGCAGAAAGCCTCTCCACTACAAAGGGAGCTCATTCCATAGAATTATTCCCAGCTTTATGATTCAGGGAGGTGATTTTACTCTTGGCGATGGACGAGGTGGAGAATCCATTTATGGTGCTAAATTTGCAGATGAGAACTTCAAACTAAAACACATTGGACCAGGCAAGTTGAAAAGTCCATCTTCTTGACTGTTTTCGTGTTGTATCATCATACTCTATACATAAGGAACTTCTTATTATCATTAGTAAAATTTCTCCTTATGTTCATCCATTAGGAATTTTATCAATGGCAAATGCTGGACCAGACAGTAATGGATCCCAATTCTTCATTACCACTGTGAAGACCAACTGGTAAGTGGTAGTTATATGTTGATAATTTTGTTTGAACAACTTCATTTTCATAACATAGCTTAGAAGTTTGTAGCTTCTGGTTTGTTGCAGTAGTGTAGGAAAAGTTCGTTCTTCCCTGAACAAAATAGTGGTATTTTCGGCAGTAGGACCAAATATTTGTTAATAGTTGCATTTAAATGCCAATTCAATTTTTCTGACGACAATAATATCGAATATTTGCAAAATATTAACACTGTACCGATTCATAAGAGAAGGTGCAAGTTCCTGTCCCCCCAATATAAAAAGAAGGCTAATTTGCTCCCTAAATTTGTGTACAAAATCGTGTCCTCAAACTTTTCAAGCTATTAAAAATTTCTCCCAAACTACTTAGACAAAATATTATTCAAGGACTAGGGGCGGAGCTAGGACGAAATATTTAGGAGAGCCAATTTGATACATATCAAAGTTCGGAGAACTTGATTTGGTACATGGACAATCTTTACTTTAATAAAATTGAATACAATTGGAGTGTTTAGATATAATTGTAGAATTACTAGGATATTAATTTCCTAATTAATTGCCTATTTAATTTTTTATATTTTTATAAATTAAAATTTACTTTATGCATTTTTTGTTTAAATTGGAATATTTACAGCTATAATACTAAATTAAGTTTCCTTAAATATAAATTAAATATTAATAAGTATGTAATTAAAAGGTGAAATTTGACCAAAATTAAGAATCATATTGCTGTCAATAATAATAAGTTGGGTATATTAAGATCAACTATTAGCAACTATTTTGTATTATTTTCAGTAATAAAATTGAATTGGTAGTTAAGTGCAACTTTCGACAAAAACATTACTATTATTGCCGCTGCAAATTTTGCAGCTATTTAGCTTTCGCATGTGTAATTAGAATGTGTTCATTAACCATTGTGCTTTTAGCATATAAGTTTGGGACATTATTTTCAAGATTTATACTTTGAGAGTTTTTTCTTTATGAAGGTTGGACGGCCACCATGTTGTCTTTGGAAAGGTAATTTCTGGTATGGATATTGTTCACAAGATTGAAGCCGAAGGAAGAGACAATGGTGTGCCCAAGGTCAGAGTTGTTATTTCGGACAGCGGTGAACTTCCTCTATAGTTTCACAGGAGTTTCTATACATTACTTGTATGTATGTTTTAATATCTTCAATTACAGGAGTCCCAATGTATGGACAGTGATCTGGTCTAACCTTATCACCACTTTTTGTATTTAAAAACACCTGACTTTTCAAGGGTATACAATATTGTTATGGTCCATAGTTTGCTTCCCAAATACAGGTTATTTTATTATTAGATATCCATCAATCTCATATTTTCTTACTTCGGGAAAGTTAAATCCCCTCTGCTCATACATATTTTGGTATAAGAGTTTCAAGTACATGCGAGGCACTTATATTTACTATTGCCATCACTTATTTGAACTCCTTACATTACATTACATTACATTCTAGTCCTAACTCAATTACATAATCGATACTAATTTAATCCACCAATCAATCTTTCTTTCTCCTTTAAGAACATACTTCTTCCTCATTAAGTAGTACTCCAAACCTAATTTGAATATCAATACACAGTTAGCAATGAATATGAACATACTACAGTACAAGTTAGAAGTCCCAT
The DNA here is from genome assembly GCF_029168945.1 of Cannabis sativa. Classification (NCBI taxonomy): domain Eukaryota; kingdom Viridiplantae; phylum Streptophyta; class Magnoliopsida; order Rosales; family Cannabaceae; genus Cannabis; species Cannabis sativa. The sequence goes on along the minus strand of NC_083601.1, from coordinate 10,262,022 downwards.
AGTGACCCGCCCTAACCCTTGTAAATAAACACAACACAAGATAAGAATCAATGGGTCTTTTTTTTTTTTGCTTTACCAACAGCATAAGTGGAACACCTAACCCCAAAAATATCTTTCTGTATCATATTCAGTTATATGAATCCAAATCTTTTATCAAAATTTCTATTTATGTACTCCCAAAACACTAAAAAGTGAGCTTTGTCATCAAAAGCTCCAAAAATTGTTAGTTTATCAATTACAGACAAAACTCATAGTCATAGCACCTTTATTTAGTACCGATAACAGAGAGAGAGAGTAAATAATCAAACAAAGGAAACTAAAACAAAATAAACACAAAGTTCAAATAATACCTTATTACGTCTATGGAATGATGAGGAAACCCAAAGAGGGTCTTGTACTTCATCCTCCTTTAAAACACAACAAGTGTTACACATATTAGTACAAACAGGGGACAAGCAGACATCACAACAAACACAGTTCATACTTATACAAATATATATATATATATATATAAATATATATATAAATCCATGTGGGCTCTCTCTAATTAGCTCAAGGACTTACACCCAGAAGCCTCACTTTATTAAAAGACAACATGATTATTTAAAAAGAAGATACTAAAAGCAATGATTTTGAAAACTTTTTAAACGAAGAATATCAATGATGATGAGGAAGGTTATCGGGCTTGCCATTCTGCGATTTGTTGTTGTGGAAGTAGGTTGTGAAGTTGGATCCGAGGTCGGAGTAGAGCGAACGGACCTTCGAAATGTTGCCGTTGATCTCCTGGATTAGAGCCACGTTCTTCACCATGTTGTCTGGAATTCGAGACTGGTGATTCTCGTTCACCTGTTGAATCAACGCTCTGTTTCGATCCAGAACTGTCTGTACCTGTCCGAAATTCTGGTCGAAGTTCTTCCACAATTCAGGATCTCCTTCTTCCTCTTCCCCATCGGAGACGGCAATGGAGGCTGGGGCGGGTTTGGATCGGCTTCGGGCCCGCATCCTACTCCGATTCCGGCGGTTCGATTCGTCTTCCATGCTCGATTCTACGGCAGAGAAGGAATCAAACGTGTTCATGTGAGAGAGAAAGAAGAAGAGGATAAGCTAGGGTTGCCGGAGCAGAATCGGCTTAGCCATGGGAACACATTGTTTTGAGCTTCTTTGGTCCTTTTTCGTAATTTTGGTCAAGTTAGAGTTGGTGACTCAGAAGAGGTTAAGACCAAGATATATATATACTAGAATTCATTGGCTGGTGACTGTACGCGATTAAATATGCGCGTGAAATTCACTGAGTTGTGAATAGTTGGAGAATGTTTACACGCGCTTCGAATAGAATTGGGGAAGTCTGGAGTGGGAGATAAATATCTAATGTGAGAGCATATCGTAATCCAAATGGAAGAGAGAGAAAGAGGAAAAAGGGAGAAAAAGTAAAAATGTTCTGCCACGTAGGTGGAAAAAGGTCTCCCCCTAAAATATCTTCCAATGAGAAAGGATAAAGTAGTTTACCAGACAGGAATCTGCTATGATATTTTTGCATTCATATAAATATTTGATATTCTCTTTTTGCTAAAGCTTTTTACAAATGATATTTACAATGAAAAATACAATGGTTGTTTTACTAGTTGAGAATATATTTGTCACTCGGACGATAATTTTGTGTATCATAAATTTCATTAATATTAAACCCAATTCCCCATCCATAAGTGCATACTCATATTTCATGTGTTTTGATTGGATTATTGTCAAATGTGCCATAACAATTCTATTTTTCTTTTTTTTGGTCTTTCTTCTTTTTGGTTTGCATGGTTCATTTATTTGATTTGTGAAATTTATTGTTCTTAACAAGGTTTTGTTTTTCTAGTTGAAAAAGAATACAATTATTGTTATTATTTCCTGATGAACTACAACATGCTTATTTACCTATAATTTAATGTTTTTGCCATCAGCATTCTGCATCGTGATAAAATCACACACAATATTAGAACTTTCCACTCGTAATGGATTTGGGAAAGAAATTTAACATTTTTTATTTGATAGAACAACGCTTTTTGAAGGGCACTTTTGAAGATGCAAAAGCGAAAAGTGGTAGTGCTAATTTCGCTTTTCCATTATCGATCCCCAATTTAAGAATCTTTGTACAACTACAATCTATAAGCCTTAGCAGAATATCACTGAAGAAATTGGTGTAATTGCCATTTGCAAGACAAAATTAGGACTAAAAATCCAGAATTGGATGCCCAACTTTTCGTATTTTTGAGCCCCGTGGTCCCAATTTTCAAAAATTATCTTTGATGTTAGTTGACAAGTCCAAAGCTTCTTAAATATCTATATGAAATTTTGTTACATAATTGTGGAAGTATGATTACTTTCAATGGAAATGAAATTGATAGAATAACAAAACTAGATATACAAAAAGTAGAGTTGGCTATACTAATCAAATACAAACTATTCGTATACAAGTGCATAAAATATCTCATGTAAAAGAAATGGAATTATAAAGTTGAAGATGGCAACTAGTCTGCTGGTTTCCTTTTTCTCCCAAGAATAGCTGCTCTTTGGAATCTAGGGCCACCAATCCGCCATTTCTTAAAATCTGCCATTGAGGACTGAGCTGCCTCATATACTTTGGTAAAAAAAACAGGAAAACTATTAGGTTAATATCAATGGAAGGATTCCTGAATGAACATTTAGAATATGTTAAAAATGTGATATGAATCTCACAGTTGGTTTCTTCCTTTGTTAAGAGTGTTGATAATTTCGAGGCAGCTGCAAATGCAACACTATGTGCCTTAGCCAGGACTTCCTGATATCTGTTCTTAAATGCAGACAAGAGGAAGGACCCCATATCTCTATCACCAACCCTGTTCGTATGAACAAAAATTAAGAGGCAATTTACAGCCCATTTAGCAAATTAAAGCTTGACAAGCCAAAACCACCAAGCAGCAATCCATTATATTTCTTAACCACAAGTAATGCTGCCAAGTAAACTAAGCCAGAGTCAATAGTATGTCCTGTTAGGATGTGGAAGTGTGTGGTAATAATTATGAGTTTTCATGTCAAAACCAATTAGAATGATTAGGGTTAGCCATCAACTTATAAATGGTATTAATTTTCTAATTGATGTGGACTCTAACATGTATGAATGATTTTGCTTCCATCCATTCAATGTGCTTAGAAAAAGAATTCAATGTGCTTTTAAAAAAACGATAAGACCAAAACAGAATCATTTCCTAGATATTTTTATAGGATCGTGTCAGCCCCTCGTTAATGCTCTTACCATAATGATTTATCACAGATTTAATCGAATCGGAGGCTGAAAGTTAGTGGAAGATGATAAATTGATGACATCATCAAAGAGTTTAGGGTACCATCATCAGCTACGGAAGTGTGCATAACCAATTATCCAAGCAAAACTAGTTCCACGTTCAAACAGTGAAAGCAAGTATTGACAAAATAGGTTCATCTATAATGGATTCTTCACAAATATATCTAAAAGGGAAGTATAGAACTGACACATACGTGTAAAAACATAGTTTAACAGAAAACACATTTAATTTGTACGAGTAAAAGAAAGGATAAAGAAGAAACTCACAGTGGAGCTATTTTGCATCCAAATTCATAGAAGTACAGACATCGAGATCTCAAATCAACACAAGCGGCATCAGCCCCAAGTTCCAGCCTGGTTCTGGTATTAAAAGGGATAATCAAACATCATAGTGTTAGCATAGCAATCACATTTTCTCAACTTTGAACTCGCTAAAGAAGTCAGATAAGTATATATAACAACAATTCCTCTGGGGTTAGTATTAGTAATGATTCAATCCTGTTAACCCTCATAAGCGAACTTGCAAATAAGCTGTATGAAGCCAGAAGACCATTTTGAACTTGCAAATAAGCAATAAATACCAAGAATCACCATAATTGACTAAGTGACACGGGTTACAATAAGAGTTCAAATTGAGAAAGCCACTCATAGTAGACTTGTATCAGCTAAGAAAGCAAATACATGCTAAAGATGGGAATAATAAGAGTATCAAAAGGCAAAAGGAAAGTACTTTTCTCTAATTAAGCCGTTGAAAGTCCTATAATCTTACAATATTTAACTGAGATTAAAAGGGTTGAGTTAGTACTATTATTACTTTTGATTGAAGCACGGTGGGGGCTTTATAGTCGCTACTTGTCTGAGGTGTAGCTCATGAGCAAGCCAAAAGGGCAGTTCAACCTTGGACCCTGGTTCAACCTGAAACACACCCAATAAAATATCACAAACACATTCATTCAAGATCCGGAGTTCAAACCAATCTACTAACTTACACAAGCCGTTTCAGCACTAGGATCAATTCCAACCCCGTTTACCGCCTTTTGGAACACCACCGAGACAATCTATGAGCAAAAACATATAAATACATTGATACCAAAATTTCAAAATCTTTCGAAATAGAATTCAATTATGATGCTTTACCTCTTCTTCTGCGATAATATCATCAATATCGTAGTAATTCGCCATTGAAATTAGTCAGGGGTTGTCTAATCCCAAAGATACCCAATTGAAAACACAAGACAGGAAAACAATGGCCACTGAATCTCGTCTCTATATATAATTTCAAAGCCAAACCCTAATTGAAAATTATATGAAGTTCAAGTACAGATCTGAAACGCCACCGGAAAAAGAACACAAAGTAGAAGCAGGAAAAAAATATAAAACGTAGAAAATGACCTGAATTCGAGATGCTCCTTTACTGAATCTTGTTAGTCTGAAAATTCAAGTTGGAGTTAGGGCAGGATTACTTCACTAGATCTCGTCACTGGCATAGAGAATATGAAAAGGAAGAAGATGAAGACGACCAAAAAAAAAAAAATGGAGGGAAACTCAAACATATACGCGGGAATTGGATGTCTTTTTAATATTTGTAATTTTATTTTTGGCTGGAATTTTTTTAATATAATTTAATAATTAAAACTAGAAAATTTTACATAATTCTCTAAGAGTTTGAAAAAAATTACAAAAATATATCAACATCAAAAAAAAATTATTTTTACTCTTTGAATTTTTTTATTTACAAAAATATCTATTTAGCAATAATAATAATTAAACAGTTTTTTTATAATTATTTATAATTATATTATAGTTATCGTGAGATTGTTTTTTGGTTGATTTTATTTGTTTTATAATTTATTTATAATTGTCGTGAGGTTAATTTTTTATTGTTTTGTAGTTGATTTTTTTAAAAAAAAAAAATTTGCTGAGTAAAGTATATTTTTATAATTAAAAATTTTAAACCATAAAATTATAAATAAAACAGAATAGAAAAATATTTTTGAAAATTTTCCATAATATTAATGCTAAATTTTGCTTAAAAATAGAATAAAATTAAAATGTCACAATAAAAACATGAGGTTGATTTCTCATTGTTTTGTAGTTGGTTTTTTTTTTTTTTAAAATTTTGGCTGAGCAAAATATATTTTTATAATTAAAAGTTTAGACCATAAAATTATAAATAAAACATAAAAAAAAAAAAGATAATTTTAAAAATTATTAGTAATACTAATGTTAAATTTTGCTTAAAAAATAGAATAAAATTAAAATGTCACATTAAAAACACATGTATAAGAGAGAAATAATATTTGGTACATGTTGCCCTTGATCTTGCCCAAAACACGTGGACAAATATGACAACGACGCGTGGATTTAAGAGGCTCGACTCTTAAATAAATCGACTAAGTCTTTTTGGATCAGGAGTGTCAACGAGAAGACACCTCCTCGAGGAGATGTGAAGGCTCCACATACTCCCGGAGACCAGGGGAACGCTAAGGCATCTCCGGGAGGTACTGGACCCTATTTGAACAGTCACCTCTCATTTAATGCCGCATGGGAGAAAACGTATTGGAATTTCCATAAGCAATATGTCTGACGGTATGATTAATAAGGCTAGTGACGGCTACTTTATGAGGGATCACATCAATTAAGAAGGGATAAAGGATTATATCCACCTAACCCCTAAGATACCTACAGTATAGGCCATGTATTTCTTATTTTGCATCGACTAGGAATATGTGCCCTTATCGAACCTGCACATAAAGACAATCGATTCAGTTCTAGGGATCACCTCAGAAAAACACTATAAATACCCCCCAAACGCACTAAGACGGGGGTCGAGAATTCTGGGTTGATAAGAATTAAAGAGAGCAACTAAGAGGAATATCTACCAAGAACATTCTCTGTAATAAATACTCTCATAAATAAAAAAGACTCGTGGACTAAGGCTCATTAATGCCCCAACCACGTAAAAATCTCATGCATTAAACTCCCTACAGCTTTCTGTTGGGTTTTATGCCCTAAATAAAACTCATTTCATATAATCAGATTTACTTATTAATAAAGATCAAAAATAATATTTTATGTTGCATGGTTCACATGATTTATTTCATGATTATATGTATATAATGTATGAATTCTTTTTAAGTCCAGAACATATGAGTTGGTTAAAGATTATAGTGTTGTCAGCACAGTGGAATATAATCTTTATTATATGTTCAAAAGTTTATTCCCTGATTTGTCAGAATACTGGATTTAGACTGATATGGTATAATCAGCGATAGGTATTCTTACACTTGGAAAAGTGTTATGTCCTTTCCAGGACATTGGCAAAGTTTACCAGTATCGGATGTATGGAGTATACATCGGAAGGTACCGATATTGAACTTTGATTAGATATATTAAAATTTACCGTAATATCTATTCAATTCAATATCACCTGTTGATCCTAGATCAAATGATCTTAATCCTGATATGGTTAGGTTCAATCTCAAGAGTGTTATTCGTGTTCTTTGATTTGTTAGTTAAGCCTTCTTCTGAGTCAAGGTAATACGTACATTTTGGGAACACGGTAGTGCAATTGAGTGGGAGCGCTAACATAAATATGGAATCTTTAGCTTCTATTTGGCAAATAGAAGTAAATGATGATTTCCTTCGAGCTTAACCAAACGAAGATAAATGGTGGAGATCTCATTTCACTTAGCTGAAATATCATTTATACAGGGTTAAATGTTTTAAGGATAAAATACATTGAAGGTGTAGCGATAACAGTAGTGCCTTTTCAATGTAGATCATCTATATAGAGGATCATTGATCACATTAGGCTTATAACAATGGATAACTAATGACGTGTCTATATCGTGGAACATATAGAGCATTCTATATGACTGAGAGTGCAATTCCAAGTTCTAAGTGTGGATTCAATGAGGAATTAATAAGTTAGGGAATTTACTTGGTAAATTCGGTTCGAATTATTGGAAGCTCGGTTATATAGACCCATGGTCCTCATACTAGTTGAGACCATACTACTTGTAAGACTCAATTAATTGATTTTAATTAATCAATTATAATTCTAAAAGTTAGACTATGTCTACTTTATGAATTCTCACAGTTTAAGGATGAAATCGTAAAGAAAAAGGTTTATAGGTTTAATTATTAATTAAGAGACTTTGTATGTCTAATTAATAATTATTTTAAATGACAATATTATTTAATGATCTATTTTAGTTATTAAATAATTAGTTTTGGTATTTAAATGATTAAAATTGGAAAAATGGCATTTTTGGAGAAATAGAAATAAAATTGAGGAAACTGCAAAATCCAAGTGAGGCCCATATCACCCTATGGCCGGCCACATGGTTTGTGTTTCCCAATTATTATTTTCAATTTTAATTGCCATGTAATTGCTAATCAAAGCCTAGCAAAAATAGGAAAGTGGTGGATCACACTAAATAAGGCAGTTAATTGATTACACAGTAATTAAGGAAACTGTTTTATTTGGAAAGTTGTGCTCTCCCTTTTCCCTATATAAAGCAACCTTGTTCTCTTCTCTTGTATAAATGATAAACCACGAAATTCAAGAGAGAAATAGAGAGAAAATTTCGAAATCCTTGTGAGATGAGTAGTGCCCACACACATCAAGTGGTATCTCAATCATAGTATGTAAGACTATGGAAATTCTGCATCAAAGAAGGAGAAAAGAAGATCCAGGTTCAGATCTTGGTGATGCTCTGCTACAGAAAGGAATCAAGGGCTAGAGATTTGAACGGAAGGAGTCATATTATTCCGGTGCACCCACTGTACGGTTTTCTAACTTTATATGTGTTTATTTACATTGTTTTAGAATTCATATTAGGTTGTTAATCCAACATACTTGTTAGTAAATCTAGATCCTGGTAAAATAATATCCAACACTTTCTTACATATATTATTAAATTGGTTGCCGAAAACCTTGGTCAACATTTTGGTACTTTCATTGAGAGCTGAAGGAAGCGTCTCCAAATAGACAACAGTCTTATAAGCTCAAGCAACAACGGTGGAAAAATACGCGTCAGCCCCGTCCTCCTTCGTCCTCCTCAAGATGCTCAAAACCCTGAAGACGAGGAAGTGGCTTCAAAAGTCAACGTGGATTCTGAGGAACGAGAGGAGGCCAATGATGACGAGTACGAAGAAAACTTTGACGAGTACGACGCCTACGAGGAAGACAGTTACACAGAGCTACTGCTCTTAAGGTAAAAGGCTGCTGATCATGAAGCCGAGATCGCAGACCAAAAAGAACAAAACAAAAAGATGCAAGAGGTGATGGTCGCTATGCAGAAAACCATGGAGACAGCAGGGATCCATATACACCCTAAAGCCATCCCTACAGGACTCGAAGAAACACCGGAAGAGTCCTCACCAAGCACTCTGAAGCATAAGTCCAGGGAACCTAGCCCCATACGGTATCTCTCTGAAGGAAACCAACGGAAAAACCCTACTTCCATCCCAGAAAAAAAGAAAAATATGCAGGATCCGCGAAAGGTCCGCTCAAATTTTCTGAAAGGGAAAGGTCCGCAGAGGGGCAAACTCCAAAAAGGGAGTCTTGGCCCTCAGGATCGAGAGGACCGAAAGAGCGTTTCTGTGCATCAGGAACCCGGGGAAAAATGAAGAGGGAACCGAAGATACCCTCCCATTGATCTAAGAAATCAGATCAACGAGAGGCACGGTGATTTGTGGGATCACTTGGACAAAAAGAAACACGCATCGGCGGTCTACGCAGGAATGCTGAACGAAGGAATTATGGCTGAGCTAGCCATACTACGCAAGGACATTGCCCAAGTCTCCCGGAGACAAAAGGGGGACGACTCGGACTCTGACTGTGAGGACTGGGAGCCATGCGCCAGACACATTCTAGAGGCGGAGCTCCCCAAAAACTTTAAGATGCCCAAAATGGCAGCATGCACCGGAGACTCGGACCCCAGTGATCATTTGTCCCGGTTTAACTAAGTAATGACGGTCATGAGGGTCAGTAATGACGCTAAATGCTTGTGCTTTCCACTGACGTTAAGCGGTGCCGCGGAGGAATGGTTCAAAAAGTTGAAACCAGGATCTGTGGACTGCTGGAACAAATTACAAGTTAGCTTCCGGAGACAGTTCGTCGCCGCGAGGAAGATTAATCTCGAAGTTAGCGCCCTGACTAACATCAAGCAACTACCCACAGAGACATTGAAAAATTTCATAAAGAGGTTCAAGGAAGAGGCCTCAAAAACTAAGAAAGTTGATGATGGACAACAACTTGCACTTCTCCAAGCTGGGATCCGTACCGAAACCCCGTTCTGGAACGAATTACAACAAGAAGGAGCTGCGAATCTCTAAGATTTCCAAAAGAGGGTCCAAAAATACATCAACTTGGAAGAGGCCCAAATAGTGGCTTACGGAGGATACTACCCAACCGGAGTGGCGGGATATGTACCTGGAGTTCAACTCCCGGGAACCCTAACTTCGCTGGGGTTGGTCGGAGAGCTGCCAGATGTGGCTGCAGCTGATGGTAGTGGTGGTCGGAGGTGGGGCTGCGGCTGGGTCGACGTGTCCCGGGCCTCGTGGCTGCAGCTGGGAGGAGTGAGGGGGAAGAGGGTGAGGTTGGGGTGGGTTTGAGTTTGGGAAAGTGGGTTTTTTTGAGAGAAAATAAATAAAAAAAAAATTGGGGGAAGAAGAAGATGAAATGACTCTAGGAAGGGGAAGTGTGAGACTTTAATGTGCACACTATTAGAAGCGACTATTGAGGCGACACTTGACCGTGTCAGGTGGCAGGGCATTAGGGCCAACTTTAGTCACCCCTAATAGTGTGAGCGAAAAAATTCTCGCCTAAAAGCATCGATTGCTTTTCAACTTATTAGGGGCGACATGTGTCGCCCCTAATAATTTTTTGTCGCTTCTAATTCTTTTAGGGGCGACATGTGACGCCCCTAAAGCTTCCCATTTTTTTTTTTTAAAAAAAAAATTTCCTCTTTGGGCGACATTTATTTGTCGCCCCTAATACCCTTACTATTAGAGTCGACTTTTTGTCACCTCAAATGTTGTCGCCTCTAAAAAATATATTTGTTGTAGTAAGCAAATGAAGATTGAAATCCACCAATGAGTATCATTAGTTTTCTTATCTACAATTTTACACAAATGATATATTCAATTATCAACAATTTAGAGATTGATTTTTAATTTTCTTTTTATCTTACACCCATTTAAGTAATGTTTCTTTAAGTATAAGAACATCAATTTTTAGTTAATTTTTGGATTCGGTATTCACTTTTAAATGACAACATTATAAACTATAATATTTAGATACACATAATAATAATCTCACCTAATAACTAATAATATTTTTTCTTTAATTTTTAATTGTATTACTTTCAAATAACATAGAAAGAAACTAGCATAAAATTTAATATATGTGTATCGCACGTAGTTTTTTGCTAGTATATAGATATATAGATATATTTTTTAATTTTTAATTTTTTTTTAAAAAATTAGTTGTTAGATATTTATAAAGTTTTAAAAAAATTACCGTGTTTTTTATTTTAAAAATTAAAAAAAATAAAAAAAATATAATTAAAAAATAAGAAAATAAATGAATAAATTTTAAATAATTAAAAAAAATAGAAAATAGATAAATAAATTTTAAATAATTAAAAAAAAATGAGAAAATAGATAAAGAGGTCTTATAAATTTTCTTTATTTTAATTATTTTAATTTATATATATCTTTAAATTTGAAATGATATTTTTAATAAATATTTGAATTGTTTTCAATCTATATTTTTAAATTCACGCTTATAATAAATTTCATTTAAACATCAACAAAATAATTAAGTATTTAAATGAAAATTTTAAATTTGAAAAAATATCTTAATCACATTCACCTATATATATATATAAAAGTTATAAACTAAGTACGTCCATAACACATAATTATACAAAAGCTATAGTGAGAAGAGAAGAGAAGAGAAGAGATCAAAAACCAAAAAAAAAGAGAGTAAACATAATGATGATGAAGGCCAGGATCTTGTTGGGCATGTTGTTCACACTCGTCCTATTTTGTTTAACGATTTCAACCACGGCATCTCCATCAATACCGGCGGTTTTCGCTTTCGGGGACTCGACGGTAGACCCGGGCAACAACAATGGCCTAACCACAATCTTCCGAGGCAATCACGCTCCATACGGCCGAGATTTCCCGGGTCGCATTCCCTCGGGAAGATTTTCCAATGGCAAACTCAGTACGGACTACTTGGTCTCAATCCTTGGCATCAAGGATTACTTGCCAGCCTACCTAGACGCCAGTGTGAGTGACGCAGGCTTAGCCACCGGGGTCAGCTTTGGCTCGGGGGGTTCGGGGCTTGATGAAGCGACGGCTACAGTTAATGGTGTTTTGAGCATGGAGTCGCAGTTGAATTATTTCGATGAAGCTATTAGGAGAATAGAGATGAGTTTTGGGAAGAATAGGAGTGAGGAGTTGGTTAAGAATGCTTTGTTTGTTATTAGTGTTGGTACTAATGATGTTGTTTTCAATCTCTATGGTTTCACTCCTTTTGCCTTTCAGCGTTCCGCTTCTGCTTACCATGATATGCTTATTCAAAGACTTGCTTCTTTCATTCAGGTATTTATAAATATATACACTCTTATTTTTATTTAATTACTAATTATATATAATTTGGCTTCCCTTTTAGTGTTTTGTTACACTAAATACTATCCACATCGAACCCTATACCTTATTTTCGGCACATTATATTGACATGAAGCGTTTGTGGTACTTGTGGTAATAGGGTTCCAAAAAATATCTGAAATTAGTTAACAGAGGGAAAAAAAAGTCAATACTCGTTATAAATGTTTTTTATTTTACCTCCTAAACTTTAACATGATTTACTTCTTGAATTTTTTTAACCGTTAAAAATTCCCCTGAACTATGGAGATTGTTAGATTTAAAGACTTTTGTCTAATTTCAATAAGTTTTATTATTTCAGTGATTGTTTATGTACTAAATCATCCTCCTTGACTTTGATGTCTACCAAATCATGTCTCTCGAACTTTGACATGTACTAAATCATGCCCCCTCAACTTTCATCCATGTTAGACTTTTTTTACTAAAATTGGACAAAAATCCTTAAATCGAACAATTTCAATAGTTCAAGGATTTTTAACGACATTAAAAGTTCAAGGGCATATATGTTAAAGTTTGAGGGCAAAAATTTTAATTATTCTTTTTATTTTTTAAAGTTATTATCAAACCTTTCACAGATTACTTTGTACAAGCCGTCGGTCTTTTCAGTAAGATAGGGAAGTGAGGAAGAAAAAAAAACCTAACAACTAGATTATAATTATCACCTTATTCCACGTGACAATTATTTAGTTTAGTCTCCCCGAAATTTATAATTTATATTTAGCAAATAATTAATTAATTTTTTATTCAGCCTAATATACTATTTTATACTAAACCAACAATACATCGTATTAATCGCAAGTTCATGGTCTTGAAACTATTTGAACACTAGTTTTGACTCTTTAAGTGGTGTAACTATATGTTTAATTTCTTTTTGTTGTTGATGCATGTATAGAGCTTATATGATAGAGGTGCAAGAAAGTTTGGGGTGGCAGGTCTCCCACCAGTGGGGTGCTTACCATTGCAAATGTCAATAGGCAGCTTTATGCCAAGTTCACACATGTTACAACGTTTATGCGTTGACCAACAAAACATTGACTCCCAAGCTTACAACTTCAAACTTCAAAATCTCCTCTCTACCCTTCAAAACTCTTTGCCCCACTCTAAAATGGTTTATTTTGGAATCTATGACACCATGATGGACATGATCACAAACCCCTTCAAATATGGTACGTATACTTATTTTACCAACTACAATATGTATCATCATTTTACAACTTAATATTTATTATGTTTATGATCTAATAATTATTACACATTAATTAATGAAGGATTCCAAGAAACCCTTGAAGGATGTTGTGGAACAGGGTTGTTTGAAATAGGTCCACTATGTGTTGTGGGTATGCCAACATGTCTTGATGCCTCCAAATACATCTTCTGGGATTCCATGCACCCAACTCAAGCTGCATACTTGGCTATTTCAAACCAATATCAACAATTGCTTGATCAGTACCTTAACTAAATTCTTTCATTTAATACATATATATTAGATTTAGTTTGCTAATCGTTGATTATTTGATTAGTTTATATGATTCAAGTCGTTTAGAAATATATTTATAACTATTTTTGGCTTTTACTAAAATACTCCGTTAGAAGAGAGAGTTTTAGTTACCAAATATTCTTGGTAGCAGTTAGTATAGTTAGTTACTAAATTTTGATAGCACACTTATTAAGTTACCAAATATTCTTGGTAGCAGTTAGTATAGTTAGTTACTAAATTTTGATAGCACACTTATTTAGTTACCAAATTTAATTAAAGAAATTATGTTATCTTGGTTGCATATTTATAGTTGCAGCTTCCAATATTTCGATTTGGTGCCTTTGGTACAAATTTTCACCCTTCTGAATTATGTTTTATTTTAATTTTATGGATTTTTTTTTAATGTTATTAAAATTTTTTTTATGGTTTATGAATTATTTTTTTTTAAAAAAAATATAAATTATGAACCAACGAAGAAATCAGATTTATAATAATGTATGTGATTAAATCTATCAATATATATTTGTAACAATTTATGATTTTTTTTTTTAATTTCTCCATTGATTCATTCTAAATGTTATTCATGAAGAAAATGTTGATAACAAGCAAAGGATTTTTCCTGCTTACCAAAAAAAAAAGCAAAGCATTTTTCCAAGCTCCAAATCTAATACGACAATAGCCCGTAGCTACCCTACATGGGCGGTTTTTAAAATGGCTCACGTAAGACTCGGTCTCTAGACTTTGTTGTTTATTAGAGCCGAGTGCGCATATAAATAATAGTCTTTTGCACTATACAACTAGAATTTTCAGCAAGAGTATACAAACTCCTTAATCTTGTTTCACACTCTTACCCTTCTTTTTCCAAATTTTGAGGGTTGTGATATGCAATAAGAATCTTCATTATTCAATTACAACTTACTAAGTGCAATGCCTCTGAATTACAAAAGCAGGCAGAAAGAATACAGCCAACTAGTCCCACTGAATTTCCCTGTGAAAAGTCCACTCGGATGGGTTTAATGTCGTTTTCCCGTCGGCTGCAACAAGATCATATGGTGAGTCCTCTGAAAATTCTGTTGGCATGGATTTCCAGTGTAGACATGGCTTCCACTCAGCATTCTTGAGTACCTTCAATATCTCCTCCACCACTACCTTGCTTCCTTCTTCAGATAAATGAACCCCGTCCCTGAAAAATAAAAATCCGAAAGAAGCTAAATTTCCTCTTCAAAGGAAATGCAAAACTTAATCCACAACATTTTGTAATCTTCTGTCATGTAAGAGTAAGACCACTGATTTATATTCAGTTAAACAAGCTTTTAAAGGAGTGTTTGTCACCAGGATTGCGAAAAGTGACAACCTCCATTAGCTATGATCATTGTCTCACTAAGTCATCCATTCAGGGATCATTAGCTGACAAATGGAGAAAGCAGTGTTGATAACTTGTGAGCGTGCATTTACACAAACTACTGCCATTGACGACCACCCTACCAGGTATGGTTGGCTAATTCGAACAATCATTAATCCACACTAATCAACGCTACTAGAGAACTCAAGATAATAGCAGGATAAAAAACAAAGCACTAAAACACGAATGGACGATTCAGGTCAACATAATTCACTGTCAAAATCATAAAGAAAAAAAAAAAAGAACGACAGGGGGACTTACGTAAAACAAGCATTCATCCAATCATCTCTGTTCTGAAACGCGGTAAAGAGATCAATAACCTTTACACCTGTTTCCTTGCCCACCTCAATGCAACCTTCTGAATATTGTCGGCACAACTCATTAGTTCTTACTAGCTCACTGAAGAACCCACTGTATAAAACACCTGTTTTAGAACTCTGTTGTATTACTCTGGTAAGAAAAATAATGTAGATATTGCATACCTTGCATTTCCACGAATTTTCTCCTCATTCACAGGAGGAGAACTAAGAAAAATAATGCGTATTGAATCTGAAAGGCTCTGGTTACAAAATTATTAAGGTGTGAGAAAATGATTCAAGTTAGAAAGCAAAGCAAATGGTTTAAATTAAATGTTGGTACTTTCAAACCATGTAAACTAAAAGACAGGATATACAATAATATAAATCAGAATTAAGCTTTTTAATATAAACTCTCTCCTTGTTCTGAGTCAATTGTCATTCTATTGACAGTTGATACAAACTAATTTTAACAATTAAATATATGATATTGATCCCAAGAAGTAAAAACCAAGATGCCCATTAGTGAAAGAAAAATTGAAGAATTCATGTCCAAATAGACATGTCATGGCTATAACTTAAACCAAAGTCTTCACTAAGTCATAACAAGCCTGTTTCTTCGTCACACACACACCCCTAACTAGGCTTTATTTCTTCAGTCCTTAAACACAACGATAAATTGTTATTCGGGTGAAGGAAGTACCTGGAGATGTTTTGCAATCTTTCTCATATTCTCCTTGTATTCAGGAAGTGGTACATGAGGTCCTAGACCGGACGAGTGAGGCCCCATTGAATCATTACCACCAAAATAAACTACCACCAAAGATGGCTGTACAGAAGCATCCTAAAACCAAATAACAGAGGCAACAAAATTAATGCTCGTCAAAGTAATGCCCTTTGTTGACTGTCAATCAACAAAGACCATTATCTCCAAAAATCCTATGATCAGAAGATTAACTCAACAAACTGATATAGAAACATGTAATATTAGTTGTTAACTAGTTATATAAAAGCTATATCTGAGTTTGCAAGCACTGTGAATTAGATAAAAGGTAAGAGCTTGGGAGAGAAAGAAAATGATGTTTTTGCGGCTAGAGTAGACGTTTTAAAGCAAGGAGAGACAGATGATAATAGTAATAATAATAAGTAAAAGAGATGAATATCTTTTGTAGCTACAGTAGGTGTTAGTACCTTCGGAAAAACTTGATCCAGAACCTGTACAGCACGACGTGAGTTCCAACCATAATACCCTCTTAACAAGATGTCTGCCTACAAAAGTTCAATACCCAATTCCACAGATGCATCAGCAAAAATTTCAAAATAGTATAAAAGGATCCCAAATCAAGATTAAGAGTAATATCTTCATGGAAAGTCAAAACCACAGCACATATAATATAGAATCAATCTTCAACCAATGACCCTTGACAACCTATTGTTCCTTTTGCCAGTTTATTAGAAATGACCGTGTGTTTGCGCCCCACAAAGAAACACGAAAACCCAATCTAGCACTAATTAATAATTTTTTAATATTAATTAAATAATAATAATACCATAACCAACCAAATCTTCCTGAAGAACTCTTTGAGAAATGTTTTAAGAGAAACCCATTTTTCACTTAGAAGAAAATAACTTTTTTTCTCAAAAAAAAATATCAGACCAATTTAAAATATTATGAATGATTTAAGGGAATTTCAAGATGAATTTTTATAATACTTCATTATGCATAGAAAAGCTCGAAGAATATCATAGACATCAATATCAATAATAAACATTGTTCCATTATATATTCACTATTATAAAAATAAAGAGAGAGAAAGTTGAGTATAGCATTACTTTGCGAGCATATATATCAGAGAGAATGGCTCCCCAACCGCCATTACTGTAGCTCAACTGGACAATGGAGGATCCAAATAGAACGAACTGTGGTCTGGGCGTACCCACCATCTCTTCTTGTCTCCGAGTCTGAGGGCTACACTGATTGATTCGTTGTTATTCTACAAAGAAACGAAGAAGAAGAAGAAGTCCAATTAATATTGGTCTTTTATTTTTCTATCTAAAACTACTTCTATATATGTATTTTTATAAAATATAAATATTAGGGGAAATGTATTTATTTATGGACTAGTTTCTTTGTATATTTATTTATTTTATTTTTTTTTGCAGAAAGCTTATTTGTATTTTCAAGTACCCAACCCAACCCAACTTTTTTTTTTGGACAAAACATATCATATAACCAGGGCCGGTCCTGAAACAAAGTGAGCCACAGGCAAAGTTTTTTTTTTGGCCCTTATGTTAGAAAAAATATAGTATTTTTCAAAATTAATAAAAAAAAATTGTATAATTTTAAAAGAGAAAAAAAAAATTTGGACCCTTGGACCGAGTGGGCCCTAGGCACAGGCCTAGCCCGCCTATGCCCAGGGCCGGGCCTGCATATAACTCGCATTAATTAATAGAGATAAAATTTGGGTAATAATTAAATAATTAAAGGGAAATTTGACAATACATGCTTAAAAATAGCATGTGTTGTTTTAATATGCTAGCCAAAAAATAGTTCAAAAAATAACCTCCAATTAAGATTAATCCCAATAATACCCTCCCCATTTCAAATTACCACTCTCTCTCTAACTCTCTCTTTTCTCTCTCTCTCTCTCTCTCTCTCTCGTTCTCACGCAACCCAAACGACCAAACGACACCCACCCTCCCCTAACCGGACCACCACCTCAAGTCACCGGACCACCAACGACAACCCACCAAGCCAGCTACGAAACTGTTGGGAATTATTTTACCAGGATCTTAGATCTACTCACAAGTATGTTTATTAACATCCTAAATATGAACTTTCTAAAACGATAAAATAAACACATATAAAGTTAAGAAAACCTTACATTGATGCAGCGGAATAAATGTCTCCTTCCACTCAGATCTCTAACCCTTGATTCCTTTCTGTAGCAGAGTATAATCAAGATCTGAGCCCGAATCTCCTTCTTCTTCAAGCTTTGATCCTTCACAGTCTTCCAATCTATGATTGAGTTGCGCTTCTTGTGTGTGGGCACTTACTCTTTCACTAGGGTCACGAAAAAGATGAAGGAAAAGAGGGAGAGAGGTTTCGGCCAAGGTAGAGAGTGAGGAAGGCTCAGTTTTCTGAAGAGAGAAATTTCTGTCAGAAAGGCTTATTGAAAACTTGTTTTTGACTGAGCCATCACTTTCTATTTATAGGCAACTTACTAGGTTTAAGTTTAGAATTATTTGGCATTAAAATAATAAAAATAATAATTTGAAAAAGCCTTATAAGTGGCCGGCCATAGGTGTTGTAATGGGCCCCACTTAATTTTGCAATTTTATCAAATTTTATCTCTATTTTCTCAAAAATGCCAATTTTCCAATTCTAACCTTTTAAATGCCAAAACTAATTATTTAATAATTAAAATACATTATTAAATAATATTGTCATTTAATTTAATTATTAATTAGACATATAAAGTCTATTAATAAATAAATAAACCTAGAAAACTCTTTTCCTTACAATTTCACCCCTGCTTAGTGAAAATTCATAAAATCAGACATAGTCTAACTTTAGAATTATAATTGATCAATCACGAATCAATTAATGAGTCTTACAAGCAGAATGTTCTCAACTAGAATGGGGACCATGGATCTATATGCTGAGCTTCCAATAAGTGAACCAAATTTACCAAGTAAATTCCTACTTATTAATTCTTCGTTGAATCCACTCTTAGAACTTAGAATTGCACTCTCAGACTTATATAGAGCATATTGTATGTTTCACGATACCAATATACTATCTCATTTAACCATTGTTATAATCTTATTGTGATTTAAAGATCCTCTATATAGATGATTTACATCGAGATGGGATTTCTTTACCGTTCTCACCCCTCAATGTATTTTGCCCCTTAAAACACTTAGCTACCTGTAAATGGTGTTTAGTGATCTAATAATTAGTCAGTTAAAGAAGAGCTCATCCATTTACTTCTATTTGCTAAGCTCGAAGGGAATCATCACTTAACTTCTATACACCAGTAGAAGCTATAGATTCCATATTTATGTTCAGCACTCCCACTCAATCATACTATCATGTTCCCAAAATATACGTATCACCCTGACCCAAAAGTAGGCTTAACTAATAAATCAAAGAACATGAATAACACTCCTGAGTTGAGCCCAAGCATATCAGGATTTAGATTCTTTTCAATCTTAAGATCAACTACTGATATTGACTTGGAAAGATATGTATAACGGTAAGTTTGTAATATCTTAACTTAGTTGCAATATCGGTCCAGTCCAATGTATACTCCATACATTCGAAACTAGTATACTTTACTAATGTCCTGGAAAGAACATAACACTTACTCCAAGTGTAAGTACACATCATCGCTGATTATCACATTAGTGTAAATCCAATAACACTGATGAAACAGGGACCATAACTTTTGATTCATATGATCACAATCACATTCCACTGTGTTGACGATACTGTAATTGTGAATAAACATATGATCTGGATTTAACTGATTTTGTGTGTATGAATGTAATAAACATATTAAACATATTAAACCATTAGCATGTAAAATTCATGCAAACATCAATCACTTCAAATTTCTTATATTGATAACTAATCAGATTGTAAAGAGTTTTATTTAGGGCATAAAACCTAACAGAAACCCCACCCGACCCCAACAAAACCACCACCTTCAGACGAAATCGCGAAATCGCGAAACCCACCACCTCCAGACGACATCGCGACATCGCGAAACATTTGAAGACGAAATCGTGGAAGCCCGTTACATATCGTGAAACCCAAAGAGACGAGCACCAGACCACCGGAGACGATATCGTGAAACCCCAAACTCGCGACACCCCCTACACAAAACCCAGATCCGAAACAGTAAAAAAGGTATTTGTCTAAACTTTTTTATTGTTTTGATTAGTTTTTAATTGTTTGTGCTTCATTTTAAAGAAATGTATTTACTTTATTTTAAAAAATTTTTGTTTTCGTTTGAATTTCATTGATGCCGATCTGTGTTCTGGTTTTTGCACAATTTGCGACGTGTCGCGACTATGTTCACGACATAGCGCGACATCGTCTTGGAAAAGTTCAAAATTTATTAGAAACCGTCTGTTTATCGACATTTTAGCGATACATTAGCGACCCACTTCGCGATATATAGTGTTGAGTGCGTAGGTTTCATGATTTTATCGACTTGTATGTGTTTGGCGACATGTTTGCGATGATAGGCGATTCGGTTAGCGATATATGACAGTCGTACCTAGGATTCATGTTTTTTATCGTCCTGTTTGTTGTTAGCGATATGGTAGCGATATATTAGCGACATAGTTGGCGATATGATTAGCAGCAACTAGGATTATGTTTCACGATAATTAGCGACATACTGCGATATCTTTCACGACATACTACTAACAAATTTGTTGACAATTTTGCAGATGGCTCCTGAACTTAAACTTCCAATTTCCTCTCATTTCACGGGACGTCTTACCTATCGGGGTACAGATAGGTTCAGATATATCAAGGCCAAGTTTACTGAGATGGATTTGGTTGAGATAGTGAAGGCTAGTCCTTTCGGACACTTTTGGGAAGCTGGAGAGTTGACTTTCTCCAGCGCGTTGGTCCACAGCCTCCTCTTACGAAAAATGAAAGTGGACACAGAAAAGGAGGATGAGGTTTGGTTTCATGTAGGGAGAAATGACATGAGATTTGGACGGATAGAGTTTGGACTCATTACTGGCTTACCTATGGGTAGTGCCCCTACAGACGAGGAAATACACGCCAAGTCCAACGACCATCTAGTTCGGACTTATTTTGAAGGGAAGAGTTCTGTTCAGTTGGACTCCCTTATGCTCCAACTTGAGAGGTGCGAAGATAAAGATGATGCCTACAAGCTTGGACTGATCGCTTTCATTGAAGGTGTATTAGTATCAAAGGAGGGCAATGTCCAAGTTTGGCCTGAGATGTTGAAGTTTGTTAACGATCTCGAATTCTTCTTTAAGTATCCGTGGGGCGAGCGCGCTTTTCGTAAGCTGATGGAGACATTAGGAAAGAATATGCAACATTACAAGGATAATGTTGACAAGAAGAAGGGGAAGAAGATTGCTCAGGAGGCAAAGTACACTGTTAGTGGCTATGTACCTGCCTTTCAGTACTGGGCATACGAAGCAATTGAGAAGTTGGGGAAGAAGTATGCCCACTGCAACGGGACCAAGTTCCCCAGAATGTTGAGCTGGAAAACACCGGAGGGCCAGCGGAAACAAGATGTCAAGGCAACCGACATTGCACTGTTATTCAACAGTCAGGTATGTTTCTTTACTGTTCAGTATTTTATTTAAATTTATTGAAAATGAACATTCGCGACATTGTTCGCGATGTGTTAGCGATATTATGCGATGTTGCAAAAGAAATTGCTGAATCGCTTATCGCGACATATGTCGCGACATGTTATCGACATGTAGCGACATTGTGCTGCATGTTTACAATTATCATAATTTTTGACTTCTTTTCACAGTTTTTAATTATTTTGTGTTTTCTTTTTTGTTTCAGTTGGTGGTGAAGAAGTGCTTGTTTCCCCGGCCCAGTGAAGAGGCATACTTCAAGAGTATTAATGAGGGTAAAGCCCCTCTTTGCTTTGAGATGGACGTAGAACAAACGGTGGACGTTGATGGTACACAGGAGTCTGTGTTTGAAACTCAAGCGAAGACCATCAACTAGGCCGTGACAAAGGCAAATTTAGTTCCACCACCACCGGCACCTGAAGTACACGAGCCATCTACTTCAGCAGGTCCTTCTGCTCCAACCAGTACAACTGTGGACACTGACCTTGTAAAGAGGTTGGATAGCATTGAGGCCCGGCTGGAGAAGCTTAAGTCCCAGCAGGAAGCCGTCATGTTGGCATAGACGGGGTTAGTAAATAGCCATATCAGCATGAGGCGGTCGTTCACAGAGAGTCCAAAAGATATGAAGGAGACTCTACTGGCTAAGATGGACGAGTTGATGGCTATGGTAAAAGGAGCGCCCACACCTGGAGAGCCCACACCTGCACCGCAAAATGAGGAACAAGAGGCGAGTGATAACGAAGATGTCTTCCCAGAAGATTGGGAAGCAGATGATAACGAGGCACCGTCAACTCCATTGGAAGCAATTATCACGGCCATTGGGGATACACAATCACAGGACGAAGTCCTACTTCTACCTGGACCCCCAGAAAATGTGCCATTTGTGAGGAAGAGGAAGCCGCCAAAGTACTTGAACGACTACACTGCGGAAAAGAAAAAGAGGCGAGTTCTTCCGGAGAACGTAGACCCGGAGAGACCAGCAGACCGTAGATTGCTTCGTACGTTCAAGAGGTGGTTGATTAGAGACATTCCCAATGCCCGACCTAGGAATGTGCACACCGGTGTTGGCGATGTCAAGTTCTTCACAACTTTGTTTCTTAGGTCGGAGTGGCTTCACGATGATGTAAGTATTTAATCATTAATTAGTTTTTTTTTTTTTTGCAACATATATGTTATTGTCGATGTGTCGGCGACAATGTCGCGACATTTTCGCGACATTGTTGCTGATACAGATGTTTTTTCTTTCTGTTTTATTTGTTGACATGTCGCGACATTGTCACGACATTCTAGCGACATGGTCACTTTTTTTGTACATTCTGTTTAACGACATGTCGCGACATTGTCACGACATTGTCGCGACATTCGGCAAATTTTTCTGACGACATTGTTCGCGACGTTTCGCGACTTTATTTACGACATTGATTAATCTTCTCTTTTTTTTATGCAGCACATAGATGCCATATCACACTTGATGAGGAGGAGACGCCATCATTTTCCAGAGTTGTACCCTCAGCCAGGTGTGATTTTGGACACAACACTTCCACAATTCCTCATAGGCATTTGGAGCTGCCAGACTGGTGACAGAAGTACGTTCGAATGGCCAGATGCAGTGAACCAGTACTATCTGGGTATGGAGAGCCGTTACATGCCATGTTGGAAGGATTTGAACTTCATATACTTCGTCCTGTACTTCGATCATCAAAAACATTGGGTTGCTGTTGAGGTAGATATTGATATGTGGCAGATTCGGGTGTACGATAATGATTTATCATGCACCACCGACGCACAGTTTGATGCCATCATGCTACCTTGGACTGAGTTGTTTCCATATCTGCTGAGGTCTACTGGCTATTATGATCAAGTGAACAACAACATTCTGAATGTGGACTTAGGGGACAGTAGCCAACTCAGATCAAGTAAAACAAGGTATTTGTTAATATAGTATATTATTATTTCATTTGCCATTACTCTTTAAATGCAGTTCAGTCTCTAAATGTGTTTGTTGTTAATTTTTCAGTGGTGATTGCAGGGTGTATGCACTTGAGTACATCGAACACCTAATGCTGAATCGGTCCTTGGACAACATTACAGACGATAGCATGAGAATGTTCAGAGATCGGTGGTGTGTAGACTTGTTTTATCAGAACTTAACTTGGTGAAATATAATTTAAAAGGGTTGTAATTTTTTTGTATTACAGACGATAGTTGTTTTTAGTACTGTACATTTTTTATATATGGAAAAGTGTTCAATTTTAAAACTTTTACTTACATGTCGCTACAAAATCGTTAACATGTCGTTTAATGTCGAAATTTTTTAGTTTTTGAGTGTTTGGTTTCATATCGCTAAAGCACCGCGAACATGTCGTTAAAATGTCGATAGTAAATTCATGTTTTGACTCTTCAGTTGATGTCGTTAACATGTCGCAATTATGTCGCAAAACGTCGATACAAAAGACGTTTCCACATTAAATGGTAATTAATGTGACATTTATTATCCCGCCTTACCAACTACTTGACTATGTCGATAACATGTCGCTCTGTGTCGTGACATGTCGCGAAAATTGCCCAGATTGCTTTGTGCATGACAAACATGTGTACAATTGTGTAATTCAATTTTTACATTTATTATCCCACCTTCCCAACTACTAGTTTTCTCTATAAAAGCCAATTTGTCTATCTCATAAGTTACATATTTTCTTAATTTTTTCCCTCTTAAGATAATTCTCTTAGCAATGTCTACTAGAAGGAACAAGGGCAAATTTCCGATTCTTACTCCTGAAGAGATCAAGCAGGAGCCTGATTGTGGGGAAATTACGCCTCAAATGCAAAAAGTGCTTGACGACATGAAACGTTTTGAAGATGAACGGCTTATGAACGAGTGGAGGTTTCTAAAACTTGAAAAAAAATTTAACAAAATAGGTGTATGGCCGGCTCCACCACCAGGGTTCCCCGAAGGCTGCCGTCGCTGCAAGTTAGGTTATTTAAATGGTAAACAGGTGAAGCCTGGATCTCTATGCAAATATTGCAAGGCTACATGTCGCTTCATGTCGCAAATGTAATCGTTAAACGTCGCTAAATATCGACTTTTCACTGAATAAATAAAAGTTCCATTAATGTCGCAAAATGTCGCTAAAGTAATCGTGAAACGTCGCTATTTTTAAATTTTTCCAAAATTGATAAAAGTTCTTCCTACATCGCACCATGTCGCTAGTGTAATCGTGGAAAGTCGCAGTTTTTAAATTTTTCCAGAATAAAATAAATTTCCAAACATGTCGTGAAAGTGTCGCTACATATCGCAAAATGTCGTGAAATACACAATTATATACAAAAATCTGAGATAGTGAGAGTAAACAACCACATACACAGAAAATAATGTCGATAAAACATAGTCATACATAAAAAAATACAAGTAACATGTCATAAACCATAATAATAATAATGCATGCAATTTAAAAACGAAAATGCTGCTCAAACCCTGGCCTTGCAAGTAGCTTTGTTGTGTCCCAATGCGCCACAGTTTGAACATTTGCGTGGTTCCTTGACTTTTTGACCGTTCGATGGAAATCGGTTAGTCCGTAGTCTTCCTGCATTGCTCTTTCTTGGACGACCTACAGGTTTCTTCTCCTTTCGGTACACCGATTCTCATGTTCTGCATGTGTTCTGGAAGCACCCATTCATCCTCCTCGCCCACAACATTAATTGTTGCATCGTAAGTATTCTTCCACGTCTCCTTTGTGTAATAGGGGGATGACAGAGCGTAGACACTGACATTCTGAGTAAGCGTTGCGGCACATGCATGGGGACAAGGAATTTTCAACAATTGGAACATGCCACAAGTGCAAGTTCTCTCAACTAAGTTCACATCTCCGCCTTTTTCAAAGTCAGAACCGTCAGCACCTCTTCCAACATTAAACAATTGTGCACCGTTACGTAGGACACTTCTACGTCTACCATCCTCGTGTTGCTTTATCAAATCTTCCTCAAAATGAGTTGCCAAAGGGGTAACACACTTACTTGCCTTCTCGAGACGGTTAGCAAACCAATTTTGTAGTGTGAACCTTATGAACTCAACTAGAGTAGTTATTGGATATGCCCAGAATTCTTCAGTCACGTTGTTAAGGCTTTCTGCAGCGTTGTTTGTCATGATGTTGTACCTGTCTCCTAGACAATAAGGACGAGCCCATTTTTCTAATCCTATATTGTCAACATAAGCAGCGATGGGAGGATCCATCTGTCGGAGCACCTGCAAATGTCTATCACATTCCCTCTTCGACCATGCGTAAGCGGCCAACCATATTTGCGTGTTACATACATCAGTCTTGAACTTGTGGGTGACATTCATAGAAATATGTTTGTAGCATGCACAATGGCATGCTTCGGGGAAAATAACCTCGACAGCATGTTCAATGCTTTGATGCCTATCCGATACAAACACTAAGTTTTCAACCTCCCCAATCGCTTCCTTTAACTTCTGCAAGAAATACTTCCAAGAGTCATGATTCTCGCTGTCAACAATTGCAAAGGCAATCAGAAACAGTTGGTTATTTGCATCGTACGCTACAGCAACTAGCATTGTGCCCCCAAACCTTGTCTTCAAGAACGTGTCGTCGATACTAATCACAGGACGACAAAACTTAAATCCCCTCCTACAAGCAGCCAGTGACCAGAAACAGTACTTGAACCTGTTATCCTCTGTGATAATGTCTGTAATAGTACCTGGATTCTTCTGTTCCAACACGTAAAAGTAATCAGGTAACTGACTATAAGCTGCTGCTCGCGTACCCCTCGAATACATAAGTCCCTTCTCTCGGCACCTCCAAGCCTTCTCATAGCTCATCTTGATCCCATACTCCTGAAACATATCCCTTTGTATGTCTTTAGCTTTGTACTTAGTTCCATCTGATTTGAACTTGTTCTTAATGAGGTGGCCAACAACCCACGGTGCTGCTTGACGGTTATCAGCATGTCTAGAATCCAGGCTACATGTGTGTTCGTTGTGGAATACAGTAACCTCAAACATGTCACAACGTGCCCTCTTCCTCCCCCTCACTCTCCATTTGCAATCTGAACCCCTGCAAGTTGCATAAAAAACATCGGTCCCAGACTTCTTGACCATGAACTCAAAATTCATTTTCAATGCAAACCTTCCAACCACATTTTTCAATTCAGTCTTATTTGTATACAGCTTGCCAACATATAT
Organism: Cannabis sativa; assembly: GCF_029168945.1. Classification (NCBI taxonomy): domain Eukaryota; kingdom Viridiplantae; phylum Streptophyta; class Magnoliopsida; order Rosales; family Cannabaceae; genus Cannabis; species Cannabis sativa. Next base: position 10,235,271 of record NC_083601.1, on the reverse strand, counting down.
TTCCCCTGAATGTGTACCAGTAAAAGAAGTTGTATAAACATTATTTTCCTCTATGTCTTCCCTTGTCCACACAATAGGTTTGAATTTTGTACAAACTTCAAAATCAGATGGTACAGTACTACGAGGAGGACCTGGGCGGCTGCTACTGGTGCCTGGTGTTTCGTGATTTTCACTCCGAGGGGTTCTTCTTTCTTGGTCTTTCCTTTGCTCCCTTGGACGTGGTGGAGATGGTGGAGGTAGTTCTAACCTTAAAGAAGGTACCTCTATAGGTTCATGAACTTCCAACTCCGCATCACCATCCTCGTTCAAATCTACTATAGGATCATTGTTGTAAAATGCACCATCAAACTCATTGAACTGGTCAAATCCATAGTCAACCCTATTATCCTCCTCTATATTAGTAGGGGCCTGCTCATTCATCCCTACGGCTGGATCTGTTTCTGGGACAAAACTCCCAACAACACTTCTTGGGAGGACAGTTGGCGGAGTAGGCCCCAAAAGCGCATGCCTTTTAACCTTAGTCACAAACAGTGGCAGCAAGTTCTCCACACTCATTTTTGCCTTCATTCTTAAGAACAATCTTACTTGACTATCTTTCACTAAAATTTCTGGCGGTATCATATTGCCTTTCATGTACATATAACACACCTCTATTTTCAGTTCATACACAATAGGGTCTATATCCAACTCTTCATACAAAATATCATTCATCTTTTCTAAAGTAGTGTCAACCTCAAACATTAACATCTTACTTTTTGGATTATTGAATATCCAGTTGAAACCTTCAACTGCCCAAGCCCCATCATATAGTACAACTACAAACACATTTGAATCTGCAAACCAAAATGACCACAAATTATAACAAACCAATATGTCGCAAGATGTCGCTAACCTATCGCTACTTATCGCGAACCAATTACAAAAAAAGTATGTCGACAAACGTCGCGAACTTGTCGAGAAAAATAAAAATATCTACAATATAACACAATAATTCTATGTGTCGCGACTTGTGTCGCGACATGTCGATACATGTCGCTAAATGTCATCCCTAACCTCTTGTCAGCTAGTAATCGCTAAATGTCGCTAACCATGTCGAAAAATATTGCTAAAATTGCAAAAAAAAACCAGTATACTCGCAGACTTGCTGCATTTCGTGTTTCATTGACAAAGGGTGTCAAAAGGGTACATAAAAACCACGGATATGTCTAGATCTATTACTTTCAACATAAATACATCTAAATCAAACAATAATTACTAAAGAAATTACATACCCATTATTGTTTAAAGGAATGACTTTCTTAGAGCTTTGGTTGGGTTTCAAGTTCCCTTTGAGTAAGGCGGCCGAACACTAGCTCCGGTGGTGGCAATGTGTGTATTGTAGAGAGAGAGAGAGAGAGAGAGAGAGAGAGAGAGAGAGAGAGAGAGAGAGAGAGAGAGAGAGAGAGAGAGAAATCCGAGAGATAGAGAGAGAGAGAGAGAAAGTGTTATGAATATTTTTTATTTGTTTTAGGGGTAAAATTGTAAGGGAAAAATATTTTAAGTATAGTTTCCATAATGTAAAAAATGCTAGCATAGTTTTAGTGTATTATTTATTTTTAAGCATATATTGTCACATTTCCCTAATTAAATAGCTCCACTGGCCAATGCCAAATGGATTCTTTATATATACACCAGTTTAGGATTTACAATTTGCATATTATTTTGGATCGTCCGTACATTTTTTAAAGGATATTTAATTTAATTTTTTTTAGAAAAAATTTACATTTACAATAGAATTTATACATTTATATTTTTATTACACTTTTATTTTTATTTTTATTTTGGAATAAAAATTTCTATAAAGTTTTTTTTTTCTTTTCTTATATGTCTTTGTATTTTTTTTCATTGACTTCTATTTTTTTTTTTCTTAGTTTACTATTATCCTGATTTTTGCACACTTGATGCGGCGTGTCCACATGGCCAACATCAATGCCACGTGAGAGTACAACTCACCAACAAGAAAGTCAAGCCATCTACTATGCACTTCAACCAACGAAGGATCCGGATACTTAGGAGAGACGATGAAATGACGAACCAGGCACCTCAAAGGAGCTGGCCAACCCTATGGCCAACACAGGTCGACCAACTTCCAAGTATTGTGTGGCCAGCCAGCATGCACCCTGGCAGGTGCATGGCCGCCCAGCTTTTGCCTGGCAGGTTTTTAGTGCACAACTTTCATCTATGGACAGCAAGTCAAGCAGCAAATTAGACCTTAACAACCCACGAAAATAAAGAAAAATATCAGTAACTTCCATATTTTCGAGAGACAATTTAGTCATTTGAACTTTATTAATTAATTATGTAAATATAACTTTATTTACCTATTTTTAAGGGATATTAGGGATGTAAGCTCTACTATATAAAGGGAATTAGTCAAACCCTAACTCTCTAAATCTTAACTCTCACTTTTAACTCTCAAGCTCTAAGTCTGACAGTCATCTCTTCTCTTTCTCACACAAGCATAGGCTTTCTCCATCACTTGAGATTTGCCAACTCCATTCTAATATTGTAATCTTAAGAGAGCTACCGCAGATTCTACAACACTTGTAGTCTGAGTAGTATTATCTCTAATATTAATACAACCAAAAGGGGAGCAGGTCATTACCTACTAACTAAGGGGGTCGAACCTCTATAAAATCTCTTATCTTATTTACTTTTCTATTCATATTGTGTAACACGTGGCAAGCATTAGTAATAAATATGACTCTGCTAGTAGTTGGCCAAATCTGAGGTCAACAGTTTGGTGCTTTCATTGAGAGCAAGTTGTTAATTTATCTGATCAAATGTCATAGTTAACACAAGAAGAAATTCAGCTACGACATTTGCCTCCTCAGGTCTTCCTAAGATTCAATGGCGACTAATTCAGATGTTTGTGTTTCAGTCACAACTAGAATCTCCACGAACCTGAAAAATGTGGCCACTCTTGCCACCTCTGCAGGCACCACAAACCTGGCCACCACAACTAGCTAGGTCAACACAACCATTCCAATGGGTCTCAATAATCGACCTATGCCGCCTAGGGAGGACCCTCCACTGGCACCTCCTGCTGAAGGAAGAACACACGTGGAATAATCCCTAGGCACCGCCATTGGTACTGGTCCCCGGTATTATGCTAGAGAGACAGGGCTAGGAATTGGCAAGCCAGCCATTGGCAAGCCCCATGTAGACTTAGGAGAAGATCTTGAGTTAGCCAGACTTAGAGAAGCCGTCTGTCAAGTAGGCAAAACTAAAGAACCACACGGTGTTAGCTGTGATGTACAATAGAGATGCACATTTTTAAGATGGATATATGACCTAGAGTACATCCTTTAATCTCACCAGGTGGAGCCAGACTGCCGTAATAGAGAAGCTAGCGACCTGATAAGGTGGTTCAATGAGAGAAGTGCTAGAAGAGGTCAGGATCTCATTAAAGATCCTCTCTAAGAGAGACTAGTCGACAGATCGGGGAGGGTCTACCAATAGATTGTCCAACCAAGTTCCACAAGAACCAAGACAGACCTTCCACCACCCAAAGGAGGATAAATCTTACCACAAAGATATGGTGGCAAGAATAGCCAGATCCTGACAACTAGCAGTCTAGGGGGTCAACCAGAGATCTCAAGCTCAACAACACCCCCAGTTGGTCAACCTTTGACTGGCCAACCCCTTGGTGGTACACCTTTGGTTTGCCAAAAGGTTAACTCCTGTCTTGGGGCCTTTGAGAGTGAGTAACCCAAAGGCTAATCTTTAATCGACTAGGTCCAGGAATGGGTGGAAACACCCAAGATAACAACTTGAGAAGTGAGTCTAGTCACTTCAAATATCTAGATCCACCTAACTCTAGCAACTAGTGTGATTAACCCCCTGTCAACACACAGGCTGCACCAACCAATCAGAGGAGCACGGGTAACCAGACCCTATCTGTTGGAATATCTTTTACCAGGATCTAGATTTACTAACAAATATATTTTTAACATCCTAAATATGAATTTCTAAAACTGTGAAAATAAACACATAAAAGGTATGAGAAACCTTATATTGGTTGTAGCAGAATTAAATGACTCCTTCCGCTCAGATTTCTAACCCTTGTACCCTTTCTGTCGTAGAGTGTCATCAAGATCTTTTACCGTTCAAACTTTCAACCTGAATTGGACCCATCAGATCCATGTGAAGAATTTAAAGAACTTTAAAAGTGTTCACATCAGGAACATTTCTGTGAGATATTTTTGGTTGATTGCCAAACTGACATGGTCCACATTTGCCTACAGCTTCTTTACCTAATTTAGGTAATCCTCAAACAATCCCTGCATTGGATAATTCTTTCAAATTTTTGTAATGAATGTGTCCAATTTTTCATGCCTTTAATCAGTGATGTTATCAATAGCAGAGTGACAAGTAGCATAGGTAGTGATGGTGTAACAATTATCATTAGATCTAAACCATTGCAAAATAGTTTCATCATGATTATCAAGAACATAACAATGAATACTATTAAAATTAACAGTGCAACTCTGATCACAAATTTGACTAATGCTAAGGAGATTAGCTCTTAGTCCTTCAACAAACATTACGTTCTTAAGCCTGGGTAGACCTTCAAAATTAAGAGTTCCCATCCCTACGACTTTTCCAGCTAGACCATTACCAAAAGTAATTTCTCCAGATTGCATTAGTCTAATGTTTTCAAGGTAGTCTTTTTCACCTGTCATATGCCTAGAACAACCACTGTCAAAATAACACATTTGAGAAGCAATAAAATTAAAACAAGAAGAAACAACCAAACATTATTTTTGACAATTTATTTTTGTTTTGAGAAACATATTTATTTCTAGAATATTTAGAATTAAACATGTTTTGTATTTTAGTACATCTAGGTCGAACGTGACCTTTTATTCTACAAAAATGGCCTATAGGAATGAACCAATTCCTATTTCCTTTGGGATTGCCAAACTTGCCAAAGTGGTTCTTTTCTATAGCAGTAGTACATTTTACTATAGAATCATAAATCTTGCAAAATAATGTGAGAACATCCAGAAACTAAAATTTCATATTTGAGAAATTTAGTATTTAGCCTTAACACAACCCAAACCACCATGACTTGTTTGTTTTGAATTTTGAAACTCTTCAAAAATGTTAGAACCTGGATTTAACATTTTAACATTTCTTTTTAATTTTTCAAGTTCCTTAGTTAAAGATACAAATTTAGAATTTCTTGAAATCAATTCAGATTCACAATATTTATTTTTCTCTTCCAGATCTTTGATGTTGTGAGATAAATCTTTGTTAAATTTTACTAAGTAATGATTTTCATCACAAAATTGCAACCACTTACCAGACATTACCTTGTAAGATTCTGCCAATGATTCCTCATCAAGTTCTGGTTCATCTGAATCTGAAATAACTTCTTTATCATTGTCATCAGTCAAAATGTTGTTTAAAAACAAAACTTTTTCTTTTTCCTTTAAAACACTTGATAAAACACTTGTTAGCGCAACATTTTTATTTTCACTATTTTCAGAATCATATCACTCCAAGTAACCTTAAAACCCTATTTATTCTTTTTCAAGGTATTGGCACATCAGATTGAATAGGACCATACCCTTCACATTCCCTACATTGAATTTGATTATTGGGAACCAAAGATTTAGATGCATCGTTACCTTTTGGAGTTTTTGAGAAATTCTTTTTTATTTCTAATATTTTTCATGTACCTTTGAAAATTTCTTGTTAACAAAAGCCATTTCATCATCACTCTCATTGTCAGAAACATCTTTTTCATAAACGTTGAAGGCAATACCTTTACTTTTCTCAACGAAAGAATTTGGCTTAACATTTTTCTTGATTTGTTGATTTAACTCAAATGTTTTTAATGAGCCCATGAGTTCTTCAACCTTCATTTTGCCAAAATCTTTTGCCTCTTCCATTGCTAGCCATTTTGTGTCAAACCTGTCAGGAAGCACACGAATAATTTTTCGAACCAAGATAGATTCATCTAATTTTTCTCCCAAGGCAAAGAACTCATTAGAAATATCAGATAATCTTTCATAAAATTCAGACAAAGTTTTAGTTTTTGACATTCTCAATTCATCAAATATAGTTTGCAACATGGTAAAATGTGATCTTTTTATATCAGCGGTACGCTCAAACTGAGTTTGAAGGATTTTCCACGCGTCCTTTACAGATTCACAAGATGAAATTAATTTAATAAAACCTTCACCAACACCATTAAAAATAGCATGTAAAGCCTTATTGTTATAACTAGATATGTTTTCATCTTTAGTAGTCTAATTTTGTTCAAGTTTTATCTTAGTACTACCTTTATCGATATTTTCAGTAGGTTGCGACCAACATGTAAGTATAGCTCTCTAAGCCTTCTCATCTTTTGACTTAATGAATGCTCTCATCTTGACATTCCAATATGGATAATTCGAATCATTCAACACAGGTGGTCGAGTAATAGAGATTCCTTCTGTAAACAAAGACATCTCACACAAAATAATTAAATAGAATAATCTCAAGATCTCACTAAGATTTAGTGACATGCTCTGATACCAAATACAATTCTATATTTTAATATTTCTAATTTATTATTTAATTAAATACTTAATTAAATGCAGAATAATGAAACTGATATTGAAATAGTTTTTTTTATAGCTATAGAAGACAACTCTATAACTCTAGAATAAACTAGAAAAACAAACAGTGCAGAAAAGTAAACACACACAAGGTTTTTGTACGTGGTTTCAATAATTCTTTCAGATTGTTACTAGTCTACGGGACCATGCCCAGAGATAAGATTCATCTCAAAAATACAAAGTAATTGACTTATGCATAAATAAATTCCCTATTATTATCTGTTGCAAGCTTGATATATTCCACCTTCTAATCGAATCTTCTGAAACTTCACTTCTGAAACTTCAAGTGCTCGAACTTCCTGCAATCTCCTTGAAGAGTGTTTGCTTCCTCCTAAGGCAAGACTTGGAAAACAATCTCCCAAAAGTTTTGTAAAACCTTTTCCTGAAGGTAGCACTATTGTTCTTCTTCTTTTTAGGCTTGAATACAGACTCAAGACAATACAAAATACAAATAAACAGAGTAAGAGTTGAACACACTCTTCTCTACAAAATAAAGACTCTCTTTTCTAAAAATATGAGTGAAATACAAAGATACAAAAGAGGTACATGATCTAGCTGCTATAAGGTGTATTTATAATCAATAGACACCTTATTGAAAGCTCACACACGGTCTGAACAAGACCACAGCCCACTAGAAAATTCCCTAAAAAATATCTTCAATCAGCCCAGAAATTTCTATTTATGTACCTACAGAATCGTGAGCAATAAGTGTGACTTTTCTTTTATAGAAAAAGAAAGTTTTACTCCAATTTTCTCCTCAAGAAATCTGATCAAACAAAATAAAAAACTCATACAAGATCAAAATATCACAGCTAGATAGATAGAAAAGAATTTAGTAACCACACTTACCATTTTTACCTTATTTTTCATAAATAGAAAAGCTAGATAATTTTTCTTCCAAAAATAAATTAATTAATATAAAAGTCAAATATAAAATATAGAAACTAATGTAATTATTCCAACTAAATTTAAACAATAAATAATAAAATATTTTTGTCACATCAAAAATGTCAAAAATAGAATTAACAGTTTTGTCACCCAGCTCTCACCAAACTTTTATTTATTTATTTATTTATTTGTAAGCGCTCTCACCAAGCTTTTAAACCCATTCATACCTTCCCTTCCTAAGTACAATTAACCCAATCATCAATCAATTAATTATCCCACAATAGTTTTCTTCTACTATTAATATTAATTAACACACTCTAAACTTATTCTTACTATAAATGTATATGTATAAACTTGTTTAAGGTTATGTTACATGTATATTATAATTACTAGAGTAGTGTTGTAGTGGTCATAATTTAATATCAAATATCATTTTAATTTAATAATTGTAAAAGTACGAAGTTTGGCAGGGAAGGAAGATATACAACCTGGGGCAAATCATGAACAAAAATTAATTGGGAGGGTTAAATAAAACTAATCATACATATAGATATTTATCTATTTAACATATACAATTTTTTTTGGAAGGACTACAGTCCTTGCTCTTATTACTAGCTCTGTCAATAGTGTTAGGTGCCATAGGTAGTTAATAGACTACAAAAGTCTTCATTATTATTGTATTAAATTCTATTGGTGCATTTTTAATGTATTTCATGGATGTCTCTTTTATTTTATTATTGTTGTAATTCCAGCGGAAATAAACTTGAGGATTCAATCATAAAATCTGCAATAAACTCACACCTTTGACAGTAAAATGAACATAAACTAATTTAATCAACACAATGAATCAAACCCGAAATCAACCAAAGAAAAACGCTCGATTTTATCCTGGTTCCGGTCCTAGAGATCAATATGATCCCTGGCCATACTCCAGCTGAGAAACATCACCAATCTTCATTAATATATGAATAAGAGAGCAACAGTACAATTACAATAACCAGAGCAATCACAGCTCAGATGGTACTCGACATACACCAGAGAAAACAGTCACAGTTTTCTCTCAATCAACCCGAGTACACCCCTTGTTCTTGACCCTCTTCAAGAACAGAACTCTCAGCTTAGAACCCTAAGCGATTCCCTCTAATCCTCTCTCTTATTCTCTCTCTTCAGATCTCTCACTATCTCATATCTCTGAAGTGAAAAGACTAGACTTATATACATAGTCCTAACTCAAACAAGGATAGCACCAACTAACTAACTAACATAACCGAAAGTTAGTTAAGTTAGTTGGTTCATATGAGTTGTAAAAGTAAGTTGTTTTAGATGATCAATTTCCACAAATTTCCACCTTGATTCTCTAAAGCAACCTAGCCAAATCTTTTCACTGAAGCCTTGATGATGTGATATCTCGAAATGTTCAGCAAGAACCAATGTTCAGCAAACTGAGACAATGCATCAGTTTGCTGAATGTGAGAACCTTTGTTCCCATGTCAGCAGGGTTGTCACTTGTGTGCACCTTTTCCAATTCCAGTTGCCTGTCCTCAATCTTCTCTCGAATCCAATACAATCTAATGTCAATATGCTTGCTTTTCTCATGGTATACAGGATTCTTGCACAAGTGAATAGATGACAGACTATCCGAATAGACTGTCCCTTTATCTTTGAGCAATAGCAGCTCTTGCAGTATTCCTTGTAACCATATAGCTTCCTTGAATGCTTCAGTGGTGGCCATGAATTCTGATTCAGTAGTTGACAGAGCCACCACTGGTTGTTGTTGTGATTTCCAACATATGCAGCTTTTGTTGACCATGAATACATAGGCAGTGGTGCTCCTTCTATTGTCCCTATTTGATGCATAATCTGCATCAACATAGCCTTCTAACCTCACATCAGATGTGTCTTTCTGATAGATCAAACCATACTTGATTGTCCCTTTCAAGTATCTAATCAACCACTTTACAGCATTCCAATGCTCTAACCCAGGGTTTGCCATAAACCTACTCAAAACACTTAGAGCATGTGCTATATCAGGTCTAGTACTGACCATGATATACATTAGACATCCAACAGCCATAGCATACGGTATACCCCTCATATTTTCCCTTTCTGTTTCAGTTTTAGGGCAGTACTCATTAGACAACTTCAAGTGCCCTGCAAGAGGAACTGCAGTGGCCTTAGATGAATCTAATTTAAACTTCTTGATCACCTTCTCAATGTAGCTTCTCTGAGTTAGCACCATCTTTCCTTCTTCCTTGTTCCTCATGACTTCAATCCCCAAAATTTTCTTGACTGCTCCCAAGTCCTTCATTTCAAATTCAGAGTTGAGTTTGTTCTTAATGACTTGTATTTCAGCCTTGTCTTTGCTGATGATCATCATATCATCGACATATAGTAATAGGTACACAACCTTAGGTGTTCCTAGTTCCTTGTAGTAAAGACAAGAGTCAAATTTTGACCTTGAAAAACCAATACTCTGAACAAACTGGTTAAACCTTTGATTCCATTGTCTAGGTGATTGTTTCAACCCATACAATGACCTTTTAAGCAAGCAGACCAGATCAGTTTTGCCATTTTCCACCTAAAAACCAGGTGGTTGTTCCATGAATATCTCTTCATCCAGAAAACCATTTAAGAAGGCAGTTTTGACATCCAACTGCTCAACTTCCAAGTCATTGTGTGCAGCAATGGCTAACATCATTCTAATGGTCTTGTACTTTACAACAGGTGAGAAGATATCTGTGTAATCAACTCCCTCAACCTGTGTGAATCCCTTAGCTACCAATCTAGCTTTATATCTAGGTGATTCACCCTCTGTCATTCCTTCTTTTTCTTTGAACAACCATCTGCAAGAGACAACTTTCTTGTCTTTTGGTCTTGGTACCAGAACCCAAGTTCTATTCTTCTTCAAGGAATACATTTCTTCTCCCATTGCAGCAAGCCATTTCTTCTTTGATTTGCATGGTTCAGGTTCACTATCAGATTGTATCACAGCCAGGGCATAGGCTATCAAATCAGCTTCAGCATACCTACTGGGAGGTCTAATTTCTCTCCTTGACCTGTCTCTAGCCAATTGATAGTTGGTCAAATATGTTTGATCATCTTGACTGGTTTCCACCTCAGCTGTGTCTGTACCAGCCTCAGTTGTGTCTGCACCCTGTGTTTCCACCTCAGGAGATGTCCTTGCCTCTGGTGTGTGGGGTAAATCAATGGAGACTTCAATCTTTTCAGTGTTGATCCCCAACTCAGTGAGGTCATCCCTGTTAGTACCTGCAACATCAGAACCTTTGCCTTCCTTGGCTATCAAGTGCATGAAATCATGCTCATTAAAGACTACATCCCTAGATATGATAATCTTAGGTTTTCCATTTTCAACATGACATAGTCTATATCCTTTAACACCCTTAGGATATCCAAGAAAGAAACATTTAATAGCCCTAGGTTCCAATTTGTCAAGTTTCTGGTGTGCATATGCAGTGCAGCCAAATATTTTCAAGTGATTCAGTTTAGGTGTAGTGCCATGCAATTTTTCATAGGGAGTTTTTAAATCAATCACTCTACTGGGACTCCTATTAATCAAATAACATGCAGTGATCAAAGCCTCTCCCCAATAGATCTTACCTAAACCAGAACTAATCAACAAGCACCTAACCTTGTTCAACAAAGTTCTATTCATCCTCTCAGCAACACCATTTTGCTGAGGGGTGTGCTTAACAGTTCTATGCCTAACAATCCCAAATTTAGAACATAACAAGCCAAATTCAGTATTAATGAACTCTAAACCATTATCTGTCCTAAGCACCTTCAATTTCCTTTCATACTGATTTTCCACTTCGATTTTCCATTCTTTGAATTTCTCTAGACATTCATTTTTGGTTTTAAGTAAATAAACCCATACATGCCTACTGAAATCATCTACAATGGACAAGAAATAGTGTTTACCTGAGTGAGTTCCAACTTTGTGAGAACCCCACAAATCAGCATGAACATATTCTAGTGGTCTTTTAGAACAATGGTGGCCAGCCATGAATTTCAATCTGTGATGCTTTCCCAACACACATGCTTCACAGAAGGGTAGTGAGTTCGGTTTGAAATTGCCTAAGAGCCCTTGCTTGGTCAGTTCTTTGATCCCTTGCTCACTCATGTGACCCATCCTTTTATGCCACAGTTCCATCTCAGTTTCTTGGTGTTGCACAACACCAGCTTCACAAGCCATAACTGTTTCTCCTTGCAGAATGTACATGTTGGAAATTATTTTACCAGGATCTAGATTTACTAACAAGTATGTTGGATTAACAACCTAATATGAATTCTAAAACAATGAAAATAAACACATATAAAGTTAGAAAACCTTACAGTGGATGCAGCGGAATAATATGACTCCTTCCGTTCAGATCTCTAGCCCTTGATTCCTTTCTGTAGCAGAGCATCACCAAGATTTGAACCTGGATCTTCTTTTCTCCTTCTTTGATGTAGAATTTCCATAGTCTTACATACTATGATTGAGATACCACTTGATGTGTGTGGGCACTACTCATCTCACAAGGATTTCGAATTTTTCTCTCTTTTTCTCTCTTGAATTTCGTGGCTTATGGCTTACAAGAGAAGAGAACAAAGGTTGCTTTATATAGGGAGAAGGGAGAGCACAACTTTCCAAATAAATCAGTTTCCTTAATTACTGTGTAATCAATTAACTGCCTTATTTAGTGTGATCAACCACTTTCCTATTTTTGCTAGGCTTTGATTAGCAATTACATGGCAATTAAAATTGAAAATAATAATTGGGAAACACACAAAGAGGTGCCGGCCACAGGGTGATATGGGCCTCACTTGGATTTTGCAGTTTCCTCAATTTTATTTCAATTTCTCCAAAAATGTCATTTTTCCAATTCTAATCATTTAAATGCCAAAACTAATTATTTAATAACTAAAATAGATTATTAAATAATATTGTCATTTAAAATAATTATTAATTAGACATGCAAAGTCTCTCAATTAATAATTAAACCTAGAAACCCTTTTATTTACAATTTCATCCTTAAACTGTGAGAATTCATAAAGTAGACATAGTCTAACTTTTAGAATTATAATTGATTAATTAAAATCAATTAACTGAGTCTTACAAGCAGTATGGTCTCAACTAGTATGGGGACCATGGGTCTATATAACCGAGCTTCCAATAAGTCGAACCGAATTTACCAAGTAAATTCCCTAACTTATTAATTCCTCATTGAATCCACACTTAGAACTTGGAATTGCACTCTCAGTCATATAGAAACGCTCTATATGTTCCACGATATAGACACGTCATTAGTTATCCATTGTTATAACCCTAATGTGATCAATGATCCTCTATATAGATGATTTACACTGTACAGGGATTAAATTACCGTAACACCCTGCAATGTATTTTATCCTTAAAACACTTAACCCTGTATAAATGATATTTCACCTAAGTGAAATGAGATCTCCACCATTTATCTTCGTTTGGTTAAGCTCGAAGGAAATCATCCTTTACTTCTATTTGCCAAATAGAAGCTATAGATTTCATATTTATGTTAGCGCTCCCACTCAATTGCACTACCGTGTTCCCAAAATGTAAGTATCACCCTAACCCAAAAGTAGGCTTAACTTAACAAATCAAAGAACACGAATAACACTCTTGAGATTGAACCTAACCATATCAGGATTTCGATCATGTGATCTAGGATCAACAGGTGATATTGAATTGAATAGATATTACGGTAAATTTTAATATATCTAATCAAAGTTCAATATCGGTCCCTTCCGATGTATACTCCATACATCCGATACTGGTAAACTTTGCCAATGTCCTGGAAAGGACATAACACTTTTCCAAGGTGTAAGAATACCTATCGTTGATTATACCATGTCAGTCTAAATTCAGTGTTCTGACAAATCAGGGAATAAACTTTTGAACATATAATTAAGATTATATTCCACTGTGCTGACAACACTATAATCTTTAACCAACTCATATGTTCTGGACTTAAAAAGAATTCATACATTATATACCTATAATCATGAAATAAATCATGTGAACCATGCAACATAAAATGTTATTTCTGATCTTTATTAATAAGTAAATCTGATTATATGAAATGAGTTTTATTTAGGGCATAAAACCCAACAAACTCCCACTTGCACTAATATAAAACAAAAAGTGCATTTCAAATAATCATTAACACCTTGATATACCAATCAAGTGTAATAGTAGTAAACTCCTCGTAATAGGATCTGACAGGTTGAATTAAACACAACCTCTTCTCCACCATTACTCTTCCTTAATCACAAAATCCTTGATAATGTGAAATTCCTCTCTATATGTCTACTCTCTTGGGATACTGGATTCTATACTTTCGGGCAACTACTCTTTGGTTATTCAGGAAGTAACCCTAGTAGTTATGGCAAGTTGGAACAGTGCCACAAATGTATAGAACTTTCCTTAGACTGAATAAGTATCTTTCCTGCAACTTTTAACGTTCAGTCTCTCTCTGGTAGACCAAGAGATTTCAGATAGGTTTTTACACTTCTCCAAAATCGCTACTCCACCCCCAAAGTAATCACCATCTCATCAGCAGACTTTCTAGCACAAAGGCAAGTCTTGAAATCTGATGTGGTGTAGTCTAAGAGTTTTAAACAAACACCCTTATTGACTAACATATAGTTCCTCTTCTTAATCTTAAGATTTACTTGATTGTCTTCCAATGTTCCTCTCCTGGATTAATCTGATACCTACTCATTACTCCCACTCAACAACAGGTGTCTGGTCTAAGGCATACTAAAGCATATCTGAGACCTCTCACTGTTGATTTAAGAAATTCTTTCATGGCTTTATCTTCTCTGGAATAGTTGAGACTTTTCCTTAGATAAATAAAATCTATGTCTAAGAAGTTGTGAAGCTTCTATAGATTTCCATTGGAAAGAAAATGCATCAGCATCTCATGCTTGCATTAGAGTAAGTAATTACCAGGTATACCACAAGCCATAGGTTTAGATAAACTCATAACTATAATACTAGGAACAGGAATTTTTGTTAAGTCCATTGAATAGACTTATGAACGAAAATTTCCTTTCATGTCCTTGTAATAGAAAACCTTAGGTTACTCCATGTGAATGGATCAAACCATAGTTCTATTGGCTTTCTTCTTAGTTTCTCATCTTGACAATCCATTACTTGTTTAAACTCACAATGGATTTTAATCACTAGTGTCTTCCAAGTTATAAGAAGGTAAAGTTCCTAGAAACTCTCCCACTACAACAAGGTACCGTGAACTATGTCAAAAAAAAATAAATGGTTTAGACCTCTTCAGTTGTGTTAAGACAACAGAGGCAGTGGGATCAACTTGTAACGAATAAGATGATAGAACACTTATGGAATCAAGAAAAAATATCTCCTTTATTTGCTACTTTACTTTCAGACTTAGTCATTTTCTTAGAAAAGTAGTATTTGTTTAAACAAACACTTTCTTGTCTAATGACTATGGGATGCTCCACCCCTAATCACTTAGAATAGCTAACAAACATGCAAACCACGGTTAGCAGTTCTAGCTTTTCTTAAGATTTCGATTAGGTCATCCATGAATCTAGTAATGATTTACATTAAGTATACAACCATTACATCATTCTGAAATTTTATTACCATAGAAGGATTTAGGCAACGACTAGTAACTAATCATCAATATCCAACTCGAATTTCTGGGGAGGTAAGTTTGGATATAATTCAAAAATCAAATTAATGATCTTTGAACTGCATATCTACTAACTTTTTCTCCACCCCTATCAGTTCGCAAGATCTTTAACCACTTACCTTCACCATTGCTAGAAATTCATGAAATTTTTCAAACATTTCAAATTTCTTTTGCTTAAGGTAAAATCTAGAGTGATCGTTTTAAGAATACAACGAAAACTCATATCCACCCCTGAATGTACATCCATCTGCGAATGAGATGAAATTACTTTCAGTGGATATAGGCATATTAACTCTTTGCAGAGAATGATCTTGTCAAAACCACTATGAACAAGATACAAATGCCATAGATTTATAAAATATGTGGTTGTATCTTTTGATGACTTCAATTTAGTTACAACAAAGAGTTCTTAGAATAGTGCAAGTGGATTCTGGTCACAGAATACTAAACTCATACAGTTTGAATCCATTGAAAGAAAATGGTTATGAAACACTTGTGAAAGTGTAACTGTATAATTAGTAATTCTTTCTTGGACCACCACTACTAATCTAACTCTATGATTTGCCTATACAAGTAGGAGATATCTAAGATTGAGGATTTATATCATTTTGGGATAGAATTCTGGGAATATAATCATATGCGTCATCTAATTTCTTAAGAGAAAATAAGACTTTATATGATTTATAGACCATTCATCCAATGATATGTCATTAAGCTAATTCGAAATGAATAAGCTAAGAGGAATTAGGATAATTTCGTTTTAAATAAGAATCCAACGATGCTCCGATTAGCGAGAGTCAAAGTAATCTTATTTATACAATCTTCTTGTTTCATATTGTAAAACACTAGTCTAAGGTGTCATCAATTGATGAACAGCTAGATGTTGCATATACAATATTTATCTTTCGAGATCTAACACTATTATGTTAGTCTAATGGTGAAAATCCATTAGGGATTTATCTCATTAGAAAAACAAATCAAGTTAGACCAACAATGAAGATTCGAAATTAAAATACAATTTAATAACAGAAAATAACATGGTTCAATACAAATTCATACACAATTCAGAAATTATGAAGCACATAGCAAGTAGGAATGACAAGTGAAAATACTAAAACATACAATCCTAAATAATTTCCAAGGTTTTCAACAAACTGATATCAGTGTCCCGTTTAGGCGAGAGTCAAAGCTATCATCCATTGAATAGAGTTGTCAGCTCATCTAAAATGTCAAACATTCTAGCAACCTTTTATTCGATCAAGATGTGAATCCGCGTTGTCCCGTTTAGGCGAGAGTCAAGGCTATTCTATCTTATGAGCTTCCACCATTGTTTCATATTCTTGCAAGTCTTATACAGTCGCCACCATTAGGGTGAGCATAAACTATATAAAAAAAACTTACAAGATTACTTATCTTTCGAGATTAAACGGTGCTAACTTGCTAATGAACGTTCCTCCATTAGGGAGGATTACTCACTAAAACAATAGCTATGTAAAACCAACAATAGAGATCGAATATCCTTATAATAATAAAGCTCATTATTTAATGAAGGGTTGTATTTTCTTCTAATATTTATTTTAATCCATTTATTTTAAATATATATTTATTTAATTAAAATTTCCAATTTAGAATGAAAAATTCCAAATATAAATTTTAATTTAATATTTATAAATTATACTTAGATAGATAAATAACGTGAATTATTTCCATCTTAGTAATAATTTCCATAAATATTTAGAAAATTATTCAATTTAAGTTGTTTCAAAATTAAATTAAATTAATTTACAACTCAAATTTAATTTTCTATAAATATATATTGCATTTCGAAAAATGAACTGTATAAGAATACTACTTTCGAAAGTGCTTTAAAATAAAATAAAAATAAATCCTGGAAAATTACTCTAATTTTATGTTGGCCCAAAATTAATAAAATTAATTTTCAACAAAAAATATAATTTCCCTATTTAATTAAATATCTAAGAAAAATTTCAAATATTTAAGTATCATGATTAAAAAATCAACTTAAATATTAATTTTCTATTTAATTAAATACACTAGAAAAATACTTCAAGCAAAACAGATAATATCTATCTAGACTTTCATGGACTAATTAATCCAATTTCTAATTATAATATATTTTAGTTCATTTATTTTAATTAACCATTAAATGAAAAAGTCATTGATTTAAGTTGGTCCAAAATTAAATAAATAATTTTCAACTTTAATCTACTTTTCAAATAAAATTCGAAATTTCTGCATTAAAGAAATGCAATTTCAAAATTTTGGGAAATGATTAATAAAATAAAATAAAATATATTTTGAAAATTATTCAAACTTAAGTTATTCTGAAATAAGATTCCAAACTTAAAATAATTTTCAACTTTAATTAAATAACATGAAAATAACAATATTAAAGTATCATGATGAAAATCAACTTAGATATTGAAATTTTCAATTTAATTAAATGTATTAAATTCAAGAAATAAATAATTAAGTAAAGAGGAAACTTAATTATTAATTCTAGTTTAATACTAGGAAAATATACTAAACTTAGATTGTACCAAAATTAATTATGAGACAATTAATTTCACAATCAATGATATTTTCCTATTTAATATTAGAAATAATAACTAGTACTAGAAATAACTATCTAGAATATATCATTGACTAAGTGTTTTTCTAAAAATTAACTTTAAAATATTACATGAAAAATAAATTTCATATATTTTAAAAGTTAATTATGTTGCTAATTCAATTTTAATTAGGTTAGACTAATATAATTAACCTAATACAATTATTTAAATAAGGCAAATGGGCCTTCACAATTGGGGTAGTTCATGTGAGGGGGAGCTGGGTTCAGTATGTCGTACCCACTTATATGGCCCCCAACTCTCACACAAGGCCCAAAAGAGAGGAATTTAACCTTAAAATAAACAATTGTTATTCATTGAATAAGCCCAAATCTAATTGGGCCTAAATAAATTTCCTTATGTCAAAATTTATTGGGATTTTTTTAATAATATAATTAAAATACAAACTAATTACAAAAATACTATAACAAATCTAATTTACAATAATACCTTGCCACGTCTTCAAAAAATACCTTAATTCAAAATTAATATGCCTGAAACAAAATTAATCTCAAATTCTACTTTTTATTTTTAATTTACTTGCGTTTTCAAAAGTAATTATTTGGTTACTTAGTTATGATGTTGATAAGAAACTAATTAGTTAATTTTACATAAAAAAAATTCATTTTTATATCATATAATTTGAGATACAATTTAGTTACTTCCAAAATTTATTTGTAAACATCTTAATAATCAATTAGTTATTTTTAAGTTATATTATAGTATCTTATTATTTAAAATATATTTTGGTAATCTTAAAGTTTATTGAAACTAATGAGTTGTTATGTAATATAATAAGATACCACTTTTATATACCAATTATTTTGTATACCTTTTTGATACTTTGAAATCTATGTGTTTATTTTTAAATCATATTAAACTATTCAGTTATTTTGAATTTTTTACGTTATTTTTTTTTATTATTTTTCTTTTGTAACAATATCTATGTTACTTTCAAGTTTATTTAATAAACTACTAAATTATAATAATAAAAAAAAACTCACATAATTTATTAGTAAAATTAGTAAACATTTAAATTATTAATTACTTATTTTAAAATTACATTTTTAGTTATCTTTTAAGTTTATTCTAGAAATTAGTCCCCTTTCATACATATAATATACAAAGTAAGCATAAATATGAAATAGTTTTATTTAGTATACTTCATAATTTGAATATTGTTTAATTGTTGGTAAGCTAAATATAAAAAAAAACTTTTGAAAAAAAAAGAAAAAAACAACCGAAAAAAACTAAAATGCTACCTTTGATTCAGGCTAGCAAAAAAATATATCAAAATGATTATCTTAAAGTGTAGATCACAATGTGTAAGTTTTGAGACCAAATAATTATTAGTGTAGCCAAAAAAAGAAATTAAATGTAAAAAAAGAAGAAGAAAGAGAAAATATTATAAATCTAAATATTAATTAAATATATGTACAGTAAAAAGAACTAGGTGTATATAAGACAAGATAATTGATACAAACATTGAAATATATTGTACAAACAAAAATAAAGAATGTATGTCACAAAGATAACCAAGAATGTATAAACTAAAAACAAAACTAATATTAATGAAAACGTTACAAATACAAGAGTAAGTTTGATTGTTTTAAAAGTAACGTTATTTCTCTAATTGAGATGGATTTTAAGACTCCACATGTAAATTTCCCAAATTTATTTTAGCAACCTAGTCTATTTACTTAGTAAAAACTTAAATGGGCTTCCTATATGCATCTAAGCCCAAAAGCAAACATATAGGCTCACACAGGTCAAATGATTTGGATGGGCCCTATCATGTTACTAGGTTTACACAGATGAAAGAAGTACAAAATTTAACTGTTACAAATTATTTATAAGATCTATCGTCAATTGGACTATGATTAAAATCAGATCATTGGATCATGATCTGTCAACAAGTTAATCATAGCAATTTAGATCAGATAAATAATAGGTTTGTTAAAAAGTTTTGAATAAACAATATAAATAAACAAACATTGTCCATGTAACAGATGTGAATCAAGATATTAATATAATTAAATTATTATTCTTAAACTAACCAAATAAAGGAAACTAATTTTAAAATATCTAGGTTTATTTGAATCAAAATTAAATTAAATATCTAATAAGATCAATGATTTGAAAGGAAAGAATCTTCAATATCACTTTCAGATCTTATAATTTAATAAAATTAAAGTAATAAAATAAACCAATTTTAAAATAGATTTGGTTATTAGATAATTATTATTTTAGGAATAAAATAATAAATGAATAATAATTACCATAATTATATGTCAAAATATCTCAAATTAAGCAATATTCAAATCTCTACAAAAATATCTATGTTATTTAAATATTTAAGATATGATTTATAAATTTCTAATAAGGAAAAAATGATATATATAGAAAAAATATTATTTTTATACTTATAATTTATAAATAATTAAATATTTAACAAAATAACAAATTTTTGAATTTGAAAAACATTCTGGTAAGTATATCTATAAAAATATCTATGTTAATTTCAAATTTATTAATTATTTAATTTGTCATATAAGATAATTTTAATATAATGTTTTAAATAAAAAGACAAAGTTATCTTTTAATTTAAAATATCTTAAATATCAAAATATCTAATCTTATAATTAAATAATAAATAAATATTAAAGAAGTTTACAAATTTTTAAATCTGACCATAATAGGAAATATTTAAAATTAGAAACATTCCAAAATAGAAATATTTAAAAATTGGAAAAATTCCAAATTAAAAATATTTAAAATTGGAAACATTTCAATTTAGAAATATTTAAAATTGGAAAAATAAATTTTGGGAAACAATCCCATGAAAAATTTGGATTTTTGGGGAAAAAACCTCAAAAATTCGAAATTTGTGGGGAACTGCCAAGATAGGCTGCATGGAGCAATCATGATTTCCAATCTTCCAAAATTCATATCTTTCTCAATTTTTCTCGGAATCGAGTTCCGCAAAAACGAAAATTGCTCAATTTTTCACAAGGAATCCAAATAAAATATTTTCAAAAATTGAAAAAATATATTTCATGGAAAAATTTCGTACAACACACACATTCATCACATAAGCACATAAACCAACATGAAACCATCCAAATCAACACAGAACATATCAATCATCGTTTTAATTCATATTACATGAAAGTAAATCATTACCATAGCTCTGATACCAGTTGTTGGAAATTATTTTACCAGGATCTAGATTTACTAACAAGTATGTTGGATTAACAACCTAATATGAATTCTAAAACAATGAAAATAAACACATATAAAGTTAGAAAATCTTACAGTGGGTGCAGCGGAATAATATGACTCCTTCCGTTCAGATCTCTAGCCCTTTATTCCTTTCTGTAGCAGAGCATCACCAAGATCTGAACCTGGATCTTCTTTTCTCCTTCTTTGATGTAGAATTTCCATAGTCTTACATACTATGATTGAGATACCACTTGATGTGTGTGGGCACTACTCATCTCACAAGGATTTCGAATTTTTCTCTCTTTTTCTCTCTTGAATTTCGTGGCTTATGGCTTCATACAAAGATGTGCAAGAGAAGAGAACAAGGGCTGCTATATATAGGGAGAAGGGAGAGCACAACTTTCCAAATAAAACAGTTTCCTTAATTACTGTGTAATCAATTAACTGCCTTATTTAGTGTGATCAACCACTTTCCTATTTTTCCAGGCTTTGATTAGCAATTACATGGCAATTAAAATTGAAAATAATAATTGGGAAACACACAAAGAGGTGTCGACCATAGGGTGATATGGGCCTCACTTGGATTTTGCAGTTTCCTCAATTTTATTTCAATTTCTCCAAAAATGTCATTTTTCCAATTCTAATCATTTAAATGCCAAAACTAATTATTTAATAACTAAAATAGATTATTAAATAATATTGTCATTTAAAATAATTATTAATCAGACATGCAAAGTCTCTCAATTAATAATTAAACCTAGAAACCCTTTTATTTACAATTTCATCCTTAAACTGTGAGAATTCATAAAGTAGACATAGTCTAACTTTTAGAATTATAATTGATTAATTAAAATCAATTAACTGAGTCTTACAAGTAGTATGGTCTCAACTAGTATGGGGACCATGGGTCTATATAACCGAGCTTCCAATAAGTCGAACCGAATTTACCAAGTAAATTCCCTAACTTATTAATTCCTCATTGAATCCACACTTAGAACTTGGAATTGCACTCTCAGTCATATAGAAACGCTCTATATGTTCCACGATATAGACACGTCATTAGTTATCCATTGTTATAACCCTAATGTGATCAATGATCCTCTATATAGATGAT
The DNA here is from genome assembly GCF_029168945.1 of Cannabis sativa. Lineage (NCBI taxonomy): Eukaryota > Viridiplantae > Streptophyta > Magnoliopsida > Rosales > Cannabaceae > Cannabis > Cannabis sativa. The sequence continues at coordinate 10,213,058 of NC_083601.1, read as the reverse complement.
TTACACTGTACAGGGATTAAATTACCGTAACACCCTACAATGTATTTTATCCTTAAAATACTTAACCCTGTATAAATGATATTTCACCTAAGTGAAATGAGATCTCCACCATTTATCTTCGTTTGGTTAAGCTCGAAGGAAATCATCCTTTACTTCTATTTGCCAAATAGAAGCTATAGATTCCATATTTATGTTAGCGCTCCCACTCAATTGCACTACCGTGTTCCCAAAATGTAAGTATCACCCTAACCCAAAAGTAGGCTTAACTTAACAAATCAAAGAACACGAATAACACTCTTGAGATTGAACCTAACCATATCAGGATTTCGATCATGTGATCTAGGATCAACAGGTGATATTGAATTGAATAGATATTACGGTAAATTTTAATATATCTAATCAAAGTTCAATATCGGTCCCTTCCGATGTATACTCCATACATCCGATACTGGTAAACTTTGCCAATGTCCTGGAAAGGACATAACACTTTTCCAAGGTGTAAGAATACATATCGCTGATTATACCATGTCAGTCTAAATTCAGTGTTCTGACAAATCAGGGAATAAACTTTTGAACATATAATTAAGATTATATTCCACTGTGCTGACAACACTATAATCTTTAACCAACTCATATGTTCTGGACTTAAAAAGAATTCATACATTATATACCTATAATCATGAAATAAATCATGTGAACCATGCAACATAAAATGTTATTTCTGATTTTTATTAATAAGTAAATCTGATTATATGAAATGAGTTTTATTTAGGGCATAAAACCCAACAGTACAAACCATTCTTCTTTTCTCCTTTCATGATGGTAAGAGACCCCTTTGCAATTCTCATATGACCATTGTTAGACTTGTAACTGTAGCCTTCATCCTCAAGAGTACCAAGTGATATCAAGTTCCTTCTAAGTTCTGGTATATGCCTTACTTCATGTAGCATTCGAACAGTACCATCAAAGTGCCTAATAGCAACCTTTCCAATGCCAATTACCCTACAAGAATTGTCATTTCCCATTAGTACAGTACCAGAATTTACTTTCCTATAGTCAATAAAATTTTCAAGAATAGGACACATATGGTATGTGCATCCAGAATCAAGAATCCATTCATTTGTGATTCTTTGATCTGACACCATGTACAGGTCACTATCAGATGAGCAATGATCTGATTCTTCAACATTAGAAGCAGAATCATGCTTCTTTTCTCTGTCTTCTTTGAGTTTGTTCTTGAACTCAATGCAAAACCTCTTGATGTGACCTACTTTCCCACAGAAATAACATTTTCTGTCCTTATGGTATTTTCCTCTTGATTTCGATCTTGATTGGGATCTATGTTGGCCTTTGAAATGATCCTATCTGTAGTGATATCTGCCTCTGTTGTTGTCTCTTTCTCTAGCCAAGTAAGCTTCATCCTTGGCATTGTCTTTCTCCTTGGACATTTCTTGTTCTTTGGACTTCATGGCTCCAAGAACATCATCAAGGGTGAGAGTATCGCTTCCATACTTGATCACAACCTTCAATTCTTGGTATGCAGGTGGCAAAGATCTGACAAGAATGACAGCTTGGCTTTCTTCATCAACAGTGTGCTTCAAGTTAGCCAATCCTATAATGATTTGGTTAAATACATCAAGGTTATCATCTAAAGACAAATGAGAAGACATTTTAAAACCATATAAAGATTCTAACAAATTAATCTTGTTAGTTAGAGAGGGTTTCATGTAAATCTCTTCAAGCTTGCTCCATAGTTCTCGAGCTGTCTTCATATTCTGAACCTTCCTTCTCACTGTATTGGACAAGTACATTATGATAGTGTAATATGCCAATTCCTCCATATCTTCAAGTTCTTCCTTCTGCAACTTGTCAGTGAGTTCTTCCTCGGGTTTCAATGCCTTCGCAACTTTTTGATGAACAAGAATTCCCTTCAAACTTTCTCTCCATAGGCCAAAGTCCCCTGTCCCATTGAACTTTTCAAGTTCAAATCTTGCTGATCCTGTCATAACTGGTTGCAGATGAGTCTTGATTGAATCTTGATTCTTGAATTCCTCAAATGGATCTTGAACCTCAGCTCTGATTTTGTTATAATTCCAGCGGAAATAAACTTGAGGATTCAATCATAAAATCTGCAATAAACTCACACCTTTGACAGTAAAATGAACATAAACCAATTTAATCAACACAATGAATCAAACCCGAAATCAACCAAAGAAAAACGCACGATTTTATCCTGGTTCCGGTCCTAGAGATCAATATGATCCCTGGCCATACTCCAGCTGAGAAACATCACCAATCTTCATTAATATGTGAATAAGAGAGCAACAGTGCAATTACAATAACCAGAGCAATCACAGCTCAGATGGTACTCGACACACACCAGAGAAAACAGTCACAGTTTTCTCTCAATCAACCCGAGTACACCCCTTGTTCTTGACCCTCTTCAAGAACAGAACTCTCAGCTTAGAACCCTAAGCAATTCCCTCTAATCCTCTCTCTTATTCTCTCTCTTCAGATCTCTCACTATCTCATATCTCTGAAGTGAAAAGACTAGACTTATATACATAGTCCTAACTCAAACAAGGATAGCACCAACTAACTAACTAACATAATCGAAAGTTAGTTAAGTTAGTTGGTTCAGATGAGTTGTAAAAGTAAGTTGTTTTAGAGGATCAATTTCCACAATTATATTATTTTGGATGGTGTGTTTTGTAAAAATTATTAATTAGATTTTCTATTTTGTTAGTATTTTTTAAAATGGTACAAATAAGACTTTCAATTAATTTTTTGTCAAAATAAAACTTAATAATAATCCGATCTAGAGATATTTTGGTAAAACTAGTTACATTTTCTGTATTTGTACTGTTATAAATTGTCTTCAAGTTGGTTTTATTAAAAAATAAAATTGTCAAAATTTGAGCTCAAATCCTATTTTTACTATTTTAGAAAATGCAAGGTTCATTTTATCATTTAACAAAACAAATAGTCCAGTTAATAAGTTTTACAAATTCAAAATAATACTTACTCTATATAATGTTATTTAAGATATTTCAAATAGTATATTGCATTCTCTTTTATTCTATATGCGTGAAATAAAGCTTTTGGATAAGCTTTTTTATATTTTAAATTATCCTAAAACAAATTAAACACTATACAAGTACAAAAGGTGAAACCCAAAAAAAAAAAATTCTATTACAATATAAAAATCATTGTCGTTTTTGTCTTATATGTGCTGTTCAACGTCACAAAAGCAGAAATTTCTCCTCTCTCATATGTTGTTATTTTGATTTTGAGTTATGATAGCAGCAACCCAACCAAAGTAATAATGTTAATTATTCATTTATTGTTGTTACCATATTTGTGTCGGTAAAGATTATGCAATCGTACGAGTTTGGTTGAGAGACACTAGAAATAAATTGAGGGACAGAAATAGTAGTAGTAATAGTAGAGCATAAACCAGTTGGAGTTATTATTAATTATAATGACCAACTACTTACTACTCTTCTGGGGCGGATGTAGTTGTTGCAACCCTCACTCACTAACTCACCCCACATGTTACAATAAAGAAAGATGTTTACATGAAATTCAGGGATTCATTTTCAAGGTATGTATCAATGTGTATTACTATATAGGCATTCAAATACAAATTCAATTCATTTAGTTTTAATAAATGAAAGCTGAAATAATAAACATATCACATCAATGATGCCAACAAGGTAACGATCGTTGTACTTTTGAAGGCTTAACACAAAATTCTACTACTCTTTTCTTCTGTTAGGCCACAAGTCTCTTTTGACGTACTCTATGTATTGTGACATTTGGGTGAAGAAACTCATAATTCATTTAGTCCTTGGGTCGGCTAAATTGTGAGGGCATGTATCTTACTCGATTTGTGTTTTAATTAATGGTATTGGATACAAAAATACAATATATATATTATAATATATGTATTAATAAAAAATATTTATGAACCATATTTGTTTTCTGACATAAATTTTGTGCCTTCTAGAATAATTTTTTATTCAACCTCTCAATTTAATTTTTTTTCCTTAAAATAATTTTAAATATTTGTTACTAAAGATCAATTTAGAATCCCTTCCAAAACAAAAAGATTAATGTTAAATATTAATTAGTATACACTATTATTTTCCTATTACAATACAAACAAACCAAGATTTTGGCAAATGAACACAATTTTGAATCAGATACAAATTTAATCATATAGAAAACCCGGATTTGGACAGGACGTGTAGTAGTACTAAGATACAGAACAAAATATGAATTTGTATAAATCTGGTACTCCCACTTCTGAATTTCCAGGGAAATTAATCAATTAATTATTGTGAAGTTGTGTGTAAGAACTAGCATCCCGAATGAATCATTTTCTTTCAGTCTCTCACTTTACGAGTTGGAATAAAATGTTTACAAAGATCGATGAGATCCAAAAAAAAAAAAAATTAAAAGTCTGCATCTTGAAACCAAAAACAGTGAATTGTTTCCCTCTTTTTTGGTTAAAAGAAAAGAATCACTTATTTGTTCTTCAATTTTATAAAATCAATTATATATCAAATCCCATATGATCGAGACCCTGTATTTTTTTTCGTGGGGAATGTGACCTATGGAGAAAAAGAATGTGCGAGCCCAGTTCAGGAACCAAAGAATAATTATAAGAACATCTCTTCAGTATATCCAACACAAAGCTCTCTTCAGCTGCAAAAGCCATAGGGCCACCTGCATTCCAAAAAGTCGAGCGTCCAATAAAATTTCATCGATCCAAACATTCAACCGAACCAACAAGGATTTACTCTCTAACAATTTAGCCTCAATAACAGCTTCAGAAGATATCCTTCCAATTATCAAGAATGTTTCCAGAGAAGACTCCTGCAACTGTTTCAGAAATGTTTTAGTGGATGAAGAGTCTCAATAAGCGGTGGCATGCAACGTGCCGAGCAAACTAAACCACAGATAAATTATGAAAACTTTTGCATATTGGGTAAACTACAAGTTTACAACGATACTTTAGAAGTGTAAATGAAGCAACAATGTAGTGCATATACTTGACATGCCCCATTCATGTGGGCCGTCACAAAATAAATAAGGCCAAAAGATGTTGGAGCTGGTAATAGGCAAAGTGCGAACACAAATGGTTGTGTTTCCATACTTAGTCAAAATCACATCAAAGTGAATGTAAAATTTGACTTTTGAGTTGTAGGTGATAAGAAATTAAGTTTCTCAGTCTGAAGTGTACCATTGGAGTGGAAAAGGATACCCAAAATTTTTGAGAGCATTTGGAAATGTCGAATGTGATTTTAGCAATTATAAAACAGGACAGGCTACATATCGCCTATTCCTAAACAGGTCTGGGACAAATGAAAATGAAGTCCCAGGGTTTTACTCCAAGGATTATGCGACCTAACCTCGCTGGGAGAAAATCCTGGTTAAGTAATTAATAAGTAAATGATCCCAAATTTGAATTTAATGACTCTAATTCTATTGGACAAATCTAATGGTGGTTCCTCCACTGTTTAAGGTGTTCATTAGAATTTAAAAGCCTTGATCACACTTTCTCACTCTCTCCAAGCTCTCCAAGAATCCAAATTCTCTCTAAGAAATTCATCAAGAAAAAATTGACCTGATAATTTCAAAGACTTTTTTCATCCCACTCCTTATTTCTATTGAAGAAACCTCAAGCTTCAAATTCATCACCTAGGATTTGGAAATAAAGGTTTTGGACAAAGTGCAATACTTGTGTAAACTTGGCGTGATTATCTCTAAGATTAAACATATTGTCTCATGATTATTCTTCTTTTCTACTTGATTGTTCCTTATCTTTGATTTGAGAAATTCTTAGAATCTTACCATGTTTAAATAGAAAAGAAATATGTATAGTTACCAATGCCAAAACACAGGGAGGGTTTTAATTAAAGGAATGCAATCAAAAACAGATGAAAGGGGTAAAAAGAGGTCAAGATGCAATACCAGGGCATTATTAACTGATCGTAGACAATCATTTGTTTTTAGCATCAAAAGAATTACACGTGGTAGCCTCCTTAAAAGCTCTGAAATTTGGGGGAAATACTGAGAAGCATACATCTGCTTGATAGAATAGAAAAATATTGTCAAGCATGTGGTACCAACTACTCATAACAATATTCATAGAACACCGAGCAGAACTAGGTACCATATAATATGATTGTATGCAGTAAGAAAAGCTCACCTGTAGTTCAGATCGGTCACCGTCACCACCTCGTATGACTAAGTGATCAATAGCTGGATCTATTACTCTATTCCATGGCCTCATTGTAAGAATTCCAGCAAATAACGCATACAAATCCTCTCCAGCACCCAGTTTCACACTGTTTTCCTTTATGGATTTAGCATCAGAAAATATCAATGCCTGTAGTAAACACGAAAACAGAAGGAAGACGACTAAGTGTGCTGCTTCATTCAAAAGATTGATGCAATAACGGAATAAGAATTTTGTCAGGTATAATATTAAGTACCTTCCAGAGTGAAGCATAACTAATTCTTGTCTGGAAGTCAAGATCTTTGTACAGTCCATGGTCTAGAAGAACCAACTGTGGTTCTCTCTTGCCTGTTCACATGAAAGGAAAAGTTAGTTTTTGGCACATATGAATTACTAGTACCACAGAAACTACTAGAAGATCAGAAAATTCATACTGGACATGTTATTTGAGTTTATAAAAATAAGCTCTAGATATTAACTACATTTTTCTTTATTACTATTTTTTTATTTTATTTTGATGGGGAAACCCCCATGATAGGATTTTGGTAATTGGATAAATGCTATCTAACTGATTGAAATCTATCATGAAAAAAATTGATGGAGAATGGGGTGTGCTCTAAAATTTACTACATTTTCAATAGGAACAAGTTATGACAAACTTTCTACTACTAAAGAAGATTTAGAAAATAAGTTCCCGACAAACTTCCTCTGTCAAATAAATTCCCAAAACAAAGGCTACAAACACTCACTACCACTTGAAATAATTGTTATACGTGTTTCCACTAGTGTGAGTAGTTGGCACAATTTCAAACACACATGTAACTAATGACAGGTTGCAACTAGGACTCAGAAAACTTTGGTGGCAGGCATTTACAGGCTGGACTAGTACCAATGCTAGTCACAAGTTATGCATTAAACTAGCACCAAGACTAATAGAACAACAATAAAGCAGAACTCTACCTAGAATGCTCTTTCTGCTAGAAGGCATCGGGCGAATCAGTAGGTTTGCTGCATGTGGGTCACAATGAACAAACCCATGTTTGAACATCATTTCAGCAAAAGCTTGACTAACCTGCATAAAGCACAATCATATGTCATGAATATTTTTGTAAACTCGAAGTGCATTCAAGTGTTTTTATTTGTGAAAACAATGACATTGAAGCATAAAAAAATATAAAATATAATTTGGTCAAAGTAAATGTCTACTGCCATTATAATATGATAATATGACAAAGAATGGTTGGATCAGCAGCAAGTTTAGAGGCCCCATACAAAAATTACAGTGATGAGCTTACTAATTTAGAAACTTCATGTGGTTGAACACCAAGCTTTCGAATAGACTTCAAATCATTTACTTGTGCTCCATCTATATATTCCATGGTTAATAATTTTTTGGTACTCAAACTCCAATACACTATTGGTGCATATACATAAGGTGCAATATGAGGAGATAGTTTCCAGAAATTATCCAAGCATCTCTCACTGTTCTTGGCCTCAACCAAGAAATCTAGCTCCTGGTGGTTACAATAAAGCCAAAGCAGTGTAAGGCTACATCAGAAATAAGTGAAGCATGCTTACAAATATCTAATCAAGTTGTCAGAAACAAATATGTGTTTAGATTTATTTACTTTTTAAATAAATAAAAACCATGCACTTTTACGTATCAAAAAGAGCTACAAATTTTTAATATAAGTCTACTTGTCACATATAATTCTCACACTTGAAAAAGCATACTCTTTTTCCAAACTATAAAGTAGTTTTTTTATACTTTTCACATGTACAGACCATCACTTGTCACAAGTTTTCTATTCTAATTTCTATGATGCACTAAAAAAAGATTTAACAATAGTGATATGAAAAATCAGTAGATTACAAGTAACTCAAATTAACAAAAGACCTTGCACGGATAAACAATGACAATTCCTAGTCCAGGGTCTTGACCAAAATCAATTCAACTTTTTCTTGTATTTATTTATTTGGCCTAACATATTATATAAAGAATGTATTTGATTATTAATCCAAAATTGAAAAAGTTGGATACAAATTGGAGAAAGTTTACAATAACTTGAGAGAAAAGTATTAACCCCATCAGAAAGTGATCCTAAGAGTTGCGGATAATTATAGCAAAAAAACTAAGATATAGAAGTCAGATGTTTTGTTACCCAATACATCACAAAAACAAACATAACAAGTATTAATCCAAAGACGAGAAAAAAAAAATAAGAAAAGCATACTCAAGAGATTAAGCAACTTGCCTTAGGTAAACTTTCACGAATTTCGTCAACCAACCATCTGGACATAAGCAGAAAAGAACTAGTTAAGAAATTTTAAACACAGCATTTCATTTGAAAGAAGTGTATTCCTAAATTTTAGAAGTACTATTTATATGACAATTGATGCATGGTTGGACAGCATGATTGTGGTGGTACTAAGTTGGCTTACCATACTGTGTTAGGGAAGAAATCATCCTAGAATACCTGTAATCAAAAGAAGGAAAAATCCAATGCAAGGTGTTCACAATTAATTCCACGGTGGCCTGATCTGCAGCTGCAGTATCTGTCATGTGAATGTGCTGAACCTGAATGTTGGAAAGATTTAAAAGTGGAAAGTAATTCTCAATAGAAAAAGAAACTGTAATTCATTCTACATCACAAAGGATGAAAACTTGGTGGTGCACGGCACCTAACACTAAAGATTCTTATTTGAGGTAAAATTGACAACTAAAACCTTCACAGCAACTTTACGGCCATCAGGCAGCTGAGCAACATGAACTTGAGCCAGTGAAGCACTTGCTATAGGAACAGGATCGAATTCAGAGAATATCTGCATTAATAATGCTTACTTCAGTACACAATTATTTTACTTCTACTCTACATAACGAAAATACTGCAACCATGAATCTAGATGAAAACAAAATACATACTTTATCCGGTGTCTCTCCCAACTCTTTCTTGAACACTTCACACACTTGATCATAGGAAGAAACAGGACATTTATTTAACATACACTCCCTCATTGTCTGAACATACTCATGAGGTACTAAGTACTCCTGCATAAAGTATGAAAGAACAGCTATGACAATTGAAATTCCACATTTGTACCTGAAGAATAATATATTTATGAAATAAATTGTTCAAAATTAGACAAAACTTTGTCCAGAAGGTCATGAAATGTGGAATGTGAGTTAAATTTCTCTTCATAGACATGTAGAAAAGTAAAATGAAGCATACCAGCTGTCCAATATGTTGACCGAGCTTGATATATATGCCTCCATTCTTGAAACATAATTCTTGAAGTTTACGTGCAGATCTTAGATGAACTTCATGCTTAACACGTGACCTTTCATCACTATCTTCAGCCAGTCCCAACAGTGAGTACTCATAATCTAATCAATACAAAAACCAAAAATATGTTCAAAGATATGTACACATAATTTCCATTCTTGGGGCTTGATTGCTTAAGTATGAATACATTGTTTCTAACAAAGTATGCATCAAAAGCCTCTCCATCATAACCAATTTCAAAATACTTCTCTAAAATCACCAGTTAAGAGATTCAAAAAGCCGAGAACATGTAATGAAGAAAGAACCGCACTGAAGCTCTCTTCACAATCACTGGCTTCAAGCCTTCAACAATAACGACATATAATTTTGCCTCACATAGGCTCAACAGAACATTAGCAGACTCAACTTAAACAATTATAAACCCAACTTAGCAATAAGTTACGATCAGCAAACTAATGCAATAAAACAAATTCCTTTGTGATCATCTTAAATTGTATTGTAAGCTCAAATCAGTTACACATTTCACCAATTATAGCACCGAATTCCAAGCTCCAAGTTCTATAACATATAAAGACTAATCGAAGCTAAAGCAAAAACACGACGGGCTAGGAGTAAAACCTAAAACCTAAATACGGAACGTAGTTCAGATAACATACCAAAGGCGATACTAGCAGCAGTGACGCAGTCACGAAACAGGCGAACAGGAACTGCAGTGTAGAGCTTCAGAGTCCTGGAAGGATCATCGGAGGTAGCTACGTTGGCCGCCGCTACTCCGCCGAATAAGGCGGTGGTTACCGCCGCGAATTTGGCTCGGCCGCGCCACAAGGATCGCGTCGCCATTTTCTCGGGAATAACGCGCGGCAATTTATTGAAAATAATAATAAATAAAAAACAATTTATTTTTTTGCTGGAAAAATAAATTTTATTTTAAAGAACCTGTACTGTATGTACCCCTTCTTTCACCGTTTCGGTATTTTCACTGTTAAATGAAAACTATTTTCTTAAAAGACAAAAATTGATAGGCTTAGAAGGCTACGACGTGTGTTTTGGTATTCAACGCCACGCCATCACAGATTTTCTTTATGTCGTTAATTGTGCCAACCAAGATATGATCATGTCGTTTCATTTTTCCTAAAGTGAACGACATGTAGCTTTGTGTGTACTTAATTTTAGAAGAAAATAATTATAAAACTGGAGCAAAGAAAAGAAAACGAGACTGAAATATTAGGACTTTTTTTCATGAATATAGTTGCAGTAATTTTTGTTTTTTTTTATGAATAAATCAGTTTTACGGTATATAAGATTTTTTTTAACAAAATTACGGTAGGAATTAACCAACCACTCCACTAATCTCCAAATTCGATGAGGGTACCATTTCTCTCTATACTATTTCCCTTTCCATACTCTTTTCTTGATTAAACCACTCTTTGTGGTCTAGGGTCCCTTGTATTTGTGTATATTATACTTGCTCTTCCTTGTCATATCTCTCTGTTTTTGTTTTGGTTGTAGTTGGCTAAGACGTCGAGTATGGCTGGGAAGGAAGTTGTTGAACAAGTGGATTCTCATATTGCCTGTAACTTCTTTATTGCGCTAAAGGCTAATGCTGAAGTGGGCAAAGACTTCAACGAAAAGTTCGTCGTGGTAAGATTGATAACTAAAAAAGTCATTTTCCATGATTTACTCCGTTTGATGTTATCAATAAAATGAAGATGGCTCAAGGCTGAAAACTTGAGGAGGTGGCCACGAATACTTTCATATTTCACTTCATGAAGAGGCATGAAGCAGAACTTGCTATGAAGAACGCCCCATGGTAGATTTGTGATGGTTTTATGATTATTAAACAAATGCCAGAAGAGAGTCAGTGGCGTTCTGCAGATTTAACCTCACGGCCAATTTGGGTGAGGGTCTATGAAATCCCCTCGCGTTTTTGGTCGCTGAAAAATGCTAACGTCTTGGCTAATAGGATTAGTTTGGTGGTGAGTATCGATAGGATGTGGAAAAATGGCTTCCCCACTAATGAGTATATTCGGTTCCAAGTCGTTTTACAGTTGAAGAAACTTTTGCTGGTGGGCTTGTTTCTCCTTATGGAGGAGGCCTGTGGTGCTATTTCAAGTATGAGAATCTACCTCATGTGTGTTACAAATGTGGAGTGGGACATGAAGTGTTCTTCATCGAACTAAAAGGCAAATGATCGTGGATGACTTTGGATGAACAATCCCCATGTATGGACCTTGGATGAGACTCGGCTCTCGCATAAAGGATTGTCTTTCAAATTATCAATCCTACGAACATGATAGAATGGAACACAAGGTGGCGGAGGCCAATGTTCATGAAGAAATGAGAAGAAATATACTGCAAAATGATGGAGATTTAAATCAGATCTTTTGGGAACTTAGATTCATCGAGAAGCTATTGCAAAAGCCTCCATTGGGGTTATGATTAATATAGAAAATGATGGAGATGGGGTATTACCAAATGCTCTGTTGTTGAAAGGTGGATCAATCCAGAATGCTGACGTGGATAGTATGGAAGAGGGTACGAATGGCCTTTCGAATGTGGGTGGTGGTAACGCTAAGGTGATTGGGAATGATGAGCTGTTAAAGAATGTGGCTCAGGAGCCCATGATTCTTGGTGGTCCTAGTACGAAGAATATTGTTAGGAAACTGAGCCTTAATAGTGAAGGGCCCGCTGAGGAGAAAACTAGCCATCTCATGATGGTCTTTAAAGGTATTCTTCACCCAAATCATAGGTCGGCTAGCAAAGCTACTAAATCTAATAATAAAAAATGGGTCAAATGTGCTCCCTGATTTCTAAGTGGACTAGTTCTTCGTCTATTTCTATTGGGTCTGGGGTTGGAAAAAAGAGGCGGCTAAAGGATATTGAAGGCCCTTGTAGCTGGATGGGAGACCTTTTAATTTCAGGGAAGGATGGGAAAGGGAAGAAAACATGTCTAACTAGCTATCCCAACAATCACCTTACTATTGATTCGAAACCAGGTTATGAATCAGCTCATTTAGATGGAGATGGTCAGAAAACCTGTACTCAGAAGGAGAATGAGGAGTATAGCAAGTCCATGACAGATGCAGAAACACTGCATAAATGAGCATAATGAGAAGGATTTTTCCAAGGCCGAGGAGGCGGGCCTATACAAGCCCCCAACCCCCCATGTTAATCCTTTCATGGCATTGTCGGGGGCTTGGAAAGCCTCGGGCATTAAATGTTTGAACTTATTTTACTAGGATCTAGATTTACTAACATGTATGTTTGATTATAAACTATAATCTAATATCCTAAATATAAATTTCTTAAAACAATGAAATAAACACATATAAAGTTACATTGGTGGCAGCAGAATATAATGTCTCTTTCCATTCAAATCTCTAACCCTTGATCCCAACTGTGGTAGAGTATGATCAAGATCTGAACCTCAATCTTCTCCTCATTCGATGGTGTTTAACACGGTCTTCCACAAAAGGTCTAAATATTGACTTTAATTGTATGGACAACTCCCCAACCACTATAGGCTTTGAAAATAACAGAGGAAGAAGAAGAGGGATTCGAATATTATGGTGGCTCTCATTATTTTCTAATTGTCTCATAAAGGAGTCTGATCATCATCTAAAAATAAAAACCATCTTATTCTATTTATAGGGTAGCTTTTATGGTTAGGTTTAGAATTAAAATAAAATTAAAAAATATAAAATAATGACTTTATTTAACTTCCTTGGCCGAACCCTTAATGGGCCTTTAGAATTTCAATTTTGCTATTTTATTTTAACTCATCTTTCTTATCACAAAGGCAATCTTTCAATTCTAACTCTATAAATATCAAATCTATCTATTTAATAATTATAATTAATTATCAAATAAAATTATATTTAACTTATTTGTTAATTAGACCGTACAAAGTATCTTAATTAATAAACAAACCCTAAATGCTCTCTTTCTTCTCAAATAAGCCCTTACTTAGTGAAAATTCACATACAAGACATAGTCTTATTTAGAATAGAAGCCTTATTGGTAAATTAATTTACCTCATAATCACACAACCTGACATATCATACGCCACCAATCGGTTTAGTCAGTTCTTAGCATCTCCTTAAGTACCTCATCTACAGACTACTCAACGAATCTTCCAATATCTTAAAGCCACTCTTGGTCAAGGTCTATTTTTTCATTTGAGACTTTCCTCAATATCTCTCCATATGCATAAACCAGTTTATCCCCCAACAACAAACCAATTTCTTTTTTTGTAGATGCTGACTAGGGTGGCTGTCAAGACACATGCCAATCTATATTGTGTGTTCCTTGGCTCCTCACTCATCTCTTAAAAATCAAAAAATCAACCTATCATCATCTGCTGAAGTTGAATATAGGGCGATGACAAATGCAACATGTAAAGTAACTTGGATCTTTGCTCTTCTCAAGATTTTGCCATCAATCATACACCATTTGCTTACCTTTACTGTGACAACGCTACTTCCATCCACATCAGTGAGGATCCAGTATATCATGAGTGTACAAAGCACGAGAAATTAATTGACTGCCAATTTATTCGAGAGAAAGTCACTCAAAGCATCCTCAAATTGATCCACGTCTCTTCAAAAAACAACCTCGCTAATGTCTTCACTAAAGCACTGTTAGAATTAGTTAGCTGTTAGATAATTCTCTTAGTATAACTAATCAACAAAGTTGTACAACTCACTATTAGCTGAACCTTCCTTAATTTAAACCCTTATATCATACTTTGTAAACAATCATTCGAGGCTGATAGGATAGACTAAAAGAGTTTTCTTCTCCCTCAATTCTTGTCTCGCTCATAATAATCATATTTATTTTTGTAAACAAAGCTGATATTTATATTATCATACATCATATATAAATAATATATTCATGCCGCCAAACATAAATCATTACTTAGCCCAACTATTATTATATACTGGTTCTGTCACTACACACTCCCTAAGTCCCTCTCTCTCCCCATTATTTCTCATTCTATTATGGAAACATGCTAGCTTGAAATGGAGCCTTTTCTATGCAAAAGAGGCCTATTGGGCCATGAATGGAAATGGATTTATGGAAAATTTAAGTGGTATACTAACTTTTGCTAATTTTCTACAAAATTACTGCCAAGTGGTATTTTTTACTTTTTTACTGTATTTTTTTATAAGTTTCATACTGGAGTATGCTGTGTTAAGTTTTCACTGGTGTTCTACCGGTGTTTTGTACTTATTCTACTATTGTTTTGAGTTGTTCTGCTTTGTGTTTTAATGGTGTTTTATAAAAACACAGTATTTTTGAAATTTTTTCCGTATGACAGTATTTTTGTAAAAATTAACTCAAATTACAGTATTTTTGTAAATTTTCCTTCCATATTGTCTTTCCTATCTAGAATAAAATTTGAAAAAATATAATCATGATGCATTTCCATATCGTCTATGGAAGGTGGCTTCAAGTTTCCTTAGTGGTCCTCAATCAAATTGTTGCTTATTGCTTGTATTAATTACCACCAAGGCCATTTTGGTTTGGAAGTCAATGGAATCTCATAAATGAAGGGGTCAATTTTAGAGGTGGTGGAACTGGACCCTAAATCCTTAACAAGTTTAATGGCCTAATTAAGTTTACCATTTTCTATGACCAAGAATGTTACATTGTCTCGTACATACTTCTTTGCAATGTTATTCAAGAGAAATAGATTCTGGATTAGTGGAAGCTTGCAGCAACTTTTTTCTATGTTTTTAACTAGAAACTCCTTGCTCATTTTCTTCCCAATTGAGCATCAAGGTGTTTCCATTTTGAGCTGTTGCTCCTTAGTAGTGGTAACCAACATATAATAGTATTATTGATTGAAACAATATCATCAAACATAAAAAATAGATACTACTTACCAAAATGAAATTAAGCAAATATATAAAATAAAAGTTATTAAAACATTAATATTGGAGTGTGACCATGGGCTAATAATTGTTCTAGAATGTTAGAAAAAAAGGGCAAGAAAATTTGAAAATTAAGAAAAAAGACAGTTTTCGTTGCAAGTTTTTACTTTTGTTACTCTATACAATTTAAATATATATTGAAGGAAAATCAAATATTTTTTCAACCATAATAAAGAAAAAAAACAAAATATTGTTATTGTGGAGGCATTTTACCCACTTTAGTAGTTTATTTTATTAAAGGTTGACATGATGTAGAATAAGAAAAGCTTAAGGCAATAATGCATGTATAGGTCAGGATATATAATATAATTAAATATCGCAACCTGATCAATAAAACCATATAATTACAAATAATGAGTCATAAATCTATATATCATAAATAAACAATAAGAAATAATTATTATATTGTGTTATTGGCACAAGAAAAATTGGTACGTGAACATTAATTTTCTTCCATTTTACCCCCACCACATTGAAAATTTTGGAAACTCTCATTCAAAAGTGACAAATATCCAACCACCCCCTTCCTTAAATTATATCAAGATATACTACTACATGACAATTCTATCATGAATTTTATAATATCACCAAACATTATTTTTCCAGCGTAAAAGGAAAATTATGAAAAAAAAAACAAAATTACCAAACTTTTAATTTATATTTTATAAAATAAGGAACAAGATGAGAGATGATGTGATTA
Source organism: Cannabis sativa (assembly GCF_029168945.1). NCBI lineage: Eukaryota > Viridiplantae > Streptophyta > Magnoliopsida > Rosales > Cannabaceae > Cannabis > Cannabis sativa. The sequence goes on along the minus strand of NC_083601.1, from coordinate 10,196,891 downwards.
CACATTAAAAGAATTATAAATAGGCCAAACCAGTCCCTCACAGGTTGCATGACTTACCAATGATCTAACAATCACATATCCATAAAAAAAAAAATTCAGAAAAATTATATTATATATTTAATGTGAGCCTATAAGGTGTGATTTATGCATCATATTTTCACTAACTGAAAAAACAATAATAACTACAAATATTATAGCAATGTCCATCCCTATCAAACTTTCTAGAAGATACACACGTATGTAATTTAACACACGAAATAAATTTAAATTAAAAAAAATGAAATCAAAATCCAAAATTCTGCTTCTCCGCGTGTAATACGCGTGTTCAGGTAATAAATACTTAAAAAAGGGGCCACAAATTAGTTTTCTACAAGGAATTTTGCCTTTGCAATTTGTTTTCTTCCATTTTTTTTTAATTTTTTTAACCACTTTTTTAGGTATAATTACATGACCTACTAATTTCTGAAAAGCTTCACCAACCGTACATGTGGATAACATAATCACTATTTTAGCAGCTTGACAATATTATTATTAATTATTTTTTTAAAAAAATATTCTAATTAATGTTGATTTTGGGCTTTTTTTTCAGTACCAGACATGATATGAATCCAAAAGTTGATTCAATAATTTGGTTATGAAAGAGTGGCAGAGAAAAAGAATATAGAACAAAGCTTTAGTACAAAATTAAACCATCACCCTTCGCTGGAAAGGGTTGAAACTAAAAAAAAATGGATAAAAGAAAATATATATTCTGGTGGGACCAAATGGGGCCATCGAAGATTCCACAAGTGAAGAATTTTTTTTTATATTAATTTTTTGGCTAATTAAGATTTTTGCTACTGAGCTTTGACATTTACTAAATCATGTCCCTGAACTTTTAAGTTCATTGAAAATGCCCCCTGAACTATTGAGATTGTTGGATTTAAAGATTTTTTTTCTAATTTTAGTAAAAAAGTCTAACATGAATAAAAATTCTAGTACATATTAAAGTTCGAAGGGTATGATTTGGTAGATATCAAAGGCTGGGAACATGGTTTAGTACATAAACAATCATTGAAATAGTAAAATTGAATAAAATTAGACTAAAGTCCTTAAATCCAACAATCTCAATAGTTTAGGGGCATTTTCAATGCATTAAAAGTTCAGGGGCATAATTTGGTACATGTCAAAGTTCAGGGGCAAAAATTCTAATTAACCTAATTTTTTTTAAAAAAATTCTAATTCAAAAGAAAATTGTTCTAGAATTTGGGCAGAGTAGAATTTGATTTGTAATAAGTTTTGACTAATTGAAATTTTGACTCTTCTTTCCCAACCCTGGCCAAAGGCGGCTTCACAATATAGCAACCAAAGCCATTATCGGTTTTAATTTGACTAATATTTACGTACCATACCTATCCCCAACTTAGCCCGGAAGCTAAATATCTTGATATTAAAAGCTTAAAATACGAAAATGATTGTGAGACTAATAATAATAGTTAAACATGTTTTCAAAATATATGAAATCATCATCTTACCATTGACCAGCAATTAATGCTATATTTTATAATTTTGTATGTATATAATATAATATTAATAGGAGGCTTATATATTGCAAAACCACCTAGCAAAATAAAAAAATTATGTAATTACGTAAGTGGGGTTTGGTTTTTAAGGCCTTACTCAGATCTTTTATGATAAGTATGATCTTCCTTGGATTAGTTTCAAAAGCAATGACGTTCATTCATGTCCTTAAAAATAACCTCATAAACTTTTTATGTATATATTTTTTAATTTATTTTTAAGTTATGAGATACACAGGGTGGCATTTTATGAGTACATGTTTCCACTTTTTATCCTCATTGTTATCCTATAAATATTAATAAAACAAAAAATAATAATGATGATGTAAAAGTTTCATTCTCCATTTGTAAAGCTAAAACAGAGTGGTTAGTGGTAGCTCGTCAGGAAAATTGTACAAGAAGACATAATCTGTGTTTATTTATGTTGAGATAAATTTAGAAATAATTAAAAATTTATGTATTATAACAATAAGACATTTAAAATTATATATATATATATAAATCAAGTTTGGTGGCTATTGTATAGTTTTTGTGGCATAGTGGGGATATAGATTCTTTTAGTGGAATCTCATCCCCAACCAATGCTGGAATTATCAAAAATTAATGGGAAATTGAACTGGAAAGTAGCATTTCCACCATATAACGGTCCTATGATTTAACCACCCAAGATTCTAACGAAAATTAATATTTGTAATCTTAAAAATTAATATTATTATAAAAGAAACAGTTTAACCACAAAATTAAGACAATAAAAAAAACAAAGTAAATGAAAGAAATATAATAAAAATTATAAGAGCAAAACAAAATAGACCTTAAGCAATGACAAATGGTGCATGTGATCACATGCACTCTCCAATGGGGTCGGTTCCAACATACCCGCTTGATTGATTGGTAACTTATTAGTTATTTATTTTTGAGTTTGATTTGTGTGTGAGTTATTATAAACAAGTTTTATAAATAATATAACTACAATTTTAAATTAGAATTATTTAAAATTTTGGTCGTGAAGCATACATTTAGTAGTGACGTGTGAATATATATTTATATATTTTATTTTATATATATATGTTACTCATATGTTAATACGTTTAGTCCAAACCGAATAAAATCTCAAGAATATAAGCATATGGCTCAAATGCAAATATTTAGAGAAATAATCACTCCTTACCCCTTATATTGGGATTTCCTTTTTATAAAAACTAAAAAAATACATAAATAATTGTGAATTTTATTTTTTTAGAGTATTTGAATGCATATCCAATAATATATGGGTAAAACTCAATTATAGAGCAAATTTGCTAATTTGAAAATTTGGGGGAATTGAGTTTAAAATATGTATTGACTTGACTGAATTTTATTGACTAGATATAATATATAAAATTAAAAAAAGAATGTAATTGCGTATCTACTTATATAATATAGTTACAATTTTTTTAAAGGGGGAAGAACTAGTAACATGAAAGATTTGGTTAATAATAATAATAAAAAAAAATCAGCCAAAACAATACATCAACTAAAATTAACAGCACTTGCGAAATAGTTAAGGAATTTCCCAGACCCAGAGCATAGCAAATTAAAATATCAAAGATATTGTACTATTTTTTTTTTCTAGAAATTTATTACATGTTTTTTTTTTTTAAAAAAAAATCTTATTTATGCAACCTCAGCCGATGAGTCATGACACATGTCAAAGTCAGAATGTAAATAACCAAATGTTTTGGTGGCTTCATGGATGACCTCAGTCACACTCGATTATCTCTCAATAAATAAAGTACAGCAATACGTTATAAAAATTTGTCGTTTTAAGGCGTTTAGGTATTGCCGTTGGCTTTTTATACGAAAAAAAAAAAAGAAAAGACTTTAATATTTGACGAGTAACTTGCGCGTGTAAATAAAGTTCCAATCTTTGGCTTCGGCCATCACTATGTATATAGACTACAAGTCCAGTCAAAACATTGCACCTTCCATTTCATGCCCATTTCCTCTTCTATTCTTCTCATTTAAGCCCTCTATTTTTGGAATTTATTAATATTCAAATCTTTTAAACCCTTTCTCTTGTACATATACACCCTTAGTTTCAAATTTTCCTCAGAAGAAAAAAAAAAGAAGGAAGAAAAGAAAAACAGAGAAAGATGGGTTTTTTAAAAGAAGAGAAATCTAAAAGAGTGTTGAGAATAATAAAGACAGTGTTTTTCTTAATCACTATGTTGATTTCTCTTCTCTTATTCTCGGCTCCTGTTCTTCTTGTTATTGCCGATACCTTACTCCCTTCGGCGATTCTCTCTGCCTCGCTTTCTCCACACCATACGGCGTCGTTTCATGATGATAATACTAATCCCATTCCCACCTCTTATTCTCCGCTCGAAACTCTCTCTTTTCATTTCAGAAACTACGATTTTCGATACTCTCTCATTGATATTCCAATCATTTCCATTGTCAGATCAGCCGTAATCATCTGTAAGTAGTAGTACTAATTTATTGATACAATTATTTTATTTTAAAGAAAGAAAATAATTATTAATGAATCAATTAATAATTAGCTTTTGTATTTGTATTTGTGTGTAGGTGTTTATAGCTTCTGTGATGGACCAAAGTTATCGAGAGGACCATATTTGGGGATTACAACAGTGTGTTCTCTGCTTTCTCTTGTGTTTGTTTCGTTAAAAGCTTCTTATGTATTTGGGGTTTCGAGTGTTGATCAAGAAGGGTATATCAATATGAGAGTAGCTGAAATAGCCCTTTTCTTATGCTCACTGATTTTGGCTGTGGGTCATATAATTGTGGCTTATAGAACTAGCTGCAGAGAAAGACGAAAGCTTTTAGTTTACAAAATCGACATTGAAGCTGTGAGTAGTTCTATCTTTCTTCTTTAATTTTTTTTCTTAATTATTTGCTTTCTTCCTTGCTTTCAATTTTACTTGCTTGGGAAGAAAGTTTAGTGTAAATGATTTAGACTTTTTTTTTAAGCTGAATATGAAAGGGTTGAATTTATGTTCTTCTTGAAATTCAATTGAAAAATAAATCACTATAATTATTGTGGTTTAACAATTGGCAGTTGGGTTTGGAGACAACAATTCATTTTTGTTAAGTTAGGCTATAAATATTTCTTATTATTAATTAATGGGTTAGTCTATTGTCAATATAAAAATAAATGAAATTAAAAGGAATCTGTGATCAGAGTCAGAGATGGGCAACTTGTTGTTGGAGCTGTATTGTTTGACTATGCCTAGTTATTTGAATAGTTGTATTGTTGAGTCTATAGTAATCTTTTTTCATTAAAAAATAATTAAACGAAGAATCTTCCAAAAATAATATTGTTTTCTCCACTTTTTTTTTTTTTTTTACTTTTTATGCTTTTATTCTGATCATACCTTATATATATTATTTTTTTCCCTCAACGGTGGTTTTCTACATATAATTTTCATTATCAGAAAAATTTATTGGGAATGTAATTATAAGCCAGCCTTCGATACTGTTTGACTTTGAAAAAACTCATTTCCATATACATATAAATATACACATGACTTTCGTACTTGTTTACTTGAGAAAATGGCCTCATATTCTACTTGCTTTAAATTTGTTCTTTGAATTATAATATTAATATTAAGTCTACCTTATTATGTGTGCAGGTTTCAGCTTGCAAGAAAGGGTTTCCTAGGTATCAAAAGATTCTTCAAGAGGAAAGAACCAAGTAAATTATTTAACCTCCAAAAGAGAATTTTCAACAATGGATTTCTACCCAAGTGTTCAAACTAACCCTTCTTCACTTCAGCCTTGAGTTTTCAGGTAATTGCTCTAATTGTTTATTTTATTTTCAAAATAGAATATGACTTAAATTGTACTATTGGATTTCACCCACCCACCCATGTGACTAGATTACAAGTTGGTCAAAAATGACTCAACAACACATCGGATACCAACAACTGTTCAAGTTCTGATTTTTTTCTTTTTTTACTTTTTTGGCAGATTTATTTAAAGGAATCAGTGAACTCAGGAGTGTGTGTATAATATATAATTATATATAGTAAAAAAAAAACTTAGGGAAAGCAGACAGAGCAGAGAAGGTGACCACTTGAATATGTCGAATAAGCTTAAAATGTATTTGACGTGTAACTGGTGATTGCTTATATAGAGAGGCTGCCGTCTGCCATATCTCGACACATATTTTTTTCTTTTATTTTTTGAAGGCTTCTTTTATTTCTTTACCAATTGTACAGTTACTTTCATTCATTTAGAAAAAAAATAAGGATAGATTGTAAGTTGGGAAATAGGTCTCTGTTGTTTTCTTCTTTGAGCTTGTGGTGTGAACTTGTACCTATGTCCTCTACAAAAGAGTGACATTTTTAGTGATATAATGTTAATGTATGCATAGTGTCTTTGTAAAATGAAAAAAGAAGAAAAGTGGGATGTAGATATCTAATATACTTTTTAAACCAACAAGAAAATGAGAACCTCTTATTTATAAGGATGAAGAAGGATACAAACTCAATCCTATACTATAGGTTACAAGTAAATAGCACTGAAAAGTACTAAAGAAAGAGGAGAAGAAGATAACACAAGACTTGAACAAGTTTTAAGGGGTTTCCAAAAGAAACTTGTTTCTTCTCTCACAAGAATACTATTAGAATGTTTTTTTAAAACAGAATACTATTAGAATGTTTATTAAATGATTATTACAATTTATGTATTTTAACAGAAATTATTAGAAGTCCTAATCTTTCATTATGTCCCTATTCCTATACTATCGATTATTGTATACAACATCCTTATTATATTGTGTCATATATACTTAACAACATGATAGATTGTCATGTCCAACACAATAAATAGGTTGTGCTCATAATCTTAATTAATATTTGTTGACGAAGTTTTTCATCAAATAATCTAAGAAGATCGTACAAATAAGGGGATTGCGATGAATTAATTTGTCTAAATAAAATTACAATAAATAAAAAAGGACACCAAGAATTTATAATAGTTCACCTCTCATGTCGCGATGGTAATGGGACTACGTTTACTTTATTTTTATTAATTGGATTTGACTTAACAGAGTTATGTTCTCAAGAGTGTGTGGATAATAATACAAAAGGAGATTTCTAGGCAAAATCAATATCGAAGCTTATGGGTAAAAGACTCATGAGAGACCCAATACTATTATTATCCCAAAGCTTGTACATTTGACGTGGCACTTACACGTGACATGATTTAGCTGGTATTAATATGACAAGGAACCTCTGGACAGGAATGTGCCAGGCAGATCCCATATGAGGCTAGTGCCCATGGACTGTGGATTGTCTTCCAGGCAACATCTGGCCAGGCCATCATTAGGCTATCTAATAAAGGGCATATCAATGTACCTTCCAAAATTATTTCGTAAGTAACTTCATCAAGAAAGACCAGTCTTGAAAATGGTCTGGTTGGGCAATCAATATGTCAGCTGGATGAAACGATGCCAAGAATGTCGGGCAAGGTTACATGAGCCTTGATTTCTTCTTTAACAAACTTCCACAAATATCTAAAACTAAATCCTACACATTCCGACTGATTTACCTGAGATAGTAAGATTAGGAATGGGAAATAGGGGCTTTTTCGCGGATCGGATCGGGGCCCCAACCCGATGGGGCAGTCCTGCCCCGGGACAATCAGATCTCTATTCGGGTCTTTGCCCCGCTCCGGTTAGGTTATTTTCGAGACGGGGCTGCCCCGGTTCGATAATACATTGATTGCAACTATTTTTTCCTTAATTAATCATTTTCATTTTTAAATGAAGTCCCTTTGATCTGAGATCTTCACGCAATTTCGTAACTGGTTTTCAAGAAAGACATAATACTCTATCTCTCGATTATTCCTTCGAAAATTCTTAATTTTGATTCTTTTCTCCCTGCTGTAATTTTCTCGATAAACAAACTGAAAAAAAGAATAAGAAGAAGAAGCCAAAATAATAATAATAATAATAATAATAATAATAATAATAATAATAATAATAATAATAATAAAGAAAGACAAAAGCCACTAAATTATGTTATACCAGAATATGACAGAGAAAATCATATGGTACATCCACAGAGAAAGGAAAAAATAAGATCAAAATGGCTAAGGAAAGCAATCTACTTTATTTTTAAATGATAAAAGTTTAGATTTGAACCTACATTTAATCAAAATCCAATTATTTCTCAACCAAGAAAAAGAAAACTAGGGTAAACCACAATTTTGCAAACATAAAAAATCATATAAGATATAGGAATATATATATATATAGACCCTAGAAGAACAAGGTAAGGAGGCCATTGCACAGGAGGATGTCCTGGAGATCATCTGCATCCCCTTCCCTTCCGACCAACTTCTTTAACTCAGCTTTTGCTTTTCCTCTTCAACAATCTCAGAGGAACAGAGAAGAAGAAGAAGAGAAAGAGAGAGAGAAACAAAAATGGTGTGTGGGTTGTCACTTTTGCTTTTCTTTTATATTCCGTAACGGGTTTTCAAGAAAGACATAATACTCTATCGGAAAAAGGTATTTTTTAATGTTTAAGTCAAATCATTTATATGATTTGTTCCCATTTCTGCATTTGTTCATTTACTTCCAATGCATTTATTGATTTTTTTTAAGAGAAGAAGTTAATATTGTATACACACGTATGTATTATATTGTTGAGTGTTTGTGAAAATAAATAAATAAATAAATTCGGGTCAAATCCAACCTGATTGGGTCGGGTTGGATCAGACCCGATTAAGCTTGCGAGCCAATCAGGGCGGGTTGGGGTGGGGCAATACCTTGTCGGGGCGGGGCGGGCTAGTGGCAGGTCGGGGCAGACCCACCCCGTTTGCCATTCTTAAGTAAGAGCTTCAGTAGATCGTAATTGCCCCTAAAATATAGGGATATTTAATTTCTGATCACTCCTTTTACAGAGTTAATTGCAACAACCTTCTCCCTATAAATAGTGAATGAAATCAGATGGGGAAGGGACCTGAAATGATATTCACGCATCTAAGAGCACTTTGCTGAAATATATTCTATATAAATACTTTGAGAGTTGTAGCTAGAATTCATTTTGTCTACCTTAGTGATATGCACTAATAACTCTATGGTATAGAGTTATTTTTATCATATTTAAACTTTAATTTTGATGAAAAGAATAGTGAAAGAGTATGTTGTTTGTTACTTTTGTTAGTTTTTATCTTTCTTTTTAATTTAGCAAGTTAATTTTGGATATCTATTAATTTTTTAGTCTTAATTATAATTATTTTATTAGTTATCTATTTTGTTGTTAGAAAAAATCCTTTATATCAGCCAAGTGAAATGATGCAAGGTAGGAGTTTTACACCTAAAATTTTGGAGAAAATGCTGCCAGAATGCTATTCTGGCCAGTGACGTGGCAGAGTTACAAAGGGAGTTTTCATCCGTCCACATTAGTAATCACGTGGCATCCATGTTGGAAATATTTTACCAAGATCTAGATTTACTAACAAGTGTGTTTCATTAACATCCTAATATGAATTCTAAAACAATGAAATAAACACATATAAAGTTTAGTAAACCTTACATTGGGTGCAGCGGAATATAATGACTCCTTCCGTTCAGATCTCTAGCCCTTGATTCCTTTCTGTAGCAGAGCATCACCAAGATCTGAACCTGGATCTCTTTCTCTTCTTCCTTTGATGCTGATTCTCCTTCTTGTTGTTTGGAATCTCCTACAGTCTTACACACTATGATTGAGATACCACTTGATGTGTGTGGGCACTCACTCATTCACTAATAGCTGAAAATATTTAGTGTGAAGAAAGGCTTGGTGTTTCGAATTGAAGAAGAAAGAAGAAGGAAGAGGTCTCATCTAGGTTTCTAGCTTTAAAGGCATTAGTTGGATAATGAGACCATAACCTTCCTTTTATACTATTCTTCATGTTGGGTTTTATGCCCTAAATAAAACTCATTTCAATATAATCAGATTTACTTATTAATATAGATCAGAAATAACATTTAATGTTGCATGGTTCACATGATTTATTTCATGATTATATGTACATAATGTATGAATTCATCTGAAACCCTTTTCACATACTTGATCCTGTTTATTGTGCTGTCAACACATTGGAAAGTAAACATGACTATGTGAATAAAGTTTCCTAGATTTATCAGACACAGGGTTTTACTGATATGATAATCTACAACAGAGTTTACTTGCATTTGGAGAAATGCTATGTTCTTTCCAGAGCATTGGTTAAAGTAAAGCTCAGGTTGGATGCATGGAGTATGCATCGGAAGGGACCGATATTGAACTTTGACTTAGATTTATTAAACTTACCGTAATATCTATTCAAGTCAATATCGCCTAGTTGATCCTAGATCAAATGATCTTAATCCTGTTATGATTAGGCTCGATCTCGAGAGGCTACTCGTGTTCTTTGATTTGTTAGTTAAGCCTACTTTTAAGTCAGGGTGATACGTACATTTTGAGAACACGGTAGTGCAATTGAGTGGGAGCGCTAACATAAACATGGAATTTATAGCTTCTATCTGGCGAATAGTAAGTAAAGGATGATCTCCTTCGAGCTTGACCAAACGAAAATAAATGGCGGAGATCTCATTTCACATAAGCTGAAATATCATTTATACGGGATTAAGTGTTTTAAGGATTAAATACATTGTAGGGTGTAACGGTAATCTAATCCCTTTACAGTGTAGATCATTCATATAGAGGATCATTGATCAAATTAGGATTATAACAATGGATAACTAATGATGTGTCTATATGGTGGAACATATAGAGCATTCTATATACTGAGAGTGCAATTCTAAGTTCTATGCGTGGATTCAACGAAGAATTAATAAGTTAGTGAATTTAAGTAATAAATTCTTGATCTACTTATTGGAAGCTCGGTTATATAGACCCATGGTCCCCGCACTAGTTGAGATAATATTGCTTGTAAGACTCATATAATTGGTTTTGATTAATCAATTATAATTTTCAAATTAGACTATGTCTATTTGTGAATTTTTTCACTAAGTAAGGGCGAAATTGTAAAGAAAGAGTTTTAGGGGCATATTTGTTAATTATGATACTTTGTATGGTTCAATTAATAAATATGATAAATGACAATATTATTTAATAATTATTTATAGTTATTAAATAGTTAGAATTGGCATTTAAATAGTTGAATTTGAAAATTTGCGTTTTTTGAGAAAATCAGATGCAGAAAAGATAAAACTGCAAAATTGCAAAAAGTGAGACCCAAATCCACTTGACATGGGCGGCCACTTTTGTAGGGAATTTAAACTGATATTTTCATTATTTTAATGTCAAATAATTCAAACCTAACCCTAGTGGAATGCTATAAATAGATAGTGAAGGCTTCAGAAAAATTACACTTAAATTTTCTACTTTTTCCTTCAGAGAAAAACCTGAGCCTTTCTCTCTCCCTATCTTTAGCCGCCACTTCTTCTTTCTCTTCCCTCTTGAATTTTGAAATTCTTAGTGTCAGAGTAGTGCCCACACACAGCAAGTGATACCTCAATCATAGTGAGGAAGATCGTGAAGAAAGACTTTCAGCAAGAAGGAGTTTCAGCACTAAAGAATCAGAGAAAGAGATCCAGGTTCAGATATTGATAATGCTCTGCTACAGAAAGGAACCAAGGGCTAGATATCTGAACGGAAGGAGTCATTCATTTCCGCTGCACCCAATGTAAGGTTTACTAAACTTTATATGTGTTTATTTCATCGTTTTAGAAAGTTCATATTTAGGGTGTTAATCAACATACTTGTGAGTAGATCTAAGATCCTGGTAAAATAATTTCCAACACTTCAATAGGGTTAGGGTTGAATTAAATGGATTAAAAAAGAATAAAATATTAGGCAATAAATCACTCTTGGTCGTACACTTAAGTGAGCCAATCTCTAGTTACAATTTTGCCACTTTATTTCAACCACTTATTCTTCTTTTCAATAATACCATATTTTGCAATTCAACCTTATAAATGCCAAACTATTTATTTAATAATTAAAATAACTATCAAATAAAATTGTCATTTATAATATTTATTAATTAGACTCCATAAAGTCTATTAATTAACAAATAAACCCCAAAACACTATTTTTTCACAATCAAGCCATAACATAGTGAAAATTCATAAATTAGACATAGTCTAACTTTAGAATTATAATTGATTAATCAAAATAAATTAACTGAGTCTTACAAGCTGTATGGTCTCAACTAGTATGGGGACCATGGGTCTATATATCTGAGCTTCCAATAAGCAGATAAAAAATTTATATCTTAAATTCACTGACTTATTAATTCTTCGTTGAATCCACGCATAGAACTTAGAATTGCACTCTCAGTATATAGAACACTCTATATGTTCCACCATATAGACACGTCATTAGTTATCCATTGTTATAATCCTAATTTGATCAATGATCCTCTATATAGATGATCTACACTGTAAAGGGATTAGATTACCGTAACACCCTACAATGTATTTTATCCTTAAAACACTTAACCCCGTATAAATGATGTTTCAGCTAAGTGAAATAAGTACTCCATCATTTATTTTCGTTTGGTCAAGCTCGAAGGAAATCATCCTTTACTTTCTATTTGTCAGATAGAACCTATAGATTCCATATTTATGTTAGCGCTTCCACTCAATTGCACTATCATGTTCCCAAAATGTACGTATCACCCTGACCCAAAAGTAGGCTTAACTAACAAATCAAAGAACATGTATAATACTCTTGAGATCGAACCTAAACATATCAGGATTAAGATCATTTGATCTAGGATCAACAAGTGATATTGAATTGAATAGATATTACGGTAAATTTAATATATATCTAATCAAAGTTCAATATCGGCCCCTTCCGATGTATACTCCATACATCCGATACTGGTAAACTTTTCCAATGCCCTAGAAAGGACATAACACTTATCGAAGGTGTAAGAATACCTATCGCTGATTATCATGTCAGTCTAAATCCAGTATTCTAACAAATCAGGGAATAAACTTTCGAACATATAATTAAGATTATATTCCACTGTGCTGACAACACTATAATCATTAACAAATTGATATGTTCTGGACTTAAATAGAATTCATACATTATGTACATAATCATGAAATAAATCATGTGAACCATGCAACATTAAATGTTATTTCTGATATTTATTAATAAGTAAATTTGATTATATTGAAATTAGTTTTATTTAGGGCATAAAACCCAACAAACTCCCACTAGCACTAATATAAAACAAAATGTGCATTTCAAATAATCTCAACACCTTGATATACAAATCAAGTGTAGTAGTATTATACTCCTCGTAATAGGATCTGACAGGTTGAATTAAACACAACCTTCTCTGCACCATTACTCTTCCTTAATCACAAAATCCTTGATATTGTGAAATTCCTCTCTATATGTCTACTCTCTTGGGATACTGGATTCTATACTTTTGGCAACTACTTTTTGGTTAATCAGGAAATAACACTAGTAGTTAAGACAGGTTGGAACGGTGCCACAAATGTATAGAACTTTCCTTAGACTGAATAAGTACCTTTCCTGCAACTTTAACATTCAGTCTCTCTCTGGTAGACCTAGAGACTTCAGATAGGTTTTTACACTTCTTCAAAATCACTACTCCACCCCCAAAGTAATCACCATCTTATCAGCAGACTTTCTAGCACAAAGGCAAGTCTCGAAATCTGATGTGGTGTAGTCTAAGAGTTTTAAACACACCCTTATCGACTAACATATAGTTCCTCTTCTTAATCTTAAGATTTACTTGATTGTCTTCCAATGTTCCTTTCCTGGATTAATCTGATACCTACTCATTACTCCCACTCAACAGCAAGTGTCTGGTCTAAGGCATACTAAAGCCTATCTAAGACCTCTCACTGTTGATTTAAGGAATCCTTTCATGGCTTTATCTTTTCTAGAATAGTTGAGACTTTTCCTAAGATAAATAAAATCTATGCCTAGAAGTTGAGAAGCTTCTATAGATTGCCATTAGAAAGAAAATGCTTCAGCATCGTACTAAAGTAAGTTGCTTGCATTAGAGTAAGTAATTACCAGGTATACCACAAGCCATAGATTTAGATAAACTCAAACCTATAATACTAGGAACAGGAAGTTTTGTTAAGTCCATTGAATAGACTTATACACGAAAATTTCCTTTTTTGTCCCTGTAATAGAAAATTTTAGGTTATTCCATGTGAATGGATCAAACCATAGTTCTATTGGCTTTTCTTCTTAGTTTCTTATCTTGACAATCCATTACTTGTTTAAACTCACAATGGATTTTAATCACTAGTGTCTTCCAAGTCATAAGAAGGTGCGTTCCTAGAAACTCTCCCATTACGATAAGGTACCGTGAATTATGTCTAAGAAAACTAAATGGTATTGACCTATTCGGTTGTGTCAAAACAACAGAGACAGTGGGATCTGTTGGAAGTTATTTTACCAGGAACTTAGATCTACTCACAAGTATGTTGATTTAAGAACCTAAATATGAACTTCTAAAACGATAGAAAATTAAACACATAAGAGTATCAGAAATCTTACATTGGGTGCAGCGGAATATATGTCTCCTCCCACTCAGATCTCTAACCCTTGATTCCTTTCTGTAGCAGAGTATAATCAAGATTTGAGCCCGATAGTCCTTCTTTGTTGTTTCTGAATTCTACACAGCCTTCCTCACTATGATTGAGGTATAACTTGATGTGTGTGGGCACTACTCTAGCACTTATACATTTCGAAACAGTGAAGGAAGAGAGAGAGAGAGGGTGGCGGCTCAGAGAGAATTTTCAGAGAGAAAATTCTGTCAGAAAAAAATATTGTGTATCAGTTGTACAGTTATGTTTTACTCTGAAGACTTTGCCTTCTATTTATAGAAGACCACCTAGGGCTATGATTGAATTAATTGACATTTAATATTGAAAAAATCAAAGGGAAAAGGGAAGCTAAGTGGCCGGCCTAGGCATTGTGGAAACAAGGCTTGCCACTTGTCCAACTTTCCTTTTCCTACACTGATAGTTTCCTGTTTTGTCAAAAACTGCCAATTCCTTTGTTCAACCACATAAATGTCAAATCTAATTATTTAATAATTAAAATTAATTATCAAATAATATATTGTCATTTATTTTATTAATAATGAAACTAATTAAAGTTTCCTAATTAATAAATATGCCTTACAAAATCTCTAATTACTGTTTTGCCCTTAATAAGTGATAAATTCTCAAATAGATAAGTCTATCTTGAAAATTTTTGATTGATTAATTAAAATCAATTAAATGAGTCTTACAAGTAATATTATCTCAACTAGTGAGGGGACAATGGGTCTATATATCCGAGCTTCCAATAAGCAGATCTAGAATTTACCACTTAAATTCACTGACTTATTAATTATTCGTTGAATCCACACATAGAACTCAGAATTGCACTCTCAGTATATAGAATGCTCTATATGTTCCACCATATAGACACATCATTAGTTATCCATTGTTATAATCCTAATGTGATCAATGATCCTCTATATGGATGATTTACACTGTAAAGGGACTAAATTACCTTAACACCCTACAATGTATTTTATCCTTAAAACACTTAACCCTGTATAAATGATATTTCAACTAAGTTAAATGAGTACTCAATCATTTATCTCGTTTGGTTAAGCTCGAAGGAAATCACCCTTTGCTTACTATTCGCCAGATAGAAGCTATAGATTCCATCTTTATGTTAGTGCTCCCACTCAATCGCACTACCGTGTTCCCAAAATGTATGTATTGCCCAGACTAAAAATTAGGCTTAACTAACAAATCAAAGAACGCGAATAATAATTTTGAAATTGAGCCTAACCATATCAGGATTTCGATCATGTGATCTAGGATCAACTTATGATATTGAATTGAATAGATATTTACGGTAAGTTTCAAAAATCTAATTCAAAGTTCAATATCGGTCCATTCCAATGCATACTCCATGTATCCAACCTGAGCTTTACTTTAACCTATGTTCTGGAAAGAACATAACATTTCTCCAAATGCAAGTAAACTCTGTTGTAGATTGTCATATCAGTAAAACCCAGTGTTCTGATAAATCTAGGAATACTTTATTCACATAGTCATGTTTACTTTCCACTGTGTTGACAACACAATAAATATGATCAAGTATGTGAAAAGGGGTTTGGATGAATTTATAAATCAAATAGACAAGCAATTGATTAAGTGAACCAAAACATACACAAATGAATGAAAAAAATACTTCTGTTACTTTATTGATATCGAATAATCTAGATTACATTGAAACAGAGTTTTATTTAGGGCATAAAACCCAACAGGATCATCATATGGAATAAGACGATAGAACACTTATGGAATCAAGAAAAAAATATCTCCTTTATTTACTACTTTGTTTTCAGACTTAGTTATTTTCTTAGAAAAGTAGTATTTGTTTAAACACACACTTTCTTATCTAATGACTAAGGGATGGTTCACCCCCAATCACTTAGAATAGCTAACAAACATGTAAACCATGGTTAACAGTTCTAGCTTTTCTTAAGATTTCGATTAGGGCATCCATGAATCTAGTAATGGTTCACACTAAGTACCCAACTATTGCATCATTCTGAAATTGTATTACCATAGAAGGATTTAGGCAATGACTAGTAACTAATCATTAATATGCAAAACGAAATTTCTGGGGATGTAAGTTTGGATATAATTCAAAAAACAAATTAATGATCTTTGAACTGCATATCTACTAACTATTTCTCCACCCCTATCAGTTCGCAAGATCTTTAACCACTTACCGTAATGGTTTTTTACCATTTATAGAAATTCATGAAATTTTTCAAACATTTCAAATTTCTTTTGCTTAAGGTAAAATCTAGAGTGATCGTTTTAAGAATACAACGAAAAACTCATATTCATCCCTGAATGTACATCCATCTGCGAATGAGATGAACTTACTTTCAGTGGATATAGGCATATTAACTATTTGCAGAGATTGAGTTTGTCAAAACCACTATGAACAAGATACAAATGCCATAGATTAAAAAAATGTGTGGTTGTGTCTTTTTGATGACTTAGGTTTAGTTACATCAAAGAGTTCTTAGAATAGTGCAAGTGGATCCTGGTCACAGAATACTAAACTCATATTCCATATAGTTTGAATCCATTGATAGAAAATGGTTATTAAACACTTGTGAAGGTGAAGCTGTATTATATTAAAAAGTTATTTGGAATCTAAAATTTAAAGTCAAAGACTTAAATTTATACCAAATATACATGAGTAATTCTTTCTTGGACCACAACTACTAATTTTAACTCTAAGTCAGATTTGTCCATACAAGTAGGAGATTTCTAAGATTGAGGATTTATGTCATTTTGTGATAGAATTTCGGGAATATAATCATATGCGTCATTAATTTCTTAAGAGAAAATAGAATGACATTAAATGATTTATAGACCATTCATCCAATGATATGTTATTGAGCTAATTCGAAATGAATAAGCTAAGAGGAATTATGATAATTTCGTATTTAAATAAGAATCCAACGATGCTCCAATTAGCGAGAGTCAAAGTAATCTTATTTATACAATTTTCTTATTTCATATTGTAAATACTAGTCTAAGGTGTCATCAATTGATGAACAACTAGATGTTGCATTTACAATATTTATCATTCGAGATCTAACACTATTATGTTTGTCAAATGGTGAAAATCCATTAGGGATTTATCTCATTAGAAAAACAAACTAAGTTAGACCAACAATGAAGATTCGAAATTAAACTACAATTTAATAATAGAAAATAACATGGTTCAATATAAATTCATACACAATTCAGAAATTATTAAACACATAGCAAGTAGGAATGTCAAGTGAAAATACTAAAACATACAAACCTAAATAATTTCCAAGGTCTTCAACAAACTGATATCAGTGTCCCGTTTAGGCGAGAGTCAGTGATACCATCCATTGAATAGAGTTTTCAGCTCATCTAAAATGATAAACATTCTAGCAACCTTTTATTCGATCAAGATTGGAATCCAGCGTTGTCCCGTTTATGCGAGAGTCAAGGCTATTCTATCTTATGAGCTTCCACTATTGTTTCATATTTTGTAAGTCAAATACAATCGCCACCATTAGGGTGATCAATATCATATAAAACACTTACAAATTTCGAGATTAAACGGTCCTAACTTGCTAATGAACGTTCCTCCATTATGGAGGATTACTCACTAAAACAAAAGCTATGTAAAACCAACAATGGAGATCGAATGTCCTAATAATAAAGCTCATTATTTAAAGTGTATTTTCTTCTAATATTTATTTTAAATATATATTTATTTAATTAAAATTTCCAATTTAGAATGAAAAATTCTAAATATAAACTTTATTTTAATATTTATAAATTTTACTTAGATGGATATGAAAATAACATGAATTATTTCCATCTTAGTAATAATTTCCAATAAATATTTAGAAAAATATTAAATTTAAGTTGTTTCAAAATTAATTTACAACTCAAATTTAATTTTCTATAAATATATATTGTATTTCGAAAAATTAAAGTATTTAAGAATATAATTTTCGAAATTGTTTGTTAAAAAAAATATTTGTTTAATTATTTTAAAAAAAGAACATTAACTATCACTAAGAAGTATTTACTAACATTTCTCTTATTTATCCCATTATATTATGACCTACAAATATAGTTTGTTCATGTTCTCAAGGATGAAGCGTCGTCGTTTGGAGAAAGTTGTTTTCCCGGTAAACAAAAATCAGGGTTTAAGAGCTCGCACCATAGCTGGGGAGCTCCGAATAGCCAGAAGATGAGATTCAACTTCGAATTTGAAGAGAAGAAAACGGATCATGGAAGGTCATCCACGCCCAAAAATGAACTCCATTGGGTCCCCCTCAACACTCACCCCGTCTTCACTGCTCCTGCCACTCCAGCCCATGCCTCCAACTTCGCTCCACCCTCCACAAATCTCTTGGCTTGGGACGGAGCTTCGAGGCTTTACTTTTGGGACTCCATCCAACTTTTCCTTCATAGGATCTCCGTTCGCCTCGGCGACCCAGAACCCACCTCTGTCCTTGCCGCTTCTCCTTCAAAGGTCTCTCCTTTCTCTCTCTCTTCTTTTTTCAAATTTATTTTTGGTTGCTGAGAAAGTGAAGGAAAATATGAGGGAATGTGGGTGCTCCATTACCTATGCTTGTGATTCCGAATACATATCAACCGTTGTTATATGACATCTCTATGTAATTTGGAATCTATGAAAACAATAGCAGTTGTTAAGAACTTAAAATTAAGCTTTCAGTTTCTTGATTATACTTGCTTGAAGATCTATTGGACTGTTTTCTTCATTTTGATTTCAATGCATTGTTTATTAAATCTGGTAAATTTAATAGGTGTTGCGACCGGATGTGGAACTTGAATTTGCCGTTCATAAAATTTCCATTAATAGGAGTGGTTCGGCACTGTTTCTTTTTGGTTCAGATGCCTTAAGTGTAATGTATCTCTACGGACGTGGTTCTTCCAAAGACGATGCCATAATATGCAGGTATGGAAACATAGTGATGCACTGTCATTTTGGTTCGCATTATACTTCAACTAATGTAACAAATATTGAAACTTCTAGTTATAATACTTATAATAGAGAATCACTGGGAAACTTTTTGTTTTCTTGGTTTTTTAGTTTCGATTCTACCTGTAGTTGAGTCTTGGTTGGTAAAGATCACTTCTTATGTCAAGGTTTGAGATTGATGTACCATTTATGCAGGACTGTTAGTGTTGGTTCACAAATCTATTCTAATGGGAGCAGTGTCATCCGTGTGCTGCAAGTTTTATGGCACCCTTACAGTGATACTCACTTGGGAATTCTTTCTTCTGATTCAGTTTTCAGGTATCTCACTCACATCTTCATTTTGGAAAATGTTTCATGTAGCTATTATGTTGTAAGACTGATGTTTTTCCAATCTTGATGAATCAAATTGAAATTTATTTTCTGAAAGTTCTCTTGGTTTACATTATTAAGAAGATACAAAACTATAAATTATAAATATGATTTAGAAGTTATGATGATTAGTTAGGAAGGTTACCATTATGAAGCAAGATAACTTGGAAGTTGGAATGAAAAATTCAGTTTAGAAGAGAATGAGATTTAAATGGTCAGTTTGCGTCCCATGAAGTTTTTAATTGGATACAATGGGTTGGGGGCCAACAAGTTGAGAATGCTTTTGCTTATTCTACTTTTTGATGTTTTTATTACCTTATTGTTTTTGGCTTTCATTAGTCTGGTTTCAGAACATGTAATTTTTGTTATACAGTATAACCTTTTGTTTTAACATTTTTATGTTACCATTGTTTTGTAGAATTTTTGATCTCTCTTCAAATATAATTCAACCAGAGCAAGAGTATTATCTTCAACCTTTGGAACCAGGTAGACACAGGAATGCGACATCAATTTGTGCTGTTGATTTTTCATTTGGTGGTGACCACTTGTGGGACAGGTTTAGTGTAAGTAACTGTTCAAATTTTGATTCCAATCGACTTGAATTCGTTCAATGAATATTTTGGATGAAGCTCTCTTTATAATGCTGGTTTATTCTGGTGCTTTATTTCTTCATTTTATGGCATTCTTTGAGGGTAACTATTAGCTTTTAGGTTTTCAACCAAATTTGTGTTTACATCAACTAATTTCTTATTAATTTTTTTAGCTCAAGAACTAATTTCTTGTTACTTATTTTGCGCCGTTGTACAGGTCTTTATTTTGTTCAGTGATGGTTCAATTTATACCCTTTGCCCAGTTGTTCCTTTTGGAAGGTAGGCATTAGATAAAATTAATTTATTAGAAGGATTGCTTCTCATTCTGAATAGTCTTTATGTGATAACAATATATGGTGTAGCTAGCATAACGTTTAGGCTAAGTTACTATTGTACTGGCTTGCTTCTTTATACATGATGAACTGCTTTTTCTTAAAACAGTGTTTACAAATGGGAGTCCATTACGGAGATATATAGTGATGCCCACACATTTGGTCTGAAATCAGCTTATCCAGTCGCAGTTAGCAATTCCAGTCTTGCAATTTCTTGGCTGGAGGCAACATTTCCAGATCTAGCAAACCAAACATCAGAAGGGGTGGACCTTTCTACATTAAGAGCTCGTCCATTTGCATTATTTGATGCATCACTTTCTTTGCAGGTATAGATATTGTGCTTTCATGCTACATACTTTCCCTGCACTTATTTTCCAAAATGATTGTCTTGTCTATACGCCAGTTGTAGCTACCAATATTCTGTAAAACACAAATATTTTGTAGGCAATGTCATGTGTGTCAGTTGGACTTTTGTTGGGTAATATTAAATTAGAGAATGTAACCTAATTGAGTCACCTTTTCACAATGGCGAGCACTTCCTTTTCGAAGATCACAAATTTGGTTTAACTTTGAAAATCAATTAATGCATTCTGTTTTATTACATTATAGGGCCCTCTTAAAAAAGTTTGTCATGAAGGAGAAGAAGATTTATCCATTCGTGGTGTAGAATGTGAAGGTCGTGCAGTTAGTCTTTTATATAATATAGTCAGCAAAGACTCAATTTTGGTGACTGCTTGGAGTGGTGGTCAATTGCAAATAGATGCCTTGGCCGATGAAATCCAGCCAGTTTGGAATGTTGGTAGTCCATCTCGTCTCCGTGTTGATTTCCATGACCATATTGTTGGTATGGCTATGATTTGCGAGAGAAGCCAAAGCAATGATTCCACTGTTAAGCTTGATCAATCACTTGAAAATACTGTTTGGTTGGGGCATCCTCCTCCTCTACTGAGACTAGCTATCGTGGATCTGGCTCTTCCAACTAAAGCAGAAAGTGGTTCTCTCATCACAATGTTTGCTGATCCGCTTATGCCAGAAAGAATATACTGTCTTCATGATGGAGGGATAGATTCAGTAGTGTTGCATTTTCTCCCATTTACGAGTCAGATTAGTGGCAAAAATGAGGTTGGGAGGATACCATCTGTGCATCCTGTTTTGAGTACGTGCCAGGGAGAAACCTCCTCGCCATACCCACTTTGTGGTTTTGTGTCATTATCGGATTCATTTGGATATTCTTGGATTGTTGGGGTCACAATTGCACGAGAGTGTGTAGTGCTAGAGATGAAAACTTGGAACCTTTTGCTCCCAATTCACGTTGACAATGAGAACAAGCCTACAGAACTAAATGAGACAGAATTGCCAGATATCATTAGCAAAGAACTCCTCAGTGGACCTAAGGTGGTTCTTATGCCTCAAACTTCAAATCTTTGTTCTGTTGCCGCAGATTCTATTGAAGGTCGATCAACACTTCATCAGTACTTCAAGCTTTTCCATGAAAATTATGTGGAGTATGCACATAAGGTAATTTACTACCATGCCAAGAAAATAACTAAACTATACTGTTCAATGGTGGTGCATTAGCAAGCTTTTTTTTTTTTTGCTGGCCAGTAATCTTAGACTGTTTTAGTGTTACCATCTCTCTTACCTATTTTAGTGTTTCTATGTGTTCTGTTTTTGAAAATTGTTTATTTCTAGCAACTCAATAAAAACTTTTTAGTTTTAGAACAGTTGGAAGATTCTAAATGGCAATCTTCGATTAACTTACGTTTGTCAAACATATTGCGGTTGATAAGTTATAATATATCTATGCATGGGTTAAGAAAACAGAAGCTTGGATAAAAAGTTGATGCACGAAACTTGTGAGGTACCATATCAAAGTCTATGAGATGGCAACATGTTTTGCAGTGTTCTCATTTTATTTTTGTATGTGTATCTTCTTCTTTCATTTTTGATGGGATGTCAGTTACTTTGCCACTCCCATGCATTTGTTTTCTTTTACCTATCTTGCTAATAAGCAGTTCTAACTTAACTTGTAAGAGTAGCATTGATCTTGTGTATTGGTAATTTGATCTGATGTTAAACTGATAAACATCTCCATACTTTGCCATCTCAATGCTGTTTTTTTGTGAAATGTTTGTCCACTTGTTTAGGTGTACTTTGAGCTCAAGCATCACGGGCTTCACTTGAAGAGAATTATTGATAACCAGCACACTCGTTTAGATGAGGCACATGATAAAATTTTGAAGGTTGAGGAGAAGCAGTCAACGCTGGAGGATAAGCTTGTTCATGCAATGCATCGGCATGATCTCTTGGAGGAACGCTTGAATCGCTTGAGGAACTTGCCTGGGGCACATAGGAAACCACTCTCTAGAGCTGAGCGGGATTTCAAGTCTGAACTTGGTAAGGATTTCTATAACTATTTCTTTTCTCTCTTTTGTAGTAAAGATTTCTATACTACATGCTAAAAAATAATGCCAAGGACTACTTGTTTGTCCACTTTAATTTTGAAGATAGATTTGCTGCTAGTGTTCCTTATTTGGGATTCGTGTGCCAATCATATTCTGATTTCACCTGCTACGGTACCAGTAGCAAATCATTCTTGTATAGTATTAGTAGTTCTAGAAAAATAAGGCAAGGAAAAATATTTAAATCAGCTTGATAAGAATGTGATCCTCATTCTTTATCAAAGTGGAGAATAATGAGATTTGTCAAGGGTTTCATATCCCCGCCCCTGTAGCTTTTTCCTTCAGTTTTCCTTTGTCTGTATATATCTGGGTGTTTATTTATATTTAATTAGGGGGGGCAATTTGTGTTAATGGGTCGTGTTCGTGTCGTGTCGAAATGTCAAACCCTAACCCGATTCATTTATTAATCGTGTCGAAAACTAAAACCCTAGCCCAACCTGTTTATAAATGGATTAACCTGACTCGACCCGTTTAACCCGTTTATATAAGAATCATGCTTTATTTGGTTAACATATTTTCTCACTAACATGTTTACAATCTTTTTATAACACATTTATGAGAAATTTAGGATGTTTATGTCTCATTGAACTAAAAAATATAGTTTACATGTAATAAGTATAATAAATTTAAGAGTGTATACTCTTACATAGCTAATTGTTATGTCATTTTCGGGTTAGGCGTGTTGACTTGAAAAAGACCCGTTTAGCTGTGTTAACCCGGAGATGACACAAACCCATTTAAGGAAAACTCAAACCCGTTTATTTCTTGCTAGTTTCGAATCGTGTTATCGTGTCTGACCCATATTGCCACCCCTCAAAATATACATGTATTTATCTATTTTTCTTGTCCATACCTAAAGAACTTTCACTATTATTCCTTGCATGGCTGGAGTACCTTCTCAGCAATTAAATGCCCTCTTTTGTCTCTACAGACCAGTTTCGTGGGGTTGAACTGGATTCGTTGCATTCTTCAATATCTGCTTTAACGGCCAGGTTGAGAAGGCACACACAATCTCTTAAGGGCAATGCATCAGACCAACGCAAGTTGATTTCAGGGAGGAAAAACATTCAAGATAATCAAGTCTCTCTTCTGAAATCTTCACTTGAGAAGCTTTCACTTGTTAATAGCGAGAACTCAGAAAAGGTTAAGCTTGTTGAGTCTGTATTGAAGGGCCGGGAGAGCGGCAGGTGATAGATATCTACTCTTGGTTGAATTATATGATTGGATAACTAGGGTGAAGGGCCTTGTGCCAATTTCGGGTTTGTGCATTGCTCTTTGAACAGCTGAGAAAGGCAAACATGGTGTGTACCATGCAAGATAGTAAGCTTCTTTATAGATGAATCTGAGCAAAAGATTTACATATTCTCATCACCCTGATTGCCATATCCTTGTTCTAAGATGTTAACTTAAATCTGTACAAAAGCGTTTGCAGCGAGGTTCTTTAGAGGCCTTTCTGTCTTTACTTCTCACGAAAAGTTGAGGCTATGCTGGGCAGGAGAGTTGGTAAGGAACTTGTCCCTTTTTTGTATCATTGAATCCTTAGTTTTTACCGAGAATGTCGGAAGTGTTTTACCTTATAACAATGATTATTTGGATATGATGATATAGTAAAAAGGTGGTACTTGATGCCAATGATTATTAACACTTGTATTCAACATTTAGCAAGCTGAAAAGTACAAGCACATATATAGCATAAGATACGAGTAATATAGTATATGAAAAGTCAGGAACATTTGATTCTCAAGTATTTGCAGAAAGCAAGAAAATGAAAGTAAAATTTTGAGGGGCTCGAGGATAGATCTCTTTTTTTCTTCATCAAAACTTTCAATTACAACTTTATGAATTAAAAAATAGGCTTTCAGGTAGTTCAGTTCACATGTCGTGCACATGCAAAATGCTTCTCAATTCTGACGAGAGGCCATTGTGGAATATTATTTTTATTTATTATTATCGTTGGTTCTTGTTCCATGCTCAAGTAAAAACATGTGTAAAGTGAAGGTACAAAAGGGATAATGATAATGATCATATAATAAGAAGCCCTTTATGGAGATTATCATGAGGGCAATAATGAACTCTCCTCCATTTTTTTGGACCAAACAATGAGATTCCCACTTAACTATCCTAGAGAAGCTCAAGACCAACCAATTGAACAAAAATTAATTGATTTACATATAATAATAAAAGAAAAAGATATTAGCTTTATTTCATTAGGATCACAAAGATCAAACAAGATTGCATAGCCGAGCTATAGCTATAGCTACATTCCCTGAAGCCCATATCTTATCTTGTTTTCTTTTCCCTTTCTTTCTTTCATTCTCTGTTTTAGATCTACTCTTTACATGGGCACTCAAGATTCCTAGGCTTCACAATGATAGGGTACCTTTTCTGAGTCCTAGTAGTTGGAAAGAACACCAACTTATCTTCTTCTGCTGGAACCCAACTGTCAAATTCAAATTCAAAATATTTGAAAAACCAAACTAAAAAAATACACTATATTAGATGCTTTGAACTCTTTCATGCTCTATGCTCTATGAAATTGAAGACTATTCATTTTTTTTAAATATATTTTATTAATTATTTTATGTTTTGGCATTATATATTTAAAATAGTTTTAATGATTTATTTAAAATAAGTTAACCTTTAATGTAATGTAAAAATTTAAGATAAAATGGAGAAAGTGAAATTTTGATAATGTATTCTAAAAAGGATGGAATAGAGCTCTCTAATATTGTTTTGTTATGCATGGACATAAAATATAGGCTATTTTAAATATAAATTCAAATATGTAAAATCCAATATTTTCTCATATTAAAATTTTGGCATGATACCTGAAAGTGGTGGTTAAATGATGAAGAAAAACAGAGAGTTCTACTCTAGCAAGTTCATAACCAGGACAAAGCCTTGGCCCTCCTCCAAATGGGGTAAACACATTCAAGGAACTTGTTGATGTTCCTGAGTTGTTCTGTCAAAATTTAATAACCAATGAGCAAAATATATAGTTTGTCCAAAAAATAAAAAAGAAGAAACAAATTTCAGAAAATTACTCTAATTAATATGAAATAATTACCTGCCATCTCCATGGATTAAAAGATCGAGCATCCTTGTAGTTTTTTTGATCCAAATGTACAGCTCGAAACGATGCAAAAACTTTCCATCCTTTTGGGATTGTATAACCTGTTTTCATCCCATATCATAAGAATATTATTATTTTGTTGCATAAGCCTATGTTTGCGTGACAATATAATATAATGCAATCTTTAGAAATAATTAGCCACTTTTTTTTTTTTTTTTCAATTTCTTTACCTTTGATATTGACATCTGTCATGGCTCGCCTAAATACTCCACTAATTATGTTTGCCAGACGTAGAGTCTCATTAACAACCTACATCATGTGCATAAATATATATGATTAATAATAATAAAGTGCATTTTAGGAAAATGATGTTAAGACATTTGATGAGAAAGTATTGAGTCTCTCAATGTAAAGGACTTACACACTGAGTAAATGGCATTGACTTGTAATCACTCCACTCCAGAGCCTTTGAAGACTTATTCTTTTTAGCTTGAATTTGGTCATGCTCTTCCTGTCATTTTACCATTAACAATAATAAAAATTAGTTTTCTTTTCTCACCTCACCTCACCCAATACTACTATCAAAGTTCCAAAACCAAAAAGAAAGGGTCATGAGAAAACCAACTTGGATGGGCCTTTTTAGGTCCATATCCAAAGCAGTAATTTGGGCCCATCAAGTGGACCATATCCATGTGGTTTTCTTATGAGCCCTGTACCACCAGTGGTCCTACTCCCACTCCTAACCAAACCCCAACTCTCTTCTTCTCCTCTCACAGGTGGTAATGGAAAACCTCAAATTGTCATATGACTACATCGGCCGAATCTCAACCGTTGAATATCTAAAAAAGAATTATGAATAAATGGACAAAAATACCCCTTCCCAATAGAAGAAAGCACGTGACTCAGAAGGGTAGTTTAGTCAAAAGGGGTCAGAATAATCTGACACATCCAAGCATAGAGAGAGGGCTACAGAAAGAACAGCTTTAAGGAAGGCGTGCAGTTTCGAAAGAAGGAAAATATAGGCATCATACTGTCCCCGTCGGTACAAATAAAAAACTCATTTTACTCTTTTTCTTTGACTTTTTTGACCACCACCACTACCACTACCACCACCTCGATCTTCTTTCCACTTTCCAACACAAACTCAAAAAATAAAAGAAAAACACAATAAACAGTGTTTGTACACTTAACACTTCCCAACACAATAAACATTCGTAGCCTGTAAGGCTGTGTCACAGAATTCTAGGTACTATTTATTAAATGTTTTTTTCTAGGGCATACCTATGCCATGCCTATCTAACAATTTAAAATAATTTTAGGAAAAAAATGTCACCAATTTTTAACAATATATAGCATATTTTACAATCATTGTTTCATGTGGGTAATCATCATTTCTATATTTCACATAAAAATCAACATTAGAATATATATAAAAGTTTATTTTGACATCTATCTCATGAGTGTGGTAAGAAATTATACAGTTAAAAAAGACTACTAGTGACCTTTTATTTTTATTGTCTAGAAAAAGATGAACAAAAAAGCAATTCAATGTTCTACTTGTAAACCTTGCGTGTGACCAAATAATCACATCATAGAAAGAAAATAAAACAAAAGAACAAAAACAAAACAGAAGCAATTAAAACGTAAAAGGAAAGAAAATAAAATAAAAATAAAGTGCAGCATGTGCACGAACATGGATCAACAAGTAATTATAAGAACAAATTTCTTCAATCACATGATATATATATATATGGGGATATAATTTTGTTTTATTATTGTACTTTCAGGGAGTGTAATCCGTGATATACGGCAGCCGTTAGATGAGGAATTTATTTCATCTGTCAGCTGAGATTGATCTAAGAGTAATTAGAGTTAAAAAGTAATGACACTCATTTAATGTACTCTGAGACCCATTTAATATAACACGAAATACATTCCGTGAAAGTACATCACAATAAAATCATATCTATATATATATTGTAAGACTGTAAGAGATGGATTTAGATAGATAACGAAAATGAGGTGGGGTTCTAAAAATTAGGTCCACTACTCTTATAATTATTTGCTATTAGCTAGTTGTTGATCATCATTAAGAAAACTAATGAAAGAAGAAAAAGGAAAAGAAAATCAATGAATTGATTAATTAAGGCATTAATTAATTACCTTAAGTTGAGCTAAAGCGAGAGGTGTTTCAGTGAGGAATTTAACAGCAAGAGTCATAATAGTTGATGTAGTTTCATAGCCAGCCACGAGCAAAGCAAGCAAGAAATCAACAATCTCTTCGTCAGAGAAGCCATCGTCTCCTCCCAATAGAGCTCCTAACATGTCTTTCTTTATTACTTTTCTATCATCTTCATCACTTCTACTCATCATCATCATCATCTCTTTCCTCCTTTCCCTCACTATCAAGCTCAATGCCTCTGCCACCTTACTCCTAGCCTATACACACATACACACATATATATGACTTAATTTCTTATGATGAATATATATAGGTAATTAGTTGATTAATTATTAAAAGGGGATTAAACTCATCTTACTTTAATGGCACGACGATAGGTGGTAGAGAAAAGTGGAAAAGGTATGGTAAAAAAGCCTTCAATTAGCAGAAGATACTCTTTTCTTAGACTCTCAGTCCACTCTCCTGGATCAAAGCTCATTAGTTGCTTCACCGCTAGCTCAAATGTTATCTTCACAATAACCCAACAACAACAACAACAACAAAGATTAAATAATAAATAATATAATTAATTCTGATTATATATATATATATAATATTTTGTTAACAAAATCTCTCAACATTGAGAATGATTGTCTTTATTATGTCGTAACTTCTTAGCTTATGCATGTGTACATACCACCCACTCGGCGCCGTGGAATCTGACTCATTACCAATTTTCAATTACAACTCACCTCAACTCGGACGATTCAAAACCGAGTCAACCAGAAATAGTAATCAGATTCATATATATTATATTTATATATTTATATATATACCTTCTTGGCTTCCTCCATTAGAAAGATACGGTCGGTCCAGGAATCCATATTGAGGCGGATCAAACGGTCAATATCGTCCAAAAGATGGTCTCTGATGATGGTAGAGTTAGCAAAGCTCATAGTGAGAGAATGCATTCTTTTATGGAGGCTCCCTTTCATCAAAAGCAGAGAGTGTTTACCAAGCAAGTTCGATATGGAGCTCGGGTAGCTACACTCGAAAAGCTTCCCTTCGTTCTGTAAAATGAACCGGTTAGTTTCCAGTTCCGCCGAGAAAACCGTCGGTTCACCGAACACGTGGGTAGTGAATATCGACCCAAACTTGTTGACCCTCTCATCGATAAAGGGCTCCGGGTTCTCCGTCTTATACGCCGAGATCAGTTGAAGGGTTTCTCCGATTAAGGGTAAACCAAGGTTCCCCGGCGGTAACCGGAGCCGCCGGTGCCTGGATGACCGGAGGAACAGAAGGAAGAAAAAGGCGGTGATGATTGATAAACAGAGGAGGAGAAAAACAGGGGATTCCATGTTGAGTCTCTTTTTCTTCTTATTTGTACATTGGTTTTTTTTTTTTTTTTGGTGTATAATCTTTTTCTATATGAATACGTGGTATGCGTATATATATATATATATGTGTGTGTGAGTGTATAGAAATAATGTTTACGAAAGAGAAAGAAAGGTGAGTTTTTGGAGTTTTTCAAGAAGGCATTAATGGAAGATGTAGGAAAGCACACGAGGGGTATCTACTATATCTACTCAGAATCTGAATAAGGTAAGAGAAAGAAATTTTTTTGGGTTTTGTGGGAAAATAAAATTGATGTTGGATTTCTTTTTTTTTAATTATTTTTCTTACATGACAACTTAATATTATTTTTTATTTTCCACTATTTTTAATTAGCTTTAATTCATTTTCTGTCTTTTAGATAAAGATATTGTTTAATATTGTTTATTTCTTTAAAGGAAAAGATAAATGTGATATTATTGTTTCCAAGAGTTAGACCATCTCACATAGAAACATCCCATCTAATTGAACGGAATCATTTAATACAATCTAATTACAAAATATTAGATATCCACTTACAATTTAATTGAATTGGATATTAAAAATTATTTTATAATTTGATTGAATCAATTATTAAATGCTAATTTCAAAAAACTTTTTACAAAATACTAAATTTTGAGTAAAAATTTACAATTTTATTGCCACACGAACTTTTACAAAAATACTATCTTTTTATAAAACAATCTAAAACAATTGTAAAACAACAAAACAGAACAATTCAAAACAACAATAGAACAACTAAAAAATAACCGTAAAACAACAGTGAAAACTAAACACAGTATTTTTGAAAAAAAATTTGCCCCACAGTAAAAAAAGTTAGAAATTTCAATATGTGGTGTAAAATTTCAAAATCCAATTAAAAATCAATCTAGTCTGATCCCATTACATTTATATATTAAAAAAATATTTATATATAACAAAAATATTTATTTTAATTATAATTTTAGTGGTTTTTTTTTTGTTGAATTTGTAACACTTGATTGTTTTGTGTATTTATTTCCATGATATTTTATTCTATTTTACTACTTGGCAGTATTGTTATTTTAGTTACATTAATCTTGTAAAGATAATATCTTTATGGAGTATTAAACTTAAATAAATTGTTATATTTAATTTTTATGTATTTTTCTTTCTTTTTAGTTAATATTATAAATTAAGTGTGTAATTAGATATCAAATTAAAAAACTGATCAAAGTTAGATTAAATTTTGAGGTCTAATTAGATTGGATCAGATGATAATTTTTTTTAACTCGAATTAGTAATCAAATTAAAAAAAAACTTCGATCGGATCGGATGTCTAACCCTAATCTCACTCTTCTACTATTTTGGTGTAATTTTTTTACTAATTTAGTGGAATCTATTATTTTAATAAGAATTTATTACTCTTAGTATACTAACTTCAATAATTTATACCAAACATAACATAAAATAAATATACTTTACTTAAAAAATCTTCCAACTTTTATATATATATTTAAGAAAAATATCTATATTAATAACTAATTTATAATATAATTATGTTATATACAAAACTATATAAAAAAAAAATTATATAAATATGACATTAAATTTAATGCCACTAAATATAGCATTTCTTAACTAAACAAACTAAATATATGAGTATTGTTTATTTTGACAATAGTGACGTGACAAAAATGATAACACGTGGCATGAGAATACTAGGATTGAATTGAAAAAGAATGTGTAAAGTCATGACCGTTGGAAGAAAATTCTGATAGTCATTCTTCCCCCTAGCTTGAGCAAGGTGACTACCCCTAGGATTGCGGTGGACTATCACCCTCATAAACAGGATAAACGATCACCAAACACCTGCAGGAGTTAAACCAGTCTAGGGGGTATATACTACTATCCCTACCTCAAATGTAATGATCTACATGTAATTAGTCTAGGAGTACACCCCTTACCCCCTACGGGGTTAGTCTGGGGGTACACCCCTTACACCCTAAAGGGTTAGTCTAGGGGTATACCCCTACCCCCTACACCCTCATGGTCCAAGTCACGTATTCTACCTACGTAACACATAGTTGATATAGTACATCTTCATGACGCCAATGATACCCACAACATCAAAGATCAAGTGGAAGGGGTTTCGGGGAGAACCAGCCCGAGATGACAATTATCATCCCCTTCACAATGGGCCTCGAGGATGTCACCCAAAGTAATGGCTAATACTTTAGAGGAAGTCAAACGGTCATACTGTACTCTAAGAGGGACCCTCATCTTTAGTAACTAATTCAAATATTCAAATCCTGCAAGAAGCTCAACAACAATTACAAATCCACGAAAATAGCAGGATATTATGAAAAGAATTAGACTTCAACCACCTCCGAAAACCAAAGAGACAGTTGAGATATCTCCGCAATGGTCGTGTCTCATGAAGCGAGAAACATCGACCCTTCCCCTATATAAGGGGTTACCCATGACCTGGGAATGGGATCCAAAAATTTTGAGTACTTAGAGAAAAAGACTATCATTGTTATCTTTTGCATTCAAGAGCATGTTCTTGAGTTTGCAACTTTGATTAATAAAATACAATGGGAGTAGGTTATTACCGATATTTGGATCGTACTTCTTTAAATTATGGTGTCATTATTTACATTTATTGCTTGTTTTTTGATTTAAATCTCATTTATTATAATTCTGCGTCGATTGGCTAAAAATCCAATCAATATTTTAGTACTTTCATTGAGAGCATAAACCAAAACCTTGAGTTTTTTCACCAGAATAAATGGTGCTTACCAAAAGATCTAAAAAATGATCTGATGAGGAGATGGATAATGCTCGACAAGTTTCATCAACAAGCAATCTCACCGCAAAAAATGGACAACAACCCCCACATCCTGGTAAAGGTGGTGCATGTTGGGTTTTATGCCCTAAATAAAACTCTGTTTCAATGTAATCCAGATTATTCTATATCAATAAAGTAACAGAAGTAATTTTTCATTCACTTGTGTATGTTTTGGTTCACTTAATCAATTGCTTGTCTATTTGATTTATAAATTCATCCAAACCCTTTTCACATACTTGATCATGTTTATTGTGTTGTCAACATAGTGGAAAATAAACATGACTATGTGAATAAAGTATTCCTAGATTTATCAGAACACAGGGTTTCACTGATATGACAATCTACAACAGAGTTTACTTACATTTGGAGAAATGTTATGTTCTTTCCAGAACATAGGTTAAAGTAAAGCTCAGGTTGGATGCATGGAGTACGCATTGGAATGGACCGATATTGAACTTTGAATTAGATTTTGAAATTTACCGTAAACATCTATTCAATTCAATATCATAAGTTGATCCTAGATCACATGATCTAAATCCTGATATGGTTAGGCTTAATTTCAAGAGTGTTATTCGTGTTCTTTGATTTGTTAGTTAAGCCTAAATCTTTAGTCTGGGCAATACATACATTTTGGGAACACGGTAGTGCGATTGAGTGGGAGCGCTAACATAAATATGGAATCTATAGCTTCTATCTCGCGAATAGTAAGCAAAGGGTGATTTCCTTCGAGCTTAACCAAACGAGATAAATGATTGAGTACTCATTTCACTTAGTTGAAATATCATTTATACAGGGTTAAGTGTTTTAAGGATAAAATACATTGTAGGGTGTTACGGTAATTTAAGTCCCTTTACAGTGTAGATCATCCATATAGAGGATCATTGATCACATTAGGATTATAACAATGGATAACTAATAATGTGTCTATATGGTGGAACATATAGAGCATTCTATATACTGAGAGTGCAATTCTGAGTTCTATGTGTGGATTCAACGAAGAATTAATAAGTCAGTGAATTTAAGTGGTAAATTCTAGATCTGCTTATTGGAAGCTCGGATATATAGACCCATGGTCCCCTCACTAGTTGAGATGATATTACTTGTAAGACTCATTTAATTGATTTTAATTAATCAATTAAAAATTCTCAAGATGGACTTGTCTATTTGAGAATTTAGCACTTATTAAGGGCAAAACAGTAAATAGAGATTTTGAAGGGCATATTTATTAATTAGGAAACTTTAATTAGTTTCATTATTAATAAAATAAATGATAATATATTATTTGATAATTATTTTTTAATTATTAAATAATTAGATTTGTCATTAATATGGTTGAACAATGGAATTGGCAGTTTTTCACAAAACAGGAAACTATCAGTGTAGGAAAAGGAAAGTTGGAAAAGTGGCAAGCCTTGTTTCCACATTGCCTAGGCCGGCCACTTAGCTTCCTTTTCCCTTTGTTTTTTTCAATTCAAAATGTCAATCATAGCCCTTGGTGGTCTTCTATAAATAGAAGGCAAAGACTTCAGAGTTGCACACAACTGAAAAAGCTTTTCACAGCATTATTCTGAAAGAATTTTCTCTCAGAAAATTCTCTCTGAGCCGCCACCCTCTCTCTCTATTCCTTCACTGTTTCGAAATGTATGAGTGCTAGAGTAGTGCCCACACACATCAAGTAATACCTCAATCATAGTGAGGAAGGCTGTGTAGATTTCAGAGACAACAAAGAAGGACTTTCGGGCTCAGATCTTGATTATACTCTGCTACAGAAAGGAATCAAGGGTTAGAGATCTGAGTGGGAGGAGACATATATTCCGCTGCAATCACTGTAAGATTTCTGATACTCTTATGTGTTTAATTTCATATCGTTTTAGAAGTTCATATTTAGGTTGTTAAATCAACATACTTGTGAGTAGATCTAAGTTCCTGGTAAAATAACTTCCAACAGTGCAGCCAAAGCTCAAGCCACTACCCAGACTACTGCTGGTCATGAGACAATCGACAAAACTATCGCTGCTGGGAAAATGATGGCTAGGCGTACCACCAACGCTGTCGCCACTAGAGGCAGTGCTATTGACGGCACCACCGAAAGGGGCAATACCAGAAATTTTGTCCTAAATAATGAAGGCACAAGCCAAACCCAAACCACACGGGATCCTGGCATCTTTAGGCCCCGAAGAGAACCCCATGTGGATATTAAAGGAATTGACCCAGAGATGGATCAATTACGAGACACGATAGGTCAAATGTAGGATCAGTTCCAAACCGTTCACCATGAGCAAACTCATACTTGAGCAGCCTTAACTGAGAGTCTCGCTAACTAAAAGAGGGAGTTCCAATCTTAGTTGGAAGAACATGCTCGTGAGATGACAATGAGCCAAGACGACCAAGATCATCACATTCAAGAAGCTGCTGACTTAATACAAAGCTATTTCAACCAAAACACTCAAGGGTTGGGTACTGACTGTTAGATTATATTTTACCAAGACCTAGATTTATTTACAAGTATGTTTATTAACATCCTAAATATGAATTTCTAAAATAATAGAATTTAAACACATATAAATTTTGAGTAACCTTACATTGATTGTAGCGGATATAATGACTCCTCCCACTCAGATCTCTAACCCTTGTTCCTTTCTGTCGCAGAGTATTATCAAAATCTAAGCCCGATTCTCCTTCAATTGTTTGGATTCTCCACAGTCTTACACACTATGATTGAGTACTAGACTTACTATGGGTGGGCATGCACTCAATCACCAAGGCTCGAAAATTTTTGTGAAGAACACTCAAGAATTCAGATATTAGAAGAAAGAAGAGGAAGAAGTCTCAAGAACTCTCTAGTTGTCTGTTAAGTTGTATACTAGGTTAAGAGTCATTAGTTGAATTATGAGACCATCCTATTCTTTTTATATTAATTCACTTAGGGTTAGAATTGAATTATATAGAATAAAAAAATGATAAAATAATAACTAAACAAGGGAATAAGTGGCCGACCACTTGTGGGCGACACTAATTATATTTTTGCTATTTTTAAACCATTTATCGTTTATTTCACAAATGCCATATTTTCTAATTTTAATTTTATAAATGCCAAAATTATTTATTTGATAAATATAAGTAATTATCAAATTGTCATTTATATTATTTATTAATTAGACTCCACAAAGTCTCTTAATTAATAAATAAACCCTGAAATCTTTTTTTTTTTCACAATCAATAACTTAATGAAAATTCATAAATAAGAGATAGTCTAATTTTAGAATTATAATTGATTAATTAAAATCAATTAACTGAGTCTTACAAGTAGTATTGTCTCAACTAGTATGAGGACTATTGACCTATATAACTGAGCTTCCAATAAGTAGATCTAGAATTCATCAAGTACATTTCTTAACTTATTAATTCATCCTTGCACCAATAGGAATTGCACTCTCAATTATATAGAGCGATCTATAAGTTCCACAATATAGATACACTTTGAATTATCCATTGTTATAATTCTAATAATCAATGATCCTCTATAGATGATCTACATTGAGTAGGGACAGATTTACCGTTACACCATTCAATATATTTTATCCTTAAAATACTTAGCTACCTATAAATAATATTTCAGTGAATTAATATAATTATTGAAATAAGTACTCAACTATTTATCTCTATTAAGCCAAGCTCGAAAGAAATTATCGTTTCACTTTTATGTTCAGATAGAAGTTATAGATTCTGTATCCATGATTAGCGATCCCACTCAATTGAACTACCATGTCCTTAATCTATATGTCATAGTGTATTCTTAAATTAGAAAGTTGTGAAAATTTCATACTAATTTAGTGAAATAGTATATTTAGAGATTCTTGAAAATGATAAAACTCACTGAGTCAACAAGGGAAGTGGTCCCACATGGAATTGAATTATTTTAATTTTTAATACACAAATTATACATTATTGATATTTTGAAGCATCTATGTAGCAGAAAATTAATTAATTGATTAATTGTTTATACATAAAAAAAAAAATTAATTAATAACTAACTTGAGATATAGACTGAATGTAATATTAAAATAGAGAATTAAAGTAATGCCTTAATTAATTATATGTTGTTTGGTAAAGGGATATTAAATAAATGATATTTGTTTGTATTAATTATACAGAGATTAGGAATGCAAGGATATCTTATACTTTTCAATTGACTATACGTTATAACTATTTTATTTTGGATTTTATATAGGTTAAATTTATATCCAAAGTTTATCTATTTAGTTTTCCCTGCCATGTTGTCTTGTTGAAGCAATATTTATAATGTTTCTTTCTACAATTATTTTCTTTGCAATCATTAATATGTTTATTAATTAATTTATCTTAACTGCTACTCAATATGTGTTCGAAAGAAATCATATTAGTTAATTATACAATTTGCTCTGTAACAGCTTTAACCAAACAACACATTACATTACCATCCTAAAGTAAAAACAAGATAACAAAATACCCAATAACTTAATAAACTTCAATTAATTAAATTTATGATATATATTGGATGATTACTATATGATAATCAAATAATTTTGGTCCTCATTTGTTAAAAAAATTAAAATTAATTGGTCCT
The DNA here is from genome assembly GCF_029168945.1 of Cannabis sativa. NCBI lineage: Eukaryota > Viridiplantae > Streptophyta > Magnoliopsida > Rosales > Cannabaceae > Cannabis > Cannabis sativa. The sequence goes on along the minus strand of NC_083601.1, from coordinate 10,159,959 downwards.
CATAAAAATAGGCCGTGAGATTATTGAACGAATGTTAAAATTTTTTACATAAAAATTACAAATTGAAACTTTATTTATAAAAATATTTTCATAAGATATGGATAATAATTTTATTTTTAATGAGTTTTTATTTACCAAAATACTACTTACACATATATTCATTCGTTTCAGTCCAAATATCAACTCTTTTTTTTTTTTATTTTTTTATTTTCAAATTTAGCATTCAGTTTCTTTTTCTCTTTTTTTTCTCAGTTTTTTATTTCAAAACCACCTTTTAGCCATTACCCTTTTAAAATCCATGTTCAAAACCCACAAAAATCACCTCCCACCCATAACCTTCCCCATCTTCTTCCAACGGTCTTTTTATCATCTTTTTATATCTTTCATTTTGTTTATATAATAGCTATTACCTGTGGCTTTGCTTCTCCATCTCAATTGCCAAAAAAAGCTTCAAAAATATGTCATAAATCAGTTGCTAACAAGGCTAAAGAAAAATGTCTAGTCATCAACGTTGATGACTCCGATGTCGCTCCCCCCGTGGCTAAAGGTGTTCGTCCTCCAGTAAAAAAATTCCAACTCTGACGGCCAGAAGAGAAAGAAAAAATCAACTTCAAGACAGCTGTGATGAAACTGTAATGCAACCATTATATCTCTTGCGAGTCAACTAACATAAAATCACAAAACAACTAATAATTCTACATATTTAATACAAACAAATATTACATCGTATTTTATCTGTTCAGGTCGCGTATTTGACAATTCTAAGCCATGTTTTTATAATACTATGATATTATAGTAGCAAAACTATTATTCAACTAACGTCTAACTTAATTGCAGCTAAAAATGTTAAATGTGAATGTGTCTCTATAAGAAACTATTTGTCAATATTTTTTTGTCACTGATCAATAATTAATTATGCCTTAATCGTAATATGTGAAAAAATAACTGTTAGACCTCTATAAACTAACTTTATATCAACTAATTTAGTATATATATTAATAAAACTAATATGTTATAAAAGTTTCTTTAAAGAGCTTTAATGTATTGTATTGAAGATATGAAATAATTGTAAATATGATAAATTCCATTGTATCGTTATCGATTTGTAACAATTGATATGTTAAGTTTCAGAGAGTTAGCAAAATATTTATGCAACGGTAATACAATTGTTATGAAACATTAAAAAACAGAACAGTGTTTCCACGTGCATAACTCTATTTACGTGTCTATTCGTGATTTAATATGAACAAACCATTAAAAATTTGAAAAATGACGAAAATGCATAGGGATAAACATTGAACTATAATATTGATGTATTTTTTTTTGGATTATACCTGAGTTGGATTGTTTGGAAACTTCAGTTCAACTTTTTGAGATCTACATTTCATAGATTTGAAAATTGAAGTTTTATACGAATTAAACTGGATTTCTGGTTGAATTTTAGTTTTGTAGTAGTTTTTTTACACTTTTTTTTTTTTAAAATTCAAAACAACCTTATTTTAATTAATTCTGATCATCTTCTTAGGTGAATTCGCTAAAATTAATGGTAGTTCTTCCCCCAGTTGGGTTTCGTTTCGGTTGGCTTGCTGGGTTGATCGATCGAAGCGTGCATAAGTGAGTTTTTTTGTTTCGTTCCGTGCGGCTGAAAGTTTAAATGAAGAGGTATTATTATAATATTTAATTTGTGGGCTATATAAATATTTAAAGGGCACACCATAAATATTTTAATAATATAATTACTTTTTTTTGTATATATATCTTAAATACTCCAAAATGTTAAACTTATAGAACTATAATAATTTTTAGATGGACGTCTTAAGTTTGATAATATCTCTCCATTCATTAATACATTAAATAATTAATTAAAAGGATTTGTTCTCCTAAACTAGGATTTTCATTGTAGAATTTTGACTTGAGTTTTTTTTTGTTTTATTTTTGTATAAATTTATTAACGTAACACTAACTCAGCATTAATTTATCGCAATTGGCACACACATACAAAAAAAAAAAAAAAAAAGAAAAATACTATAAATACCATTTAATTATTAATTATAAGCATTCTTAAAATTATGTTTGTATGTTTAATGCTAATAAATTAGGTTTCGAGTAGCTAATTAAAATTGTCAAATAGATCCCATCATACTGTACCTCTATACCCGTGACCTATGACCACATAAACAATTATTTTTTAAAAAATGATCATAATGTAATTGAATGAGAATATTTGCAACGATTGATTTTGATAACTTAGGGAGTTTCACAACAAAAAGAAAGTTTAAGGGAAAATTTTCTACAAAGTGTTCTAGTAGTGGTGGCCTCTTGCTTAGTACTAGGTGGGGAGATTAACTTAACATGACCGTATCCCATTTATATGGAGGATAATGTTTAATTTTTGTACACTTATCAACCCATTAATTTGTTTATAGTTTAACATGTTCATAATCCTTTACGAAGGATTAGTCATGTCAACATAATAATAAAAAATAACTATTAAATTAGTTATTGTCATGTCAACTCAAGAATAACCTATTTAATAGACAAACTAAATTTGTGTCAATACGAAAATGACCTGTTTGATTTATAGGTCAGTCCTGTCAACTCAAAATAACTTAAATACATTTAAGAAAAACTCAAATTTATTTATTTTGTTTGAGTTTTGAATCGTATTATCGTGTTTAATCCATATCAATGACGATTAGGGATTTGTTTGGTACACCGTGATGTATTGTATTGTATTGTATTAAATTAGTATTATTTAATACAATACTATGTTTGACATTAACTTGTACTAAAAGATTGTGTAGAATTATAAATTATTTACAATAAACTCGACCCTCACCCCGACCACAACTTGGACTCGGACCTTGAACCTAACCTGAACCCAGACCTTGGACCCGAACTCGAACCCCAAACCTAGACTCCGAATTCAAACTCGGACTCGGACTTGGAATTGAACCCCGAATCGAAACTGAAACCTGGACCCCAAACTCCAACCCTAACTCGGACCTCGGACCTAAACCCCTTGCCCTGGACTTGGACCTAGACCTAGACCTTCCCCAGCCCTAGCCCCGAACTCGACCCCGAATCTTGGAACTGGCCCCAGACTCGCGGTACCTTGGACACGGTCCTAAACACCGAACTCGGACTCAGACCCATACACGAACCCAAAGACCACCCACGACCCGAACCCAGGACCCAGCCCCGAAAGCTGGACTCGCACCTAGACCTGGACCCGAATCCGGACCCGGCCCCAGCCTCGGACTCGACCTCGAACCCCAAACCCAGACCCTAGACCCAAACTGCGACTCAGACCTCAGATCTCAAACCAGAACCCTAGGTCCAGGGCCGGGAGCTGGCAGCCAGAGTTCGGGTTTGGGTCCGGATTAGGGTTCAGGTCAGGGTCTGGGTCGAGCTCCAGGTTTGGGGTCCAATTTTGGGGTCTGGGTCTCGGGTCTCTGTTTAGGTCTGGGGTCCGGGGGTCAGGGTCTTAAATTGGGGTCTTGGGTTGGGGTCCGAGGTCTGGAGTTCGGGTCCGGGTCCTGGTCCATGGTTAGGGTATGGGTCCGGGTTCTAGGTCCATGTAACGTCCCCGCTTCAAGCCTCCATTGGGTCCTTACACCCACGGAATAAATGGCTCTTATACACGAGTACGTCACTCTGGCTGCTTCCCGGATTGATGACTGACCCTACAGACCAACACGAGTGTTTTTCAGCGTGCTTTGTCCTCACTCGCACGCATCCTGGGAAAACTTCCCAGGAGGTCACCCATCCTTGAAATTGCTCCCAAGCAGAGCACGCTTAACTGTGGAGTTCTTTCGTGATGGGCTACCGAAAAACAAGATGCACCTTGTTGATATAGGTAGTACCAATCAATCCATTTAAGCTCTCTTTAACTGTGTAGTCTCATACCTACACAATCTCAGAATCATCCCACTTGACCTTCCCCAGGCGGTGTGGGATTGCACAGCTTACCCGGTGTTTCCCCTTACGGATCACGAGACTACTGACTGTCACAATCACCCCCCCTTACGGGGTCCGACGTCCTCGTCGACCACACTTCCGGCTGGGTCAAGGCTCTGATACCAACTGTAACGTCCCCGCTTCAAGCCTCCATTGGGTCCTTACACCCACGGAATAAATGGCTCTTATACACGAGTACGTCACTCTGGCTGCTTCCCGGATTGATGACTGACCCTACAGACCAACACGAGTGTTTTTCAGCGTGCTTTGTCCTCACTCGCACGCATCCTGGGAAAACTTCCCAGGAGGTCACCCATCCTTGAAATTGCTCCCAAGCCAAGCACGCTTAACTGTGGAGTTCTTTCGTGATGGGCTACCGAAAAACAAGATGCACCTTGTTGATATAGGTAGTACCAATCAATCCATTTAAGCTCTCTTTAACTGTGTAGTCTCATACCTACACAGTCTCAGAATCATCCCACTTGACCTTCCCCAGGCGGTGTGGGATTGCACAGCTTACCCGGTGTTTCCCCTTACGGATCACGGGACTACTGACTGTCACAGTCCAAGATTGAGGTTGGGACTGGGGTTGATGCTAGACCCTTTGTAAATATTATAATACAAGCTAATACATGTCATTTATTATGTATTATATAATATGACTCACATTGTATTAAAATTTATAATTGTAATAATTAATACAATTTAATGTTTTATCTAATTTTTTAATTAATACAATACAATTTTTATACGGCCTAACAAACGAATCCTAATTGTAAGTCTCTTACCTCCTCTCATCGTGAAAGTTGTAACACCTTAATAATATTATAATCATACTCATGAATTAAAAAAAATGGAAGAAATATCTTTCTGTGGGTCTCATTGGGGTTGATCCACAATTTCCATGCATACGTGGCAAAAAGATAATAAAAGGAAAAGCATGTATTAGTACCACTTTCTTTTACGGTTTGCCTTTGATCTTCTTCGTTACTATTCTTTATTTTTCTTAATTCAGTTGGAAGAAACGCATGTGAAAGACCTTATTAATTAGTGGAATAAAATTGGAGCCATGTGTATTCCTGGCCCACACAATTGGTAGAATCACAAGCTACTATATGTTTCTCTCATATTTATATATTGATCCATTCGATTATACATAACCACTAAGATTATTACTGCATTAAAAGATCTATACTTTTTCATTTCAAATATTTGTGTTTTAAATTTATTACTTTTCTTGGCAGATTTAATAGATGTTACATATATAGAGATGCATAACAATATGTCATTATTTATTTGAAAGGAAGTTGATGTGTTATGTACATATATAAGCTTCTATTATATATAGTACTGTTGACTTTATCTGTATATATACAAACCTAATATATGTACATGCACAAACAAATATTATTGTCTTTTTGCCAGGAGGGGTTTGCCTAAAAATTAATATCTTTCAGTAATGATCTTCTTCCTTTTCATTGTCATTATTAAGAGCCAATTTGATCATTAGAGCAGCGAAAGTAAGACGTTTATATTGGAAGTACCCTCTGTGCCAAGTGCCAAACAAGAGGGAGTGACAAGTCCCCACAAATACTTCTATAGAAGATGGATATATATATATATTTCATTATAAAATAAAAACCGGCCACGTGTAGATAAATAATATATGAAGAGTATGATGCAATTATAAGGGTTGGAAAATTATAATATGAGGTTATCATAGCATGTTCTATCACATGGTCCCCATAGCTCTCCACCCACTAGACAACCCCATAAAATAATGATCTTCCCTATAGTCTATAGAAGTACCCACATAAGGGCTTTCACATATATTTTGTTATACCAAAGCTTTTGATAATATATATAAGGGAATAATCTCTCATCAAATCGTTTGGTGATGCCATAATCACTCAACTTTTAACACTTCTCTTATTATTAAAAAAATTACTTTGAGATCCCCATGCAACTTTGAAATTCATGACTATAATTAACCCTGATGTTAAATCATCAAAACATAACTTTTAGGTATATATAGTGGACGGAATAATTAACCTTATTAATTATAATATTGTTGTTGTTGTTCACTTTTAAAGCTAGTTTTCCTATATGAGGTATATATATATCAATAAACTATAGGGTTATATATAAAATAAAATAAACTATTAAGTATATATAGGCATGGTTAATAGCTCTGAAAGAGAAGATCAAAACCCCATAAACTTCGAGATCTGGACAAAATATTTAGATTTTGTTATAAGTTTATATGTAAAAGATGGATTACGATGATTTAGAGCACTTCCATGTTGGGACTATGGGAATCAGATCCCCATCGCCAATATATATGTTAATGCTTTAATTACCTTTTTATAATATTTTAGTCTCTTGAGAGTAGTACTTTTGACACATTATGTATCTTTAAAAAGAGAAACAGTTAAATAATCGACCGGACAGATCATAAGGCCATCAAAAGATTATTATTCGCACATTGAATTCATTTGATGCATGTATATTGATGATGTTTCATTTGAACAAAACCCTTCAATCCAATTCATATATACTTTTCTTAATCTGAAAATGTGACTGTTCAAAATTTTTATATATGCTAATAATCCAATGTAAAACATTGTTAAAGGGCATAAAAATGGAGACTGTCTAAATAATTATAATATTATTTCTTGATGGTGTTCTTCTCAAAATTTTGACTAGAGGAGGAAAAAAAATGAGAAGAAATAAACAAACAAAAAATCATGCATATCACGAGTAGTACTACTATTCATTAAAATATATTTATTTTGACAAAAAGACAAAATTATATTACTGACAGTAGTACTATGCTTAGTATTTAGAGCTAGCTATTAAATAATATTCTTACGAAGAGATATTGAGGACAATTGGTCATAATAAGTTAGGGTTAGCTACAAGTCTAGTGTCTTATCCCTAATTAAAGAATATTAACAATAATAATATTGGTATTTGGTGATCTTGTTCAAAATAAAATCTAAGCTAAATATATTAAGAAATTAATAATTATCCAAGCCCGGCCCTATATTGATTGTGACATAGACGCAAAGCAAATTGTACCTAATTAATAGTCAACATATATTGGAATTTCACACTAAAGTTATGGGCTTGTTCCTAGCCTAGCTAGCTGTGGTGTGGTCTGTGACACTCCTCCTATTCCTTCTGGCTGCTTGGGCTGGCCGGTTTGAGTGGCTGGTTGGTAAAGTTAGTGTTTGGTCATGTATCCCACATTTCAGATTGTAGGAATTTTACTTGGTGAAATTCCAAGTTTAACCTACACCACTCAAGAAATATGTCAAAACGACAGGGACAAACTTGTCCCAGAAAAATTCAATTTAAAACCCCAATCAACGACAAAGAAACCTTGGTCGTTTCTCCTGCACGACAATGGAACTTGTCGTTCTTTACTCACACGACAAATCGTTTAAACCAAACGATTTGTCGTTCTGGATTGAACAAAAGTAAGTTCAATCAGAGCTAACCCTAGCTCATTTGCACCTTCGAACATTCGAGAGTTTCTCAAACTCTCTCTCTTTCTCTCTGCCTTCTCTCTGGTTCTCAAACCCTAGAACCAGAGATTCTTCTCGATCTATTGATCGATCTTACCCAGAAACCTTCCCAGAAACAACCCACAACACACACATACAAATATCAAACATAGATCATTAGGTTAGGGTTAGAAAATGAACACCAGAGATTATAGAGGTTCGCCCTAAATCAGGGGTACGTCCTCTTTGAGCTCACCTTGAAGATCGACCTCAGATCTTGCACTATGAAGAATGAATATTACAACAGGTAAGAAATCCAAGTCACAGATCGACTGGTATTTCTAGGTTTTTTTTTTTTTTTCTCTCTTTTTGTTTTCTGTGTTTACTTCTCTTTTTCTTTCTGATTTCTCTCACTAACTCACTTCTGTTTCTTGTGCATGGACTTGAAACAACATCTGGAGCTGAACAATCTCTCAGATCTGGTAACCTAGGGCTTTTTGCATCTGGTATATCTCATCTCTTCTCTTCTGTTACTTTTATAGTTGTAGTTCTAGGGTTGATCACAGAACTAGGAGTTAGTTACAACTTCGGTTGTAACTAACAACTAGTTCTTGATCCACTAGAGGCGAAGCCACCTAGGATCTGATTTCTGTTGTATTCTGTTTGTATTTATTTGTAATTTCACTTCATCTGTAAAACTGTAATAATAAAGGTTACAGTGAGGTCTAAATTTAACACAGATCACAAATGTATATTTAGTTTTTGTTTTTTGATGTGTTTGGTATTAGGTTTGGTGTTTTAATAATGGTGATTTGTGTATATCACCTTTGTAAAATTGTAAGGATTTAGGGATTAAGAGAGAGAGAGAGAACAATTAAGAAATGAGTTGAATGATTCTGTACATTACTCAATGAGCTCTTGCTCAGTATTTATATAAAGCTAAAGCTAAGTGGTTAACTGATGTAAACAATAAATAGCTCGAGTACAACTGTACAAACTAACTACTCTAACAATAATAACGACCGACCCTAGGCATAAGCGGGTTAGGCCTGCGCCTAGGCATAGGCAGATTAGGCCTGCACCTAGGGCCCACTCATTTTAGGGACTCAAATAAAAAAAATATATATATTTTTTTATAATTTTTAAAAATATTATGTATCTTTATAATAATATTATTTATTATTAATTTGTATTATAAACTTAACTTAACTATAGTTAGAAAAAAAAAAAAAGAAGTATCAGGTTAAGATACCCTAAGCCTTATGATTTAAACCTATATAAAAGTTCTGAAGTCAATTAATTGTAAAGGGATTCTCTGGACACTCTCTTATTCCAATAAAATCCACTTGAAAGCTAAACTCTTGGAGAACTCTTCTTGAGCATTGAGATCAATAAAACTCGAAGTAGACTAGCCTATTATCACTGAAAGGGGTGAACCTTGTTACATTTTTGTCTACAAATCAGTTTATTTTAATCAACATTCACTTGTGTTCATCTGGCTCGTTTGCTCAATTAGTGTTTTGAGAAGAATCATGAGATTCCATCTTGAAAATCTATTGGTGATAAGTAGAGTAGTTCAAGTTCTTATATTATTTACCCAATTTTTGACCATTTAATACATGTGGGACAGTGTCCTACAATATTCTTCCTAAAGATGATGATTATTTTTTTTAAAAAATATTTTCTCACCAATCTTGAACTGTATCAAGAGTGAATATTGCCACTATTTGCACATGTGTGAATCTAAAGCCCACAAATGATATAATTCTTATAGATGACGAGGTTCCATTTAAACTAATTAAAGATAAGTGGAATATCTTAATTAAAGATAAGTGGAATATCTTATTATTTTACTATTTAATTATGCAGTATTCCAAAATAGGGTTTAAGGAATAATTCCACAATTAAAATAGAAGAGAGAAAAAGTGTTTATAATTCTTGAAAATTAAGGTGTGTCATAGCCAGTAGAATTATTGTAAAAGTCTCAAGCCATGAGTGATCACAATTATAATATATTCATTTCATGTATACATCATACATGTATAGAGATAAATATGTAATATATAGGTAGGTTACGTCCCTTTTCAAGTACGTGTACTCAACTCATCTATAGATTGAAAGAAATGGAACGATAGATTGGTCACTGTTAATATCCAAATTGTGAGAGTATAGTGGTGAACCACTATATTATTATTTGTGTTGCCATGGTCCAACATTGTCCCACCAATCCATCTAATTAACCCCAATAATCCAAATTGGTACGGGTCCGTGCTAGCTCTACCTCCATCCATCTCTTAACCACTTTTTCTTTAACTTATATATTATTATTATTATTGTTATTGCAATCACATTCACAATTATGTGCCTGACACAGACGATTTCTTTTCATGTGTTCTAAAATTAATGAAAGAGAGAAAAAAAAAAAATCCACTACAATACATGATGAATATCCCACCTTACCAAAATTTCCCCAATCGAAAGGTACTTGTGATGAAAAATAAAAAATAAAAATTAGTGGTACCGGCTGTTGTTTTTGCTAATATTAAGGATAATATGTATATACACAACAAATACATATATACATGATGCTATTAGAATTATTTATTGAAACATTAGTTTCAATAAGTTAAGAACACGTACATCTCTCCAAACACAAATAATTGAAATTTAAGATAATTATGACAGAGAAATTTCTTAATAATAGTATATATATAGATATATACATGACAAGTTGGCGCGGTCAACAGTATTAATTGACCATCAACAACATTTTCACACTTTTCTTAATAATCTTCCCGTTGATAATGCTCTATCATTTATGTAATCACGATTTTATTTAATTTTGGTCTTGAGAAATTGAGTTCAAATCAATAATGTTTGAAACCCCTTTCAAAGAAAAAAAAAATAATGTTTGAAACAAGTGCTACACTACTAGTCATTCTCATTTATATCGAACAGCAATAAATTTTCCTTGTATACAGAACTAAATAAATTAAGCACGATGCTAATTTTCATCTAGTATTATATAAAAATGTGTATATATTTGTTTATACTTTTATAAATTGTTAGCTAGTGATGTTACCGACACATTAATTAGATGATTAATCTTCATGAATTCGAAGAGTACGTATAAACAATGTGATACATAAATTATTACATATATATATATATATATATATATATAGTTCCAAATTTCTTTATTACTAATGGTACCGTGGCGATGTTGAGATCAGGAAATCCGGAAATTATTTTGAGGTCCCCAAATGTTATTTCGTTGTCTATCGATTAAGATCTCTAGCTTTAAATAAACAAAATGGACCACACAATCTTATCAAATCTTCAATTCATTTATATCTTCTCTCTGTAAATGGGACCGAATAAATTACATTAACTAATGACCTTAACTAAAAACTCAAGATTTCATCTTTATTCATTCCTATAAAAAAACTGACCCCTGCTCCTTTGGTGCAGAGCTTTCATCAAATAAACTCGTTTATCCATCCTCATAAGGCCATATATACAATAACGTTAGTCACATAGTGAAGTAATTTCTTAATCAAAGCATGTATAATTAATTATTATTTTTTTTTTATCAAGAAGGAATAAACTTTATTAATCACAAACAATTATACAGCTAATCAAACTAAAAAGCTTGGCAGCAAACCAACTTTTACGTAAAAATTCTCTCTATGTATCTCTTCTCATGAACTTTTAAACTTCTTTTTTTAGCTATTTGGAATTTATAATACACTATATTTTTAATTTCCTGTGTAATCTTTGTTGTTGTACTCGAGTAATTGTTGAAGAGGCAATTGTTCTTATTGCTCCAAAGGCTGTAAATTATGGCTGCCAATATCGAAACATAAATATGATGCTTCTTGTCCCTACTATTCTGCAGCAACCACTGCTGCCAACTATGGAAATCAGTCGGCCACCTCTTGATTCCCAACCACTTACTCACCTGATCCATTACCTGCTGAGAGAAACAGTAGTAAAAAAAATATGAGAGTTGCTCTTAGTTGCTGCATCACACACTGGAGAGTTGATGCTGTCAAGAGTAATTTAAAATTGAGCAAACTTGTCTCGAGTTAAAAGCTGAGAATTGATTGCTTGCCAAAAGATGAATTTGTGCTTCGGCATGTTTAGGGAGCTCCAAACGTACTTGTTGAACTCGAACTAAGTTTGGGGAATGCAACTGTTGTATAACAGATTAGTCTTGAATCGGTTCACACCAGCCCCAGCCTTCACAATGTCTTCTCGAGTGAACAATTGTCCCTTAGATGACATAATTTCCTCCAATACCAACTAGTATCACTCTTAAGTTCATAGTTCCACAAAGACTTGTTCTTGAGATAAATATTATTGACCCATTTCGCCCAAAGAATGTCCCTTTTAGATGAAATGGCCTAAACATATTTAGCAAGAATGGCTTGGTTCCATTTAACCCAATCTTTGAAACCTAAACCACCATAAGCCTTTGGAAGACACACTTTTTCCCAAGACGCCACATGAAATTTACTTCTATTCCCATTCCAGCCCCATACGAATCATCTACAAAGTTTTTCAACCTCTTTTATAACACTATGAGGTAAAATAAAGATGCTCATCCAATAGTTTCAAAGCCCAAGTAAAACAGAGTGAATGAGTTGAGCCCTACCAGCAAACGAGAGATGCCTAGTAGCCCAAGTATGGAGTTTTTGCTTGATTTTTTTGATTATCACACCACAATCTTCAACTTTCCATTTTGTTGGTCTTAGGGGAACCCCCAAGTACTTGAGAGGATATGCTCATTCATGAAGAGCCATTTCTGTCAGCATTGCCTGTTTGTCTTCCTCTTTCACCCCCAAAGTAAAGGTGAGATTTGTTAGTGTTGATTGCAAGCCCAGAAGTTGCACTAAATGTTGGAAATTATTTTACCAGGATCTTAGATCTACTCACAAGTATGTTGATTAACACCCTAAATATGAACTTTCTAAAACGATGAAATAAACACATATAAAGTTTAGGAAACCTTACATTGGGTGCAGCAGAATTAAATGACTCCTTCCGTTCAGATCTCTAACCCTTGTATCCTTTCTGTAGCAGAGTATTATCAAGATCTGAACCTGGATCTCTTTCTCTAAATCTTTGATGCTGAAACTCCTTTGCTGATGATCTTTCTTCACGATCTTCCTCACTATGATTGAGGTATTGCTTGCTGTGTGTGGGCACTACTCTAATCACTAAGGTGTTTCGAAATTACCAAGGAAGAAGAGAGAGAGAGGGTGGCGGGCAAGGTAGAGAGAGAGGCTCAGGTTTTCTGAATAGAAAGTGTAATTTTCCTGAAGCCTTCACTACCTATTTATAGCACTCCACTAGGGTTAGGTTTGAATTATTTGGCATTAAAATAATGAAAATATCAGTTTAAATTTCCTACAAAAGTGGCCGGCCATGGCTTATTGGGTTTGGGCCTTGCTTTTTGCAATTTTGCAGTTTTAACACTTTTGTATCTGATTTTCTCAAAAACGCCAATTTTCTAATTCAACCATTTAAATGCCAATTCTAACTATTTAATAACTATAAATAGTTATTAAATAATATTGTCATTTATCATATTTATTAATTGAACCATACAAAGTATCATAATTAACAAATATGCCCCTAACAACTCTTTCTTTACAATTTCGCCCTTACTTAGTGAAAATTTCACAAATAGACATAGTCTAATTTGAGAATTATAATTGATTAATCAAAACCAATTACATGAGTCTTACAAACAATATTATCTCAACTAGTGCGGGGACCATGGGTCTATATAACCGAGCTTCCAATAAGTAGATCAAGAATTTAGCACTAAAATTCACTAACTTATTAATTCTTCGTTGAATCCACGCATAGAACTTAGAATTGCACTCTCAGTATGTAGAATGCTCTATATGTTCCACCATATAGACGCATCATTAGTTATCCATTGTTATAATCCTAATGTGATCAATGATCCTCTATATGAATGATCTACACTATAAAGGGATTAGATTACTGTAACACCCTACTATGTATTTTATCCTTAAAACACTTGAACCCGTATAAATGATATTTCAGCTTATGTGAAATGAGTACTCCACCATTTATGTTCGTTTGGTCAAGCTCGAAGGAGATCATCCTTTGCTTACTATTCGCCAGATAGAAGCTATAGATTCCATGTTTATGTTAGCGCTCCCACTCAATTGTACTACCGTGTTCCCAAAATGTACGTATCACCCTGACCTAAAAGTAAGCTTAACTAACAAATCAAAGAACATGAATATCCTTTCAAGATTGAGCCTAATCATAACAGGATTAAGAACATTTGATCTAGGATCAACTTGGCGATATTGACTTGAATAGATTTTACGGTAAGTTTAATTAAATCTAAGTCAAAGTTCAATATCGGTCCCTTCCGATGCATACTCCATGCATCCAACCTGAGCTTTACTTTTACCAATGTTCTGGAAAGAACATAGCATTTCTCCAAATGCAAGTAAACTCTTGTTGTAGATTATCATATCAGTAAAACCCTGTGTCTGATAAATATAGGAATCTTTATTCACATAGTCATGTTTACTTTCCAATGTGATGACAACACAATAAACAAGATCAAGTATGTGAAAAGGGTTTAAGATGAATTTATAAATCAAATAGACAAGCAATTGATAAAGTGAACCAAAACATACACAAATTAATGAAAAATACTTTTGTTTCTTTATTGATGTTAAATAGAATAGATTACATTGAAATGGAGTTTTATTTAGGGCATAAAACCCAACACTAAATTCATCCAAAATCTCCTTTAACACCCGAATGGAGCTTAAGTTTCCTTAATTTGCAGAACAACATCAAGTCATCCGCGAAGCAAAGATTTACTATCTTGAGGTTCTTGCATTAAGGATGGTATCTAAGCTTAGACTGATTGGCTACTAAAAGTAACCTCCTGGTCAAGTACTCCATTATCATGACAAATAAGAGAAGGGATAAGGGATCACCTTGTCGCAAACCCTTCTTGCCTTTGAAGCTCCCTTGCTCTCTTCCATTCATGAAAACCGAGTAAGAATTAGCTCTCAAACATGTCATTATCCACGAGATAAATTTGGCTGGCAGTTTAAAGGCATTCAAAAGCGCTTCCAGAAACTCCCAATTGACTGTGTCATACGCTTTACTAATATCCACCTTGAGAGTACATCTTGGTGATATGTTCTTCCTTTTGTAATTCTTCAAGAGGTCTTGAAGAATCATGACATTATGAGCTATTGATATCCCTTGCACAAATGCTCCTTGATTCTTATTAATCAGCCCTGGAAGCACTTGAGAAAGTCTCATACACAATAACTTGGAGATGCACTTATACACAGTTGAGCAACACGCTATAAGTCTGAAATCCACAGCCTTAGTGGGATAAACTGTCTTAGGAATGAGAGTTATCATAGTTGCATGAAACTCTCGAGGCATTGAACCTATCATGAAAAAAATTCTCCACAGCTTTAGTGAATTCAACACCTAATTTAGGCCACATTATCTTGAAAAATCCAGCTCCATACCCATCTGGCGTAGGAGATTTTGAATTCAGAATACTAAAGAAAGCCTTCTTAATTTCCTTGGTTGTTAACAGTCTTATCATACTAAATTGATGCTCCAAATTTAGTCTGCTCCCCAGCTCCATACAATCATTTCTTAGGTTCTGAGTAGGACTAGAACTAATTCCCATGTAGCCCTGGAAGTGCACTATAAAATGCCTTACCACTTCACTAAAATCATCTATAATCTCTCCTTGATCATTTGTGTAAGAAACTATGCTATTTTCCATCCTTCATTTATTTTTTTTTTAGAAAAGTATGGAAATAAGCATTGTTCTCAACCCCTTTACACAGCCAAGTTACCTTGCTCCTCTGTCTCAAGAAACTATGGTACATCTTTTCTTGGGCATTAAAGTTCATTGCAGCCTCTCTCTCGGCTTGGTGATAGGAAAAATCATGCGTATGCACCTGAGCTTGCATTGTGGCTTTCAAATAATAATCCTTAGCTTCCTGATAATTCTTCCCAACATCCCCAATTCTCTCTCTATTAAACCTCTTAATAGTGTGCTTCAATTGCATGAGCTTTAAGTATAAAGCTGCCATTCCCTCTCTTTTCATCGGTCTATACCAGTCTTCAAGGAGCACATCTTTAAATTCTAGATGTTCGGCTCAGAAATTGTAGTACCTAAAAGGTTTAAACCCAATTTTCTTATTGCTAGCCATCGAAATAACACACATACAGTGATTAGAAACAGTCTCCCAGCTGTAATGAGCTTTAGTCATCGGAACGCTATCTGTCCAGTCTTCATTCACAAAGGTGTGATCAACCTTTGAATAGATTCTCTTATCTCCATCTTGATTGTTAGTCCAGGTATAGCCTGAACCTATCTTAAGGAGTCTTTCCGTGTGGCTTTGGGCTAGTCAATTAGTTGCATCCCTAATATCATTCAAAGTAACCTCTTTGCCACCCTTCATATCTTCCAATTCAAAAAGAGAGTTAAATTCTCCTGTTACTTACCAAGGTTTAGTAGAGAAATTAAGATTGAGTAATCCATCCCACATCCCTTTTCTTTCCTCTACTGTGTTGAACCCATAAACAAAAGTGATACTCATAACATTCCATTGGCCAGCCATTTTCACATAACAATGAACAAATTGAGGGTCTTCTCTAACAACAATCACCCGAGTAAAATATTTCCTCCATATAATCAGAATATGGTTCTCAATAACAAAACTAGTATAATACTCCCAATTAGTGAATTTTCTATCAATCATCTCTCTATCAATTAGTGAACCCACCCACTCCTATTTTATTCAAACAACATAAATCAAAAACAGTGTTCTGCTTCTCCACTTTATTAAGCCCCCTCACATTCTAACACCCTATATTATTGTTATCCATAGGCAACTAAGGAAACTTCGGAAACATTGTGTTCAGTAGCTACCTGAGATGCTACCTGTCCTCCTTTTATTCCTGCAACACTGTGAATGAATTGTTAGTGCTCTCTGCATTTTCCTTTGGAATTCCAGTTTGAGTTGTTGTCGATAGAGATACTATTCTCTTTGGTATCCCACTCTTGATGTTGCTGAAAGTTACTGGCTGCATTGTCCATAGTTCCTTTCTTCTCCTCCTGCTTATTTTTTTCCTACAATTGCTGTTTTTTTGTCTTCGTTCCCATGATTTCATCATGTTTGCAAGTTGCTTTGGTGTGACCATACTTAGAGCAATGAGCACACTTAGCAGGTAACCATTCATATTCCACATTCTAATTTTGTAATTGCCCATACTCATTAAAATAAGGAATGAATCGGGGTGGAGCATCTGTGACTTCCATTTCTACAAGAATTCTAGCAAATTGTAATTGAGTTCTATCCTTGGTGTGTTGGTCCACCATTATAGGCTTTCCAATTGTACTAACCAGAGCACTTAGACTTTTAGTACCCCAATATTGAAGCCCTAGGTCATGTAATCTTATCCACAATGGAACAGTGCGAACCAGATTCATTGTGTTTAAATCTGCTAACCAAGGACGAACTATAACCGATTTTCAATCGAATTGCACCACTCCTATCTCCACTACCTGATCTCGAGTTGCTTCATCATTAAACCGCACCATGATTAACCCCATAGACATCTTACTAACCTGAACAACACCAAGATGGCCCCAGACCCTTTTTACAAATCCTTCGAATATAGTAATGGGTGGATTAGCTCCCAAAACCTTGCATATTACTACTGATTTCCAGCAAGTTTCCTCTTCTCGGACCTCCTCCAAATCTACTTGAGCGATTTTGATTCCATCTCTAATTAATCAGAGGCTCTGTGAAAAGAAGTCGTTGATCGCGATTCATAGCTTTTTCCTTTGTAAATGTCTCCCAGATTCTCCTTGCTGACTTCAGAGATTATTGAACATCCTACTTCATCATTTGCTCATCTTCAACCTCCGCAGCCCAGCTCTGAGTATTTCTTTTGAAAGATCGATCTAATTCCTCTGTATCGATTAGATCCTGAGCTTAAATTCAATCCCTCAATCGAATGAGAATCATCGACATCTTTCGTCTCCCCTGTGATTCCTACAAACGCATCTTCGATTGAAATTCGAGTGACTGGCTTCCGTCCCACCTTTTTCTTCCTCGCCATGAAAGGAGAAAGTAGAGAAATGAGAAACTTTTTACTTCTTTTTTCTTTTCTTATGTATAATTAATTATTGATATTGTTATAGTGTGAATTATATTCTCCTTGCATATAAAAATAAAATATACATTTTTTTTAATGAAAAATCATCTTTATTAACCATTAACTTCAGCTACCAAGCAAGGTAGCAAATCAGTTGGAACAGACTCTAAACTGAAACAACAATTAGGGTATAATATAGCAGCTCTAGCGAAGTTATGAGCTACCATATTAGCTGATCGTTTTACAAAAACCACATAAATATTTTTCAATAAAGAAAGCAAATTCTTGCAATCATCAATTACATGTCAAAATAAGGAAATCATAGAAAAAGTGCCTCGCAGAGCTTGCACAACTAAAAGACAATCAGTTTCAAGAGAAGTCGACTGCCATTGATGATCTTTGATCCAAGAAAGTGCTTCCCGGACTCCCATGGCCTCTGCTACCTCCAGTTCTACTTGACCAGCCAAGAAAGTAGTGTGACCTCTGATCAGAAAGCCATTTGAATCTCGAGCCACCATGCCAAAGCCAAAGCCATTCTCCCTCTCAAATATAGCTGCATCTACATTGATCTTGATACTATTAACCTGTGGTAAAATCTAATGCTCAGCCCCATCACCCGTCTGAATACCAGGCAATGATACCTCTAAAGTAGAGTTTTGAGCATGTCTCCATTGATCAAGATATCTTTTTGCAGAAACAACAATGTCACCAGCCCCCATTACCTTTTTGTTCCACACCAAGTCGTTCCTAGCTTCCCAAATGGCCCAACAAAACATGGCTAAGACACAACATTTTTCCACATCCAAAGCCTTAAATGAAGTAATACACCAGTCAAGAAAGTTGTTACCGGGTGTACTCCTAGTGTCGATTCCCACCCGATTCTAACAAAGTGTAGCTTCAGGACAAGAAACTAGTCTATGAAGGATAGTCTCGTCTTCAATTTGGCAAACAGGGCATAGAGAGCTCACATTCACATGCTTAGAGCGCAATTGTACCATTGTTGGCAAGAAATTCATACCAGCCCTCCACATCAAGTTTTTGACTTTTAGAGGGATTTTTAAATTCCACATATGCTTCCAATAAATAGCCAGCTCCTTGTCATTCCCGTTCCATCTTCCTTGGGTATGTTGAAGAAGATCATATCCACTTTTAACTGAGTATACCCTTGACAACTCTTTAGACCAAACAAGATGATCATTAGCTTGAGTCAAGTAAAGATGTACCTTCAAAATGAGGAGTCTATCCTTTTCTTCAAACAAATTCGAAAGTATCTCCATGTCCCAATAATTACCATCAACAGTTAATAGGCTTCCTACCTTGGCATGCTCGAGGGCCGGCCGAGATGAGATGACCAAAGGGTTGTTGTCATGTGGCAGCCAAGATTCATTGAGGACATTGATGTCGTTCCCCTTGCCAATACTCCACCGTACACCCCTTTTGATTACTTTCTGAGCCCCCCAAATACTTCTCCACACAAAGTTTGGATTATTACCCAGCTCAGCATTTAAAAAATTACCTCTTGGAAGTAACGAGCTTTGAAAATTTGAGAGGCCAATACTTCAGGTGCTTTGAAAAGACGCCATCCTTGTTTTCTGAGAAGTACCAAATTAAAGTCACGAAGGTATCTGAATCCCATACCTCCTATGTGTTTATGCTTTCTTAACCGCTCCCATGACATCCAATGAATACCACGGTTTTGACCCTTGGACGATTGCCACCAAAATTTACACATCATATACTCAATATCTCTACTAATATCCAAAGAGAGAAGAAAAACACTCATCGCATAGCTAGGGAAAGATTAGGCCATTGTCTTGATCAACACCTCTTTACCCGCTCGCGAAAGAAACTTGTTTTCCCAATTCTGAAGTCTTTTGCGCACTCTATCTTTCAAATAGCCCAAGACCACAGTTTTTTTTTTTCGATTCATAGTGCTAGGCAAGCCAAGATATAAGCTTCCCTCCTCAGCTTCGCGCATTCCCAGCAAAGTACTAACCCGATCTCGAACAACAGTAATGGTATTAAAATATACATTTAATATATTAAGTTTTTAAATATATTTATATCATATATATATATATTAGATTTTTAAATTGTTATTTTTTACATTAAAATATTAATTATATATGTAATTTTTTAAAAATATGTAAACATGTCTGGATTGGAATAGATCAGTTACATTTATATGTCAAACAACATCCAATCCGCACAAGTGTAGATTTTGATCTTTTAAATCCAATCCAATCTGCACAAGTGCGGATATCCACACTTTGTAGATTAGATTGGATTGGATCATGCGGATTGGATTGGGTATTTTATGAACACTCTAACGAGAGCTGTCTCGTATAAAATTGACACGTGGACCCAGTTCTCGAGAAAAATATGACATCTTAATTTACGACACTCAGAGATTTAGCGCCACTTGATCTAAACTCGTGAGATGATGCGACCATGACAGGATCTAGTCGTGTACTATGCATCGCATAGTCAAAGAAATAAGCAGGACCAAGAGGATTTGATACTGATTGCGTATATACCGATTGTATGTGATGTCCAAGTAGACCTCTCCTACAACTAGTAAATATCGATTCTTTACATAAGGGTGGTCTATGTGACTAATGTGTTCAATAACTCATTAGGGACTCGCACGTTCCACGTTGCCAACACATGAGATGTCCAGCTTTGCGATCAAAGATGAATGTAGACATCCAAAAAGTAGGCCCATAGGCCACCTCGCGAATACCAGACACATCTAATGTCTGTGAGCTTATGTGAGGATATGAATAGGCAACTCGTGCTCAACAAGTCGCATACGTTGCTTCACTTAATACAAGAACAGATTTAACTGTTCTTCATTTATTCTTTAAACATTTATTCTTGTTTAATACTGTCATTTATTGTAAAGTGGTTCTAAAACTAATCAGTTATGTAATCCTAAAGTATACTTGCTTTCTGTATAAAGGAGTGATCCAAATCAAATAAACGAAGCTAAAATCTTTGCAATAGTGGAATAAGAAGATCAAGCTCTGACTGAACCACTATAATTCTCTCATCGTAGCAGCAGCAACTAGAAGGGCGGGTTATGTTTTGATTGCCCAAAGTTCTAAGTTCTTTATCGTTCTTGATGAATGACCATAGAGAAAACCTTATTAAGAGGAGGGCAGTGATCAATAAGAAGAATTTGATCACAAACTGCATGAAAAGATTCATTGAGTCCTTTGAGGAATTGGAGGACTTGATCATGGTTAAGGCGATCATGATTTTGGGTGGCAGCTACACATGTACAGAGGATGCGAGGTCGACGTTGGTTGATTTTGTCACGCATAGTGTAATATCCCGATAAGCCTAATGGTAAATAATTAGAGTTTATATTGTACTATGAGTTAATCAGGTAATTAGTGGGATTATGATCTTACTAATCTATTTCAGTATAAAATTTAAATTTTGCTATAAGTAAGTAAATAATCGTAAATTGTTAATTACGGAGATTTATATAGCATGTGTGAATGTAATATGAGTTATATGTGGAATAAAAATATTTTCAGGTTGGGCGACCCTGGAGACTTAATAAGTGGATACATAAGCGTAATTTGTTAATTACGGGGATTTATTTGAAATACGTGGATATAATATGAGTTATTTGTGAAATAAAAATATTTTCAAGTTTGGCGACCCTGGAGACCCGATTAGAGGCCAAAAATGTCACAACAGTTTTAGTTAGAAATATTGATGAGATTATTGGGATAAGTTGATTTTAGAAATATCGGGGTATTTTAGAGTACTCAAAGTTGGCTAAATACCTTAGAAATAGAAATTTCTTAATGGCTAAGAAATTATAAGATAACTATTAATAATAAAATTTTTATTTATATTATTATATTATTATTAATATATTATTATTATTATTATTATTATATTATTATTATAATATTATTTATATATAAGTTAACGTAAGTTAACTTTTATATATATATATTAAGTTATCAGTGAAACAGAACAGAACGAACGACGAACGAAACCCTCGTTCTCCCTCCTTCGATAAAACATTCTCCCCTTATATCTATTTTCTTCAATTTTCAATCCAAAACTTAGCGATCTAAGCTCTGGTAGTAGCAGGATAGCAAATCTTTGAAGAGGGAAAGCTTAAGGTATGGTTTAATTTCGTTTTAAGTTTAAAAACAATTGGTTTCGTATAGGGGTTTTGTGAATTAGAATAGTTATGAAGGTTCTGACCTTATAGAATTGTTCTCGGGTAGTCATGGGACTAGTTTCGATATTTTCTTGTTGAATTAGAAGTGATTTTTGAGTTAGAAACCGAGTTTGGAACTTTTTAAAGCTTAGTCCGAACGTTAATGGCGTTTTTCATTTAAGGGGTCGATTTTTATTTCTGTTACGTAAGGATGGTAGTATTTATGGCATACATGCACCCTGTGAAGTTTGGAGTGATTTGGATAAGTTTTGGTAGTGTTTCGGTGAGTGCGAAAATTGAAATTTTCGTATTTCACAGTTTATAGAAATTCCTAAGAGATCAGAAATCGTATTTTTGTCATAACTTTTGACTCAGGTGTCCGTTTTGGACATTCTATATACCGTTTCGAAGATTGAGACGAGCTCTACAACATGGTGTATGTTTTAGAGCCAAAATATAAGTTTTATTTTAGTGTATTTATACTGCGGGGTTTGGTAGAAAACCCTCGATTGTCTTATGTGAATATAAGCAGTGTTTTGGGATAAACACTTATTGGTTTATCGTTGTTGTGACATAGGGCTGAGATCATCGGGGGTAGTTCTCCACTTGGGTTGGCTGAAATATATGAATCTGGATTAAAGGTAAGAAAAGTATATTGTACTGCATAGTACGTTGTATGTAATACAGTTAGTATTGTTATGAATTGATCAATATTGAGATATAGTTAATATTGTTATATATAGAAAAGTATATTGTACTGCATAGTACGTTGTATGTATATCTGATTAGTATTGTTATGAATTGATCAATATTGAGATATAGTTAATATTGTTATATATTGAAAAGTATATTGTACTGTATAGTACGTTGTATGTAATACAATTAGTATTATTATGAATTGATTAATATTGAGATATAGTTAATATTGTTATATATTGAAAAGATTGATTGGTTGAGTATTGATAATGTGATAATATTATGCATGTGATATGTTGGCTCACCTGATTAGGTGATGCAATTTTCCTGGTAACGTACTGGGCGTATGATATATGATGAGTACCGAGTGTAGGTACGAGCTCACCTGATTAGGTGATGCGATTTTCCTGGCGACGTATTGGGCGTAGGTACGAGCGTCAGTGACATATGATAAGTACCAGGCGTAGGTACGAGCTCGTCTAATTAGACGATGCGATATATTGGTGCCAGATTGTGGCACGGGCTCACCTGATTAGGTGATGCAATTGTATGATATATGGGTGCAGGTTTTTGGACATAGGCTCACCTGATTAGGTGATGCAGTTATGCGACATATGGGTGCCAGGCTATGGCATGGGCTTGCCTGATTAGGCGATACAATACAAGATCATAAGATTAAAGCATCGACTTGCCTAATTAGGCAACATGATGTCATGAAGATGGTTGCTTTATAAGGTAACATATATATTATTTATATGATTAAATGAATATGAATTCCATTATTGGTATAATGGTTTTATATTACCAAATATCTGTATACTAATGTTTATTCGTGGCAGATGCCAGTAGTGATTTGGATTTCATCTTATGAACAAAGTGTGATGGTTTGATTCTTATTGTGTATAAATGACAATATTCGAATAATAAGCTATATGATTGTTATTATTACTTTTCTTGCTGAGTCCTTGTGACTCACGGGTGCTATGTGGTGCAGGTAAAGGCAAAGAAAAGCTAGATCAACCATGAGGTGGCAGTCTTCTCGGCAATGTACATATTGACCTCGCCGCCCGCGTGCCGAGTTGCCGGGGAGTTGTTTAGACTGGCCGTATGTCTGCATTTGTGTATTTTGATTTTATGTTTAAATGGTTGTCGTACATATTTCTTTAGCAAAACTTTTTACAACGGATTCCGGAACACACTTTTTATGCCGTTATAATGTCCATTTTTAGTGTTTTATTTTAGTCAAGTTTTTAATATTATCACGGTTTTTAATAATTAATTATTCTATTAGTATTAAACTAGTTTATAAAATCACACACGTGGCGTCCCTATAGATTAGGGCGTTACAACTTGGTATCGGAAGCGACCATGGTTTTAAAGGTCACGAAGACCGGTCGAATATGTACATTCTTTGCCGCGAGGACGAATTCGGCTCATGGTATAGTAAGTGTTTATATTAATTGCTATTGGATTACTGCCCTAGGCTATTATAAAGTATGTTGGAAAGTAGCATAATGATAATTTTTATAAGAATATGTGTATGGTATATGCATATTGATATTAATATCCGTTTGAGTTTTAAATAGTTAGAAGATGTGGACTAAATATGTGATAAGTTATACAGTAAAGGGCAATCAAATAGTCGATTAGCGAGCTATTTGGGCTCGGGGCAAACAATATGGAAGAGAATTATTTATTGCCATAATGCGGGAACATGTAAATTCGGTATATACGAGACATGATTAGACGACAAGGAAAGAAAAATAATCTAAGATTTAAAAAGATGGCGGGCTCATCTTATGTCTCGTTCTTATACTACGACACTTGTTGTACCACCGGATGTGGTGGAATATATGAAGCCAACTTACTAGTAGATCAAGAAGCAAAAACTAAATGAACCACAAATTATGGGATAGAACGAAAGGTTCTAGGGTGACCATGATAGCGGTCAAAGTGAGTATAAGAAATGGCGACCTTATCCTGAGTGTTCAAGATGCAAAAAGGCACCATTTGAGCCAATGTAGAGCCATATCTTGTTTTTATGGGGTAGTGGGTCATCTGAAAAGAACCTACACGTAGTTAAGAAGGACTTATGTTAAAGGAGAAAAGTGTACGGGTCTTGCCCAAGTGCTGGTTATGACTCAAGGGGACAGGGATATCGGTCCTTCGGCCGACTCAAGTTAGAATTTATGGGCAATATTATAATTGCTATTGATATTAAACATTATACATTTAGTTAGAGACATCAAGAAATCCGAATGAAATCCGTGCATGTATGTTATTTAGTGGTAACCCATTTAACGGGGTAGATGATTAGAAGGATGACAATATGAGTTACATTGTTAATATTCCCTAGTGGAATATAGAAAATGAGTAGTTAATGGAGGCATCGATCTAATTGATTCAAATAACAAAATCTTTTGTTTAGAAGTGATCTAGCGTTACCAAAGGTGGGACAATTTATGAGTATTGTCTGGAATCCTAGATGAATTAAAGGTGACGATTGTGTAGTAATTTTGAGATTATGTAGGAGTGGGACTACCTATGTTAGCAAGAAGCATCTTTTTTGGTAGCTCACCATGACAGAACTCCATGGTTGAGTGTCCTTGACTTGGGGTGGTTTCATTTAAGAAAATTTCGCATGAAGCGTGCGAGTAAGAGCAAAGCACGTTAGAAACACTTGGATTGGTCCGTGGGACCGATCATCGATCCGAGAAACGGCTAGAGTGATGCGGTCATGTATAAAAGCCATTAATTCGTGGGTATAAGGGCCCAATGGAGACTTGAAGCGGGGACATTACAAAGGTAACGTATAACAGAACGTCAGGAAGAGTAGTGGTATCACTAAGGTAAAGAAGATTACCTGAATTACTCATGGTGATATGGTAATGATGGAGAGTACTTTATAATTGACTAGATAGTCAATATGGTATATAAGGAGACCATTGACATTCTTGGAAAATATTACTTTATTGTGCAATTATGGAAAGGCATACTCACCCAGAATGGAGAAAAGCTTATGAATTGAGATGCAATTTAATAGACACGTAATTGAGTGATTGGTGGATGTTGGATCACAAAGTAGGTTGTTTATTAAACAACGAGTTATATAATTGAGTGTAGAATAAGTTTTAAAGTGGTTAATGAAGTATGAAGATAGTGATGATTGCAGGGTAGCAATGGTATCATATGAACCAGGGAGTGAAACCTTAGTGGTGATGATGAAAAGAAACTTCAGGATCAAGGAATGATCTTTAATTAATTGTTATTAGTTGAGAATTCGGGAAATGGGTATTTCCAGTTTAGTTGTGGGTACCTGGTATGAGCAGTGTTGCCTCTACTGTATAGGTTTAATCAAATTACTTTATAATGGTGGTTAATCGTAAATGATTGGAAAAAAAAATTAATTAATTAAAAGTTGTGTCAATTCAAGGGAAATTGATACAAGTTAAAATAAGTGGAGATGAATAAGATTTAAGTTGACAATAAGATGGGAATTTCTCAAGTTTAAGTGAACAAAAACCAATGAGGAATTGCAAGAGGTTTATGAAGGGAGTGATGGCAATTTAATTTTATTAATGAAAGAATGAAAGCAAGAAATACAATTAAGAACGACAAAAAAAAAAGGGGGCATCTACTTTCTGATAACCCACCATGAGCTTACCTTGGAGTTAAGCATACTTAACTTGGGTAATCTCAAGATGGGAAATCTTTCGGGGAGTCATCCCGGAAAGCGTATGAGTGAGGACAAAGTACGCTAGAATGATTCATATTAGGATGCAGAATCGATAGTCGTTCCAGAGATTATCAAGAGGAAGTGATGTGTTAATAAGCAGAAATTTACAAGGTATTGAGACAAGTAAGTGGGTGGAAATAAGAAATGCTCTAATTGAATATCTATCAGAAATGAATACTTAACTTGTTACTAAGTTAACTCCGTAGATCAACTTAGGAGATCTCATAGAAGAAGTAGAAAGACATAATTATGAATTTTGTACTATGCGATCTTATGATTTTGACCGAGTAGTAACGATTGGACATACAGAGTTAATATGTTGTCTATCAGTGTAGACAATTTATACTATAAATGAGAATACAAAATTCATACAAAGGAATAGTCTAATCTTGTAAAATTCCAAGGCTGATATTTTTGGCTATGATGTTAAGAATTAAAGAAGGTTATTGAGAACCATGGAAGTTAAAGCGAAAATAGTATAATGCTTTATTCTTGAAAGGTGGGTAACCTGCGAAGATCAATAGAATATTAGAAATATACTGTGAGCATATTTAATAAAGGTTAGAATATCTTAGAATAATATCTTCCCTTATGAGGTGTTTATTTAAAAAGTGATAATTAAATGTACCACTGGTTAGGTACCTTAATAAGTGTGGTACAAGAGAACTATTATATACATGTTCACTGGATTAAATAGGCTAGGTAGCCTATTAGCTAGCCTTAACTCTGCGTTGTCGGAGTATATAATGTGTTTCATGTCTCCATGTTGAGAAAATATGAATCGACTCGACCCATGTTCGAGTTGTGACGATGTTAAACTTGAGACAAATTTATTATATGAGAAAAATATCTTGTCCAGGTTTTGGACTAGAAAGATGAAATGAGACAATTCTACTAGTTAAGAAAGTGCTATAAAAAAAAACAGTAAGATAGAAGCAGCAATTTGAGAATTAGAATCATAAATATAGGGGTAATATCCCGAATTGTTTAAATAAATTTCGAGGACGAAATTTTTATAAGGAGGGGATGGTTGTAATATCCCGATAAGCCTAATGGTAAATAATTAGAGTTTATATTGTACTATGAGTTAATCAGGTAATTAGTGGGATTATGATCTTACTAATCTATTTCAGTATAAAATTTAAATTTTGCTATAAGTAAGTAAATAATCGTAAATTGTTAATTACGGAGATTTATATAGCATGTGTGAATGTAATATGAGCTATATGTGGAATAAAAATATTTTCAGGTTGGGCGACCCTGGAGACTTAATAAGTGGATACATAAGCGTAATTTGTTAATTACGGGGATTTATTTGAAATACGTGGATATAATATGAGTTATTTGTGAAATAAAAATATTTTCAAGTTTGGCGACCCTGGAGACCCGATTAGAGGCCAAAAATGTCACAACAGTTTTAGTTAGAAATATTGATGAGATTATTGGGATAAGTTGATTTTAGAAATATCGGGGTATTTTAGAGTACTCAAAGTTGGCTAAATACCTTAGAAATAGAAATTTCTTAATGGCTAAGAAATTATAAGATAACTATTAATAATAAAATTTTTATTTATATTATTATATTATTATTAATATATTATTATTATTATTATTATATTATTATTATAATATTATTTATATATAAGTTAACGTAAGTTAACTTTTATATATATATATTAAGTTATCAGTGAAACAGAACAGAACGAACGACGAACGAAACCCTCGTTCTCCCTCCTTCGATAAAACATTCTCCCCTTATATCTATTTTCTTCAATTTTCAATCCAAAACTTAGCGATCTAAGCTCTGGTAGTAGCAGGATAGCAAATCTTTGAAGAGGGAAAGCTTAAGGTATGGTTTAATTTCGTTTTAAGTTTAAAAACAATTGGTTTCGTATAGGGGTTTTGTGAATTAGAATAGTTATGAAGGTTCTGACCTTATAGAATTGTTCTCGGGTAGTCATGGGACTAGTTTCGATATTTTCTTGTTGAATTAGAAGTGATTTTTGAGTTAGAAACCGAGTTTGGAACTTTTTAAAGCTTAGTCCGAACGTTAATGGCGTTTTTCATTTAAGGGGTCGATTTTTATTTCTGTTACGTAAGGATGGTAGTATTTATGGCATACATGCACCCTGTGAAGTTTGGAGTGATTTGGATAAGTTTTGGTAGTGTTTCGGTGAGTGCGAAAATTGAAATTTTCGTATTTCACAGTTTATAGAAATTCCTAAGAGATCAGAAATCGTATTTTTGTCATAACTTTTGACTCAGGTGTCCGTTTTGGACATTCTATATACCGTTTCGAAGATTGAGACGAGCTCTACAACATGGTGTATGTTTTAGAGCCAAAATATAAGTTTTATTTTAGTGTATTTATACTGCGGGGTTTGGTAGAAAACCCTCGATTGTCTTATGTGAATATAAGCAGTGTTTTGGGATAAACACTTATTGGTTTATCGTTGTTGTGACATAGGGCTGAGATCATCGGGGGTAGTTCTCCACTTGGGTTGGCTGAAATATATGAATCTGGATTAAAGGTAAGAAAAGTATATTGTACTGCATAGTACGTTGTATGTAATACAGTTAGTATTGTTATGAATTGATCAATATTGAGATATAGTTAATATTGTTATATATAGAAAAGTATATTGTACTGCATAGTACGTTGTATGTAATACAGTTAGTATTGTTATGAATTGATCAATATTGAGATATAGTTAATATTGTTATATATTGAAAAGTATATTGTACTGTATAGTACGTTGTATGTAATACAATTAGTATTATTATGAATTGATTAATATTGAGATATAGTTAATATTGTTATATATTGAAAAGATTGATTGGTTGAGTATTGATAATGTGATAATATTATGCATGTGATATGTTGGCTCACCTGATTAGGTGATGCAATTTTCCTGGTAACGTACTGGGCGTATGATATATGATGAGTACCGAGTGTAGGTACGGGCTCACCTGATTAGGTGATGCGATTTTCCTGGCGACGTACTGGGCGTAAGTACAGGCGTCAGTGACATGATAAGTACCAGGCGTAGGTACGAGCTCGTCTAATTAGACGATGCGATATATTGGTGCCAGATTGTGGCACGGGCTCACCTGATTAGGTGATGCAATTGTATGATATATGGGTGCAGGTTTTTGGACATAGGCTCACCTGATTAGGTGATGCAGTTATGCGACATATGGGTGCCAGGCTATGGCATGGGCTTGCCTGATTAGGCGATACAATACAAGATCATAAGATTAAAGCATCGACTTGCCTAATTAGGCAACATGATGTCATGAAGATGGTTGCTTTATAAGGTAACATATATATTATTTATATGATTAAATGAATATGAATTCCATTATTGGTATAATGGTTTTATATTACCAAATATCTGTATACTAATGTTTATTCGTGGCAGATGCCAGTAGTGATTTGGATTTCATCTTATGAACAAAGTGTGATGGTTTGATTCTTATTGTGTATAAATGACAATATTCGAATAATAAGCTATATGATTGTTATTATTACTTTTCTTGCTGAGTCCTTGTGACTCACGGGTGCTATGTGGTGCAGGTAAAGGCAAAGAAAAGCTAGATCAACCATGAGGTGGCAGTCTTCTCCAGCAATGTACATATTGACCTCGCCGGCCTGCGTGCCGAGTTGCCAGGAGTTGTTTAGGTAATTTGTATCTGCTGTGTATTTTGATTTTATGTTTAAATGGTTGTCGTACATATTTCTTTAGCAAAACTTTTTACAACAGGGATTCCCGGAACACACTTTTTATGCCGTTATAATGTCCATTTTTAGTGTTTTATTTTAGTCAAGTTTTTAATATTATCACGGTTTTTAATAATTAATTATTCTATTAGTATTAAACTAGTTTATAAAATCACACACGTGGCGTCCCTATAGATTAGGGCGTTACACATAGCTGTTAGTTTTGTGAAATAGGCACAAACAGAATCATCAACTTGGTGAAGATAGGTAAGAGTCTCATTCAATTTGAATATTCTTGGACCATTACCTTGGTTGAATCTATTATTTAGGACAGTCCACATCTCAGATGCACTATCAAGATACATAATAGTGCTTTTTATTTCAGGTGACACAGAGTGGAGAATCCAAGACTTCACCATTTGGTTGCATCAAACCCAAGAACTAAAGAGAGAATCATTTGGAGGGGTTGAGGGAGTGTACCTTCAAGAAATGGTGTCTTGTTTCTAGCGCTAATGGATAGCTTAAGGTCACGTTTCCATGGCTAGAAGTTTCAATCCGTGAGAATAAGGGTTGTGAGAACCAAGCTTGGATGATCAACATTGCTGAGATAATATGGAAATTTGACATCTTCATAGGCAGGTCGATCAACTGGAAGAACGCGAGGAACCTAAAGTGGGGGATTAGATCATGGGGGAAGATCGGCAGAAGCCTGAGATGGTGATGGATCAGTATGTGTTTGAGTATTAGCAGAAGTGTGGGATGGTGGCTGAGTTATGGTGGCATCGACCACGGGAACGGTGGTGGTAGCTGAAGCAGTGGCTCTTCTTCTCACCATTGTTGAATTCTTGAAGCTTCAATTGAGTTCTTGGAGCTTCACCTTGTTTCATCTGATACCATATTAGAACTAGTGAATGAAAAAATAGAGTAATTATTATTGATTGAATAATCGTTTGATACAATGGCATTAGATATACACGAGTAGTACAGTGTACAAGTAATAACCAACCTAACTGTCTAATTAAAGTAACTAACTGCTTTAACTGATTTTATACTCTCTCTCTCTCTCTCTCTCTCTCTCTCTCTCTCTCTCTCTCTCTCTCTCTCTCTCTCTCTCTCTCTCTCTCTCTCTCTCTCTCTCTACCTTGCTCACGCATCATTCTCTCTTGAGGGTGATTGTGTTTTTTCCAATCTTATTCATAGTGTCTCATGAGTTGAGTAAACAATGTGATCAGAAAATTATATATTCATCTAAATTGAATCTAATATATAGCCCACTCTATTCCTGGAGTATTGAGGCTGACTTAGAAGATCCTGGTGTGAACTCTTCAACAAGTCTCACTGGATTGGATGGTTACTTCATTAATACGAAAAGACAGCGAGGAAATTCTGATAGGAAACAAGAGGTAAAATCTCTAAATTAATAGTTAGATTTGTGTTATGTATAATTGAGATCTAAGGTTTATGGTTCATATTAGATGCAACAAAGTTTTATTATTAAGTCCTATTTTTTACTCTTTCGCTGGGACTCTGATATGAACGCTACAAACTAACAATGAAAAGTAGTGTATTTATAGTGATGTAAATTTTACACCATAGTGAATGTTTTGCCAAATTTAGCACAACATTTGTCATATAACAAATTTGCATCACCTTTTGGCATACCATTGGATAAAATTTTATTAAATGAGCTATGTTTTAGCTTTGCATCATTAATTTTCTTCTTCATTAGAGATGCTCTTAAGGTGAAAAATTTTATCCCTTTTGATAAAACGATACTTCTTTTTTTCAGTAAAAAAAATTAATTATTATTAGAGAAGATTTTCTGATCATATAATTAAGCTAGCTTAGCTAAATATAATATTATCTTAAATTTTAACTTAAATTGAAATTTGTATATTTATATGTACATAGAAGTTAATATCCAATATTTATTTACTATATAAAAATATAATATATTCAATATATATAATGGTATTACATCTATTACGACATGTTTACTAATAAAAAATGTGAATCAATGGTAAGGTAGT
Organism: Cannabis sativa; assembly: GCF_029168945.1. Classification (NCBI taxonomy): domain Eukaryota; kingdom Viridiplantae; phylum Streptophyta; class Magnoliopsida; order Rosales; family Cannabaceae; genus Cannabis; species Cannabis sativa. The sequence goes on along the minus strand of NC_083601.1, from coordinate 10,127,912 downwards.
CATTTATATTAGTTCATTTTGTTTATTAAATTTAAGAAATAGAGAACTTGATTAAATAAGGGAGAAAAGAAAGACAAAACTTTGCCCACCAATTTTTCAAAGAATGTCATTAAGGGTAATGATTTTTATTTTATTTTATTTTATTTTATTTTTAATATTAAATTTCTATTGAGAATTTTATCCATTAAAATACGTCTTACAAAATAAATACCATATATTAAGTTTAACTTAAAAGGATAATTTAGTTAATTTAAGCATTTTTGTTACGTTTTCTGATAAAGTAAACAAGATAAATCATTAACGTTCTATTTCCAAACTATTTTAGTAAAAATAATATATTAATTATGAATTTGATTATTCTTTATTTATTTCGTTAAATTTTTCTATTAATTTATTCCAATTATGAATATTGTATAGTAAACGTAAAATTAAGTATCAAGTCTCATGATTGAATATAATAATTTTTGTGGATATTGCGAATTACAAATCAAAATTTTTTACTTTGTGGCAATTTATTTATCATAAAAATATATTTATACTTTTATAAGAATTATTTAATTTTGAGGGAGCTTTTCTATTATTTTGATCTATAATTATCAAATTAAAAAATTTATATTTAATTTTTTAAAAGATAATATTTTTGTTAAAGAACTCCCACATTAATTTTAATGTTCCATCCCTATGAAGGCAACATTTCCTAGTAATACTAATACTTCAAAACAATACTCTTTTATATAAAAAACTAAAAAAAAACTTATTAAAAAAATAAAAATAAAATGACAAAAGATATATTTTTTTTAAAGGACAAATATTTTGATAATATATTTTGTTCTTGGAGAAATAATAAGTGCTAAAAAAAAAGTTAACGACAACTCATTCGTATTAACTTTCCAAACACTCGTAATTGTGAAATAACAATTTTATATGCGAGGGGTTGGTTTGGTTCTAATATTTGTGCTTTTTTTCACGTTATATTGAAAGTACGTAAATCCAAATCAAAACCTTGTTGGTATTCAACCAATTATATGTAAAGCTACAATTATAGACTGTCAGAAAGTAGTGTAAGAGTGTCAGCACATACGAACGAATTGCATTTATAATCGGAGGAGAAAGATATGCACTTAAAATCTACACATTTTTTATTTTTATTTGAGATATTTAGGATGAACATATCTAAATTATATAAATAAATATATATATATATTTGTAGTATTTGATATTATAATATCTAATTAGTATTTTTTAACACTCGACATGTATCAAATTTTTAAGGTAGTTAAAAATATATTCTGAACTATTGATATTGTTGCATTTAAGAATTAAAATTTAAAGGAATGATTTAATACATGTCAAAATTTAAGGAGTATGATTTGGTAAATATCAAAATCTAGGGAGCAAAATTTAGTACATGAACAATCACTGAAATAGTAAAATTAAATGAAATTAAATCTAACAATCTTAATAGTTCAGGAAATTTTTTTAACGATCATACAAATTTAGATGCATGATTTGGTACATGCTAAAATTTAGAAACAAAAATCTTAATTAGTCTATTTAAATTATCTTTTATCACTGAAATACTTAAATTATTATTACATTTTATAAATTACTTAAATTATTTTTAATAGGTAAAGGTATCTAAAATTTTATGTCTTTAATATTCATCAAATACTAAATCTAGGCTAATTAGGATTTTTTCTCCCTGAATTTCGACATGTACCAAATCATGCCCCCGAACTTTTAAGGTCGTTAAAAATGTCCGCTGAATTGTTGAGATTGTTGGATATAAGGACTTTTGTCTAATTTAATTTAATTTTACTATTTCAGTGATTGTTTATATACTAAATCATGCCTCCCTAGACTTTGATACCTACTAAGTCATGTCCCTCGAACTTTGACACGTACTAAATCATGCCCTTGAACTTTCATCTAGGCGTTTTTACTAAAATTGGAAAAATATTCTTAAATCTAATAATCTCAATAGTTGATGGTGCATTTTTAAAAACGTTAAAAGTTAAGGAGACATAATTTAGTACATGTCAAAATTCAGAGAATAAAAATTCTTATTAGTTTTAAATCTATTTACGTGGGTTGCAGAAAAATAATAATTCAAGTATTTAAATACTTAATACACGCAGATGATGCATGCGGAGCTACAAATTACTAAGTAGATCAACGCAATTAACAACTACTAATTATTATGGTGAATGAAGGCGTTTTATGTGGAAAAACCTTACAAGCTGAGATTTCTTATATTAATTATTCACTGCATGATCAGAGTTCCTTAATTAGCTTCAAATTGAAAGTGAAAAAAGACAAAAGAAAAGACATTCATGAATAGGAAGGATATATAGAATCTATTGAAGATCAAAAACTGTAAAATTAAGAGAGAGAGAAATAGAAAGTCCAAAGTCAAACTGCGATGGTTGGTCAGATAACAAAACACGAGATCTGAAACACACGTGTGAGTTCTGACGTCTGTGATGAATTTAAGAGGGAGAGATATGCACGTACGCTTTCCAAAGTGATGCATTGCTTTTCTATATAAGTATAGATTATAGGTAGGTGGGTGAGTAGGTAGGTTTAGGGTCTTTGGTTTGGTTCACACGAATGGGTGCTTCAGAGTGCACGTGTGGCGTCCTATAGTATTAAGTAAAGCCCATTATATTTGGGCACCAAGTCAATGATACTGACACCAAACCTACAGCTTCACATGTGTGCCACTGCTCATTTACCAAAACTCCAATTCGACATTTCTTCGGTGGAATTATGTATGCCCTCCAATCCATGATTCAGTTTCATCACAATCTACTTCTCTTTTTTTTTTTCTTTCTATTTTTTCTGCTTTTTCGGCTTATAATTCCTCTATTGGATTTTGATCATTTGGAGTTTGATTTTTATAATTTATTTTATATTTATATTGTATAATCTTTTATATATCAATATATATGCAGGGTAATATTATAGTAGGACCTAGTAAAGCCTTTTTACCGGTATTCTGATTATTAATTTTAAATCATGTGGTTATTATGATGTAAGGTATGTACTCTTACGATAAGACTACTTGTATACGATGAAAATTTTATACATATTATAATAATATTTAATAATATTTACTTTTTTAAAAAATAAAAATAATATTAATAATTAAAAATTTTATTAATTTTTATTTAGAATTATTATTATTTTTTTATAAAGTTAATTTGAATTATTTTTATATTAGTATTTATTTTCAAAAAATAATTGCTTCTCCTAAACTCATTTTTGTTGGCTTTTCATTTTTGGGTTTTCCATAATTTACTGCTATTTTTTTTTTTTTTTATGTTTATATCTAGTTTTTTCTTTGTTTTGCTTTTAGGCTTGCATAGTTCTGGTGTTATTTACTGTTTGTTGAGTGTTCAGCTTTCCTACCGGTAGAAAACTTTTTTTTGACCATTGATTTTAGATCATGTGGTTATTATGATGTAAGGTATATACTCTTACGATAGGACTACTTGTATACGATGAAAACTTTATACATATTATAATAATATTTAATTATATATCTATTTTAACAAACAAAATAATATTAATAATTAAAAAAATATTAATTTTTAATTTGAATTATTAATATTTTTTTAAATTCTCTCATATGTAAATCTTTACAGTTTTTTGCATTAATATTATTGTTGCTCTAATTTTTTTTTCTCATTCGATATTAAACTAGTGTGTTCTTGCCATTATTATATTTTTGATTAATTTACTCTCATATTGTTATAAAAGATTTTATTAAAAAATATTTTATTATTAAACTAATTTTATTGGGAAAAAAAAAGAGTTTTTACACCACATACTGAAATTTCTGACTATATTCTTTATTTTATTATTATTAGTAGATTTTTTTCAAAAATACAATATAAGTTTCATACTGTGTACTGTGTTAAGTTTTTACTGTTGTTCTACGGTTATTTTTTAGTTGTTCTACTGTTGTTTTTAGTTATTATATTTTGTTGTTTTACGGTTGTTTTAGGTTGTTTTATAAAAAGACAGTATTTTTGTAAAAAAAAAAAAATCCATGTGACAATAAAATTCTAAATTTTTGTCCAAAATCTAGTATTTTTGTAAAAACTCTAAAACAAATAATCCAAAGCAAAACAAATGATAAAATAAAAAGGAAAACAAAGGCAAAAAAAAAAAAAAACAACCCACTTATGCCAACAGCTATAAATTTTTATTTTAAAAAAAATCACATGCATATATATGCACAATCATAACATGTGGTATCAAGTAAATTTATTGTAATTGGGCCACAAAACTTTCCCATAGCATGAGGTAAAAATGAGTGGTTTTACCGTAGATAAACCCTATATATATATATATATGAATGTTTTTAGAAGATGAAATGGAATTTTAAATTTTTTTCTTCCTATTTTTTAAATTTTATGAGATTTTTTTTATTTATTTTATTAAGAAAATAACTACACCTATTAACTTATCTATTATTTTATATGGTTTAAAAGTTAATAAACGAGATTCTGTGTTTTAATATTATCAGTTTATTATTTAATTAAATTCTTAATTAAATGCGTGTTGACCGAGATTTTCGGCAACCAGTTAAGTAATATATAAGAAGAGCTGTAGAAAGTTTAATGCATGAGATTTTTACATGGTTGAGGCATTAATGAGCCATAGTCCACGAGTCTTTGTTATTAATGATAGTATTTATTACAGAGAATGTTCTTGGTGGATTTCTCTCCTATTTTCTCTCTTTGGTTCCTTTAAGCCCAAAATGTTCGACCCTCTTTCAGTCTGTTTGTGGGGTATTTATAGTGTTTTTCTAGGGTGATCCCTAGGAATGGATCACTTGTCTTTCTGTATTAGCTTCATAGGGGCACATATTCCCAGCAGATACAAAATAGGAAATACATGACCTATACCGTAGGTATCTTAGGAGTTAGGAGGATATAATCTTTTACCCCTTCTTGATTGATGTGATTCCTCATAAAGTAGTCGTCACTAGCCTTATTGATTATAGTGTAATAGTTGAAAAAGGGGAGTTACGCCATCTGTCATGTCGTTTATGGAAATTTCAATATGTCTTCCCCCATGCGGCATTAAATGCGAAGGGACTTTTCAAGAGATCTCAGTTCTTCCCGGAACTGCCTTATCATACCTCTGGCCTCCCGGAGGAAAAAAATACTTCTTATGCTCTCCTCCGGGAGACACCAACCTGAGATACTCCTCTTTCGCCTAGGACTTAGTCGATTTCTTCTAAGTGTTAATTCTTACAGACCCACGTGTCAGTTTTATCCAGGTCCACGTATTTCGAGAAAAGATAAGGGTAACATTTACCCTCCAAGCCTCATTTAGTGAAGGATGAACAACACTTGTTTGATGCCTCCGGTTGGCTTATTGGTTTATTGGCACGTGCTTCAAGCGTGTGGGCTGCATTTATGATGGCCATCATTAATATTGATTTCCTTTTGTAGGCAACGATTCACTTCCCGTCCATTGAGAAACCGGCGCATTTAATCCGAGTGTCAGTAAAGTACTAAAACGTTTTCAACCGCCCTGGCGTCCATTTATCTCCACCGTTGAATTCGTAGAATGCGAATCGATTACAATTCCCACCGTACGATGGTGCCTGATCACAGCTGTCTTGCACCTTTTCTGGTCTATAAAAGCCAGCCTTTTTTCTTCACTGGGCCATTTTCACCACTTCACCGTTTCGCCCCAAGAACATCTTCGAGAAAAATTCCATAAACCATAGAGTTTTTACTGCTATTCCTTTGTCGTTGCCAATCTGCATTCTACCATCGATCGCTACCAGCCCCCAGTTCACAACCTTTGTGTAAGTTTTCTGGGTACTTTATACTTTTGGTTAAGTGCTTGATTTCTGGGAAATGACTTTGGCGAAGACTGCCGTGTGGTGTATATACCCTCTTTTATTTGTGCTCTGCAACTTTCCTTTTCTTTTAATTCGCAATCAACCTTTCTGCTGAGAGATTGCTCAGAATATGAGACAGCTTTCACGCCCACATTCTGTTTCTTTTATTTTTCTTTTCTTTCGCTGCTTTTGAGATATTTGCACCTGATGTTTGCCTAGGGGAATCCCTGGAATTTCCATTTTTGGCAAACATCTGGAGGGGGCCTCTTTCTAACGGTTAGGGGACCCCCATTCCCTCTTTTCACGTTAGGGTTTGGTTCGGGGGCTAACTGCTGGATTTTCCTTTTTTCAGAATCTTATTGCTCTTCGAGAAATGTCTGTCTCTACATCCGGAGCTAAATCCTCCAGCCAAGGAGCGGTTACCCTGGCCACCCTGGAAGAAGTGATGAAGGGACCCGTTGTCCAGGAGAAGTACACGTGTCGCTCCAACGGTTGGGAGGCGGATGAGCTTCACTCAACTTTGACCTGTGCCCATCAGTTGGAGAAGATTGTGACTGTGTCTGGGATTAAGCCTTCCGCCTCTGGGGTCTTCCACCGCTTGCCCAAAGATGAGGAGACGCCCAACCATAACTATGGTGGTTTTGGAGCTTGGAGTCAGACCCACCTTATGTCCGGAGCCATGCTTCCACTTCAAGACTATTTTATAATTTTTCTAGTTTTTGTTGGCCTTGCGCCTTATCAAGTTATTCCCCAAGCATACCGCTTGCTTTCAGGCTGGTACATTTTTTATGTAGCCAGAGGTTGGACTTCACCTAGCCCCGCCGAGATTTTATACTTCTACGAACTTGTGTCTGTCCCCAAGAAGGGGATAGGCTTAAAGACGGTTTTCTCACACTCCGGGCCCATCCTGCTAATGAGGGTCCGATTCCTTTTAATTTTCAAAAGAATGTAAAAGAGTATCGTCACCGGTTTTTCTTTTCTTGCGGCTTCCAAGCCGTGGAACGCCCAGAATTGCTCACGGAGTGGGTTAGGGTTCCTCCGATGCACCGCACCGCACCGCCCCTACCCAACTCTTCCTCCTGCACGCCAAGGTCTTCTCCACATATGACAAGGACAGACTGAATGTGGGAGACTTAGTCACAACTACAAACTGCAGGAGGGCTAAGCTCATCACAGAGAGCCAATCGGTGGATGATTTCAACTTATCCAAGGTTCTTTCTCCCAACATTCACAGTCCAAAACTCTGAAAAGGCACTCCGGACGGACATCATTGCCTCAGCGGAAGACCATTACGAGAAATACCTCTTTAGGAGGGAGCAAGAATTGACTTATATTAAGGCTTAGGCCGCTGCCGGGGGGGTCCTCCGGATAGAAGCTGGTATAGAGTGGGCTCTTTCCTAGCCTAAACTGCCGTTCCCGGTTCCCAACACTGGGGCTCCTAGGGCCAGCACCTCCGGATCCAGTAAGTCTCCCTTAGTGGTTCATCATCTCCCTTCCGCTCAAGATTATTCTCGATGTAGGCCTATAGAGTTTGATGAACGTCTACTTAGATTTAGAATGCCCCCTACCCGATGGGGCGATCATGCCAAAGGTTTTTATTTTTCCAACTTAGGTCATTTTTTAGGCCGGACCTCCTGCACCTATCCTTCTGGATCATTCAGCCTACCTGTCTTCTAGCTGGTTTCTCCCCTCGGACAACTTTCTTGGGAATGACGACGCCAACCTTTTAGTGCAGGACTTTGCTAGGGTTGAATTAGATTGTCTGTGTAGGATTAGTTTTACTGCTTTGTTCTTGTGTGCGCAATTTCTCGTTGATGTGCTGATACTTATTTATTTTTCTTGAAGCAGCTAGGCCAATGGACGAGCTTTTGGCTACCCTTGCTCAGACTTACAGTCCCGACCCGATCCAGCCTCAAACACAAGACTTGGAGATGACCTCCGGGAATCCCTCTTCTAGCCTCCCTTTAAGCCAAATTGTTCTTATTGACGAAGACGGGGAGGTCGAGGAGGAAGAGGAGGGCGAGATTCTCACCCCTCTGGACCGGAAGTGTAAAGGAAAGATGGTGGAGGTCGAGGCTGCCAAGAAGCCCAAGAGAGCCGACACTCCGACCCCCAGCTCTGATTCGGGGATCCCACCTGAGGCGGAGGAGTACATTGTTCCTCCTAGTATTGTTCTGACCTCCGTTCCTGCCGATGAGGAAAGACAACAACTTCAGATTGCCAAGCCCAATTATGCTATGGCAGAATACACGAAGGGGAACGCGGAGGTGGAGGCCTTGAAAAAGGTCCCAAGGGAAGCTCAGGACAGATCCTCTCGCAGTGAGTACTCTGGAAATGCCTGGGATTTAAACATAGATCCTTCGACAGACTGGTTCAACCGCTTCATCAGGCCTACCCTTGCTCCTTTTGCCTCAGAACTAACAAGCCACTTCGTCTCCAACCTGACCCAATTTTCGACAAAGAGATATGCAGCCTGTGCTTCCACAAACTCGGTCTACCAGATCCAGGACATAAGTGCGGCCATGACCGCGATAAGTTTCTATCTATTAGTGTTTTAGGGCTTAGTCTTTTGGCGCTTGTCCTCACGTGCTTACACATTTTTCTTATTTTGCCAGATTGCTGCCGAGACCGGTCGCCTCTCAAAGACTCTGATTGACCATGAGTACATCATATCCGAGTTTGGGGGCATGGATGAGGCCATGAAGAGTCTTCGGGACTTGGCAGCACAGAGAAAAGCTATTCGGGAGGAGGCCCAGCAGAGGGAGGCTCTTTTGGAGCGGAGTCATCAGGAGGCGCTAAAGGCAAAGGCCAAGGAGCTGAAGGCTAAGGATGATGCGTTTAAAGCCAGGGAAGCGGCTGTGGCCACGGCGAGGCGAGAGCTCCGGGATGCTAAGGAGTCCGTGCAGGAATTGGCCGCCAAGCTAAAGTCTCTAGAAGAGCTGCACCGAGCTGATTTGCAAACAACAGCCAACCTAATTGTTGAAGTGAAGGGGCTTCGTGAATTCAAAGAGCAGACTCAGAAGGAGGTGGCTAAGGTGAAAAGAGATGTCCTCCTGGCCCCAATCACCTGCGAACACTGCAAGAAGCGTGTTGATGACGGAGTTATCATGGCTTGGCAGACCAATGGCCAGAATCTTAAGCTCGACTTCTATCCCAAGCCTGAAGAGGTCCTTGTTCGCTTTTGGGAAAAGAAGAAAAGACTTGACGCAGTGTTGGAGGAGCTCAGGGGCCCTCGTCTCCCACCCCGCATTGATTAAGCTGATTGTTCAACACCACCATCAGTGTTATCTTGTCTTTTTCTTTTCTTTTTTTTATTACATATTCAGTCCTTCCCCTTTCTTTAAGATAATTTATTTTCTTTTTTCTTAAGAAGAGACACATATGGCCCGTCCTCAGGATCTTATTTATCTTTTTAAAGCTTTTCTTTGAGATCTAAACAGTTTATATTTATGTTTGAATATATATATATAGCTTTTAACTTTCCTAATTTTGGTCTATTTACATTTGTCTGTGTGATATGCCTTACTACCCCCCTGAGTGACATGAAAATCAATTTTTAGGTCGCTCAGTTTTACAAAATTAAGTTAGAGGTTGCATATATTTGTTCGGTACAAATTTTCTTTACAGAATATAAACTTTATTTTTCAACTATTGGTAATTCTCCCGGAGGTGATCGGTATTCCAGGCCCTGGGCACCATGGTTCCGTCCATTCTTTTTAGCCTGTAGGCCCCGGAACCGATTTCGTCCTCAATTTCGTACGGTCCTTCCCAATTTGGCCCAAGTACCCTCACTCCGGGTTCTTGAGTAGCTGGGAAGACCCTTCTTAGGACTAGATCACCAATAGTGACCCGAACCAATTGGTAGGCTTTAACGAACAACTCTAAGAACATAAATAACACTCTTGAGATCGAACCTAACCATATCAGGATTAAGATCTTTTGATCTAAGATTAACTAGTGATACTCCATACACTTATTCAAGATCAATGTATACTCCATACATCCGATACTAGCATACTTTGCCAATATTCTGGAAAGAACATAACACTTATTCAAGGTGTAAGTAAACTTTATTGCTGACTATCACATCAGTGTAAATTCAGTGCACTGATGTATCATGGGACATAAACTTTTGAAGCATATAATCACAATTACTTTCCACTATATTGACACCACTGTACTTGTGAATAACTATATATTCTGGATTTAACAGAAATTGTATATTAAATCATAAACATGAATAATACATGTTAACATAAATGACTTCTAATATTTTATTGATAACAAATAAGATTATATTAAAATGAGTTTTATTTAAGACATAAAATCCCCACAATGTGACACCTTAAAAATTTTAATACCATACTAATTCACATACACAATAATTGATTAATAGTTTTCTAAATCATTTATTAAATTAAAATTTGTGGGAAGTGATATTAAAGTGCACCAATAACATTATGCTATCTTTTGTGGTACTTGGCAATTTAATGTGCCTTTTAATATTGCTGTTATTAATATTACATATTTTTATTAGCTTCTAATTATCATTTTGTTTTTGCTTTTTCTTTTTTTTTTTCTTATGAATGATCTTTGTTTAATTCTTTTTAGTAAATATTTTTTTGTACTATTATTGTTAAGTGGCACTTTAAGGTGCTCAATACTATATATCCATGTAGTACCTAATAATTAGTTAGCAGTTTTCTAAATTATTTATTAAATTAAAATTTGCATGAGTTGATATTGAAATGCATTAATATCGGTATACTACCTTTTGTAGTGCTTGACACCTTTATGTGTCCCTTAATATTTTCGTAATTAAAATGTACATATTTTTATTAATTTCGAATACTAGAATTTTAAATTTTTTTATTATTATATATAAGTTTGTAAGAATATTTCCAAATGTAAAAATTGTATTATATATGGCGGAAAAAAAAGATTTTTTGATATATTTACATTAATTTTTAGTATTATATTCCAATGCACAATTGTAAAACTTAATGTAAGTTTTTTTGTTGTTTTTATTTGTTATGAATGATTAGTAATTACTTTTTTACAATTTTTTTCTTACAAATTATTTTTTTGTATATCTTTTCTACAATTTTTTTACAATTTCTGTGGGTTTTTGTTGTATTATAATTTTTTTTGTGAATTATTTTTTTTTATTATTAATAGAATATTAATATTTGGCACCTTAAGATGTCCAATACTAGATATGACACTTAATAATTCGTTAGTAGTTTCACATATTATTCACTAAAATAAAATTTGTGAGACCTAGTATTGAAATGCACTAATAACGATATTCCACCATTTATGATGTTTAACAACTCCCTTGGTGTTTTTCTTATCATTTTCAATAGATGATGTATAATTTGAGTTAAAAAAATAAGTCAACATTATATTTGGCCAAAATTCTGTAATAGTGCACCAATACATTAGGGCAAAATTAATCAATTTTTTGATAGATAGGTACAAAAATGTCAATCAAAGCATTGAATTTTTATTAAAAGTATATAAAATTCTATTAGATATATAAATAAAATGTTTAAAATAATTAACTATATTAATAAGTGGCAAAATAGTAAATAAAAATGTAATATTTATTATTTTTTTTTACTTGTTGCGCACTGCTTAGTGTGGCGTGCTGCCCCATGGCACACCCACACTAGGGCCATTTTGTAACATGAGCATGCCTTGGTGCTTGATCATTAGTCAAGTCTTGCACCAAGCACCTCATGGCGGTTGGGAACCTTTTGTGGTTTAGCTTTCTTTATTTGTATTTCCTTCACATATGTCTACAGAGCTAAAATCATCTATGTTCCTGGAAATCCCTTAAAACCCCAATAAGCTCTTTAGGGGGGGGTGACCAGGTGACTTATGAAGCACCTTGTCACCAGCATGATAGGGGCCCAGCTGTGTACTCCCTTGCCCTATCAAGGCCATATATTAATAAAACGATGTTTATCCATGCTTCTTGTGTATGCTTCTATATGGTCTTTGTGATGCCTGTTTGTTGCCTTTGTTGGGCCATTGCGTGCCATTTGTCTATATGTTTGCTTGTGGGTTGTGTGAGATTGGTCCTTGGGGGGACGCTTTGTGTTTGCTTGCTCATGCTTCTTGTTCGCACTCAACATGTGCGAGACATGTATCGTGCCTAACCTTTGAACTTGTTTGCCTGCAGCGCGTTTAAGTCGACTTGCTAGCTCGGTGTGCCGTCGAGTGTCGCACGTTCCACCTACTTGGGGGTGTCCAATAGGCGGCCCGTGGCCGGTTGGTATCGAGCCAAGAGAAAAGGGAAGCTTGGTAACACGTCATAATGGTGAGCAACACCCAAAGGATTCAAGAGCTTGAGAGGCGCATAGGGGGAATTAGATGGCCCGGACGAGAGGGTCGGGGATCTAGGCCCCTAACAATCGAACTACGGGCCAACGGTGACACGGACGACGAGTTGCCTCGTTGGCTCGAAGACTATGCTAACTTGTTGGCCGGAGTAGCTGCGATCGAGAGAAGAGATGTCGCTACCGGGAACATCGAGTGCACCTCGGATGGAGGATCGCATCAAGGCATTAGAACAAGCAATGCGGCGGACATGCGGTCGCCGTTATCACCGTACTACAAAATGGGCAGGCTGCATTACAAGACTCCTCAATGATACGATCGAGGATTGTAATGTGTCACATGACCATCCGGGAAGAATTAGCAGGGGATGTCAACCAAGCTAAATCTTACCATGATAGCGGCGAGCGTGCAAATACGGGGGCACGGAGGTATGGAGTATGGCCGAGAGAGCACCCGAGCCCAAATGCTATGGAGGGGCGAGGGATGCCAAGGAGCTCCAAAACTTTCCGTTTGACATGGAGCAAGATTTAGGGTCGTGCGACCGACTCGAAGAAGCCAAGGTAGCGACGCAGCCTACCATGTATTTGTCCGGGGACGCCAAGTTATGGTGGAGGACGAAATATGAAGACATTCAAAATGGTAAATGCACCATCGACACTTGGGAAGATCTCAAGAAGGAATTGAACGCCCAATTTCTGCCAGAGAATGTCGCCTATCTCGCTCGACGTCAGCTTAGAGAGCTAAAGCAAGTCGCGATCCCGAGACTATGTAAAGAAGTTCTCTGGATTGATGCTCGACATCAAAGATATGAATGAAGTCGATAGACTTTTCTACTTCCTTGAAGGACTTAAACCATGGGCTAAACAAGAGCTGCAAAGGCAGCGTGTGGCAGATCTTGCCACATCGCTCAAGGCGCGGCCCGAACGGCGATCGACTACACCTCCGAGAATTCGCAGCCAAAGAAGACGAATCCTCGGACCGCCAACAATGCCGCGAGCAAGAAGTCGAAAGCGATGGCGAGGTAAAAGTGGGGGAGGAGACAAGAGGGACTCCCGAATCTAGTTCCTCCTCCAAAAGTGATGCCGCAACGGGGAAGAAGCCCCTGAGTGTTGGCTTTGCCAAGGCCCACATAGGCGGTGCTTGCCCACCGAGTCCCAAGTTGAGTGCCATAAAGGCATCCATTGCTCAAGAGGAGCAAGGATGTGGGGAAGATGATGAGGATGAAGACTGTGCGCACATAAGCGCTGTTCGATTAATGGCTGCTCTGAAGAAGCATGGCGTCGGAGGGAAGAAAGCCCTTGGGAAGGGGTTGATGTTTGTGGAGGCCACTTTAAACGGTAGCGAGCCCGAGCGTACCGATTGACACCGGCGCAACACACAACTTCATCTCGAAATCGAAGGTAAGAGGGTGGGCCTAAAGGCGGGAGAAAGATGCGGGTCGCATGAAGGCGACAATTCAAAGGCAATGGCCACAAATCGGAGTGGCCGAGAAGGTGAATGTCAAGATTGACGGATGGGAGGGACAACTTGACCTCGTAGCGGTTCGCATGGATGACTTCGATGTGGTGTTGGGAATTGAGTTTCTAGCAGAGAAGGGGGCCATCCCAATTCCAGCAACAGGGAATCTCCTGATCATGGGTGAGAATCCTTCAATGGTACCCGCCAAAGTAGGATGCCCTCGGAAGTCAAGCTACTTTCGGCCTAACTTGGCGAAGAGGGCACGATGAAGAAGAGGCCAACATTTGTCATCGCTCCCACCATGTACGACGAAAAAATGGAGGAGTCCACTCCACCTGTAATCAAGAAGGTGTTAGATGAATTCAAGGATGTGATGCCAGACGAGCTTCCAAAGAGACTGCCTCCCAGGAGGGGAGTTGATCACCAAATTGAGCCGGGTGCTGTGTGCAGAGCCCGGCCTAAGCAAAGATATCGAATGTCTCCTCCGGAACTTAAGGAGTTGAAGAGTCGGCCCAACGGAGATGCCGGAGGCAGAATTCATCAAACCCTCAAAGGCACCTTTTGCGCCCCGTGTTGTTCCAAAAGAAGAAGGACGGGACCTTGAGACCGTGCATGAACTACCGCGCCCTCAACAAGGTGTTGTGCGCAACGGATACCCCATTCCCTTGATCGCGGATCTGTTTGACCAGCTGAGTGGGGCAAAATACTTCACGAAGTTGGACTTGAGATCAGGATACTATCAAGTTCGGATCGCCGAAGGGGATGAACCAAAGACCACTTGTGTTACTCGGTATGGGGCGTTTGAGTTTCGCGTCATGCCGTTTGGGTTAACAAATGCGCCAGCCACATTCGTAATCGATGAATGAAGTCTTCCATGATGTCTTAGACAAGTTCGTGGTGGTGTACTTGGATGATATCGTGGTCTACAGCGCCACTTTAGAAGAGCATCAGGAACACTTGACAACGGTGTTTCAGAAGTTGAGGAAGGAACAATTGTATGTAAAGCGCGAGAAGTGTTCTTTCGCTCAGAAAAGTATCAAGTTCCTGGGTCATATTGTGGAACACGGGAAAATCCGTATGGACATGGAAAAGGTGCGGCGATCCAAAGAGTGGACGACCCCAACCAACGTGAAACAACTTCACTCGTTTCTGCCTAACCAACTACTATGTAAGATTTGTGGAGGGCTATTCGGGAAGAGTGTCACCCTTAACAGAGTTATTGAAGAAGGGTGTTACTTGGACGTGGTCTGAGAAGTGCGAAGAAGCTTTTCGAAGTCTGAAAGAAGCCATGGTCGAAGATCTGTATTCCCCCGCCCGATGTATGCAAGCCTTTTGAAGTACGGAGCGATGCGTCGATTATGCTTTAGGAGTGGGTACTCGTGCGGGAGGGCCACCCCGTGGCATTTGAGAGCGCAAACTTTCCGAGCGAGAGAGGCGGTACAGCACGCAAGAGAAAGAGCTCTTGCGGTTATTCATTGTTTACGGACGTGGAGGCATTACTTCTTGGGGTCAAAGTTTGTGGTGAAGACGGACAATCTACGGTTAGTCATTTCCTCACACCGGCCGGCTCCCAAGAGGCCGGATGGCGAGTTCTTGGCGGTCGACTTCTACTTCGAGCACAAGGCCGGACGTCTTAATCGGGCGGTTGATGCCCTTAGTCGTAAAGCGAGTTGGCGGCACTAAAGGTGTTAGCGGGCATGCCGGCCCTAGCCAAGTGGGTACACCAATCAAAGAGCGCATCAAGGAGAACTTGGAGAAGGACCCGGTTACGAAGAACATCATGCCGCTCGCAAGAAAGGGAAAGACAACTCAGTTTTGGGTAGAGGAAGACCTCTTATGGGCCAAAGGTGGGTGTTTGTTTGTTGCAAAGGCAGGCGATCTGAGGAGGACGCTGCTAAGTGAGTGTCATGACACGTTGTGGGCGGGTCGTCAAGGGTGGCATAGGACACATGCCCTTTTGAAGCATGGGTACTATTGGTCACAGATGCGGGAAGATGTGGTGGACTACACAAGGACCGTCTGCTCGTCGCCAACAAGACAAAGTGGAGAGGCATAAGACGCCGGGGTTGTTAGAACCTCGTCGGTCCCCAAGGTGCCATGGGAGAGTGTCTCGCCGGATTTCATCTCGGTTTTGCCGAAGGCGGGGACTTGAATGCAATCTTGGTGATTGTGGATAGATTTTCTAAGTATGCAACCTTCATCCCGGTGTCGAAGCGGTGTCGGCGAAGAGACGTACTCAACTTTTCTTCAAGCATATAGTAAAGTGCGGGAGTACCCGAGAATATAGTAAGTGGCCGAGATCGAAGATTCACGGGGACCTTCCGAGTCCGAATTATTCAAGCTTCTTGGGTCACGGATGAACATCTCCTCGAGCTACCATCCACGGACGGATGGGCGGACGAAAGATTCAATGGGATGTTGGAGGAGTATTTGCGCACTTTGTCAATGCCGGCCGTAAGAATTGGCCGCAACTGCGACGTAGCTCGATTTTGTTTCAACTTCTCGGAAGAGTTCTTCATCAAACAAGAGCCCTTTTGAAGTTGTGAACGGACAGCAACCACTGTTACCCCACACAGTGGATGAATACAACGGACGGAATCCGCGGGCCTTTAATTTTACAAAAGACTGGAAGAAGAACACAGAGATTGCCCAAGCATATTTAGAGAAAGCCTCACGAAGAATGAAGAAGTGGGCGAGATCGCCGACCGCTGGAGTTCAAGACAGGTGACTTAGTGTTGATCAAACTGCAGCCAGAACAATTGAGATTCCGAGGGGACAAGGACATCAGACTCGTACGCAAATACGAGGGCCCTGTTCCAGTCATCTCCAAAATTGGCCTAACATCCTACAAAGTCGAACTACCTTCGTGGATGAAGATACACCCTCACCGCACGTCGGCAACCTCAAGCCGTATCATGAAGATCCGGAAGATCCCGGCGCGCCTTGATCTACGGGGACGACATCGCATTCAACGACGCGACGGCGGAGAACCGAAGAAATCCTTGCCGAAAGAACTCGTTCGTGTGAAGAGAAAGAAGAGAAAAGAGTACCCTGGTCAAATGGAAAGGCCTTCTTGATGACGAGATCGGACTCGGGAAAAGGCGGAGGACTTGCAGCAGTTTATACAGAAGATTGAAGATCATGCAGCAGGTTCGTCGAGGTCGCCGAACAATTAAGTGGGGGAGAATGTGGCGTGCTGCCCCATGGCACACCCACACTAGGGCCATTTTGTAACATGAGCATGCCTTGGTGCTTGATCATTAGTCAAGTCTTGCACCAAGCACCTCATGGCGGTTGGGAACCTTTTGTGGTTTAGCTTTCTTTATTTGTATTTCCTTCACATATGTCTACAGAGCTAAAATCATCTATGTTCCTGGAAATCCCTTAAAACCCCAATAAGCTCTTTAGGGGGTGACCGGTGTGACTTATGAAGCACCTTGTCACCAAGCATGATAGGAGACATTGTGTACTCCCTTGCCCTATCAAGGCCATATATTAATAAAACGATGTTTATCCATGCTTCTTGTGTATGCTTCTATATGGTCTTTGTGATGCCTGTTTGTTGCCTTTGTTGGGCCATTGCGTGCCATTTGTCTATATGTTTGCTTGTGGGTTGTGTGAGATTGGTCCTTGGGGGGACGCTTTGTGTTTGCTTGCTCATGCTTCTTGTTTGCACTCAACATGTGCGAGACATGTATCGTGCCTAACCTTTGAACTTGTTTGCCTGCAGGCGCGTTTAGGCTGACTTGCTAGCTCGGTGTGCCAGCAAGTGCCGCACGTTCCACCTACTTGGGGGTGTCCAAATAGGCGGCCCGTGACACTTAGGTAAGGTTTTTCTATTGTGTGCTCTTTATATTTTTTCAAACTAAATAAGATTCTTAGTAATTTGTAGTTTTTTTGTTATGTTTGGAGTTGTGTATTTTGTTTTGTTTGTACCAATTATTAATATTTTTGTCATTTTTTTAAACCTCACTTTTTTTTTTCCTTTTTCTCAATAAATCTCTCTCATTTTTTTACTCCATTTTTTCTTTTAAACTTTTTTTTTTAATCTTTTTAACATTTTTTACCATTTTTTCTCATTTTTTTTAATTTTTTTTTGCTTCTTATTTATTAATGCTTTTTTCATATTTATTTATTAGTAAATATATAATAGTGTAGAAGACTATACAAGCATACATGTTATATTATTTTTTTGTATTGTTATTTTTTTTCTAATTTTTTGTTAATTATTATTTTATTTTTCTTATAAACTTTGTTTATTAGTAAATAATAGTAGAGTAAATCATATAAGCTTATATTTAATTAGATAGAATGACTGATAATTTTAGCTTCAATATGTGAACATATACTATACTATGTTCTTTTTTAAATATACTTCTTTTAATATTTGTTTAAAAAATTTATAAAAGTAAGATACATAATTATAACCAACAAATTTTGATGGGAATTACGTGCCGGTGGCATGTACTCCACGCGCCTATAGTATATATACATATGGATTTTAAGTAAAAATAATGTGGATGATTGAGTTCTTGCCTAACTTTGCTAGTAGCATTGTGTATAAATTTTTGGTTTAACCAATAAAATTCTCCGAAAATAAATAAATAAAAGATAATGTGAGTGATTTTATTAGCCGAAAGTAAAAGTTTGGCATATGGATTTGGTACCTACTAAATTAAATGAGTTCTCATCTCTTTGTTGGTAATAGTGCTTTCTGGCTAGATATTCAATAGAACATGCATGAAAGAAGAAAAACATGTATCTATCTACAATAGTACGTAATTATAGTATACTAGATGTATTTACAATAATAAATTAGTTTTTTGCAAGTATAAATATATATATATATCTAAATTTCTATTTGCATGTGTCCATTTAGTGTCAAGTCAACCAATCAAACTACAATATAAATGTATTAATTAAATTGAAAAACATGAGAAGTAGAACAGATATCAAAATGGAGACTGCAAATTCTAACTTTTTTCAAAGGTAGCTGAGATTAGCTTGTTGTTAGGTTTCCATCAAACCATAGCCACATTACACAAAGTAGCTTACACCAAATTGAAATATGTGATTTGGAATAATTTATACAGTTAGTAATGCCTATTAATTTTTTTATATACACCCCTTATTATTAACATTGAAATTCAGTATTTTACAATTATTAACTTATTATTTATTTAATCATTTAATTGAATACAAATTAACTACAGTCCAAAAAATCAAAAAACAACTACATTGCAGAAAATAAAAATACACAAGTTTTTTATGCATGATATTAGCAATCTTTGTATATTACTACTAATCCATGAGCTCAAGTCCAGAGATAAAATTATTAGTAAGATTTCAAAAATACAAAAATTTTGACTTATAATGCATAAAAATACTCTTTTTTTGCTAACCTTTCAAGAATACAAACCCCTTCAATCTTCTTGAGGTCTGTGTACGTCTCGAAGCAAGACTTGAACTATCTTCTCTCAAAGGCTTGAGAAACCTTCTCCCGAAGGCTTGGACTTTGTTCTCCTCATTTGTAAACTTGTTTCAATATTCAATACAATTACAAAGACATAAAAATAGAAGGGGCATAGCAGAACAAAATATCCTTTATCACTATAAGAAAATTGATTATTAGAGGCGAAACAATTAGCGGCAGACCAAATCCGCCTCTAATACTATAGTTATTAGCAGCAAAATACGAGATCTGACAGTACTAAAGTTTAAATTAAAAAAAAAAAAGTATATTAAAGTATTAGCAGCAAACCGACTAGAGGCGAATTCTGCTACTAAAAACCTATAAATATAAATGATCGAGAAAATTTGTGAGTTTAATTTTAAAAATTATTAGCGGCGGACTTGAAAAGTATTAATAGCGGGCCTTACGTTGCTAATACAATTAATTATATTTTTTATTATTATTGTTTGAGTATTAGCAGTGGGGAAGAATAAGGCCCACCGCTAATACTTTTGTATATATAAAAGGAAAAATTAGAACCGTATCATCTCTCTCATTTGTCCTAAGGCTCTTCATCTCATCGCATTAGGATTGTTCCTCCCTTCCCGCCTCCTATTGTGTACAGCTGTGTGTGTAATGGTTGTCAAAGCTGCCATGTTTATTTATGAAAACTTTATTGAAAAACTGTCCAGGTTCAATGCACCTGTTTGAACAGACTGACTGTCTGTTTAAACAAATTTTGACTTTCCTATTTGGGAAGATTTTCATTTATTTACCTGATTGTTTCTTGGTTGTTTGACCACGACCTAGAGAGTTTTTAAAGTGTATAAATACACCCTCAGGTTGCTGGTATTGGTTAGCTCACTTGGTATATCATTTCCTAAATTACTTTCTAAATTAGAGAGTGTTTTCTTTGTTGTGTGAAGAACTTGAGTCCAACAAGTTCTTAGTGTTTTATTATTGTGTTATTTTGTATTGTTTCTTGTTGAAAATGTGCAGGTTGGACATCTTGGATATTGTTCATCAAGCTTCGGGAGAAGTCTTGTTCGTGAGTTACTTTTTGGGAGAAAAAGTGCAAGTGAGTCACTCTTCGGGAGGAAGATTGCAAGTTAGTCACTCTTCGGGAGAAAGATTGCAAGTAAGTCACTCTTCAAGAGGAAGATTGTAAGTTAAACACTCTTCGGGAGAAAGATTGCATGTGAGTCACTCTTCGGGATGAAGTGTGCAAGTGCTACGATTTGAAGAGAGTTCAAGGTCTCGACACTTCAGAAATTTGATTAGAAGAATAGATTACAACGATTACAGCAAATTCAAAGAGGGAATCTTTATTTGTATAAGTTAATTTGGTTTTGTAATCACTTGAGATTTATCTAATAAATTTCATTCTCTGGGCATGGTCTCGTGGACTAAGAGTAATTTGAAAGAATTATTGTTGATATTACTTATAAATTGTTGTGTCATTTTATTTTTTGCATTTTTACTTTTTGCAGTATATTTATGTTCTGTTATATTTTGTGTCTAATAGAACAGAGATAAATTCTGTTCAAACAATTTATTACAGTACCGCATTATTCAACTTGTTTAATACTTTTACTTGTAATTATAAAAATAAAATTTTGTATAATACCACCTCTAATTACTTTTATGGTTTTCTTTATTTATATATATTCTTAATGGTATATATATAGATTACACACAATTCTAATTATATAATAGCTTTTCAAATGCACTCTAAATAGTGCAATGATAGTACGTCGAGTGCTACATGCTATCTTATTCCTAGTTATATTAAAGATATAGTATGAAATAGTATGAGTATATACCTGCTATATATACCATTGAATAGTATGCCATAACTCTGTATCTTTATACTAGCTAGATAGATACCATTCAATTATGTATCTAATCAATGTGGAGTCCACATGGGTCAATGATGTAACTTCGCTGTCTAATGGTCATGAAAGAACTCTTGTCCCCCTCTCTAAAAAAATCTCTTCATTATAACTATACTAAACTCATACCAAATACATAATAAACTTCATTATAGATTTAAGTTATCATAGTACCAAAAGCATAGGAGGCACTCTCATTGGAGATGGACTTGGCAAATCCAACAAAAAACCTCAATTTTCGTTTATTTAATTATGTTAATTATTTATTAGAGAGATTCTCTAACACTCTCTCTGACTAAATGATGGTGTTATTGATAAGTTGGATTGACATATATGGTCGGCCAAATTCCCTTTGAATCTTTGCACTTATATTACTTTGTCTCTAATCAAGTAACTAGTGTTAATTAAATTTCACATTAAAAGAAAGAAGTTATGTCATATTTAAATCATAAACCAATTAATAAATTTATTAAAAATCCTTATCCTTTAATAATACATTTTGCAGTGCTCCAAAAACTAGTGCATATTCTTTACATAATTTACTCAACAGCAATGATGACACATTACAAATGATTAACTTGTATACCAATTTAAGCTCCAATTAAAATTATACTCCCATATTGGTACATTGACCATATATCATCAACTTTATGTAAAATAATTTTTTACAATATTTTGTTGAAACAGTAAAAAGGAGAACGCGGTTTCAAATGTCTTTTGAATTTTAGTTCTATATATAATACTACTTTCATGCTCCTTGCTAAGCAAATGGGGGACAAAGTTACCATTTTGTAAAACTGGAACATTAAAAGTACGTAGGCAGGGCCGGCCCTAGGCATAGGCGGGCTAGGCCCGTGCCTAGGGCCCACACTTTTCGGGGGCCCAAAATGAAAAAATAAAAAAAAATTATTAGGCTTTTATTTAAGTAAAATTTAAGTGTATTACAAACAACAAATATTTATAGCTTAGTTGGTTGAGGTGGAAGCCATAATGCTCAAGGTCATGGGTTCAAATCCCACTACACTCTTTTTTTTGATATTTTTTTTATGTATTTTTGAGGGCCTCAAAATTTAATTCGTCTTGGGCCCATATATTTTCAGGGCCGGCCCTAACGTAGGTTAAATAAACGAGGTTATATTTGTTTGTCTCTGTCGGAGAATTTCTCATTACAAATGGGAATAGCAAAGGATTACAATCAAATACATAAAAAAAAATAAAGAAATATTAAAAGATATCAGTGGTGTCTAATACTATTTTATTGTCACATTGTTATTAGTACAATTATATATTAGGTCTCATATAATTTAAAAAAATAGTTTTTGAAGAATATCGCTATAACAAATCGTAAAGTGTCACTTATAAAAGGTGTTATACACTACTAATGTCTAATAACAATAATCTAAAAATATATAGAAATGTACAATAGACGAAGAGATTACAACTTATTGCAATAATAATACATAATAGGGTAAATAGTGGCATAAGTACCCAAAATTTATATTTGTAAGCGGCATAAACCCAATGTTTATTTTTAGCGGCATAAGTACCCAATGTTTGTAAAACTATAATTTCTCTCTAATTTTGTCAGTACATGTCTTTGATATTATCTTAAACAGGGCACGTATAAGGCCTAAATTTTTTATCATTGGATCTAGATAGAAATATATAGTATCAGTTACTTCCAATGTTCTTTTAATAAATTCAAAACAGAGTCTGTACTGACAAAACTGGAAGAAAATTACAGTTTTACAAACATTGGGTACTTATGCCACTAAAAATAAACATTGAGTTTATGCCGTTTACAAACATAAAACTTTGGGTACTTATGCCGCTATTTACCCTACATAATATTATATATGAATAAAGAAGAGAAGAAAAATTCTCAAAGACTTAAACATGATTAAGGACATTTATCCTAAAAGTCATTTCCTTCCTCGCCTAAATATTTAGAAAAACTCTAACAATACTTTTAAGGATTATTTTAAGCCTTATATGCTCAACTTATTGTCTAAGAACATCTTTAATAAAAATACAAATTGGTGCTCTATTAAAGAAGAAAGCTTCTATTTAGAAAACAATCAACACATCTTGTAAAAAATTTGCTCTAATAATGTATCAAAAGTTGATCCAAATTTAAATCATATGGCATGATGTAAATTTGCATCACAATAAATACACGGTTTTATAATTACTTTTATAATATTTTTAATATTTTATTATTAAATTTAATTATTATATTAAATTATAAACCTTTTACATTTAGTATAATAATAAAATTAATGATAAAAATAATTTTTGTGTATATTTTTAATAAAAATGTTAACTAAATATTAAATTTTGTATCAAGTTTTATAATTATCTGCTTCCTTTTGCCAGGCAGGATGGTCTTGGTCTTGACCCTCTGAGAATTTCTTGACTGAAACTGCTGAAAGCATGGACAGTTTTTCAAGTTTTTCCTGGATTCTTTATGATCACAGAGCTCCAATATTTTTCGACCGTTTGGGCCTTTTTATCTAAGAAGGCTGGTTTCAAACGATATAGACTTCAGATGGTATTTTCCTGGTCAGGATAACATCGAAATCTATAGGAGTTACGACTCTTTTTTTTTTAAGTTTCCAAGAAGGAATTCAAGCAAGTACCTCCCATTTTAGGGAGCTGTGGCTGAAAATGCTTCTCATTTCATATTGAGTGTATTATTTAAGTTTTAAGAAGGAATTAAAGCGGTTTTCTTTTTCTAAGGAATTTGGTTTAAATGCATCTTATTTTAAGCAAAGAACCATCAGAAAAAAAAACAAAGTAAACGAAACAACAAAATGCAGCACACAATACGTTATTTGGGGGCACAGTCAGTTAGGCATGATACCCCCAAGTGAGCTGAGAAGTGTGGATGTCTCCACGTTCTTGGTCACTTGTTTAAAACATAGCTTATGGCTTAAAAAACATAAAGTGTAAAGTGTAAACATAAAGCACTTTTGTTCTCATTGCACGATGCCTAAAGGCCATTTGCTCAAAAGTTAATTACATAGACTGTTTACAAAAAGGCGCTCCAAATAGTGTCACTGCCTTGTGTTCGCCACCTATTGGTAATATCAACGCGGATGATCTGCATTCCAGGCATTGGGGACCCTTGATCTGTCCATCTGTTTTAGCCAAAAAGTACCTTATACTACTTTCTCGAGTATCTCGTAGGGGCCTTCCCAATTTTGCCCAAGCACCCCCACTCTCGGTTCTTAGAAAGCTAGGAATACTCTTCGCAGAACAAGATCACTAATATCGAAGGTACGACTTTTCACCTTTGAGTTGAAGTGTCAGGCGATCTTTTCTTAGTACATTTTGAGCTGGACTTGCGACCATTCTCGTAGCTCTTCTATCAAGTCTAGTGACTCCTGGAGCAGAGAGTGGTTGCGGGAAGGGTCGTAAGTATCTCGTCGATGGGATGGGACTGTGGTCTCTACCAGGATTACTGCCTCATACCCATAGGCCATTGCATACGACGTATGCCCCATTGAAGTTCTTTCTGTCATTCTACAAGCCCAGAGAACTCAAGGGATTTTCTCTAGCCACTGAGCTTTACAAGCTTGCAGCTTTTTCTTCAACGTGGTCTTGAGGATTTTGTTGACGGCCTCTACTTGTCCATTGGCTTGTGGCCGGGCTACAACGGAAAAACTTTTCACAATTCTGTGCTGGACACAGAAGTTGGTAAAATATTCACTGTCGAACTTCTTCCCGTTGTCCGACACAATCTTACAAGGGAGTCCATATCGACAAATGATTACGACTCAAATTTGTACATTTTAAGTCTTTAATTTTGTATAAAAAAAAAAATCAATTCAAATATTTATTTTCATGACTTTAATTGTAACATTATTTTGATTGAAAATATGTAATTTATTTTGATTTTAGTTTTTTTTTTATTTGGATTATAAATGATATAATTGTAAGTGATTGAAAAGAATGAAGAAAGAAGCCCAATTAGAGAAGCCCAATATGAAAAAATGACTTTTATATGGAATAATTATATAAGACACTATTTTTTGTAAAATATTTACATTTTTACGTTCGAAGAATGTTTTTTTACATTTTTACGGTTTTCTAAAAAATAACACGAAAACAACATAAAATTAACAAGAAAACAACATAAAAGTAACATGAAAATAACATCAAAATAACAACAAAAAAACAACAAAAAATAATATACATATAACAAAAAATTAACAACAAATGAACAAAATTTCAACATAAAAAGACCGTATTTTATGTAAATAAAATCAAAAAAATCGTAAAAATATTTAAAATTCCGCGAAACCGTATTTTTGTTGTTTTTTTTTGTTATTTTTTGTGCATTTGTGAAATTAACCCTTGTTATATTGTCTACATTTATTCCCAAGGAGAAGCCCATCAAAATGCTCCAACATGATTGTCATCCATCTCAATTGTAAAGGCTGTATATACTTATCGTGTTGACTATGGATATGGTATCGATTAGTCATATATATTGTAGGTTGCTGTAAACTTTTATTCTAGTTTGTTCAACTGATGGTTTTCTCTGTACAAGGTCCAGAGGAACTGGGCCGGCCCATTAAGGTGCCCAATTGTTTGCACTTTGTTTTGAGGTCTTTGCAAAGAAAAAAAATTGGGCCTTCTCCTTGTTTAGCGTATAAATTAGAAAAAAAGGGTTTTTATATGCTAATTATGTAAAATCTCACAATATTTGAGGGATGTCAAACCTCAATTTGATGCAAAATGTGTATTTTTGATATCCTGTGGTTGATACATATGTTGTTCATAGAGTATCTGATTCAATACAATCTAATCAATTTCGTAAAATACAGATATCCAGCAAATATCCGCACTTAATTATATATATTTTAAAAAATTATAATTTATATTATTATATTAATTTTCAAAGTAATATTAAAAAAAATCTAGTTTCAAAAGAACAAAAAAAATGAAACTCTAATGTAGTAACTAGTTAATCTCAAATATAGTAGCAGAAGTAATTTTGGACTTGAGGCTTTTAAGTTTGGGGTTTTTTATATGAGAAAAAAATAATAGAATTTACTTTTATATGGTAGAAATAAATAAGGAGAATTACCTCATATACTATTTTTTTAACTTTTTTTTTTTTCAAATTTACGGTTTGGGTTTCTAAAGTGGTTGCAGCGCTAGTTGCAATAGGGGTTTTTGTACGATTTTTTGTTGCAATTTAGGTTGCAGCGCTAGTTGCAATAAGGGTTTTTATGTAGAATTTCGTAAAAATGCAAAAAAAAAACTGTTTTGAAGTGTAAAAATAAAAAAGCATTAATAAATAATACAACAAAATATGGAAACAAAAAATAATTAAAGTTTAAAGTAGGGGTGTTTGTTAGTCAATTTGGTCGGGTTATAACATATTTTTATTAACAATATAAATATCGATTGTAAATATTTAATCGTAACCCGCCCAATTAAAAATTAGTCAAAGTTCAACCTGCCCAATGATTTTGTCGATTTGGTCGGGTTTGTTCTTCACTTTTTTATAATTATTATTGTTAGTTTCTACTATTCAAAGATTTAAAAAAATAAAAATATATTATTTACATTTCAAGCTTAAAAAGGTTATAGTTTAAATTAATTTTAACAACTTTAATATAAGATATATATATATAATTGAGTAAACATAAAATAATTGAATAAAATAATAATAAAAAAAAGTAATAAGACGGTATAGATTTTAAACTTCAACTTCAATATCCAAATACAATAAAAATTATTAAGTATAAACTCTAAATTTTAAGTTAAACACTAAAATATCCAAACTTTAAATACAAAATTGTGTGACTAATACATGTAATTTATGTAATATAATATATACAATTTTATTAATATATATATATAAATCGGTTTAATTCGGTTTATTCGGGTTAATTGGGCAGTTTAGAATAATTTGTAAACCACCCAATATATTTATTGAGCGGTTTGAATTTTTATTGTATTTTTTGTCGGTTTATTCAGTTTGGTTTGGGCAGTTTGTAAATTTTGTTGAACACCCCTAGTTTAAAATATGGAAAACAAAAAAAAAGACCATAAATAAATTTGATAAAACTTCTAATAATAAGTATTTCCGAAAATTCGCCGAAAAAGTTGTCGTCACTGGAAAATTCATCTGTGTCGGAAAATTTACCGAAAAAGTTATTACCACCGAAAAGTCACTGAACCGGAAAAGTCCCCAGAAAAGTCACTGGAGTTGTCATTAACGTCAGAAAAATCACCAGAGTTAGATGTCTCAAATATAAGTTAAAATAGAACTGGTTTTATAATATAATGAATAAAAACAAATAACACATAATAACTCAAACCAGTTATAATTAAAGCAGAATCAGTTCTATAACATAATGAATAAAAAAAAATAACACAAAATGACTCAAACTAATTATAATTAAAATAGATCTAGTTTTATAACAGTATTATAATGACAACAAGGTCATAAGAAGAAAGACTGCCCACAACGACAACAAAGATTTCAAGCATCTCACGGAGGACCCATAGGGAGCTATGTAGAGTCTACTCCTTTTCATGGACAACCCAGGACAAAACCAGTCTCAGTCTTCATCCTATGGTTTCACACCCCAATCGGGCCAATAGTCTCAATATCAACATCAGTTTAGGCCACAAGGTTCAGGGTTCAACATGGGGTACTCACAAGGTTTCCAAACTCCTGCTCCTAGTGGGAGTCAAAGAGGGTACAATCAAGGTGGATGGTCTAGAACAAGTACAAGCCATCCTAGTCAGGGAAAGGGAAAGGCAAAAGAAAAGTCATCTGCTCAAGCCTACTCTCTGGGGGTTGATGATATACAGGGCAGTGCTGACCAGGGAGTTGTTGATGGTATGGTTCTTATCTCACACTCTTGGGCTCATGTGTTATTTGATATTGGTGCATCACATTCCCTTATATCTTTGATGTTTTCTAGTATGTTGGGTTTGAGTTGGGAAACTTTTAGTCCTGTGTTACATTTGAGTGTACCTATGGGGGGACACGGTGAGGTATCCACCATATGTAGGTAATTTTGTATTGTGTTTGAGGGACACACGTTGTCTAGAAGCTTACTAGTGTTGCCTAGGGGGCAATTCGATGTAATTCTTGGTATGGATTGGTTGTCTAAATACCAAGCTATTGTGGATTTTTCACGCAAAAAAAGTGACTCTTTTAACCCATAGTGGTGATTTCATTGTTTATCGATCCAACATGAGTGCAGTGAGACAAGATCCTATCTTAAGGGCATGCTTAGGTGGAAAGAGAAACTTAGAGTGTTATGGGAATCTGTTTGCGATCGAGAATGAGTCTAGGGATTTAGACCAGTTCCCTTGGATATCAGTGGTTAGTGGTTTTTTGGATGTATTTCTAGAGGATTTACCAGGGTTACCACCAGATAGGGAGATCGAGTTTTGCATTGATTTAATTCCCGGAGCTCAACCATTTTCTATTGCACCTTACCGCATGTCCCCTGTAAAGTTGGTTGAATTGAAAAAAACAATTAGGGAAGTTAATGGATAAGGGTTACATCAGACTTAGTACTTCTCCATGGGGAGCTCCAGTCTTGTTTGCCAAGAAAGCTTATGGGACTTTGCGACTTTGTGTCGACCATAGAAAGTTGAATCATATGACAATTAAAAAAAAATATCCTCTACCGAGGATTGATGAATTATTTGATCAACTTGGTGGTTCAAAGTTCTTTTTTAAAGATTGATTTAAGGTCAGGCTACCATCAATTGAGGATTAGGGAAGGAAGTATCCCTAAGACTGCTTCCAGGACACGTTATGGACACTTTGAGTTTTTGGTAATGCCATTTGGGTTAACGAATGCAACTGTTGTATTTATGGATCTTATGAATAGAGTCTTTAGACCTTTCTCTGATAAATTTGTGGTGGTATTCATTGTTGATATCTTGGTGTATTCTAAGACACGTAAGGATCATGTTGAACACTTGACAATAGTATAACAGACATTGAGAGATAATCAATTATATTCTAAGAAAGATAAGTGTAAATTTTGGATGACTGAAGTCAAGTTCTTGGGCCATGTAATTTCTCAAGATGGTATCACTGTTGATCCTGCGAAGATAGACTCTATTCTAAAATGGGAAAGACCAAAGAATGTCACTGAAGTTCGAAGTTTTCTTGAGTTGGCAGGCTACTATCATCGCTTTGTGGAGAATTTCTCTCGAATTGCTATGCCTTTGGCAAAGTTAACAAGAAAAGAAGTAAAGTATATGTGGGATGATAGTTGTGAAGAAGCTTTCAGAGAATTGAAGGGAAGATTAACTTCAACGCCTATTCTCACTGTTCCTAATAGTGAGGAACCATATGTGGTATTTACTGATGCTTCAGGTACTGGTTTAGGAGGTGTCTGTTGGATTTTTATGCCCTAAATAAAACTCCATTTCAATGTAATCTATTTTATTCAACATCAATAAAGAAACATAAGTATTTTTCATTCATTTGTGTATGTTTTGGTTCACTTTGTCAATTGCTTGTCTATTTGATTTATAAATTCATCTTAAACCCTTTTCACATACTTGATCCTGTTTATTGTGTTGTCATCACATTGGAAAGTAAACATGACTATGTGAATAAAGTTTCCTAGATTTATCAGACACAGGGTTTTACTGATATGATAATCTACAACAAGAGTTTACTTGCATTTGGAGAAATGCAATGTTCTTTCCAGAACATTGGTTAAAGTAAAGCTCAGGTTGGATGCATGGAGTATGCATCGGAAGGGACCGATATTGAACTTTGACTTAGATTTATTAAACTTACCGTAAAATCTATTCAAGTCAATATCGCCTAGTTGATCCTAGATCAAATGTTCTTAATCCTGTTATGATTAGGCTCAATCTTGAAAGGCTATTCGTGTTCTTTGATTTGTTAGTTAAGCCTACTTTTAGGTCAGGGTGATACATACATTTTGGAAACACGGTAGTGCAATTGAGTGGGAGCGCTAGCATAAACATGGAATCTATAGCTTCTATCTGGTGAATAGTAAGCAAAGGATGATCTCCTTCGAGCTTGACTAAACGAACATAAATGGTGGAGTACTCATTTCACATAAGCTGAAATATCATTTATACGGGGTCAAGTGTTTTAAGGATAAAATACATAGTAGGGTGTAACGGTAATCTAATCCCTTTACAGTGTAGATCATTCATATAGAGGATCATTGATTAAATTAGGATTATAACAATGGATAAATAATGATGTGTCTATATGGTGGAACATATAGAGCATTCTATATACTGAGAGTGCAATTCTAAGTTCTATGCGTGGATTCAACGAAGAATTAATAAGTTAGTGAATTTTAGAGATAAATTCTTGATCTACTTATTGGAAGCTCGGTTATATAGACCCATGGTCCCCGCACTAGTTGAGATAATATTGTTTGTAAGACTCATGTAATTGGTTTTGATTAATCAATTATAATTCTCAAATTAGACTATGTCTATTTGTCAAATTTTCACTAAGTAAGGGCGAAATTGTAAAGAAAGAGTTATTAGGGGCATCTTTGTTAATTATGATACTTTTTATGGTTCAATTAATAAATATGATAAATGAAAATATTATTTAATAATTATTTATAGTTATTAAATAGTTAGAATTGGCATTTAAATGGTTGAATTAGAAAATTGGCATTTTTGAGAAAATCAGATACAAAAGTGTTAAAACTGCAAAATTGCAAAAAGTGAGGCCCAAACCCAATAAGCCATGGCCGACCACTTTTATAGGAGTTTTACCTCTGATATTTTCATTATTTTAATGTCAAATAATTCAAACCTAACTCTAGTGGAATGCTATAAACAGGTAGTGAAGGCTTCAAGAAAATTACACTTTTCATTCAGAAAAACCTGAGCCTCTCTCTCTACCTTGGCCGCCACCCTCTCTCTCTCTTCTTCCTTGATAATTTCGAAACCCCTTAGTGATTAGAGTAGTGCCCACACATAGCAAGCAATACCTCAATCATAGTGAGGAAGATCGTGAAGAAAGATCATCAGCAAAAGGAGTTTCAGCATCAAAGATTCAGAGAAAGAGATCCAGGTTCAAATCTTGATAATACTCTGCGACAGAAAGGATACAAGGGTTAGAGATCTGAACGGAAGGAGTCATTTAATTCCGCTGCACCCAATGTAAGGTTTCTTAAACTTTATATGTGTTTATTTCATCGTTTTAGAAAGTTCATATTTAGGGTGTTAATCAACATACTTGTGAGTAGATCTAAGATCCTGGTAAAATAATTTCCAACAGTGTCATCATGCAAAATGGCAAGGTGTTTGCCTATGCTTCTCGACAATTGAAACCACACGAGAAGAATTACCCTACGCATGACCTAAAACTTACCGCGGTAATCTTTGTCTTGAAAATTTGGAGATGTTATTTGTATGGCGTAAAGTTTGAGTTATACTCAGATCATAAGAGCTTGAAGTATCTTTTTACTCAAATGGACTTGAACTTGAGGTAAAGAAGATGGGTTGAGTATATGGAAGACTACGATTTCACTTTGCAGTATCACCCCGGGAATGCTAATGTAGTAGTTGATGCACTAAGTAGAAAGCCTCATGGTACTTTGGCATGTTTGGCTCTTGAGGACTGGAAAAGGACAATCACAATGGGTGATTATAACTTGCAATACTATGAAGGAGAAGAAGTAGCTTGTATCTCTAACATAGTGGCTACACTAGTGCTACTTCAACAAGTTAAGAAACGTGAGTGGCAAGATGAAAAGCTAAGACTTATTTAGAACCGAATCCAAAATGGTGAGCAACTAGACGGGTGGACAGTTTATGGTGAAGGGTATCTATACCATATGGGAAGACTAGTTGTTGCAGATATCCCTGATCTTAGGGAGTCCATTTTGATTGAGGCCCATAGATCCAAATTTGTTGTACATCCTGGAAGTACAAAGATGTACCAAGATTTAAAGAGACAATGTTGGTGGGAAGGTATGAAAAGAGATGTGGCCAGCTTTGTAGCTAAGTGTATAGTTTGTCAGCAAGTAAAGGTTTAGCATCAGAGACCTTCAGGTTTACTTCAACCTTTGCCTATACCAGAATGGAAGTGGGACAAGATTACAATGGACTTTGTTACTGGGTTGCCATTGACACCTTTGAAGCATGACGTTGTTTGGGTGATTGTTGATCGTTTGACTAAGTCTGCTCATTTTATTCCAATCAGAAAGGATTACAAGCTTACCAGGCTAGCTCGACTTTATGTAGACAATATAGTTTGACTACATGGAGTGCCTTCAAGCATTGTTTCTAATAGAGATCCTCAATTTACATCAAGATTTTGGAAGGCATTACAACAAGCCTTATAAACTGAACTTCACTTTAGTACTGCCCATCATCCACAGACAGATGGACAGTCTGAGAGGGCCATACAGACTTTGGAAGACATGCTTCGCTCTTGTGTTTTGGATTTTGGAGGTAGCTGGGGAGAGCACTTGTCACTAGTGGAATTCACATAAAACAACACCTACCAAGCCAGTATAGGCATGGTTCCTTATGAGGCCTTATATGGGAGACCATGCAGATCGCCATTGTGTTGGGCAGAACCAGATGAGCATGTCACTATTGGACCCTAGATTATCACTAGTACCACTGAAAAGATTAAGGGAATCCAAGAAAGACTTATTAAGGTTGTTCAGAGTCGTCAAAAAAACTATGCCAATCTCCATCGACGGGAAGTTGAGTTTGATGTTGGTAATTATGTCTTCTTGAAAGTTACTCCTATTTGTGGCGTAACGAGATTTGGGGTGAAAGGTAAGCTAGCCCTGAGTTTGACCTTTTGAGGTTATTGAGAGGATTGGGGAGGTCGCTTACCGATTAAACTTACCAGGACAGTTGGGACATGTTTATAATGTGTTCCATGTGTCTATGTTGAGGAAGTATACTCCAGATCCGTCACATGTCATTGAGTATGCAGATATCCCTCTTCAGGAAGATGTAACTTATGAAGAACAACATGTCAAAATCTTGACAAGAGAGCTAAAAGTGTTAAGGAACAGAGAGATTCCAGTAGTCAAGGTCTTATGGAAAAACCACAGAGAAGACGAGGCTACTTGGGAGTTAGAGTCTGAGATGTGTATGAAGTATCCTCACTTGTTTAATTTTCAACTTGAGGTTGTACTTTGAAATTTCGAGACGAAATTTCTTTAAACAGAGAAGAATGTGAAGACTCGGTTTGACTGAGTCAAATCTTATGTATATAATAAATAAATAAATATAGTAATATATATGTACATATAAAATATGTATATAAATCAGACCCTCTCGTTCTCTTCCTCACTCACTCTCTCTTTTTCTCTCTCTTCAAACACAAAAGGGAAACCCACAAACTACCATCACCACCACTCTTCGGTGACCTACTTCTGGCCACCGACTAGCCCCACGCACTAGACCATTCGAACCCCCTAGTGCCGGTGAGCTCACCCCCCAAGCGGTGCCGCTTCTTTCACCGCCGTTAGCTCGGGATCGCAAGTCAAAGTTTGGCGGTTCAAACTTTGAACAGATATTTCGATCACCTCCATTGTTCGTTTGACGAGCTGTCTTCACCACTAGACTCAACTTGTCGAGGAGAACAGCTACACTAAGCTATTTTGCCCAACTCACTACTTTTTTCGACGACATTTTTGTAGCTCTGCCCCTTTTTGACAACTTTTTAGCGATATCGTGTACCGTTTTGACAAACAATTGGCATGGGTGGGACCTACTCGTTGAGATGGTCATTTTGATATATACTACCCCTATTTTCGGCGACGTTTCTGGTACACTAATTTTTACCGCCACTGATAGTTAATGTGCATCGCTTAGGTGAGGCTTCGAAACCCCAAATTTTAAATATAGTCATATTATATGTCGTTGGACTCAATTTTGAATGTAGAATGCGATGGTGATAATTATTTAACCATTTGATGGTATAGGTGAGAGTAATATCTAAGATTGGACTAAACAATAGGAGCTCGAGACTTGAGAGCTTAAGATCGTCTTTTGGACAAAATTTAATGACTTGGGAGAGGTAGAGACTCAATTTAATTTTTATATGTGTTGTATAACATTAGGCATATATATTCTAAAATTTTATGATTTGGTAATTGTTTGAAAAATTGAAAACATAACCTACACATTTTTCTGGATTGTTCTGGGGCACTGAGTGCCAAACATATTTTTGTGTACAAATATTTATGCAAGTTATAATTTTGGGTTTATCCAAAATATAGCTGTTATGCTGTCGAATTTTCTAGAAAATAAAAAGGAATATGTTCTTTTGTTATTCTTATTAATTGTATGCTTTGGTTATACTGATGAGAGTCATGTTGATCATGTTTGGTGCATATTGTTGTTTCACGACTCCGTGTCATCATAGGTAGATTAGGTATGCACTCACCTGTAGGTGAAAGACTTAGAATCTGTACAGGGAGTGAATAAAATCTGAGCCCCGTTATTATGGTGGATATCAAGTGCGACTACCCAATTTTGGATGTCATATTCTATGATTGGTATTGAGAGCTAGGGGTCTAGTGGACGGTGTGATATGCATTTGACGTTTGATTTGTGGTCTCTCTATTTTATTTATACATATTGATACTGGTGATGAGATATTTTATTTTTGCAAAGCTAACCACGCAGGTTTTTTTATTAAACCAAGGGTCATTTGACATTAGTTGTTTTCCTACTGGGCTTTATAAGCTCACCCCATATTGTCTCTCATTCCAGGAATTTAGTTTGATGCTAGCGGATCAGGATGGTACCGTTGAGAAAGAAAGTCGTTATGAGTTTAGTCTTATTCTACTCTCTAATCTTCCAATGAAACAGATTTCATATTTAAGCTAAAATAGATGGTCTGAATGACTTAAATTAGCTATGTACTAGTTAAAAATGATAAATGATGGATGCTAGATATTATTTTGGTATTTTATTGACTTATTAATCTATCTATTCGGTGATAACTGTGGGGATATTATTGTTTATTTATATTGATGAGTAGTCCTGATTTTGTTACTAATATTTTCTTATTAATATAAGAGTTAATCAATTACTTTTAAATTAGTATTTGGTAATATAATAATAGGATCATTTATAACCTTTATCTTCCTACAAGGGTCAAAGTGTGACCTTTGACCACCCAAGTTATGGATATTACAAATCTGCCACGGCCTAGAGCTCGGGTCGTGACATTAGTAGAACGAAATGAGTTGCATTCATTAAAAGTGTAAAAGAAAATATTTAAAATTCATTCAAGAAGGTTGAAGCTACGGTGCATGAATTAATGATTTAGAAATATGTTTGATTTTAGTTTGTGCGCTGAAGAGCAACATATTTTTAAGAAACGTTGCTTTTATATTTTTGTAAACTTTTTCTGGTTAATTTCACATATATCTTGCATGAGATATTGAACATTATAATTTTATTTTAATTTATTTATAACTTTTAGTACAGTGAGAAATAACTTTTATTATATTTTTAGAAAAAAGACAATAGTTGTTAATAGAATTTTTAACTGTTAATAACTATTTAGCAACAATATAAAAACATAAAAAAAATAATTGATGAACAATTAATAATTATAGATTCTTCAATATTTATCTTCTTCAAGGGTTTGCTTTTTTTTTTTTGTTGTTTTACGGTTGATTCTGTTTTCAAAGTGTTAGTATCAACCAAAATAATATCTTTTAAAACTAATCCCCTCCTTGGAGTAGATAAAAGTTGTTTAGTTGTTATTGTTGTGTTGTCGTCAAGTTGTTGCACAATTGAGTGACATGAGTTATGTTCACTTCCAGCTACTATCATATTATTACATACTATTGCTTAGGTAGCTACCAAAAAAGAATGTTATTCTATTGTTACTGTGTATGTAACACCCAAACTAGCATAGGCGTATTACGTGATTTTTAAACATGCTGTGCAGCTCGTTGCTAATCACGAGGTTTATAGAAAACGTAATTAATTAAAATTTTTGCTTTTTAATTAAACTTGTAAAATATTTATACAAAATACTCGGGATCCCGATTACAAAACCATTTACAAAAGTTTACTGTCTATACAAAATATTTGTCGCCTAGCGGCTAGTTACAAAAATAGCCTCGCTGTCCCGATGATCGTACGCTCCAGGCCTAACCGCCCCGACATGTACAATCTTCACCGGCTCGCTCACGGTCCATCAGCTCTAGCCTTGCCCTTACCTACACATAAACATAGCACTGTGAGTCGACAGACTCAGTAAGAAAAGCATAATAAAACTCATACATACATCCCGGTCATGATCAGACGCCCATACCCCTGACCATAACCCTAACTGCCGTGTCCAACACGGTACTGAGTCCCCCTAACTGCCGTGTCCAACACGGTACTGAGTTCTGAACGTTCATAGGGACGGTACTATTGACAAGTAACAGCCTAATCGGTCGAACCGGTCATACTCCGGCTGCTGGTCATACTCCAGCCTGTACCGACGTGTTACAGTATCAGCCTAATCGGTCGAACTGGTCATACTCCAGCTGCTGGTCATACTCCAGCCTGTACTCACATGATACATCAAATAGTACGGAACCACCAACCTAAGTATCAGCCTAATCGGTCGAACCGGTCATACTCCGGCTGCAGGTCATACTCCAGCCTATACCGACGTGACACAGTCGGATGGTTCGAAGACAACATACATATCTAATGTAATCTAACAGGCTTCCTACATGCACGCTAAACATGTAATCTACATATACATACTGTTATACTAATCTTACCTGGATTCCGAATTCAGGTGTGCCGGTCAACCTGACTGGAACTATCTGCGCGGCGAATTACAGGCTCCTAAACCATAAAAATCACAACACTATAAGTGATACGCTAAATCACTTTTCGGGGACTTAAACTAGGAACTAAAAGTTTCCCTATCGATAAAAAGCATGGCAATACCCCAAATAACATAAAAACGAGGAAATCTCGGGTTCCTAAAATTTCCCCAACCGGTAGACCGGTTCTGCAACCCCAATTCCAATTTTGAGAATTTCTGAACCCTCATCCGGAATTTCGGTTTGCACAACCGAAATTCCGGTTCCTCGCAGGAACTTTTCAAAAATTCACAACTCAATCAAATCCAACCCAAATCATACAAGACCTTCCAGACCTGTTCTATAGGACCCAAATAACAGTTCTAAAGCAACAAAACCACCCAGAACTCACAGAATCAAAAATCACCATTGGAGGTTCAAGATTGAGTTCAAAACTCAAAACTTGACTAATCCCTCCAAACAACCACTAAAACATGCATAATTCAACATCAATTAACACCAGAAAACCCTACCTAACCATAACAGCAACCATAGCAACGAAAATCAAGAATTTGCTTTGAAAACCAAACTTTTGAGCTAAAAATCACACAACTTAAACAAGATAGCAAGATTGCATTATAACCTAGTTAATCCATTCATTTTAGACATAATTAAGCTTCTGAAAACATAATCAAAAACCTAGCAACACTACAACCACAAAACTCAAAGCATGCAATGATCATACATTCACCAAAACTTCAAGAACTTAAAGAAAAGCTAAGGGAAACATACCAACAACTTGCTAATACCAAATCTGAACAAAGTGAGCTTGAAATCCAAGAAAAATGGCAAGAATCCTTGCTGCACAAGGAGGCTGAAAGAGGGAGGAAAAGAGAGAGCTTTTGAGAGTTTTTTTTTTGTAATTTTTTTCTAACTTAGAATTTTTTTTTTTTTTGGTAAAATGAAATAAAAGCTACTACTCACATAACCACTTCATTTCAACCAATAATAACATAAATAAACATATAAAACTCATTTACTAAGTCCACTAAAGGACAAAATATCATTGGGGCAAAAAGACCATTTTGCCCCTCCACACTAAAATCACATAAATAACACTAAAGGGGTATTTTTGGGAAATTCTAAATTCCCGGCCATTCCCGACATTCCCAATGTCTAATAAACCGTCCCAAACTACTAACATACTAAGTTGTGATTTTACTGAGCCAAACACCGAGTTCCATGTTACCGGGCACCGGAAATGCAAAATTATGAAAACTACTAACTGACATAAAATGCATCTCAGAATTCAATAATAACAGTATAAATAATTATTTAAATAGCTATAAATAATTTCGTAATTAAACATGATTAACTACTAATTTCCAAATTAAACTAAGCGGTCTTTACAACTATTCCCCCCTTAAAAGGATTTCGTCCCCAAAATCTAACCTGAATAACTCTGGATATTGAGCTCTCATATCTGATTCTAGTTCCCAGGTGGCTTCCTCCACCTTCTTTGTTTCTCCGAGAGAACTTTGACCAATGCTATGGTCTTATTCCGAAGGACTTTATCCTTTACGTCCGGGATCCGCACCGGTTGTTCTTCATATGACATATCCGTCGTTAGCTTCAAGGCTCTCATAACTGAGTATATGAGAGGGATCTGAAACGTATTTTCTCAACATCGAGACATGGAATACGTTGTGAACTGCTGATAGAGCTGGAGGCAATGCTAACCGGTATGCCACTTGACCTATCTTCTCGAGAATCTTGAAAGGTCCTGTAAATCTAGGGCATAACTTGCCTCTTTTCCCGAAACGTTTGATCCCCTTCATTTGAGACACTCGTAAAAACACATGGTCCCCTACTTGGAACTCAACATCTCTGCGTTTCGGATCTGCGCAACTCTTCTGTCTACTCTGTGAGACAAGCATTCTAGCTTTTATCTTCTCTATTACCTCATTGGTCCGCTGCACTGACTCCGGACCTAAGTATTTTCTCTCCCCTGTCTCATCCCAGTGGATGGGAGATCTGCACTTCCTACCGTATAACAGTTCATAGGGAGCCATCCCTATCGTACTCAGATAACTGTTGTTGTAAGAAAATTCTATCAACGGTAGATATTTATTCCAAGAGCCTTCAAAATCCATAACACAGGCTTGTAACATGTCCTCCAATATCTGAATTGTCCTTTCGGACAGATCATCTGTCTGAGGATGGAATGTTGTACTGAATTTCAGCTTTGTACCCATTGCTCGTTGCAAACTCTGCCAAAACTTGGAGGTGAATTTCGGATCCCTATCCGAAACTATAGACTTCGGTACCCCGTGAAGTCTTACAATCTCCCTGACATACAATTCTGCCAACTGATCCACTGTAAATGTTGTTCTAACCGGTAGAAAATGAGCAGATTTTGTGAATCGATCCACCACTACCCAGATGGAATCAAACAAACCCGTGGTTCTAGGTAACCCGACCACAAAATCCATCGTGATATCTTCCCACTTCCATTCGGGTAGGGTTAGAGGCTGCAACAACCCTGCTGGTCTTTGATGTTCAGCCTTAATCTGCTGACAAGTGAGGCATCTCGATACGAATTCTACCAAATTCTTCTTCATACCGCTCCACCAGAAGTACGGTTTAAGATCTTGGTACATCTTAGTGGTGCCGGGATGCAGAGAGTACGGGGTAGAATGAGCCTCCTCAAAGATCTCATTCCTGAGTTCCACACTACTCGGAACACAAACTCTAGCTTTATACAGAAGCATTCCGTTGTCTGACACTGAGAAATCCCTGGCTTGACCAGCCAAAACCTCATCTCTGATCTTCACTAACTCTGGATCAGTCATCTGAGCGGTTTTAATTCTTTCCAACAGATCAGATTGCAGCGTTAAGTTGTGAAGCTGACCTACCACGAACTCAATGCTGGATCTAACCATATCCTCTGCTAACTGAGGTGAGATCTGAACCATGCTAGCTACCTGCCTGGGACCCTTCCTGCTCAGGGCATCGGCCACTACATTGGCCTTCCCAGGGTGATAGAGAATCTCACAGTCGTAATCTTTCACTAATTCCAACCAACGCCTCTGTCTCATGTTCAAATCTTTCTGAATAAAGAAATACTTGAGACTTTTATGGTCGGTATAGATTTCACACCTTTCTCCGTAAAGGTAATGCCGCCAAATCTTCAATGCAAAAACCACCGCGGCCAACTCTAGATCATGAGTCGGGTATCGTTGTTCATAATCTTTTAACTGTCGGGAAGCATAAGCGATAACCCAATCGGCTTGCATCAACACACACCTAAGACCCTGTTTGGATGCATCGCAATAAACTACAAACTTCTCATTGTCTGAAGGCAAAGCTAGCACTGGAGTGGTAATCAACCTCCGTTTCAGCTCCTGAAAACTAGCTTCGCACTTGTCTGACCAGACGAACCGCTGATTCTTCTTTGTAAGTTCGGTTAAGGGCATTGAAATTTTTGAAAACCCTTCCACGAACCTACGATAGTACCCAGCTAAACCCAAGAAGCTTCTGATCTCTGTCACTGTCTTCGGTCTCGGCCAATCCCTGACGAATTCGATCTTCCCGGGATCCACCTTGATCCCATCTTTGCTCACAATGTGCCCTAAGAAGGACACCTGAGATAGCCAAAATTTGCATTTCTTGAACTTGGCATAAAGCTTGTGTTCCCGAAGTCGTTGCAGTACCATCTGAAGATGTAACTCATGCTCCTCTTCTGATTGAGAGTACACAAGGATGTCGTCGATAAACACAATCACACAGATATCGAGGAAATCCTTGAATACTCTATTCATCAAATCCATAAACGCTGCAGGAGCATTGGTTAGTCCAAACGACATAACCAGAAATTCATAATGTCCATACCTAGTACAGAAAGCCGTCTTCGGAATGTCCTCCTCTCGGATTCTCAACTGATGATAACTCGAGCGGAGATCAATCTTAGAAAAGACCGTCTTCCCCTGAAGTTGATCGAACAAATCATCGATCCTAGGTAATGGATATTTATTCTTCACTGTCAGCTTGTTCAACTCTCTGTAATCGATGCACATCCTCATAGTTCCATCTTTCTTCTTGACGAATAAAACCGGGGCTCCCCAGGGTGACACACTAGGCCGGATAAACCCTATGTCAAGCAACCCCTGGAGCTGAATCTTTAACTCCTTAAGTTCAGCTGGAGCCATTCTATATGGAGCCTTGGAAACCGGTTCCACCCCTGGTGCCAAATCTATCACGAAGTCAATCTCCCGCTGAGGTGGTAACACTGGAAGTTCTTCGGGAAAAACATCTAAAAATTCCCGAACCACCTTAATGTCCTCTGGCCGAATGGTATCTGGCCGAGTGGTGTCCACCACCACGGCCAGAAACCCTAAACAACCGCCATGCAATAATTCTTTAGCTGACATGGCCAAAATCACCGGGATCCGAGATCCCCGAACTGAACCAACAAACACAAATGGTTCGTCACTTTCCGGTTGGAAGATCACCATCTTCCTTTTGCAATCAATACTCGCCGAATATTTAGATAGGAAATCCATTCCTAAAATAATATCGAACTCTACTAGGCTCATCTCTATCAAGTCAGCACTTAACTCTCTACCATCTATCCTGATCGGCATAGACCTAATCCACCTTTTAGAGATAACCAACTCTCCGCCAGGTAATAGGGTTCCAAACCCTGATTCATATCTATCATACGGTCTATACAATTTACTAAAGATTCTGGCTGCCACATAAGAATGTGTAGCCCCAGAATCAAACAGTACTGAGTAATACGAGTTATTAACAGAAAGCTGACCTATTACAACTGAGGGGCTGGCATCTGCATCAGCCTGAGTGATGGCGAACACCCTAGCTGGAGTGGGTATCGCCGGAGCCCTCGGTGCCTCTGAGCGGAGCTGGGGACAATCCCTCTTGAAGTGTCCGGGCATGCCACAGTGAAAGCATCCCTGACCTTTGCATTCACCCCGATGGTGCCTTTTGCAGCTGGGGCACTCGGGATAGGAGAACCGGGTCTCTGCACCACTAGGACGACTACCTCTATTCTGGTTCCCCCAGAACCTCTTGTTCTGACTCGAGCCTCCGGATGCAGTGGATGCTCTCCTATTCTGGTCCATGGCCGAACCACTACTCCCCCTGCTAAAGCGTGATGCAGGAGGGGTAGGAGCCCTGCCACTCGCCGGAGTACTAGCCGACTCCGACATACACCCAACTGCGCCCTCAGCTCGCAGTGCCTTCTCCACCATCTCAGCATAGGTGGTCTTGTCGTCAGTGGTGATCATCAAATCATGTTTAATCTTCGCATTTAACCCGTCCAGGTACTTCTCTTTCTTGCTGAAGTCGGTTGGCACTATTCCCGAGGCTAACCTCGCCAACCGGTCGAACTGAGTAGTATACTCGGTCACGCTCATATTCTCTCGCTGGGTCAGGTGGGTGAACTCTTTCCTCTTGGCGCTTCTGACCGCCTCGTTATAATACTTGGCGTTGAAGAGTTCCTGGAACCTTTCCCAGGTCATGGTGGTGACGTCGTGAATCTGAGACACCATGTCCCACCAGACAAGAGCGTCTTCCTGGAACTGGAAGGTGGCACACACCACTCTGTCGTTCCCGGTGACACCCATAAAGTTCAGAATTTTGGTGATCACCGTCAGCCACTGTTCGGCCTTCATCACATCTGGACCTCCCAGAAAGACCGGAGGTGCTTGCTTCCGGAACCGTTCATACAAAGGTTCCATTCTGTTGGCCGCCACAACTATTTCGGCCTGAGCAGCAGGGGCGGGTGCCACTGGAACTACTGGCACAGGCACTGCAGGAGCACCCTGCTGCCTCAATCTCTGTATCTCGAGGTCTTGCTCTTCAATTATGGCTTGCATTTCAGCAAACCTAACCTCCCAATTCTGGGCTACGTGATCGGCTTGGGGAGCCTGGGCAGCCTGTGGCGGGTTCTCAACACCCCGACCACGAGCCCTGCCCCTAGGACCTCTACCTCGGCCCCTAGCTGGCGGGGGAAACTGAGCTCCCTGACCTTGATTCGACCCTACCGAATTGCCCTGGCTCCTGGTAGTCCGCCTGGCGTCCATCTAGTCGGAACCGCCTGCGAAACCAAGAGTTGGCATATCAGGTCGTATTCAAGGAGAGCTTACTAATGCCGCTTAATTTGGAAATTAAGAACGAAACATGCGCCTATTCTACTATCAGGCTACTAACATGCTTCCTATCAGGCTTTTCTTATTTCATAAAAATTAAATAAACTACTAAAGCAATAAAAGCTTACTGAACCGTAGAACGAACTAACTGCTGATGATGATTGTACATGTCGTGACGATCTTCGGAAGACAACCTGGCGTGCTCTGATACCAAATTGTAACACC
Source organism: Cannabis sativa (assembly GCF_029168945.1). Taxonomy (NCBI): domain Eukaryota; kingdom Viridiplantae; phylum Streptophyta; class Magnoliopsida; order Rosales; family Cannabaceae; genus Cannabis; species Cannabis sativa. The sequence goes on along the minus strand of NC_083601.1, from coordinate 10,084,707 downwards.
CTAACTAGCATAGGCGTATTACGTGATTTTTAAACATGTTGTGCAGCTCGTTGCTAATCAACGAGGTTTATGGAAAACGTGATTAATTAAAATTTTTGCTTTTTAATTAAACTTGTAAAATATTTATACAAAATACTCGGGATCCCGATTACAAAACCATTTACAAAAGTTTACTGTCTATACAAAATATTTGTCGCCTAGCGACTAGTTACAAAAATAGCCTCGCTGTCCCGATGATCGTACGCTCCAGGCCTAACCGCCCCGACATGTACAATCTTCACCGGCTCGCTCACGGTCCATCAGCTCTAGCCTTGCCCTTACCTACACATAAACATAGCACTGTGAGTCGACAGACTCAGTAAGGAAAGCATAATAATACTCATACATACATCCCGGTCATGATCAGACGCCCATACCCCTGACCATAACCCTTACTGATGTGTCCAACACGGTACTGAGTCCCCCTAACTGCCGTGTCTAACACGGTACTGAGTTCTGAACGTTCATAGGGACGGTACTATTGACAAGTAACAGCCTAATCGGTCGAACCGGTCATACTCCGGCTGCTGGTCATACTCCAGCCTGTACCGACGTGCTACAGTATCAGCCTAATCGGTCGAACTGGTCATCCTCCAGCTGCTGGTCATACTCCAACCTGTACCGACGTGATACGTCAAATAGTACGGAACCACCAACCTAAGTATCAGCCTAATCGGTCGAACCAGTCATACTCCAGCCTGTACCGACGTGACACAGTCGGATGGTTCGAAGCCAACATACATATCTAATGTAATCTAACAGGCTTCCTACATGCACGCTAAACATGTAATCTACATATGCATACTGTTATACTAATCTTACCTGGATTCCGAATTCAGGTGTGCCGGTCAACCTGACTGGAACTATCTACGCGGCGAATTACAGGCTCCTAAACCATAAAAATCACACTTCCCGGGGACTTAAACTAGGAACTAAAAGTTTCCCTATCGATAAAAAGCATGGCAATACCCCAAATAACATAAAAACGAGGAAATCTCGGGTTCCTAAAATTTCCCCAACTGGTAGACCGGTTCTGCAACCGGAATTCTGGTTCTGAGAATTTCTGAACCCTCATCCGGAATGCCAGTTACACAACCGGAATTCCGGTTCCTCGCAGAACTTTTCAAAAATTCACAACTCAATCAAATCCAACCCAAATCATACAAGACCTTCCAGACCTGTTCTATAGGACCCAAATAACAGTTCTAAAGCAACAAAACCACCCAGAACTCACAGAATCAAAAATCACCATTGGAGGTTCAAGATTGAGTTCAAAACTCAAAACTTGACTAATCCCTCCAAACAGCCACTAAAACATGCATAATTCAACATAATTCAACATCAATTAACACCAGAAAACCCTACCTAACCATAACAGCAACCATAGCAACGAAAATCAAGAATTTGCTTTGAAAACCAAACTTTTGAGCTAAAAATCACACAACTTAAACAAGATAGCAAGCATGCATTATAACCTAGTTAATCCATTCATTTTAGACATAATTAAGCTTCTGAAAACATAATCAAAAACCTAGCAACACTACAGCCACAAAACTCAAAGCATGCAATGATCATACATTCACCAAAACTTCAAGAACTTAAAGAAAAGCTAAGGGAAACATACCAACAACTTGCTAATACCAAATCTGAACAAAGTGAGCTTGAAATCCAAGAAAAATGGCAAGAATCCTTGCTGCACAAGGAGGCTGAAAGAGGGAGGAAAAGAGAGAGCTTTTGAGAGTTTTTTTTTTGTAATTTTTTTCTAACTTAGAATTTTTTTTTTTTTTTTTGGTAAAATGAAATAAAGCTACTACTCACATAACCACTTCATTTCAGCCAATAATAACATAAATAAACATATAAAATTCATTTACTAAGTCCACTAAAGGACAAAATATCATTGGGGCAAAAAGACCATTTTGCCCCTCCACACTAAAATCACATAAATAACACTAAAGGGGTATTTTTGGGAAATTCTAAATTCCCGGCCATTCCCGACATTCCCAATGTCTAATAAACCGTCCCAAACTACTAACATACTAAGTTGTGATTTTACTGAGCCAAACACCGAGTTCCATGTTACCGGGCACCGGAAATGCAAAATTATGAAAACAACTAACTGACATAAAATGCATCTCATAATTCAATAATAACAGTATATATAATTATTTAAATAGCTATAAATAATTTCATAATTAAACATGATTAACTGCTAATTTCCAAATTAAACTAAGCGGTCTTTACAGTGTAGTTGAATGTGTATCACACACAATGAATATCGTGTGAAATCAGTTTTCTTTGTTAATAACTTTATGTAAAATAGCAAATTTTTTATTATCCTTGATTTAGAGTGGTTGGTAACCTTCCTTCATTTGTATTTCAGTTGTTTTGAGTTGTTTCAGGATTGTAGCTAGTTCCTGTAATATTATTTGCAGTCATTCTTTTATTATTAATTCTTCACTTGATTTATAATCATTATAGTGCTTGTCGTCATCTCAATGACTATTGAAACAATATTAGTACTACTATTTATCATTACAGTAAACAAAATGTAAATAAATAAGTGAGAATAAATCTGTAATCACAAAATAAATAAGAATATATCTCACTCTTATGAATATAGTCAAACATCATTATCAATAAATAAAAAAAAACAAAGAACAAAGATTAATAAAGAGTCTTTACAATAGCCATATAACAATATAAGTAGCAATAGAAAAAACTAATAGATCATAACAAGAGAATTCTTAGATAACAAGAGAACAAGAATCACAGTAAAAACAGAGACAACAAGAGAATTAGAAATCGTAAATTATTAGACACAAATAATCATTCACAAACTAATAACCATCATTATAACATATTATCATTCATCAAATTACATATAATAATCACTAATAACCTACTAAGTTATCTAATCTGCTTGCGACTAAAATTGATGGATTGGTGCGTGATTTCTGGTGGGGCTCGGATAAGGGAAACCATGGTTTGTACCTAAAAGCCTGGGATAAACTTTGCCTCCCCAAGTCTTTAGGAGGTTTAGGATTCCGGAAATCTAAAGAAATGAACCAGGCTTTCCTCGCTAAATGGGGGTGGAACCTCCTAACAGGCAACCAATCTTTATGCTGTCGTATTCTTGAAGCCAAATACCTGAAGGGTAAGTCTTTTCTAGATTGTGATCCGAAGGCTTCAGACTCGTGGTTTTGGAAAAATGTGACTAAGTCCAGAACTATCATTTGTAAGGGTGCATGTAAACGTGTGGCTGATGGTCAGGAGACGAACATATGGTCTGACCCTTGGATTGCGCACCTAAAGGGATTTACTCCCACTCCAAATGGGCGGATTATGAATAGGGAGTCCAAGGTTGCTGAGTTACTTCAGACTAATGGCAGATGGAACATCTAAAAACTTAATAGTTACTTCGATCAGGAAACTGTCTCTGCTATCCTGAAAGGGGGTAGCCCAACCGGCACGGGCAAGGATATCTGGTTCTGGACTTTGGAAAGTAACGGCTGTTACTCCTGCAAATCAGCCTATAGAGCCCTGGCTGAGGATAGAGTGAGTCCAGGCGAGGTGGCCCCCTCTTTGTGGAATAAGCTGTGGAATAGTAAAATCCCTGAGAGACTCAAGTTTCTTTGGTGGTGTATTCTATCCAAAGCTCTTCCAATTCGCTCGGTAATAGGTAGGAGGTTCCCTATAGAGGATGAGTGCTGTCCCCTGTGTGGCACGGAAACTGAAACTATGGAGCATCTTTTCCTTTGTTATAATTTCGCCTTCCACCTATGGCGGTCCTCTCCTTGGGGTATTTTCCCTATTTTTGACACTGGTATACGAATGTGGGACTGGGTTAAATTCTTATGGGACCTAAGGAAAAAAGGTATAAATGAACATGAAGTTTTTCTTTTTGCATTGCTCATCATTGACAAGATATGGCGAACTCGGAATGAAAAGATACATAATAATTGTCCAGCTGATATTGTAAAATGTATTGATACCATTCGGTCTTCTTTTGCAGATCATCATGCTTACTTGCTCCCTTGCGCCATACCGTGCCCGAAGGAAGTTTGGCGCCCCCCGGGCAGGATTGGGTGAAGCTGAATTGCGATATCAGAGTGGGGTTGGATAGCATGTGTGCGGCTGTGGTTGCAAGGGATCACGTTGGCAAGGGATCTGGGTGGTTACTTCTAAGCTGGAATTCTCCAATGCTCTCTGTGGGGAAGCGATGGCGTGCTGTCTGGCCCTTCAGGAAGCTAAAGCTCGCGGTGTCAAGTTTCTTATTTTGGAGAGTGATTCGAGGGTGGTGATCAATGCTCTTAATGGAAAGGATTCCCGGTGGGAGATTGATAACTACGTCTCTTTTTGTAAAATCACCTCCCCTTTCTTTATTGGATGTATTTTTGAATTTGTTAGTAGACAATGTAATTTAATGGCCCATAATGTAGTCAAGTGGGCTTTTTCCCATCAGAGGTTCAGCTCTGGGCCTCTATCCTCTATGCCCGAAACTATATTTTGTAATGACCGCAAGGTCTGACTGTTTTTAATCTAATGTATGCACGCTTTTCTTAAAAAAGAAAAAGTAAATAAGAATAAGTAACATTTACCAGCTAATTAAAGAAGGAAAGAAAGAAAAAATAATACAAAAGAGAGACTAGTGAAGGAAGGATTAGATGCAGATTGTTTGTTTAGTCTGTATGTTTGAAAAAAAAAAAAAAAAAAAAAAACTTTTACATTTTTTTTTTGTTTACATTTTCTTACCAAGCTAAAAATATAAAATATGAGCTTAAAATACTTATTATATCGAAAAAAAAAACCATATATTTTGATTTAACATTTATAAACTATATAACAAATAATTCATTTACCGAACACATATAATATATATCAGTTTCATTGTAAATTATATTTGTCATATTTAATCTATATTAGATTATTTGTGAAATACTGTTTAAAAAAAAAAAAAGATTATTTGTGAAATAACAAATAGCACTATAACAGTGTGGTATATAAGGTGTCCAAAACACAATATAAGATATCTATGAAGTGATTTTTTTATTGGTAAACAAAAGTTTTCATTGATCTGAAAAAACTTTACAGACAAAATCCTTCATTACAATTATCTATAAATTATTAGCTCTTTCCATATTACATATTAATTAAATGTATATAACACATTGTGGTGTGGTAACTTCAGGAAATTTCATTAACTAACTACACACTAGCCAAATAGGTGTGGTACATATTGAATTGGTATGTAAGAATAAGAAAAAATGAACAAAAACGATTTATTAGAGGACGACCCCACAAAAGAAGGTGAAGAAGCCATTAACCATCCAAACCCTCTAGTCCAACAGATAAGGCAAAGATAGCCCCAAAACTTAACATCCATCACACAATTTTCCCTATCACACACACATATAACCCCTTTCACTCTTGACTTCATCCCCCCAAACACATAGTTGATACTTCATCCTCTGACCCCAGCACTACCTATGGCCACCATCACTGCCGCTTCAGCAGCTTCCACCTCATACTTCTTCGGAACCCGGATCCACAACCCTGCAGCCGGAGCCTCCTCTGGCTCCAGGTTCCAAGCCCGGTTCAGCTTACCATTCGGAAAGAAGAAGGCACCACCGCCTCCTCCTCCTCCTCCATCCAAGAAATTTTCTGGCAATTCTAGCGATGATCGCCTAGTGTGGTTCCCTGGGGCTGAGGCCCCAGAGTGGCTCGATGGCTCCATGATCGGGGACCGCGGTTTCGACCCTTTCGGGTTTGCCAAACCGGCCGAGTACTTACAGTACGATTATGATGGTTTGGACCAGAATTTGGCCAAGAACGTGGCTGGAGAGGTGATTGGTGTCAGGGTTGAGACCAATGATGTCAATCCGACGCCGTTTCAGCCATATTCTGAGGTGTTTGGAATACAGAGGTTTCGTGAGTGTGAGCTCATTCATGGAAGGTGGGCCATGTTGGGAGTTCTTGGGGCTCTTTCGGTTGAAGCTCTCACTGGTGTTGCATGGCAAGACGCTGGAAAGGTAATAGCTACTATATTTGCTTATTATTACAATTAGTCTATATATATTACCTTGGTTTAAATTAAGTTAAATCTGTTAAGACCTTTATATCGCTATTACGAGTCCCACTTATAATAATAATATGATCAATTTTTAGTGATGATTAATACAAATATTTCAAGAGAGATCAAACCTTAAAAATTACCCATTGAGGATGATTTTTTTTGGCGGCATATACGTGTATATTATGCCCTAATCGCGTCGTCTTGTGTAAATAATCCTCTAAAACCAAACCCCTGGCGCCACACTTTTTCCATCAGTCGTGTCTTCTTCTCAGTCATATAATATACAAATATATAAATAAAAAAGAAAAAAAAAAAGTGTGGTCCTTCATAATCATAATGATGACAAGGAAATAATCAGATTCCGACAAAAGATATTTCATTTTGCTTTTGATTTTATTTGTTTTCTATTTAGAACGTAGCTTAATTTATCCTTTTGCCCTTTAATTTTGTCCCGAAAAGTTAATGATAAAGATGCTTATTAGTTATTATGTACCTATATATGCCACTACATAATAAAATTAATGTAATAATAATAAATGAAATTTGTTCTATAATAGATTAGCTTGTACATATACATAGAAATCACTAATATGATCGTAAGAATATTTGCAATTAAGTTAATAATAGATTAATTAACATATTAATTTGAAAGAACAGGTGGAGTTGATTGAAGGATCATCGTACCTTGGTCAGCCACTTCCATTCTCATTGACAACATTGATATGGATAGAGGTGTTAGTAATCGGGTACATTGAGTTCCAGAGAAACGCAGAGCTTGACCCAGAGAAGAGGCTGTACCCAGGTGGCCAATTCTTTGACCCATTGGGCCTTGCTGCCAAAAGCCCAGAAGAGTTCGAGAGGCTTCAACTCGCTGAGATCAAACATTCTCGTCTTGCTATGATTGCCTTCCTCATTTTTGGGATTCAAGCCGCTGTTACAGGCAAAGGCCCTATTAGTTTCATAGCAACCTTTACTAAGTGATATATATATACATATTATGTATAAACAATTCCATTTTCTTTCCCGAATTCCCATTTTCCAACCAACAAAGTTACTACTCTCTCTCTCTCCCCTCTAATTCATTCATATCTTTTTCTACTTCAATCAAAAGTACGTAGTGCACTATATATTACATTACATTTTATATATATATGATTTTTCTGTATTTATGAAATATTTTTATTTATATGATTTTACTTATGTATAAACATATATATTATTGTTGGGCAGAACAGTTGTTTATACTTAAAAATCAATGATTAATTTCCAGTTCTATGAAATTTGAATCACGCCCTACTACCTACAAAAAAAATGATGTTGAGCTAAAAAAAAATTGGTAGGAATAATGCACATTTGGTAGCTAATATTCTTTTAGTTACTAAATTGTTTTGGTGGCTACTTCGTAGCTAAAACTCAATTGCTGAAAGTTTTTGCTACTAAGATAGTCTGTAGCAAATTTGCTACTAATAATTTTGTAGCGAAAAATATTGATTTTAGTATCAAAATAATTCTACTAAAAATTTTTTACTACTACATTTTGGTAGCAAATTAATTTAAAATTGGTAGCTCACCAAGTTTTTATAATTACAATAAATTTTATTATAAATTGCCATAATAATTTTACTACCAAAATTTGGCAGCAAATAGTAAATTAGTAGCAAATACAACTTTAATACTTAAAAATATAATAATTTTGCTACTGAATTCTATTACAAAATTAAATTTAAATTGAATTATATGTGATTTTCCAACTAAATTTATATTTAATATTTAATTGTAATTATTTTATTATTGCAAAATTTCTAATTATATATTTATAAAATTATTTAAAAAAAAAATATGTATTATTAAAATATCAAAACACACTTTATTAGAAAGGGACACGATTTTGTCCCGTTAATGTATTTAGGGGTATATATTTCGTGATGTACCCAGACCGTTAGATGGATAAGTTATGTATTTTGTAATAAAAAATTATTTAACTTAAAAAAGTAAAATTGACATGACCATCCATCAGTCATCACCCTCAACCGTCCTCCTCTCTTCCTCTTCCTTCTTCACTCGTCACCCTCTTCATTTTTTAGTTTTCTTTTAGATTAGGGCAAAATTCTTCAGTTTCCATTTTTCATTTTAGAATAGGCAAAACTCTCACTTTGTATTTTCATTTCGTGTACATACTATGAGGAAGGAAGTGTTAGTAGTTCATTGTGGTGTACATTGTTCGTGTTCCGACAATGGTCTGGTTCTCAGAATCATGGGTCTTGACGACTGTTTCTACAAGTAAGTTTCTCTAGTTCTTCTTTTCATATTTTTCGTTCTTCACTATGGGTAATCGAAAATCAAATCTTTTTTGAAGGAAATGTGGTGTAGTCCATTTTCGTGTACTCCATTGATACAAGTGCAGTTTGATTAAGTTGGTTTTTCTCTCAGTTATCGATAGCTCTATCTCTGGTAGTTACGATTTTGCTCTTGAGGTCTCTCTCTCTCTCTCTCTCTCTCTCTCTCTCTCTCTCTCTCTCTCTCTCTCTCTCTCTCTCTCTGTGTGTGTGTGCATGTGTTCTGAAGTGGTATTATACTGTAATTTTTTTGGTTAATCGTTTTAGTTTTCTTCGAATCTGTCATTTTTGATCTGGCTGCGATTCATTTTTTATTTTGATTTATGTATTTTTGGTGCAATGAAGACTTGCATTGTTTAATTTGACTGAAGAAATCTCTATTTGTTGAGTTGGTTGAATTTTTATTTTTTAGGGATTGAATAAATGGAATTGTGTTGACTCAATGATTTAAATTTATGGCTATTAATCAATATTTGCTTTAGTTTAGGAGAAACAAAAGTTTGGATTTTCAATCACTAAATTAAAAACTTAATTTTCATCTACATTTGGTCATGTATTTGTGGAAGCAAATGATTAGGAATTTCTATTTTAGGTTTAAATGAGGTTTATTTATCTCGAATTTTGGTGTGGAGTCATTTAGTACTACTAATTAGTAAAAAAATCTTATATTTATTGGAACAAGTATAAAAATTGGAAACTTGTTCTTCTTTTTTACTAGATATATGTAAATTAAGAATAATGATATATTGAAATTTTAGATTATTATAACTAGTGATTTCATTAAAGATTTAACATAGAAAACTACTTTATTTTGTTATGAAAGAGAAAATGTTAATTAGTTATAAAATATCTAAAAAAAACATACACAATAACCATTAAACACTATTTTATCTTCTTTGTTAGTGTTAGAAATAGAAAAAACTTGCTTGTTTAAGTGTATATTTGTCCTTAGGATTCTCCTAGTTGCTTCTCAATGAAAATTAGGTACATTAGTTATTCATTATCAAAATTATGTAAGAAACCGTTAATAATACACTACTACAAATATCAGAATTCGCGACGGTCCTAAAAACGATTCTTTTCGAGGACCGTCACTAAAAAAATTAAGTAACTATTTAAAACTGTTGGGAACAATTTAGTATTCTTGATGGTTTAAAATTGTAGTAAACAAAATAGGCGATATTTTTTAATAAAATGCGAACTTTTAAGAGAGCCATATACCCGACGGTTTTAAACCGTCAAGTATAAGGGCCCATTAAAAAATCGTCATTTATTTCTCGCCACATTTCTCACATACCCACCTACTTTTTTTCTGTTTCCCACATGCCCACCTATTTCTTCTCCATTTCCCATACCCTAAAACGAAAATCTTAACTCTCCAAAATCCCACCCATGCCTCCGCACCGTCCCCCTCCTCTCTCGTTGTCTTCCTCCCTCTCTCGATCTGGCTCCCTTTCTTCTCATTTCTCTCGTCCATCGATCTCGATCCACCCCTCCTCCCGTCGGTCTCCCTCTCCTCTCCATCGCATACGTCGGACGATTACCACCTCTCGTCAATGTCCTTTTCATCTCTGTCTCATACGTCAGACCACCACCACCTCCCGTCCATCTCTCTCTCTCTCTCTCTCTCTCTCTCTCTCTCTCTCTCTCTCTCTCTCTCTCTCTCTCTCTCTCTCTCTCTCTCTCTCTCTCTCTCTCTCTCTCTCTCTCTCTCTCTCTCTCTCTCTCTCTCTCTCTCTCTCTCTCTCTCTCTCTCTCTCTCTCTCTCTCTCCGAGCTTGGTATAAATATATTTATTTATATACTTTTTTATTTATTATATATATTTATTTTGTTATTGTATAAATTTAATAGTTAGTTGTTATTGTAATAAAATTAATCAGTTGTTTTATTTTAATTTAGGTAAAATTATAAAACTAATACAGGAAAAGAAATGGGAGAAAATACAAATTTTTAATATGTATTTTTTTTTCTTTTTTTTACATTCTGGATGGTTTAAAACCGTCGCCTATACCCTGTTATAGGCGACAGATTTAAACCGTTGGGAAGTCCACATTAGTGACAGTTTTTAACCGTCGCCTATTTTGCCCATTTTGTGACGGTCGTATAAGCGACGGTTATAGAAACTGACATGAATACTTTAAACGACTGTTTAAAAACATCGAGAAAAACTATTTTTGTAGTAGTAATAAGTAATAATAGATTAGTATACTCTTGTCATATGTGGAGCTTTTTCTTGCTTTTTTTGGGTTGAAAAATCTATTTTTTTCCAGCTCTGGTAAAGTAACTACCATGGTAGATTGACTAATATTGCTTGATATTAAAGCATTAGATTGACATTCTTCTTAGTAAAATATTTATCAATCTATAAAAAGTCTTGAAGTTACTTATCATATGTGTTTGTTGGTTGTCCATGTTGTGTTTCATGTCTAAATTCTAGGAATGCTTTTTGTTTTGTTTCATTTTTAAATATTAGAATTCTTTCAAAAGTAAATGACTTTCGTATTATTTTAAAGTACTTAATTGTGTAATAGGTAATAAGCATTAAAAATAAATATATGAGTTTTGAATGTTATGGAGGAGAAAGATCTCACCCTTACTTTATGTCTGTCTATGTGGTGGTGGTGTAACATATGAAAAGAGAAAGATCTCTCTTAATCTGTGTATTTAGTGCTCTAACATGAAAGGATAACTAGACTTTTAAATGTGATATGGTTTGGATCATGGTATTGTTACTTCTTTTGATTGGTGTTACTTTAAATCTTTAGAGTGATTGTTGTACATGAATGGTATTATTTGGTGCTCTTTCATAAAACATCTTATTTGATCCAAGATACATCTTCCTCAATATTAATAAGGGGAACTTGCATTTCTTTTTCACTGTATAAACATAAATTAAGAATAGGGATGGGATATATTAAAATTTTAGATTGATTACATTAAAGAACCAGTATAGTAAACTATTTTCTTATGTGCTGCTATAAAATAAAAGGATAACTAGGCTTTTAAATGTGATATGATTTTGGTGATGGTTGTGCTACTTCTTTTGAGTGGTGTTACTTGAAATTTTTAGAGTAATTGTTGTACATGAATGACATTATTTGGTGCTCTTACATGAAACATCTTATTTGATCCAAGATACATCTTTCGCAATAATAATAAGGGGAACTTGCACTTTTTTTTTCACTGCATAAACATAAATTAAGAATAGGGATGAGATATACTCAAATTTTAGATTGATTCAATTAAAGAACCAATATAGAAAATTGTTTTTTTTTTTTGTTGTATTTGGTGCTCTAACATGAAAGGATAACTAGGTTTTTAAATGTGATATGGTTTCGGTAATGGCTGTGCTACTTCTTTTGAGTGGTGTTACTTGAAATTTATAGGCTTCACCAAGTGAGGTACAATTCTTGAGTTCATACCAAGTTGTGTCTGATGGCTTGCTTGCCCAAGTTAGTGTTGGATATATTTTACTAGGATCTAGATTTACTACCATGTATGTTGTTTAACATCCTAATATGAATTTCTAAAACAATATAAATAAACACATAAAAGTTATGAGAAACCTTACAGTGGGTGCAGCGTAATTAAATGACTCATTCCGCTCAGATCTCTAACCCTTGTATCCTTTCTGTAGCAGAGTATCACCAAGATCTGAACCTGAATCTCTTTCTCTCCTTCTTGTTGATTGGATTCTTCACAGTCTTACATACTATGATTGAGGACCAACTTGATGTGTGTGGACACTTACTCAATCAGTAATGGCTGAAAAATATTTGTGAAGAAAGGCTTAGGTTTCGAATTGAAGAAGAAAGAAGAAGAAGGAAGAGGCCTCATCAAAAGCTAGGTTATTAGCTTTGGAGGCATTAGTTTGGATGAAGAGACCATAGCTATCCTTTTATACCATCTTCAATAGGGTTAGGGTTGAATTATTATGGATTAGAAAAGAATAAAATATTGGGCAAAAATAACTTGTTTGCCGTACACTTCAAAAGGTCAATCTCTAGTTACAATTTTGCCACTTTATTTCAATCACTTATTCTTCTTTTCAATAATACCATATTTTCCAATTCAAACCTATAAATGTCAAAACTATTTACTTAATAATTAAAATAATTATCAAATAAAATTGTCATTTATAATATTTATTAATTAAACTCCATAAAGTCTCTTAATTAACAAATAAGCCCCAAAACACTATTTTTTCACAATCAAGCCATAACATAGTGAAAAATTCATAAATTAGACATAGTATGTCTAATTTTAGAATTATAATTGATTAACTAAAATCAATTAACTGAGTCTTACAAGCAATTTGTCTCAACTAGTATGGAGACCATGGGCCTATATAACCGAGCTTCCAATAAGTAGATCTAGAATTTACAAAGTAAATTCACTAACTTATTAATTCCTCATTGCATCCACCATAGAACTTGGAATTGCACTCTCAGTCATATAGAACGCTCTATATGTTCCACGATATAGATACGCTATTAATTATCTATTATTATAATCCCAATAATCAATGATCCTCTATAAATGATCTACATTGCATAGGGATAAAATTACAGTTACACCCTTTCAATGTATTTTATCCTTAAAATACTTGGCCACCTATAAATGATATTTTAGTGAAATAATATAATCACTAAAATGAGATCTCAATCATTTATCTCTATTTACCAAGCTCGAAGGAAATCATCGTTTCACTTCAATAGAAGCTATAGATTCCATATCTATGTTTAGCGCTCCCACTCAATTGTACAATCGTGTTCCCAAAATGTACGTATCACCCTTACCAAAAAGTAGGCTTAACTAACAAATCAAAGATTACAAATAACACTCTTGAGATCGAACCTAATCATGTCAGGATTAAGATCATTTGATCTAGGATCAACTAGGTGATATTGAATTGAATCGATATTACGGTAAATTTATCATATCTAATCAAAGCTCAATATCGGTCCCTTCCAATGTATACTCCATACATCCGATACTGGTAAACTTTGCCAATGCCCTAGAAAGGACATAACACTTATCCAAGGTGTAAGTATACCTATTGTTGATTATCATGCCAGTCTAAATCCAGTGAACTAAACTTTTGAACATATAATCATGATTATATTCCATTGTGTTGACAACACTATAATCATGAACAAATACATATGTTCTGGACCTAATAGAACTTATAATCATGAAATAAATCATGTAAACCATGCAACATAAAATGATTTCTGATCTTTATTAATTAGTAAATCTGATTATATTGAAATGGGTTTTATTTAGGGCACAAAACCGAACAGTTAGGTCTATAAACTCGGTAGGAATTAAAATTACCAACATAATGTCTCATGTTGCTTTGCAAAGTGGTGGTTACGAGAGAATGCCATGTCAACTTTGAGATGTGTACAATAGGGTTGTCGGTGCCAAGCAAGAAGAAAAGATAGAGATGGACGATCAGAAGGGGCATTGGGATTTCTCAATTGTCTCTCGGAGAAGTATCCAAATCTCTTCATTGTCTATCACGTGGATGTGTGGACTATGTGGCTTTCGGAGATGTACTAGGGTTTGATACAACTTACATGACAAATGAATACAATAAGCCTCTCACTGTTCTCATTAGTGTCAACTACCATTTTAACACATGCATTTTGGGTTTGCTCTACTCCTCCACGAGAAGCTTGCATCCTATTCTTGGCTACTTAAAAAAATTCTTGAATGCCATGAACATAAGAAGCCAAATGTCGTAGCTATTGACCAAGATGTGTCCATGAAACAAGCCATCATGGAACACATGCCAGATGTTACACACCATCTATGCTCTTGGCATCTCAATACAAATGCTTCCAAAAAGGTTAAAGATACGATCTTCTTAAAAAATTTAAAGATATGATGTACAACTACTACACGGAGGAAGAATTTGAAGCAAAATGGTTAGATGTCATCGATAGGCTTCAACTAACAGATAATGAATGGTGCCAAACACATTTGATAAAAGAAAACAGTGGGCAGAAACTTATTTAAGGGGTTCATTCGTCGCAAGAATCAGAACTACACAACGTTACGAATCGATCAACTCCGCTCTAAAAAAGTTTTTAGAGAAGAATTATTGCTTGCGTGAATTTGTCACAACAAAAGATATGACAGTCTCAAAGCTAAGACACAATGAGACTGCAAATGACTTTAAAAGCAAATGCACTCGACCTCACCCACCGAATCCTACGTGCTTGACCACATACTATAACCAATGTGTTGAATTCTACACAAGAAATATGTACCACAAGGTTGTTGAGCAGCTTGATTTGGAGAATAATTATTTTGTCTTAGGTCAAGAGGACGAAGGAGAGTGGCAGATATTCAATATTGGAAAGTTTTAGCATCCGGAAGTACAGTACCAAGTTCATTACTCTGAAGGCCAACGAGCACTACAATGTAGCTACATGCTATATGAAAGTCAGGGGTACCCTTGTAGATATTTATGGGATAGAATGAAAAGATTAAACATTAGAAGAATTCCTAATACTCTTTTCATGAAGCAATGGAGGAAAATTGCAGAGATAAATCTCCACCTACATTTTAACCAGCCAGTACCACAACAACAACACATTTATGAGATGCTTAGGTTTGGCTCCCTCACCTCACTAACTTATAACTTCAAAATTAAAGAATTCGTACAACCATGCAAAGGAAGAGATTGAACGACTAAAACTAATGTTTAAGGAAGAATTTAAGTTGAGCTTCGATCCAAAAGGAGAGACGCCACAACGTGGAAGATATCATAAGAACCCTAACATTATTAAAGACCCAAAAGTTGTGAGAACCAAAGGTACAAGAAATACAAGGGAAGGACCAAACGGGGAGCAATACCCAAGAAACTCAAGACATTGTTGCATTTGTCGCTCATCAACCCATGATTATCGTCAGTGCCCAAACCGTCAACAGAGTAATGGATCTCAAGGGCCACAATCTACCAACAATCAAGCCAGATCTGACTCATTCAATGACCACACCAATTCGTATTTCTTGAAACTGTTTGCCTCAACACAAGTGTCATACTACAGTAAATCATATTACTAGCTCTTTTTCCATTAATGTCTTAATTTTTATGACACTAATCACTGCTTCAAAAATCTTAAAATTATTATTGATGAACAACTAAATTATTTTAGATAAAAAAAAAAATCAATCTTAGAAGGTGAAAAAAAATATTTCTATGATAATTTTTAATCTAAAACCTAATTAAAATAAAATAAATATACCAATATAAAACAACACATAATTTCATAAGTTTTAAGAAATTTTTCTTATTAATGTACTACGAAACATAAAGGCACGTACTAGGTACGTGATATTTTGTACACTAGTTTTACTAAACACCATGCAAAAACTATAAATGTACTTGGTACGTGATATAATGTACTCCACTACCATCGCACAAATACATAAAAGATATGAAAGAAAGAAAAGACAAAAATAACCCCAGTCTTATAACATGGACCCACCGTCTACAGTACTTTTGTACTATTAACTATCACAAATAGTATTTTTTTTAAAAAAAATCACAAATAGTATCTTGATTATACCTTTTTGTACTTTTTTATTTTTTAATTAAAAAATAAAATTGAACGATGAAGAAACCTACAACCATCGGTTGTCAAATAAATAAAAAAATTACAAAAAATAAGAAAAAGGTTAAAAGTATGTAAGACCCACCATTCCATTTAACGAATTACATTCTGTAACTTTTTAAATTGGACATAAAATTAGCTGCATATATACGTAAATTGGACATAAAAGTATGTTACGAATATTGTAACATGAGGAGTACTAAAGAGACTCTCTATTAACTCTCACCATAGTTGAATGACAAATGTCAAATTTTTAGATTGACTTGTTTGTACTTATTAATTAACCACTATCTTACCATCTTATTACAATTATACCATTTTAATAAAGTTAATACAATAATTACTATTCCACTAATTTCTAATTTTATATAGGAAAGAAAAGTTATCTTTTAATCTTCTCATCTTCATGGATATTTTTTAGTATAAAAATAGCAAACTCTTCTTCAATGATATAAAATAGATAATCACTATTCCTTTTTATCTTTTTTCAATATATGTATTACCTCTTAAATATTATTTAATGCTAATTTCTTTTTATAATTTTTCAGTTCAAGCTCCGTAGAGAAGTATTCCCCCCTAATAAAAAAAAAGTAAGTATTATTTATGTTATATATTATATAAGTTGACATATATATATATACTAGTAAAAAATTACGTGCGAGGCACGTATACTAAATTTTATGCTAGTTTTTTTCAACGTTATTAAAAAGTGATACAATTAAAAATTAAAAAAAATATATTATTAGTTATTAGGTTCAACATCATTACCCTGTGTTCATTTTTAAGGAAAAAAAAAATATTTATGAAATAATAATTTGTTGCAACGCGAGTACATGCAAAATTCAGAAAATATAGCATTTATTAGTAGAGTATTGACAATTTCAACAGTAAATTAACTGATTGTATACTTTTTCGTCTGTTAACATTAAGCTTTTGATATTTGAGTGGTGAACTCTTATTTGTCCGCTTTTCAAATTTTTCTAACACTCTCATTTTATTCTTCCAACTTTCTGTAGTTGGAGTGATATCCTTAATTATTGTATATAGTATAGTCATTTATTCACCTGTTTTCAAATAAAACAATAGATATACAAAATAAAATTAAATATAACTAAGCTCATATTAAAATCAATCTCACCTTTCAATATAGTAAAAGTTTTTTAAATTGATTCATTCTCACTTAATAATAATTGTGACAGACCTAACGAATAATAATATTATGTTACCTAATAACAAAATAGGAATCCACCAAACAACATTATGAAAATTTATTCCCGGTATAATTATATAAACCTATTACTCATTGAAGTCTATAAGAAACTCGAAAAAGCTCACAATACGAAATTTCACATCAAAAATCTAAAAATGATCAACAATGTAGCAGGAATAATAATACAATAACCAAAATTGCCTAGTCATATACAATCTTAAAACTTAAAAGAGTGGCATTATTCATTCAAGTTTCGACTAAGTGTTTCTGAGTTTGAGTTATAATATTGTGTCCTGTAAATGGTTATAAATTCAGAGTAAGTAAGTTGTGTGTGGCAGCTGGTTAAAGAAGCCAAAATTGAGGTTTATGATTAGAAAGTAGAAGCACCGCTAGAACTTTCCTTTGTTTGAAGTAATAGTATAATAACTAATATTTTTTATTACATATTAATAATTAATTCAAGATGAACTTTTCAAAGTATTTTTGAAACATCGTGGGATATATAAATGCAATACTTTTGCATCTTTAGCAATATATATATAATATATAAATAGTAGTAAATTCTTATTTAATTTTTAATTATATCATGACATAAAATTTAATATATAGCTTTTTACTTACCATGCATGGTCGACACCTCAATTGAATAGAGTCCTATTCAATTAGTTTCTATTTTTCGTGTCTTGATTTCAGATTATAAGAAATTATTATTTTTCTTTGGACCTTGACCACTTAATCTGTGATCGTATAGTTTTAGAATAAAATTCTTATATGATCGTAGATGTATATTTATGGTATTGTTTATTAATAATTAAGATATCAAATTAAATATTTTAAACCATAAATTTCTCATAAACCATTTTATTTTTATTAATAAATCATTTTATTTTTAATATAAATATACATCTACGATCATAAACTATATTCGGTTCCCTACTCATCCTTTCAACCTCAATTATCTCTTTGTGATTTACAACCAATTTTGTCATTTTTTTCACCAACAAAATTAAATTTATTTAAAAATCCACCCCATATATATCTATTATCAAACTATACATATATATACAAAGGCTTGATTAGTTTAAAATTCAAAAAAGTTTTATGTTTCTGAAACTTTAAAAGATGAGTCCACACGAAAATTTTTGATTGGTTGGTAGTTTTAAAAATCTGTTTGGTTTGGTTTTGTTTTTACTTTTTAATTTTTAAAATTGTATTTTCAAAATTAATAAACTATTTTATTTTTATTAATAAATCATTTTATTTTTAATATAAATAAAAAGCACCCATGATTTTTTCATAAATCAAGAATTCTGTTATATAGGCATACTTTATATAGAATATAAATAATTATATAATATTCTTCGCTTTTATTTATTTATATATATCACAATTGGTATTCTTTTTTTTTTTTCCTCTCTCAATGCGATTCTTTGAGTGTGTTTACTGAGAATATTTAATGCTTAATAATCTCTTCTCATTCTTTCTTAGTTTACTATGATTTTGAACTACATTTGTGTTTTTGCCACTTTTTCTATTCATTGTGATCTTGAACCACAATGAATTATTCTAAATAATATAAATAAAATGAACGATTATTTTTTTTTATATATATATTTTTAATTTCTAGAGTTATAGTTGTGATTATATATAAAGTTGAAATATGCTAAATATCAATTCAAATATTAATAGGATTTGTTTTATTATTATTTTATTATATATAAATAATATTTTATTATTTTATTAAATAAAAATAAAAAGTCACTCATAAATTTCTCATAAACCAAGAATTTCAGTTATATAGGCACACTTTATATAGAATCAGGCCCGGCCCTGGGCATAGGCGGGCTAGGCCTGTGCCTAGGGCCCACCTATCTCAGGGGCCCAAAAAAAAATATTTACCTTTTAAAATTATACCATTTTTTTTTACTGATTTTGAAAAATACCATATTTTTTCTAAATAAGGGCCCAAAATAATTTTTTTTTCTATGGCCCACTAAAAGTCAGGGCCGGCCCTGTATAGAATAGATATATTTTTGAAAAAATACGTATTAAAACATATTTTTACTTAATACTCACAATGTATTTGAATCATATATGAAAGATGATATATATATATTTAAATATCTTATTAAATATAATAAATAATGGTACGAATTTTATATATTTTTTCTGAAATTACTCTTTTGTCACAGGTATTGAATCATTTATGTATACTAACAATTGACTACCTTCAAATAGACAAGAATAATTAGTAAGTATTTCTCTATCACTTCAGGATACTTATGTCTTATCTATTTATCTTTCGATAATTTTCTTATTATTTTGAATAAATTTAAATTGGCAAATAAATGTATAAATGTTATTTTGACTCCTATTTTTTTTAAGTTTTGACTCTTATTTTATTCAGCATACAAACATATATTGTGCTCATTATTTATGTTTAACAAGAATAATTCAGCTACATAGTGTATTAATTTCATTAAGATGACATAATTGTAATAAGATGGTAAGATTATGGTTAATTAATAGGTACAAATAAATCAATCTAAAAATTTAACTTTTATCATTCAATTATAAAAAAAGTGCAAGAGAGAGTACAAAATAGAGTCTCATTAACCCTCCTCATTTTATTATGTTCTTCTTGTATTATTTTTGTATTATTTTATAATTAAGTTATAGTTTATCTTGATTTCTTTAATTGTTATAAAATCTATTAATAGTGTCTTTCCTTATAAAAATTGTGGTATTAGATTATGGTTACATGCCTATACAACAATAACATTGGTATTAGCACTCTGCACGAAAATTATAGGCTGACCTCAAAGTTAGGTGCTAGATAGAGTTGGTTTCCAAATCTCTTAAAATAAAATAAATAAAAAAGAGGGTCCCATATAGGCATATCCTCTTTCCACATAAATCTTGTTTTGACAATATTAGCAACCATAACAATTATAATTAAAAATAATGAAAGAAAGAGGGGAAAAAACATCATAAATTCTTGGTGCTCGATTGTTTTCAGAGAAACATTGCATGTGGGTATGAGGTCAATTTCATCACGAACTCAAAATTGTGTTGTGTTCTCTTTCCGAGAGCTACGCTGAAAAACTATTTTTTTTGGTCAAAAAAAAAATGGAGATTATTATAGAAGGAAGTTAGAAAATACCAAAAAATAAAACTGCAAGTATTCAAATTAAGTAAGAACACCCATTTACAGAATCGTAAATATTCACCTAATCTAGCAAAATCTCATGATAATAAAACCATTAATAGTGTAAATAGCAAACAAATAAAAAACACACAAAATTATAATGGTTAAGTCAAAGTTTAGTTTGCTTATTCTACTTTTAAAATGTAGATTGTGATTAGTTTCATTCGGATTGAATTCCTATTTTATATAAAAAGTAAGTGATCCTTTAGTTTACATAACGCGTTAGACAAGGCCATTATAATATTAATCATTTAATTAAGATAAAAAAAAAGTTTATAAAATAAATAATAGAACAATCTTGACCGTTCTTATTTAATATCCAAACAGGTGCGACTAATGAACTCGTACATTGGAAATCCAAATTCTTGAGTAACACATAAACTCGCGAGCTCTCTGGTGCTACTCACATATAAGGTCTTTGGACACTTCAAAATACAAAAATACCTCTCAGGATTTTTATTGATACGTGAACCTTTCAAGTTTTATAAAATAAAATGCATGTGACTATGTCGGTCACATATTGAGCATTCATGTACTAATAATATTGAACTTGCGGGTTCTAGACGAGTTGTTGCATACATTAGTCATTCAGACCTGATGCTTGTAAAGATGCAGTCTTTACATCAGGCGTAGGGGAGAAATATTTGGTCATTGCATAAAATTGATATATGTGCAACTTTGCTAACTTCACTCTATGTCCTACTTTTACTTTACTATGCTATGTATAGTGTGCGACTAAACCCTATCTCTGTTGCACCTTCTCGCAAATTGTGATCATGGCGTCATAATTTTTTATTGGGAACTAAAATCCAGGTGTCAATTGCAAACGAGATTGTACTATTTCTAGGCAAAAATTCAATCTATAATTAATTAGTTTTTTAAAAGAAAATTACTACAAATCCATTTCTTATGAAAAAGTTTTTTTTTAAGGAATTTTTTTTTTTAAAAGCAATGAATATATTATTGAAGAAAAAATTAGAGTTCAACGGCCTAATAACCAGAAACTAATTATCACAAAGACACAAAGGGAGATTGTCCAATTAAATAAATTGTTCATCCACCTGAAGAGCATGATCCGATAATCCATGTGCAGTTATATTGGTCGTCCGACAAATATAAATTTGGGACACTCTTAAAAATTTAGATAACAAACTTGTCAAATCCTCTAATAATGATCTAAGATCACTCACAAATAAATGCCTTTTATTAAAAGTAGTAGACACAAGTGCAAGATAATCTATTTCAATTACGTGAGTAGTAAAACCTAATGAAAGAATCCAATTCAAATAGATTCTACTTGAACCACATGAAAGCTTCCAAATATTGGTTTTGAAAGGAAAAAAATATTGTTAATTTTCTTTTTATATAAGGAATGAAGAGATTTGACCAAGTAGTTCGTATTATGCTACTAATTATATATATAATGAAACACGTAATGTGAGATTAGAAAAAGCTTCTTAAGATTAATTAGGATTTGTTAGAACTGATTTGAAGGGATTTGATTGGCTGCAACAAGTGTGGTGCAAGTTACAATCCTAAGAACTCAAATTTGGCTTCAACATGGTGGATTGTGTTCCATTGTGTTTTTGGACATGATTTCTTGATGAAATATGTTGGTTATATTGTGTTTAGAAGTTTTGGACAGTTTGAAAAGGTTTCAGTTAGAATCGGGAGGAAAAAATATGTTTGTTTCTTATTGCAAAAACGGTCTACCGCTTTTACAAGGGGTAGTAATTCGATCTGCCGTTTTTGGTAATTTTGGGATGATTAAAATTGTATTTTGGCCATAACTTTTCACTCGGGTGTCTGTTTTAGATGTTCTATATACTGTTTCAAAGCTTGCGACGAGCTATATAGTATGATATATATTTCATAGCCAAAATATAAATTTTATTTTAGGGTATTTTAACCACGTAGTGCAGTAGAAAACCCTAGATTCTTTTCGAGAATCAGGAAGTGTTCTGGAGCAAACTCTTATCGACTCTTTTATGAACGTGACTTAGGGCCTTCGACCATTAGTAGTTATTTCTATTCAGGTTCACTGACACGCTTGGAATTATAATTGAGGTAAGAATAGTATAACACACATATATATGTACATGTTTATATTGCCAGATATATGACATATTCAGTTATAGTGATAGTTGATGTACAAAAGTATGCATCTACACATCGTGATTATATGTGTTTGGTAATTCAAGAAGTATGGACTAGTGCTACCACATCAATATGACTAGAGTGTTGAGTATAGGTTAGTATTATAATTGGTTATACCTTTGGATAGTACGAGTTGATGTTATCATGGCGGCACAACTATGGTGTCAGGTTGATATTATGGTCAATTGTACTTATGGTATGGATTGATGCTATCATTGAGATATAACTATAGTGTTGGGCTAATATTATGGTGAATCATACTGTGAAGAACGTTCAAGACTTATATGCGTTTGATGTAGATTATGACTTGATGATGGGTGTATGGCCACCTGATCACTGGTCGGGTATATGTTATGTTATAAGCTTTTCTTACTGAGTCTGTCGGTTATTTTCTCATATTTATGCGCATCTTAACTTTTGAAAAAAATTTAGAGGACCTGAATAAATATAAGGTTTAGGGTTTATTCGCTTAAGTACATTGTTATATAGTAAATATATTTTAATACATGAAAGGTAATATTCGACTCATAATGAAGACATATCGCTATGATTCGTGTGTTTATTATATAATTAAGAATGTTGGTTTTGAAAGTTTTAGTCGAAATGCTGACCAAGTGGGAGAATATTATAATATTTTTATTTATGGAATAAAATAAAGAATTGATTTTGTGATAAATGAATATTTTATATTCATTGAATCTGGACAAAATTAATCACGTAATATTCTATATATGATCAGATTTCAATATTCATTGCCTGATTTGATTTCTTAAATTAATTGTCAAAATATTCTGACAATTAATGTGGCACAGATACTGATAGAGTATCTCACATATAATATAGGGTCTTGGTCCTCGAGCTCTTCACTCATTCGGCTCAAAATACCAAAATTCTATCTAAAGAGAGTTAAGAGAGCGAGGAAGCCCGAATTCCCATACCAAAACTATTGCAGGGATTGAAGCTCAAACATTAATAGCTGAAGGTATTTCGATCATTTCATTGCATATATAATTTTAATATATTTACAGTTTATTACGCAGTATATATTGTTTATCTATACTTTAAATTCATATTATATTATGGTCTAACAAGATTGTCATAGCGTCATTCTTATCCCTCTTTCAAAAATATATATATAATATCAACTTATTATATACCATATAAAATGCATATGAACTTATTATATACCATATAAAATGCGTATTCAAACAAATCAACGATTTGTATGGATTTGTTTGACTTGTCAAAAGTCATCGATATTGATTCCTCAGTACTATCATATATAATTATTAATTCTGTGATCCAAAATTGTATTTTGTTTTCGTATTTGAATTATTTAAATTTTTCTATAGTTATGGGTAAATTAAATAACTCTAATCTCTTTTGTAAAAAAAAAAATAATAATAATAATAAAAATATAATCTCTTTCATATTTATTTAATTTCATTACATATATATATTCACAACCGAAAAGAAAAAAAAATAGTTGGCATACTGCTTTCAAGCTTTTTTTCTTCTTCTTAATTTATGTTAATTTATTGTCTTACTTCAACTACATCATCATCATCATTATGATCACTATCATTATTGTCTATATATATAACTTAATAAATTCATCAACCTTCTTCAGAGTCTAATTATCGTATACTCTTATAGAGAAGAAATAAATAAATAAATAAATATTTTTTTTTGAATTAAGCGTTTATATATTATAAAATTGTCTATTTTTCAATTTCATATATAAATGTCGTGAAAAATGAAATACATCTTCTTCAAGTCTACTATGTATTGATTAAAAAAAAAAAGAAAAGTCTAATATGTACTCCATTTCAAAATATATACTATCTACTATTTTTTTTTAGTGAAAATTCAATTTAATTATTTGATACAAATACACTTAACAACATTTAATAGATACTAATTAAAGTATGCTTTTAATTCTCTCTAACTCAAAACTGGAAGTCGTAAGGAACGATACCGATATCTAATAAGATCTAATCCTACCAAAATCTGGATTTGTGTTTCAACAAATTAATTTCATCAAATCAACTCTACGTATGTGGCTGAAATTGAGAAATAGTAAAGGAAATTCGTGTCTTATTAAATGTAGAATCTGAATATTACCGAAGGAGAAAATTATTGTATTGATCTTTTTGATTGATGCCAAAGTTTTTTATTTGTGAGGGGTTCAAGAGCAGTCGTCTAAGGGTGGTTCGGTTTGGCTCAACTACGTTCTCCGTTTCAGATTTTTATTTTCATTTATTAATTTACTATTATTAGTTTAATTCCAATTAATGTTTTTATGGGGTTAGAATTATAAGGAGTTCATTCCTTAATTAATTTTAATGTTGTGATCGTGTTTATGTGTTAAAACTAATTTAGTTTTTCCATTAGTCTTGTCTTTTGACATGGTTCTTTAGTCTTGTCTTTTGACATGATTTTTTAGTCTTTTTCCTTTAATTTTTTTTGGTTCGAGTCTTGTCTTTTGACATGAGTTGTGTAGTTTAGAATCATCATAGTGCTATGGTAGAAGCATTCAAGAATGGAAAGATTGGATGTCTTCAACCCAAAATTATTGAGATAATAGGCATTAAAGAAGCATTGAGTTGGATTGCAACTCATTCGTGAGATAGAGTCATGTTGGAAACAGATAGCTTGGTGTGTGTCCAAGCGATTCAGAGTGGTATTTTATGTTAGATAAATTAACAATTAACCCAAGATCTATTTGTATATAACATAGAACACAATAATAAGATATAATAATTAGGTATGTGTACCTGATTGATCCATAACAATTATCTCAGTTTGATCCACAGCAGTTACTCCAATTCAATAGTGCAATACTATCAACTAAGTCTTCCTCCCTAGATCTCTAAATCAGAAGCAGTTTATTTTTTTTATCTGATTATCAAAAGTATACAATTGTGATGAGACAATATGTATTTATAGAGTTAGGGAGGGGACTTAGCTACAAAACCCTAGTTGGGCTGGGCCTGCTCATCAAAGGCTTCAGTCAACTAGAAAAGCCCACACTTCTGCTTCACCTAGACTTTACACACAGATGCTAAGCCCATTAACAATTGATCACCAACAACATGGGCTAACACAGCAAAGAACTATCCAATCAACCCAAGTTTTAATAAAACCAATAAAATTTAATGTAAGCCCAAATAAAAGTCTAACATTTTATGCCTTCACAATTTGTGTTTTGTAAAACGATCTGCAAATAAGTTAGCTCATTGCTTGGCAAGAGACTCTTGTTTCTCTACAGGTCGTGTGCTTCAGTTGGATGACTGTTTCATTGAAGTGCGTGTTAGAAAAATTAATATAAACTCCAAGATCAATTTGTATATAACATAGAACACAATAATAATATATAATAATTAGGTATGCGTACCTGATTGATCCATAGCAATTACATCAATTTCATTCATAACAATTACTTCAATTTGATAGTACAATACTATCTACTAAGTCTTCCTTCCTAGATCTCTAAATCAGAAGCAATCTATTTATCTGATTATTAAAAGGTATACAATTGTGATGAGACAATATGTATATATAGAGTTAGGGAGGGGACTTAGCTACATAACCCTAGTTGGACTGGGCCTGCTCATCAAAGGATTCAGTTAACTAGAAAAGCCCACACTTCTGCTTCACCTAGACTTTACACACAGATGCTAAGCCCATTAATAATTGATCACCAACAACATGGGCTAACACAGCAAAGAACTATCCAATCAACCCAAGTTTTAATAAAACCAATAAAATTTAATGTAAGCCCAAATAAAAGTCTAACATTCTTCCACTTGGGCTACATTAATTGTAATACATATATATATTATATATCAAAATAATTTTGTTTGAAAACGACTAATGGGTTGAACAACAGGAAAACGTTTGTGGCCACTTTAAAAATGATAGTTCTCTGATAGCATCTCAACATATCGGTTCAATTTAATCTTTGATAATGAACTATGACAGTCATATTATTTTTAACTCAACAAAAGACATTCATAATCACAAATACCAAAGTATTAAATCGACATGGTCAATAAGTCTAGTAGTGTGGTAAGGAATTATGTTCAACATGTGATCAATTCAAAATAACATAATATCCTTATCAGTCCTCAATTTCATTGATACCGTGATGCTTAATAAATAAGCTAGTGAAATTAAACATACACTACTTAATAAATAAGTAAGTGTCACTAAACTTGCTTAAAAAATTAAGCCAACAAAATATCATTGTCATTTAGTAAATATACTTAAAATACAATGATCACAACAAGATATGAACTACATGCTTTCAATTCAATTATTCTCGAGAATATAACAAAGTCTAACTGAAAGCATAAACATCCAATAATCAAAAAAGTATTGGCCCACAAAGTAGTTCATATCATCAACAAGTAAATTACATATAAATGTAATCTCAAAAGATAAAACAAGAAACTCCCACTAACCTAAAGGAACAAAAGATTATAAAATGTTCATATCAAAACATGTTTATCAAACAATATGGCACTCAATCCTTTGGTTAGAGGATCTTCAAACATCAACTCGGTCTTTCAATATTCTATCACAATGTCTCCTTTCTTGACCAAGTCTTTAAAAGTGAGATACTTTATTTCCATATGTTTGGAAGCACTACTAATCTCATTATTCTTTAAAAAGAAAACAACAATATTATTATCACAATAGATTAGTATAGGAGAAGAAATAGAATCAACTAGTCGTATCTCTAAAAACAAAATTCTTTAACCATAGAGCTTGCAAAGATGCACCATAACATACGACAAACTCAACATATATAGTAGATGATATAATTAAAGTCTATTTAACACTTTTTCTAAGAAATAGCAGCACCAACAAAAGTGAAAATATAGCCAGAAATTGACTTTAAATCATCTACATAACTACCAAAATCTGAATCTGAATAACCAACAACTTGGAGATTGTCGACATGCTTATACACAAGCATAAAACTCTTTGTTCTTTTCAAATATCTCAAAAACTTTCTTGACTGCAACCCAATGATCATGGCTAGGATCAGATAAATATCTCCCAAGAACATCGACTATGAAAGCAATGTTAGGTCTAGTGCAAACCTAAGCATACATCGATCAAGCTCCCAACTACACTTGCATATGAGATATTCTTTATTGCTTCTCTTTTTAAGTCGTTCTTGGGACAATGTTGCTTAGTAAATTTGTCCCTTTCAGAATAGGAACAAAACCAGCCTTACATAAATCCATGTTAAACTTTTTGAGCACACGATTAATGTAAGCTTCTTGAGGTAAGCCAAGAAATTTTTGATTCTTATCACGATGAATCTTAATCTCCAAAAGAAAAGATGCCTCTCCAAGATCTTTCATATCAAAATCGGTAGACAGAAAATTTTCGGTCTCATTTAGTAATGACAAATCACTGCTGGCAAGTAAAATATCATCTACATAAGGAACAAGTAAAATATAACGTCTCCCACTGATCTTCATATAAATATACACTAGTCAAATTTGTTCTCGATGAAACCCAACTGTGTCACAACCTTATCAAACTTCAAGTACCACTGGTGAGATGCCTGTTTGAGACCATAAATGGATCGTTTTAACTTGCAAACCAAATTGTCATTTCTATTTTCCTTGTAGCCTTCAGGTTGAGACATATAGACTTCCTCATTCAATTCTCCATTCAGAAAAGCAGTTTTAACATCCATTTGATGCAACTCTAAATTAAAATGCGCAACTAAGGCCATAATAATTCTGAATGAATTTTTAGTGAAAACAAGTGAGAAAGTTTCAGTGTAATCAATACATTCTCTTTGAGTAAAGCCTTTAGCCACTAAACGCGCTTTAAACCTTTCAATCTGTCCATTTTTATCCCTTTTAGCCTTTAAAATCCACTTACAACCTATTGGTTTAAAACCATCAGGTAATAAAACTAACTTCCTCATATACATTATTTTTGTCCATGAACTTAATCCCATCATCCATAGCTTCTATCCATTTTGAAGAATGTGGACAATTAGGTGCTTCACTGTAAGTGAGAGGTTCCATAAAATGACCAAGATTACATTCACCTTCTCCAAGGTAAATAAAATTATCATCACACCTTATTGACATCTTTTATCTTTGAGATATCCATATAGGAGGTACTTCTGGAATAACCTCTATTTGTTGACCATCATTTTGAATGACATATTCCACAATTAGATTTCTCTGATAACAGGACCCTCATCAACAACAAAACCTTCTTCAATAATAGGTTCCTCATCAATAATAGGACCCTCGTCATCTTAGATATTAGGAGTAATATATTCATCAGCAATGGGAGTGTTATCGACTAGAGTAAGAATAAGACTGCTATTATTATCATCTCTTGAAAAAGACATAGGAATAAAAATTCCTTTAGATGCTCCCCCATTTCAAGAGATGTTGAAGGAATATTTTCAGCAACATCAAATTTCAGAAATTTAGCAATCTGAGATTCAACAATTCGCGTACGACGAGTAGGACAGTAAAAGCGATAGCCTTTTGAGCGCATTAGATAACCAATGAAATAACAACGATTTCTTCTCAGATCTAACTTTTTCAAATTAGGAACATAAATCCTTACTTCAGCTGGACAACCCCATACAAACTCTGGAAGATTTGATCTACTTATCATGCTTCTAACCATATCCATGAGAGTGCAATTTCTCCTTTCAGCAACGCCATTTTTCTCAGGTGAACCTGATATATTGTAATGAGAAACTACACAATTTCTGGAAAATATTCAACAAAAGGCCTCATGTGTAGTCCATATTCTGAATAACGATCATAATATTCTTCTCCACGATCTGAAAGAATAACTTTGATGACTCCTTCTAATTGTTTCTCAAGAACATTTCAAAAGATTTTGACTTTATCAAGAGTGTTAGATTTTTCTTGAATCAAGTGAAGCCACATAGAGAAATATCATTTATTGAAGTTATGACACACTTAACATAGTGGAAAAAGATCCACTAATGTCAGTGTGGATAATCTCTAATAAAGATTGACTACAGTTAGTAGTCTGATTTCTTATTTTAGTCAATTTTCCACAAGTACAATCAGCACATGTATCCCAACCAGAAACATCAACAGGAGGAAGAATTTTAGCTAAAAGTAATCGATCAACTTTTTCTTTAGAAATATGACTCAATATATCGTACTATAATAATAAGGATGTTATCTTAATATAAGAGCTCTTACGCACAATATTCACACATTAAAAAAAAGAAGCTAAGGAAGTCAATGATAATTGGAAAAGAATATCAGAGTAAAAACAGTTTCCTATTCGGAGTCAAACATAATGTCAACACTATAATTGGCAAGACGAAAAGAAAATCATTATTGAACTAAAAGCGGAAGCGAAACTAAATTACTTTTTAAAAGTAGGAATCAAGAAAGTAGTGTTCAAAATAATCTGAACACTACATTGTAATTCAGAAATAAATGTGCCAACATAGATAACGTGAACTCCAATATAAGTGCCCACTTTAAGCTTTGACTCCCTCTCACTTGGCTTCTTGAGATCCCTTAGCCCCAAGTTGTGATTGTTTCTTTTCATATTTTCTTTATCCTTTGTTGGGCTTAAGTTGAGAAACAAAGTGAGAAGACTCATTCTTCTCATTTTGTTAGCTTGTTTGTTTCAGCTACACAATGAGAAATTAGGTCACTAAAACTCCATGTTTTATTATAAGTGTTTAGGCTGTCTTGATAAAGCTAAAAGATGTGAGAAGTTCATGAAGAACTTAAAGAATGGTGTAAAATTCGAGAAGAGGAATATTATGATCTTTCAACTCGGATTGAACATTAATAATTTTCAAAATAAAACCTCGCACTCCTTTGATTTATCATACTGAATGGTTGTCATTTTATTCATAAAATGTCCAACTGCAGTGTTTTCACCAGTGTCAAATAGTTTGTCTACTGCTTTGAAAAACTCATTAGAATTTGAGGGGGTTTGGCAAACCATTAAATAAACGTTCAGGAATTGAACTGTTCATAGCAATGAGACTAAGATGATTTGAATTTTTCCATTGTGCATGAAGAATTTTCTAGGCAACAATACTGATATTAGTAAGGTCAGCAGATTTTTCTTCTCGCAGGCATAAGTCTAAATCTATTATGCCTAAAGTAATTTTCACATCTCGATTCCATCTCTTAAAGTTGGAAGCATTCAGAATTTAGATGAAAACGTTATTGTTGTTCTCAGAAAGGAGACCAAAAAGTCCAAAAATTAAAACTTGATCAAACTATATGAGACAAGCAATTAGAAAATATTGTAGAGTCAACTGGTAATTATAAACTCACCTTTGAAATGAGAATATAACACAAACATGATTTACCTTCATGGAGTTAACAATAAAGAAAAAATACATATCAATTAAGAATTTATTACATTTGGGCAAATAAATTTCTTAAATAATATATATTAATTCAAACAAAAAATAATAATAAATATATATATATTTAAATTATTACCTTTGGGCAAATAATTAAAATATACACATTTAATATGAACTCACTTCATGGAATGTGAACTAATATATATAACTACTACCTTTGGGCAAGTAATTACCTATATAGCCAACCAAAATAAATATTTTCTATAACATATGAAATTTGGTGATAAAATAATCATTAAAAATTTAATAATTTTCAACCAAATTTCCAAAAAGTTATATATAAATTGCTTGTAATATATTGATAATAAAAAATAAAGTGTCCACCATAACACATTATTTTTACATCAAACAATCAAGTTTTAAAATTTTAGAACAACAAATAATGGAAAAATGTGAAAGAAAGAATATTGGTGTAGATTACATAGTCAAGATAATCAAATAAGAGAGTGACTATGTCTTATGGAACGAGAAGAAACCCAAAAAAATTTCTATGATGGACAGATTTCGAAAAATCATCAAAAAATATTTTTAATAATTTTTTAACTGCATAATTATCATTAAAATAATAACAATTATTAAACGGAGTCAAAAAATTATTTAAAAATTATAGAAAAATCAGAAATTAAATTCTAAGCACGATGGAAAAAAGAAACGCCAAAAAACGACGACCGAAACAGTCGCACGCGCCCCACGCGCCACTGCCACGAGTGGGCTTTGCGGGCCGGAAGCTTCTTCAACCTCCAGCCGGATCCTGATGCGGGTCACGCGACCCGTTCATGCGCAGGAGGGTCGGAGCAGTTTTTCGGCCAAAAAATGCGACGAAAACTTCGGGAAAAGGAGGGATTTGGATCGGTTTTGTAAATCTAATCTACCTATGGATTCAATTTGGGGTAAAACATCCAAAACAATGGTAGATCTAGTAAGTTAATCCGAAATTTTCAAACCCAAAAAAAAAATTCCTAAAATTTCTTGAATTTCGACTTAATCCGAAATTAAAATATGTATCCACATTATAAAACAATGAAGAATCATTCATTTATAATCAATTTCAATCAATTATAATAATAATCAAAAAACCCAAATATAATTTCATCATTAAAACACACTAACCCTAAAAGTTTAATCTTGAAATTCTCCTAATTTACTCAACAATTTTATGCAAATAGTATATCAAAAGAAAAAGAATTTAACGAGGAATAAAACCCCTAAACTTTTAAGATTGAAAAACAAAAAATTCAACATAAAATAATAGCGAAATTAATATGTAATTAAAGAAAATTAACATATACATATTAATTGTTATACAAATTATAGGTTCTAAATCATATACAATAGACAATCTGATACCACATGTTAGAAAAATTAATATAAACTCCAAGATCAATTTGTATATAACATAGAACACAATAATAATATATAATAATTAGGTATGTGTACCTGAGTGATCCATAGCAATTACTTCAATTTCATCCATAGCAATTACTTCAATTTGATAGTACAATACTATCAACTAAGTCTTCCTCCCTAGATCTCTAAATCAGAAGCAGTCTATTTATCTGATTATCAAAAGGTATACAATTGTGATGAGACAATATGTATTTATAGAGTTAGGGAGAGGACATAGCTACATAACTCTAGTTGGACTGGGCCTGCTCATCAAAGGCTTCAGTTAACTAGAAAAGCCCACACTTCTGCTTCACCTAGACTTTACACACAGATGCTAAGCCCATTAACAATTGATCACCTACAACATGGGCTAACACAGCGAAGAACTATCCAATCAACCCAAGTTTTAATAAAACCAATAAAATTTAATGTAAGCCCAAATAAAAGTGTAACAGTGCGTTCTATTATTTTGAACGAATTTATTAACTAATAGATCTTATGATTTTTATTCAAAAAAAAATACACTTTATTAATAATTTAGAATGTATTCAATATTTTATATTTCTTTTTAACAATGAACAAAATTTTATTGAGAAAAAAATTAGTGTTGAGTACATAAAAAAAAAAAGAGATCGAAGATCCTCCATTCAAATTAGCGCACCATCCACCATAAGTACGTACGCAGCTAATTCACGTGTAACTGTAAAGTCTTTTTTTGGTAAGTTAGATGGCAAAATATTTTTTCTTTTATGGTAAGATTGATTAGCATTCATACCCGATTATCTTACCTTGTTTATTCGGATTTTATTGCTCTTTTCTATGTTTGGAAAGATGCATTTTTCAGCTGAACTTTTCTTGTATGAAAACTTCTTGTAAGAGAAGCAATTCTCTTATGGAAAGTTGGTTTTTAAAGGAAACTTTCATTATTACATTTTTCCTTATTAAATTCGATTGTGTCTTGATACAATCATAATATATAAACTCTTTATGGCAGGAATCAAGACTCAATATCGGACCTGTTTATGGCAAGTTTCCTTTTCTGGTCTGATTTGTTGTGTCAGATTCCGATTATGATGCTGCAAATCGAGTTTTTCTTAGGAAAGTTTTGTACAACTATAGATTCGATCTTGTGGTTGTCTCTAGGGTTTCTATGTTTTATAAATAGAACCTAGAGAGCAACCATTCGAATAAACTCTTCTTGTATTCATTTTTTGCATTTTCTTATTTGTGAGGAGAGTGTCTTTGTTATGTGAGAACCTAGTTGTTCATCTAGGTTCTAGTGTTTTATATTAGTTCTTACTTTGTCCTAGAGTTTGTTAGAACGACTTGACTGAATAAGAGAGTGGTCTTCGAGAGAAGACTTGTTGAAGCCTTACTTCGGGAGGAAGTAAGCACTCACACTTCAAAGACGAAGGGAGTTCGTGCTTGAAGGTGTATCAAAAATCAGATTCATAAAGTGCATTATAAAGGATTGCGGTAATAATTTAGAGGAAGTCTAAACTTGTTTAAGTCAATTGTCTTTGTAATTGTTGATACTTTATTAATTGATTTCATTATCTGGACGTGGCCCTGTGGACTAAGAGTGTTCGAAAGAACACTGATACCATGTACAAATCTCTTGTGTCAAGTTATTTAATTTTCTGCAATTATTTTTATATTCTGTCTGTTCTGTTTTGTCGGTGCAAAATTGGATTCTGCCTCTGCAGACGTATACAATTTTATATTTTCATATATATTATTGACATTTGTAAAAACTCAGTTTTTCAGTAACCATAATGGCCGAATAATTTACATGAATAGGGGACGCCTTAAGAAAATTAGACAGTAAATGTAACACCCTACTAAGTTAGACGTGTTATCGTGATTTAAAGTTAATTGTGCAATATGTTGCTAATCAACGTGTTTATTGGAATTCGTATTTAATTAAAACTTTTCTTAATTAATATTTAATTAAAATAAAATAGACTTTATAAAAGTCGGGGTCCAGATATTTAAAATTTACAACCAAAATACAAAATATTAGTTACAAAACTTGTTGCCTAGCAACTAATCAAAATATAGTCTGTTGTCCCGAAGATCAAACACTTCAGGTCTAACCGCCCCGATATGTACAATCTGCATCTACTCGTACTCACTGTTGCTTAGCCTTAGCTTTACCTTTACCAACACAAGTAAACAATAACTGTGAGTCGGTAGATTCAATAAGAAAAGCATAATCATATCGTAACAAAAACGGATTATAATTAGGTGCCCATACACCCAATCATAACCTTATCCCACGTCCCACATGTACTCAGTTTAGATTGTTCGTACGACAATACTATTGACCATAATATCAGCCTATACTCAGCACTCTAGTCGTATCAATGTGATAGCATCAATCAGTACTTTAGCTAAACATACATTCATCGGTATCCAATATAACTCTATGTATACTAATACTTGGATACCGCTATATCAATGTAATCTAACATGCATTCATAAACATGCACGCTAAATATATATTCACATATACATATTATTATACTAATCTTATCTCGATTCTAAATTCAGGTGTGTTTGTCAACCTGAGTGAAACTGTTGCTCGACGGTTTACAAGCCCCTAAGTCACAACATATGCCAAACTGATAAGCGATATGCTAAATCGCTTTTCGGGGACTTAAAATTGAAACTAAAAGTTTTCCTTTCGATAACTAGCATGGAAAAATCCT
Source organism: Cannabis sativa (assembly GCF_029168945.1). Lineage (NCBI taxonomy): Eukaryota > Viridiplantae > Streptophyta > Magnoliopsida > Rosales > Cannabaceae > Cannabis > Cannabis sativa. The sequence continues at coordinate 10,049,520 of NC_083601.1, read as the reverse complement.
AAGTATCGAGGAAACATGAGAAAAACAATAAAATGGGGAAACTGTCAGTTTTTCTAGTTTTGCACCAGTAAAAACGGTAGGTCGTTTCTGTTGAAACAGCCTGCTGTTTTCCACTGTAGAAAAACATAAGACCCCCAAAATGACTTAAAACAAAAATAAAACATACCACAAGCTCCAAAACATCTATACATGCCATAATAAATCATTTTCAAGCAATAAAACCTCAGAAAACACAGTAATTCTAAAATCACCATTGTTGAACCAAGTTTGAGTTCATGAACTCAAACTTGGTCAACTCCACAAACAAACACCAAAAATCAAACCAACAAGCTTAAACAACCTCAAAATAAACTCAGAAAACTGCAGCAAAACTCATCTAACATAAACAGCAACTAACTCAATAATCTTCATGCTTAAGCCAACCAAAACATACTAAAAAAGAGAACTAGAGTTGGAGCTTACCTTAGGATCACACCTCTAGAAACCTTGCTAATAACCTCAGAATTGAAAAATGGGAGATAAAATCTTCCCTGATTTTTGCTTGAACTGAACAAGACAGAAGGAGATAGACAAGAAATGGATTTTCTATTTTTGTCATTTCTTTTGAATAAACCTAATTTTCTTCCACTAAAGAGAACCCCTAAATTAATTATTCCTTAGGTGGCTAGTTGCCAACAAAAGAGGGAGCCACCTAACCATCATGGTCAAAATAACTAAAATGCCCCCTCCTTAAAGCTTAAATGGTAAAATGGCTTAGGGGTAAAATAGTCTAATAACACAATCTCGCCTAACCCCGACATTCCAAATGTCTAGCTAGATCACCCCGCTATTCTAAAAATACTAAACTATAAAAAAGTGACCCTGTAGGCCATATGTCGTATTCCACTATTACCGAGCATAAAAATATAAAATTCATGTATAATATAAATAACACACTTAAAATTCAAAGATATCTCTATATTTATTATTGGGTAAATACTATTTTGGACCCTGTGTTTTGTAAAAGTTACAGATTGGACCATGTGTTTTCTTAAATGACAAAATGGACCCTGTATTTTCTAAAATAGTAAAAATAGGACCCTGAGCTTAATTTTTGACAACTTTTTTTTTTTTAATACAACCAACTTGAAGACAATGCTTAATACGAACAGATACAAAAAATGTAAACAATTTTGTCATAGCACTTTTAGATCAGATTATAATTAAACTTTATTTTGACAAAAAATCAATTCAGGGTCCTATTTGTACTATTTTAGAAAATATAGGGTCTATTTTGTCATTTAACAAAATACAGGGTCCAATTGGTAACTTTTGTAAAACAGAGGGTCCAAAATGGTATTTATACTTTATTATTTATAAAAATAATAATTGAAAGTCTACTTTTGAAATTAGACTCTAATTATCTACTAATTCTCATAATAAAGCTAAGCGCTCATTACAGTAAACTAAAAAAAATATCAAACAGAGAGCCTAAATCATTACAGAAAGAAAATCTCTTAAAAAAGGCAGAGATCAAACCTAAACAATCAAGCTTAAAAGAAATGAGAAAAAGTCCAATTTCAGCAACCAATCCAATGAAACCATTATTAGAGCTACAACTTTCACCTGAATAACAGTAAAATTTCCTTGAGTTCATCTTAATCTGACCAAGAAAGCAATAACTGTTGCTATAAAAGTTGATACCTAGACCAAAACATCAAATAAATAAATTTTGAAGAAATAAATAAATGTGAAAATAACAATCTTAAAATTATGTCATATAAATTAATAATATAGTAAAATTTGAAGAAAGAGAATTGTAAAAAAACTTATTTTTTGAAGTCCTTGCATCTTGACCAAGTGAGTAAATAAAATCATACCCATATAAAATATATAAAATTTAATTAGCATACTACTTTAATGGTAACAGGAGAATTTTTATTTAAACGAAAAATATTCCGAAATATTATATTATGAAGAAAAAACTTATCTTTATTAACTGAGAAACAGATCATGTATCACTACTACTTCACGATATTCTTAGGATAAACACAAAACAATCTCCACCATATATTCATACCAAACAAAGCACACTGGGCACATACTACTATACTTATAAAATAAGTCACAACTTACAAAAAAAAAAAAAAAAAAACTACTTAACTTTATGGTACACAATAATTTTCAATAGACATCAAAAGGTAAAAAAAAATCAATATTTTATATTGAATAGTGATAAGTACACACAAATTTAAAATACATTTAAATAGTAAGTAATTTAATTAATTATATTTAAAATGTATCTCACTTATAAGATTCTTTTTGTTAGGGATTCTTGATCTTTGAAGTTGTATGACATTTTTTTCTTTTTTAATAAAATTATTCATTGCTACAAAAGTAAAAGAAAAAAAAAAGTCTTACAGTGACTTGTTACATAAGTGTATGTTAAGTTTGTACATTTGTATGTGAATATATTATTACTATTTATTGAATCGAATCAATTTAACTGCAAAAAAAATTAAATTAGATTGGATGTTAAAAGTTGAATTCTAATTCAATTGGATCGGTTATTTAATGTCAATCTCAAAATCCAATTAAAATCCAATCAAATCTAACTACATTTAATATATACTAAAAAATTATCTATATTTATTTATATATAATAAAAATATTAAAAAAATGAAAAAATATATATTAGTTATATTTATAGTGGTGTTTGTTTTGTTTTGTTGTGAATTTGTTATACTTAGTTATTTTGTTTTTTTTTTTCATAATATTTTATTTTATTTTATTACTTAGTAGTGCTGTTTTACTTATTTCAAATTTAAATTTAATTACTTGTTGTTTAATAATATAAAAGAAACTAAAATGTTACTTTTATTTTGGTCATCGTTTTCATACTAACAAAATTATATATATTTTTCACATCTCAAAATATATTTAAAATTACTAAAAAAAAAAATAATTTTAAAATATCTTAAATAATAAACTAACATAATATAGTCTACTTTTTTTTAAAAAAAAATCATGATTTAAAGTTAATTATTTAAAATAAATAACCAAATGCGTATAAAATAAAATTAACTTTAAATTATTTTTTTTAAATAAAATGTAACTAATTGATATCTTATTTACATCAAAAACAGTAAAAAAATTGAATTATTTTTTTTTTTTTGACGAGTACAGTGAGTTACACTACTGGAACCGAACCATTCCAGCTCATTTCTTTGTCTAGCCCCAAAGCCTTCTTTGCTAAAAGATGAGCATGATTATTATATTTCCTGTTAATATGAAGAAGGCTAACATTAGGGAATAAAGACAAAGAACTGCTAATATCCTCCACAACATCTAATAATGCAGAAAGATCTCTCTTTCGTCCATGAATCCGATCAACCAGGAGCTTTGAATCTGATTTGATGACTGCAATTGGGATTCTGATAAGATAACACCAAGTAAGACTCGCTCTAAGGGCAAGAGCTTCAGCCATCAGTGGAACAAAGTCACCAGCCGCTGGAATAGAAAGACCAGCCACAATCCTTCCACGCCAATCTGAAATGACAGCCCCAAAACCAAGTTTCCCTTGAGAGGAGCACAATGCCGCATCTGTGTTAAGTTGATAAAAACCCGGATTGACTTGCTTAGGTTGTTCATGATCTTGTAAGATTGGAGACGAACTAAGCTTCTTAATACCCACCTGAGCTGCATTATAATCTGAAAGATAAGAGTTAATCCATTCAACAACATCAGGAGAAGACATATTGGAATTTGCAAACAGTTTTTAAAAAATTGAATTGTTTTAAGAAAAACTTGCAAAACAATAAAAATTTCTAAAAAGGATATTTTTCCCATTTTTTCTATTTTTGATAATTTTTTAGATTTCAATATTTACAGAGATGTGGTATTTTAGTATTTGTGCAAGTAATTTTATTAAAAATATTTCTATAAATAAAATCACTTTTATATATAATATTGAAAAAATTCTAAATTAAAAGAGTAGTATTGCCATAAAAAAATTGAAGAGATTAAAATATAAAGGAATATGACAGTAAATTACTCTTAAAAAAAGTTTTTATCACTTAATAATTTGCTACTTCGCTTAAGGTTGTTTAAGTAATAAACGTAATAAGTGATAATCGGGGGTTGTTTTTTTTTGAGAATAATAATCGGGGGTGGTTGAAAATAACAAAATTATTTATTTATTTATTACTTGAAATTAGAGAAAGCAAAATGAAATCCCCAATGAATAATAATTGAAAAACCCGTAAATATACGTCTTGTCATGCTCAACTTTTACAGAAGGAAAAAAAAAAAGGAAAAAAAGTGATATAATTGTGAAATGCGATAGCTTCTCGTTCCACATTTCTTGCTAAAACCATTACGAGAGCTAAGGTAATTTCAACGATTCTCTCTCAGGTTCCATGCCTTGCTTTCTTTCTTTCCCTCATTTTCTCTTTTCTTTGCTATTGTGATCATAAATTAATCATTATTTTTTTTTCATATCTTCACACCTTTCACGTTCTTAGATCTTAGAGAAGCTCTTTATCAATTGTAATTTCTTCTTTTTTTTTGGGCTCCATCGGTTTTCTCGCAGACCCTTTTGCCTATTCTTTAATCCCATCTTCTCTTTTTTAGCTAATTATTTTTGTCTCGTGAAGATTTGTGAGTGTAGAGTTGAGGCATGGGGAGATTGTTTGTGGTGAGTCTAGAAGGGAAGGTCTACAGCTGCAAGCACTGCCGTACCCATCTCGCTCTTTGTGAAGACGTTGTTTCAAAGGTTGTTTTGATCACTTCCGAGCTTTGATTAGTCATATCATGTAATGTTTTCATCTGGGTGTTGTTAATTTTCGTTGATTTTGCTTATTCTTTGCTTCTTACCAAGTTATAAATATATTGGTTGTCACACATTTGTTTAATAATGCGTTTATATTCTTGTCGTTGTGATCTAGGAGTTTCGTTTTTTTGGATTATAAATGAAACAAAATTTGCGGTGGTACTGATTGAGAATTATGATCATGACTTTACATTCAATTTTGGCTGTAGCTTTTAGCCAAGTTTTAGCTTTGAGCCAGTTGATCCATTTCTTTCCCTGCTCAAAAACTGAAAACTTGATTTTCCATCCGATCCTTTTCGGTTGGATGATTTCAATGTACTTGGCTTCAGGTGGTAAACATGTAATCTTGTGGGAGAATGATTGAATTTTTTTATGCTAGTTAAGCTTCGTTTGGCTACCTAATAAAGTATCAGAAATGTACTTGTCTCACAACGTCAGAGTATGAGATTACTTATAACATTGATCTGCAAGGACATATAAGGTTTGTTCTGTGTGAGGTGAGGGACGTTATATGATGGTTTTAAAATTCTTTAAGGACGTGCTAAACTGTTGGAAGGTTTTCTTGGTTTATGGGTTGAATGAAATGGATATTTAGTTTCTAATTTGAATTAGTTTTGATGTATACATTTCAAAGTAAAGTATTTCAACTTATTGTTTGAGAAAGAGTATCTTTCATAGATGTCAAAATGACCTGTTTGATCGTATGGTATCTTCATATGCCAGATGCATATATGGTATCTTCAAGGATGCTGCTTAAATACACAATCATATATGCATCTTTCATATGCATTTATGGTATCTTCATTTACTAAATATCAAGTAATATGGAGAGCATTCTCTTGGTGTTGTGCTTAGTTTCAGACTTTTATTAGTTTTGCTGAGTTATAATAAATAATGACTTAAATTTGTAAAAATGGATTTTTGTAATATCTTGATGATAATTATTTGATTTTTGTTGTTTCAAGTGGTCTACAAATGTGAATAGTGAGATCAGCAAGAACCAAATAATCTAACTACATGCTTTGCCTTGTTGCTTCTACAGTCATTTCATAGCAGGCATGGAAAAGCTTATCTCTTCAGTAAGGTGTAAGTTTTCTTTTTTCTCCCCCTTGAAAAAATATCAAATGTTGTAAACATAATCTTATAACATTTTTAAAACTTTAGAAAAAACAAATTTCAACCCCTCAAAAATAAATAAATTCAAGTGTACATATGTAAGATCGTACTATTAAGTGTTAGCACTTCTTAACATAACCTTCAACTCTTGAATCCCTTGAATACTTGTGGATGCAATGTGGAAGTTATGGACTCTCTGGTATTATGTGGAACCTAAATCTGATGCTGCACTGGTGAAAGTTTTATTGTGCTCTTACAAGTATTGAGATGTGGCTTAGCATTTCATTGTTCAGTGTGATATTGTGTGCTCAGTGATGAAATAAGTTTGAAAGGCTTAGAATCTTGGTCCGTTGTGTTTTTGTCAATAGTATGTGCATGTGAACTATAAGGAAAGGCAAATAAATGATGGGAAAGTTTGGACTAATTTCTTTAAGAGCTGAATTTGACATTGGGCTAATAAAGGATGATTTCTTGTCTCTGAGGAAGTCATGGAACATTACATTCTTGAAGTCCTTACTAGATGTAATTCTCATATCCAATTACTTAACAGATCTAATATCTCTCTTGGAGAGAAAGAAGATAGACTGATGATGACTGGATTGCACACTGTCGCTGATATCTTCTGCGTTGGCTGTGGATCGATTGTTGGGTGGAAATATGTAAGAATTAGAGACAGTAATGATATGTACTCAACAGTTTTTCTAAATCCTTTAGCCCTTAAGTCATTTTGATGGTTGATTTCAGGAGACCGCTCATGAGAAGAACCAAAAGTACAAAGAAGGAAAATCTGTACTCGAACGGTCAGTAAGCTATATAGAGAGAACATTCTAATACCAATATCAAGTGAATTTTTCAAGTAAATGTTGTGGATTCAATGTTGAACAGGGTCAAGATTGCAGGTCCTGATGGGAACAATTATTGGATTAATCATGAGTCACAGGTTGGTGGAAGTGATGCAGATGATGCTTAAATCTACATTCATAATCATATCCCAATTGTACATTCTTAAACCCTCCCAATTATTGCTGTTTTTGTTCAAATCATGTGTATCTTTAAACTGTGACTCCTAATTCGGGGCACCTTGCCCGCTTGTTCATCAATAACATATCTGAAAACATTTCATTGTTGATTCTAATCTCATTCTAATCTGATTTGTGTTCAAATTTCTTGCGATCATAGCGTGTAATATTAAAGTTTTGTTTTGTGTTAGGCAACAAAGTCTTGCTATTCTTGACAAGCAAATCAGACTTGGGCATAGCTTTTTGTCCCCTAATAGGATTAGATTAGTTGATTTGTTGAATGCTTGTTCAAACCGAAACAATCTTTGATGTCACAGTTTGATTGGTTTCTTAGATTTACTATTCTCATCACATATTATATTATGTCTCAATTAAATATGTTTTGTGCATTTAGAAAACTAGTTGCAATTTCAAGACATGGTGTTTTTTTAATACCTTAAAATAGGTTAAAAAGCTAAAACATTGTGATCACATGAGAATTCACCTTCCCAACATCAAGAAATCCAAAACAAACATTATTTGATAGACCCGAGCCAACTCTTTTGCAGCCACATTATAAACTCTATCAAACCAAGAAACATGACACTCAAAAAGTTGCAACCTACATAAACTCTATCAAAACATGGAAGATAAGGACCATCTTAGAGGAGACTTTTTCTCAGTCTATGTACAGGTTAGCATTATCATACTCCGATTCATCACCTGTCAACCAGCAGAAAAAAGCCAAAAAAATTGCACTCTAAAAGACCACTGGCCTTCATCTTTTTTTCCCAAACAGAGCAAAAACTTCCCACTCGTCTTTAGCTACCACCCAACAGCAGCCCTTCCCTCTTTAAAAGTTGCATCAATCATAACACGTATTCTTCTTGGCTGAGGTAGGGATTGACGAGAGTTCTAAAAAGTAAAAACACACAATCTTAGCATCATCATCATTATTGATCACAGTAAGCACCTTCCAGTTGTTGCTGACGCCTTTTTCCACTTCATTTGTAATAAATTCCATCAGGAAGGTGTTCTTGTGAAAAGCTCAATGCGGAAGTACAAAAACATAGACAGCATAATTGCAAGAAAGATACTAAACTCCTATTTTTGAATCAAACCAAGTGTTGCAAGAATGGAGGGTCTAAAATCCAGGTTACAATATCAGCCCCATTAACAAAACCAAACTCACTCACCCACATGCACCATTTGCTCTTGAACTTGAGGCCTTTGGACACCATACAAATGAGAAAATAATGGTTAGCTGAGTCTCCACCTTTCTCTCTACAAAACACACAATGGTCTGGTGCTCTGCCAAATACTCAATGCAGTATATCTCCCGTAGGAAGGATATACATGTACACTTTTGAAAGCAACAATTTTAATCAATCGTGAATCTTAAACTTCTAGAGTTTTTATGGAAAACTATCGAAAGTCCGGTCCAAAAAGTATATTGAATATTAGAGTAAACTAATCATAAACAGATTGGAGCTTTTAAACCACTTGTGGCTAGCTCAAGTGGCCATATAGTAGTGGGGTGCGTGTGAGTTTTGGGAGGGTGGGGGGGGTCATGAGATCGAATCCAAATAATGTAACTTAAAATGTAATTTAAAGATGCATCTATCAAAATAAATAAATAGAAGCCCTTAGACACCTTTGATGTAAATAGAGATTTACTCCATACATTGCATCTCCCTTTCTTGCCTTACTTATGTATATAACCTATTCTCTCTCACAAACTCACCCTCAATACAATGACTGAAATATTTTTTTTATTTAATCTATTATACCCTATTGTACTATCTTGGGGTGTAATAGATACACCCTCCTTGATGTCAAAACATGCCAACCCAGACCAACAATCAAACACTACAAACAGGTAAAGGCCAACAATCAAGTACTCCAAAAAAGGCACATCCAAGTTTACACATAGACACCAAATACATATGTAAACTACACCAGTTACTGCAGAGTTTGACACAACACCAGTCTACAGAACAACCAAACAATGTACAAGTGCGAACAATGTATTTATGAATGGCCATCATACGCACACACTCGGCCAATTTTTTGTTCACAAGTTTGATGTTTGGACCTACATTCAAAGTTGGTGCCAAATAAGTTATTAAAACAGACAAACAAAAATGTTTGACTAAAGTACTAAACTAATTAGGTATTTACTCTTATTTTAAGTTTGAGAACAATAATCTGTTTTGGAATAAGAATGAGTTAAAATATAAAACATCCTCCAAATTGTAGTAAACAAACCTATCATAACAATCAATTGGTATTTTTTAATATATGTATATATATATACACATTACACTAATCTTTTTTTTAGGCTAGTTTGGATTGATATGTATAGTAGTGAGAAAAATAGAAGAGAAAAAAAATACATTTCCTTAAAATCAACCTTTATTAAAATTTCTCAAAAGTTCATTTCCGCACAATTTTAAATCCAAATAAGAGAAAATTGAAACACATTGTAAGAGTTCAAATATAGAAAGAAAGAAAAAAAAATTTGTTTCCATGATTAAATCTACATAAAACAGGGAAACAAAAACATATAAAATTGGCTTCTCCAATCCAAAATCAAGATTCAAAACCAATAACAAATCACAAAACTCCTAGATGATAATAACATCAATAACTAGATTTCAGTTTCATTAATAGAAATAGTAACGATAAAAGAGCAGCGGAAACATTGAGGTTGAGCTTCATGACTACTGTGAAAGTGAAGAGAATGGTGAGCACAAAACTCACCACCAAAGCACTCAGTCCACACACACTCAGCTGATTCTGCCATGAAGATCTGTTCCATAGAGGGAACGACGTCGTTTCCTTTGTTCTTCTGGTTCGTTCCTGCCGAACTTCGTCGTCCTCCTCCTCACCCAAATATATACATATCAAAAATTTAACGATGAAAAAATTATCAAAACAACCCACATTACCATGAAACAATGAGATACTCAGTCACGAGTGACTAGTACTTGCATGTGAGTTTTGTTGTGGATATTGAGTTGGCTCTTCTGCGACCTCTTCCTTGATCTCTGCAGGCGTCTCCACCGACCTCGATGTTACCGGGACTTCAACGCCGGAAGCATTCGACGGCGGCGGCTGTGGTCGATGAGGAGGGCCGACGGTGCCGTCGAGACAAGAAGAACATTTTCTCTCGACCCACCCTTCGAAATCGAAGTACTGACCGTGACCCATGACTCGGCGACCTGAGCATAGCCGCCCGATCATTCCGGCAACGAATCCGAGGACAGTAATGACAGCAAGGACCGCTATAACGGGTCCTACCGAGCCGTGACCCGAATGGGCTGTGTAGGCTTGTTGGACCACAGCCATGGGAGGTGGCTGCTGTGGTTGTTGGTCAATTATTGGTGCTGTAATTGTAGACATTGGTAAAGTTTTGGGAGATGGGTTTTTTTGGATATTCTATAACAATGACACATTCTTTCTTAGTTACTGAGTTTAATAATGATATATTCTGCTTTTTCTAGTATATATATATATATTTTTTTTTATTTTTTTTTCAAATCACTATCTCTTTTTAACATTTACTCTTCTTAACTTTGTTTTTCAACCATGGTGTATGCGTTAATTAAAATATTTTTATTTTATGTATAAAGAAAACTATATTGCTCCATGTGACCGCCCTCAGAAAAAGAGAGTAAGGCAGTACTAGGCAGGCGTCCATGTTTTTTGCAGGATCCACTAGGCAGGCAGTCCAAGGCTACCTTTCATGTTTGGTAACCCTTTAAAGCCTTAAGCCTAGTTCTTGAAATTCCATCCTTACAAGATTTTAAATTTTTTTTCCTAAATCCATACTTAATAATATTGGTCATATATGACCACATTCCTAATATCCCACAAATACTCCTCCCATTTGAAAAAATCAAAAACTCAAAACTTTCTCTCTCCCTCTCGCTTAACACACACGCACAAACAACCAACACCCACATCCCACCACCACCGGTTCACCTCCGACGATCACCCGCCACCACCTTTAGCACCGGACGACCACGCATGACCACCACCAGCACCGGTATTGACCACCGACAGTGGGGAATATGTCCAAGGTTAGTTTTTTTCTCACTACCCACATACCCCATCGGACCCCCACCCATCGGACTATCGGACCCCCACATAACCCATCGGACCCTACCCATATACCCCATCGGACCCCAACCCCACGAGAATGACTATCGGACCCCAACCCACAACCCCATCGGACCCAACCCACATACCTCATTGGACCCAACCCACAACCCATCGGACCCAACCCACAACCCCATCGGACCATCGGACGGCATCGAACCAATAGGAGGTCCAATGTCTTCAACCTCAGATCTGAAAAAACCCAAAACCGACCAAGGAAAAACTAACCTTCGACATATTCGCGACTGCGGGTGGTGGTCGTGCGTGGTCGGACGGTGGTCGTGCGTGGTCGGCGGCTGCTGTCGGTGGTGGTGGGTGGTTGTTGGTGGCCGGGCATGGTGGTCGGGCGCTGAAACCGTGGTCAACGAGAGGGTCGGGGTGAGGCAGCCATGGACGGATGATTTGAGTTTTTGATTTTTTTCAAATGGGAGGGTTATTTGTGGGATATTAGGAATGTGGTCATATATGACCAATATTATTAAGTATGCATTTAGGGAAAAAAAATTTAAGGTCTTGTAAGGATGGAATTTCAAATTTCCCATTGAGAATGAGTTTTAGTTTTAGTTTTTTTTTTTTTATATATTTTATGGAACGATTAAGTACAATTGAGAATGAGTTAACTAAGGTAAGTTTTAGAAAAATAATTGGGAAATTTGAATTTATATTCATGTTTTGTACCTAAATTAATTTTTTAAACTAATACTTATATCTATTGAAAAAGTAGGATCACTTTTCCCTATACCCTAAAATACCCCTCTCATTATTTTCAACCCTCTCTTTCTTCCTCTTTTCTCTGTCAAAGAAAACCTCCCAACCGTATGCACACCGAAAATCCAACCCGTGAGGCTAGATCGCACCACCCAAAACTCGACACCACCCACGGTGAACCACCGCACCCAGCCACCGCACCCACCCCGACCCAGCCCCACTCTCTCGGACCGCCCAAAAGTCGCACCCTGAAAGCCTTCCTTTCTCTGAAATCGCAGGAAAAAAAAATTGCTCCGTCCGATGGTCGGACCATGGGGTCCGATGGGGTCCGACCAATCGGACCCATGGTCCGACCATCGGACCTGGGTCTCTCTTCCTCTCTGTGAAAACGCAAAAAAAAAAAAAATTGCTTTATTATTGAGCTGTTTTGCAAAAACACCAATAAGAAACTTATAGAGAAACAGGATCCCATCTTCGGTGTGAATAGCATGTCCACACTAAACCGTGACTTGTTTTTGTTGGAAAATCAAATTCCTTGGTTCGTGCTTGATTGTTTGTTTCAGAAGACCAGGACAACTTCAGGTGTAAAACTTTCTCTCATTAAACTCAGCACTAGTTACTTAGGTAACTTAATCTCTAGAGAAGCAGGAAAATATCAAGAGGTTGAGGATCATAAATGGGAAAACAAGCATATTCTTGATCTACTAAGGAACTCATTGATATTGCCTTCTATTATTGCAAAACAAGAGAGAATTATGAATTGTACGATTCGAAATTGGCAGTCCATACCATCAGCTACAAGTTTGGAGGAGACTGGAATTCAGTTCAAAAAGGCTACGAGTGGTACGTTCTCTAGCAATTTTTTTTTTCTTTTTTGTGTTTTCACAGAGAGGAAGAGAGACCCAGGTCCGATGGTCGGACCATGGGTCCGATTGGTCGGACCCCATGGTCCGACCATCGGACGGAGCAATTATTTTTTTTTTCCTGCGATTTCAGAGAGAGGAAGGCTTTCGGGGTGCGACTTTTGGGCGGTCCGAGAGAGTGGGGCTGGGTCGGGGTGGGTGCGGTGGCTGGGTGCGGTGGTTCACTGTGGGTGGTGTCGAGTTTTGGGTGGTGCGATCTAGCCTCACGGGTTGGGTTTTCGGTGTGCATACGGTTGGGAGGCTTTCTTTGACAGAGAAAAGAGGAAGAAAGAGAGGGTTGAAAATAATGAGAGGGGTATTTTAGGGTATAGGGAAAAGTGATCCTACTTTTTCAATAGATATAAGTATTAGTTTAAAAAATTAATTTAGGTATAAAACATGGATATAAAATTCAAATTTCCCAAATAATTTAACATGGAGGGACGATGGATGTTGTAAAGATTGAAAATAAAAGATGATAGATATTACCGAATGAAAGTTTTGGGTTTAGTCGCGCACTAAGTTGCTCTCTTTAAAACGTTTGCGACACTGCCTATAAGAATGTACAAGTAGTCAGAAATTGTCAATCGTCCCCAAGATAAAACAGCCCAATCGTGAAATCCTCACTACGCTGTAGAGAACTGTCAAATACACTCTACAAAATATAATATTACAGATGGAAGTTTTTTGTAGTGAAATTTGTTTTTGTTTTTCGTATGAAAAATATGTATTTCTCCTATCAGTTCAATCGCATTATATAGATGAATGAACTGAGAAAATATAACGGGAAGAAGAATATTTTTTGAATCGTGGAGGAGTTATTGTTGAACGTATCTCATAAAATACACATGTTACTCAATTAGGAAGAGAGTGTATAAGAGAGTTTCCCTAGCACTCTTTTTTTTTTTTTTAAGATCTATATTTTGTGTGAGTATTATTTAATTTTCAACTTTTCTTCATTATAATATACATTTGAAAGTTTATGGTCTTTTCTTTTTTGTTTTAGATCTATATTTTGTGTGAGTATTATTTAATTTTAAACTTTTTTTTACTATAATATACATTTGAATTTTTTTTTGTGTGTTTTATTTTGTATATGAAAAATTGTATGAGGAGGTTTTTTTTTTATTTATTTTTTTAGAGTTTTTTATATAGATTTTTTTTAATAAATATATTTTTAAAATTATGCATAAAATAAATTTAAAATTATTTGATACAATTTTATTATTCAATGAATATTTACACATATAATTTACAATTTATATAAACAGCCGCACGCGAAACGCGAACAATTTACTAGTAGAACAAATAAGGGAATATACTCATGTAATACCTTGTGCTTTTATAAAAAATATATTTGGTATCTTATATTTTCAATAATATTTAATTGGTACCTTATATTTTTAAATTGTACATTTTAGTACCTTAAAATAAAATTTAATCAATACAATTTTATCAATTTAATCAAAGAGTTTACAGTTATATGTAATCAAATAAATAAATTTTAATTTAAAATTCATAAAATTTTAGACTAATTGTATTGATTAAAGTTTATTAAAAAATTTTAAATTTAAAGTACTAAATAGGTATGATTTTAAAATAGAGAGTATTAGCATTATTAAAAATACAAACTACTAAACTAATAAAACGGTACCAAATATAACACTCAACAAATAATTGCAGCACATCCCTTGTATGTGCTACCCACACTAGTTAAAAAATAAAAAAAACCCTACAAACTAAACCTTAACAATCTACCACTGTCTTTCTGCCGCACGAAGAACCAGAGAGACCACTAAGGTCCAACCAACACAAATCCTAAAGTCTCAAAGTCTCAGACCATCACCGCACTCGTCGGAGTCCCAGACCGCCGTCGACCTCTCCCCAAGTGCCCGACCGACCTCCTCTCCTCATCTTCATCGTTCGTCGTCGCTCCTCCCTCCTTTCCCTCTTCTCGTCGTCGACCCGAGTCTAAGCCCAACACCACCACCGTACACCGACGGGCGGAGCCGAGGCAGGTGAGACTTGGGAGAGCAGTTTATTATTATTTTTATATGTAGATAATTAATTTTAGTTTATTTTTATTTAAAATGTAATATGTAATTATATATTATAATATATTAATTTTAATTTTTTTTACAGAATTATGTTTTTAATTTTTTTATATGCAAATTAGGTTATTAAATTTAAAATTGTGTGCATTATTTTTTTTGGGTTAAATTTAAATTTATTATCTTGAAAAATTAGGGGGGAAATCTAATTTGGAGACCTTATGTAATATGGATATATAGTTTTTTTTTTTAAGAATTGACTGAGTTGACCGGTCAACATATTGATCTGGTCAACCTGTGACCCATGAACCCTGATCATTTTGCGGGCTGGGTTCGGGATTAATTTTTCAACCCGAAATCCTTAAACTCTAAACTTGCCAAGCCTGCCTGATATTCAACTCTGGATTGGATCGGTTAGAGAAATCAAAAATATTAAATGTGTTCCAAAATAAAGTTAGTCCAATATCATAAGCTCACATATGATAGCAGTCCCAAAACCAAAGTGTAGGTTTCAACCTTCTAATTCTATAATCCCACAGTATATTTACTTTGTATTTTTTATTTTATGTTTTACTCTTTTCTATTACCCTTTAATTTATATCTAATTTTATAGGTTATATTCGTGTTATTTAATTTTGATAATTTATGTGAGATTTTTTTGTAATTTGAATATAAAAGAAAGTATTTATCCTTTAAAATTATTTTGTAGTGATATTTAGTTGATGTGTAATAAAAAATGGTAGTTCTCAACTGGTTTCTTCTCTCATGGTCACTCAATCTCTGGGCTTTTTCTGCTTTGTGCTGTCACTAACTCATCAGCGTACCCTAGAACTATCAACCTCGTTCACTAACTTTGTTCCTGCTAATTACTCTGTTCACCTTTGTGCTTTGTTTGTTTGTCTTAGGTATGTTTGGTTTAACAGCAGTTTCTCCCAACACAACCACTACACTTAGAGCGGCATTGAACTCCTCAATTTCCAATATCAACCTTCTTCGACCAAATTGCTCTAATTCCTATAGAAGCCTATGTCCTTTTCCGGTAATACTCCCAACACACTCACACACAAATTTTATACAGTGTTTTTTCCCCTTCTGTGGGGGACGGTGGAAAAAGTTCAGCTCAGAGTTTTGTTTACGTTAACTTTTATTCGTGTTATAATGCAGACTTCTTCAGCTAACTGCTTGTACCTGTTGCACTCAAGGTCTGCTACTTTCAAAGCAATGGCAGCTCAGGAAACAGTGACGCATGAAACAGCCGTGCTAACTCATTCTGGTATTGATGTATATGGGTTACTTGTTATTCATATTTTAGACATGAAGATTTAACAATCGAATTTTTTATGGGCCTCTTTCAGGTAATAAACAAGCATTAATATCACTGTCAGACAAGAGAGACCTCACCTTATTAGGGGATGGGCTTCAGAAATTGGGGTAAATTCTTCATCTTATAATTAGTCTTTCTTGTCGTGTATATGTTGACTTTGTTCCTGCTAATTAGTCTGTTTCTAAGGTTCTCACTGGCATTAGTGTAACTTCAATTGAGTTGGGTTAATGGAATAAAATTGTAGCCGATAATAATTGATCTTGACTGTTCAATTTTGTAAGCTATTAAGATATCTGTTGTTATTAACTGAAGCTACACAATTGTGTCGACTGGAGGGACAGCTTCTGCTTTAGAAACTGCTGGGGTGTCTGTTACAAAAGTAGAACAACTGACTCGTTTTCCGGAGATGGTGAGTTGGTTCATCCTTTGATTATACCTTTTGCCATTAGATTTTGTTGTCTTTTCTGAACTTTTTTTGTAGTTTAACCTTTGACCCTTCAGAGACATTCGATATTTGTAGTTTAACATTTTTTTTTAACTTCAACATAATTAATGCTTCAATATTTTTTGCCATGCTTTTTATTTTCTAGTTTTAAACATTACATAATGTTGAACCAAAACGTGTTTGTCTTTTCTTAATTAAATTTTATTATAAAGCTAGCTCTTAGTAATTTGTATGTTTTTGTTTGTTTTTCCCGAGTTATTTTTTAAACTTCTCACGTGATTTATGGAATTGAACTCTCTGATTTCAACTGTGTAGATCAAAATATATAAATTTGCTAATACTCATACTTTTACATCAATGTCGCTAGCTTTCATGAGAGGCCTTTGTGCTTGTTTTGCACACAATGGTTTTCGTCCCCTACAATTTTATTGAAAATCTGTTCAACATTTCACAGATCATTCATATTATCGCATTCGTTTTATGGCAAAAGAAAGTAATACGATACTCATTCTGTACTCCCTTATTTGTTTATATTTTTCTTATTCCATCTTCAAAGTTTTGTGCCTACACACATTTAAGGATTCTGTAGTATTCTCTTTTTATTTTGTGCCAAAAAGTGTTAAGTTTGTTCTATTGTAAAATTGAAATAATTTGATAGACCCTTGGTAGAATTTGCCTATGCTAGGACGAACAAAAGACCACATATATGCCGAGGGTGTTTGGGAATGTCAGAGGAGGTGAACTAGTGGCTGAGTTGCATTGGATTGTTGAGTTTGCTATCAGATTATGCTTAGTTGGATATAAGTTTGAAGGCATAGGGAGGGACAAAGTGGGGTATATGACTTGTTGTACTTAGTGAGCATTTGCTTTTGGGAGAGTGCATGTCTTTTGAAAACCTTGTTTTAGCTTGTGTTTTCATTTCTATTCAATAATATCCTTGTCTTCACACTGTTATCTTTCTGTTTCCTACTGTTCTTACTTCTGTATTTGGAGATCCTGTTTGGGGTCTATCACAATTTCAGGTATAAAGGCTGTTAAAAAGCGTAGGTACAATAGATAGGACTTCCAAAACTTTTTTATTCACCCAAGCTGTTGCAAGAATATTTTTATGTGTTCAATATAGCAACTGTTAAAGAAACCTTTCCCATTAGTCCCCTATGTACAGCTCTTGTCTGTCCTCATACTTTCTGTGTGTTGCTGAGTGCTTCCACCTAATGTATTCAAAGTTCAAACACAGTCGTGGACATTTGGTAGATATGATAGTCATATATCAAAATTTATTGTTCAAGAATGTTGCAATTGCCTTATCTCTTTTAATACTGAATAGGATACCTGTCTTATAATCTCTCTTACACATGGTTCATTTTTATTTTTGTTGATATATATATATATAAATAAAATCGAAGCTTTGTTTCTTATGTGTGTAAATATTTTCAACTCAGACAAGACAACAAAATAGGGAGGAGATCTTTGAGCAAAATATTATTCAATAGTAATACTTAAACATGTACACAAGAGATAACTGTAGTTATCTGTTACAGCTTGATGGCCGTGTAAAAACTTTACACCCTAATATTCATGGGGGTATTCTGGCTAGAAGAGACGAAAAGCATCATATGGAGGCTCTAAATGAGCATGGAATTGGTGAGTTATGCAATAAGATCATTCACTCTCCTTGCATGAGTTATTTTCTTTCACTCACACACATGATTATTTGCAACATATCAGTTGGTTGATACTTTTTGTAATACAGGTGTGTTTGATATTGTGGTGGTGAACTTGTACCCCTTCTATGATACAGTCACTTCAACTAAAGAAATTGAGTTTGAAGATGGAATTGAAAACATTGATATTGGCGGCCCTGCCATGATAAGAGCTGCTGCCAAGGTTTTTCATCTGAATCATTTTGCAAATTTGTTTTTGTATGCGTGTGAGTCAATCATGAGGCATATGCCTTGTCATGAACAAAATAATGATGAAGCCTTTATCGTTGCACTGTATATCAGTTTAAAATGCAATCCAGTTGACATCTTTGATTTTGGTTATGCTGTCTCATATCTGAACTTAAATATGTGTCCTGAATTTAAACAGAACCATAAAGACGTCCTGGTTGTTGTTGATTCACAAGACTATCCTGCCCTTTTAGAATTTCTAAAAGGAAACCAAGATAATCAACAATTTCGTAGAGAGCTTGCATGGAAGGCTTTCCAGCATGTTGCTTCTTATGATTCTGCCGTCGCAGAGTGGTTGTGGAAGCAGACAAATGGAGGTGTTTTATTAAAATAGTTTCTGCTAGAACAAAGATACTTTTTTTTTCTTTTTTCTGATGTCCAGTCTCACGTGTTACTGAGAACCTTCTTTATTTTGTCGTAGGTAAATTTCCTCCTAATATCACGGTGCCGATGACACTTAAAAGCTCCCTTCGTTATGGTGAAAATCCTCATCAAAAGGCTGCATTTTATGCTGATAAGAGTCTTTCTGAAGTTGATGGTGGTGGTATTGCAACTGCTATTCAACACCATGGGAAGGTCAGTGGTAAATGCAACTATGTTTGTCTGATCTGCTTGCTGTAAATATTTATAATATGTCAATTATGAACCTTATTTTTTCCAACAAGTTACTTCCGGAAAGACATCTTTGTGTAACATGTGAAACTTTGATTGGAACAGCTTGTGGATATTTAATTAGAAGTTGTGTCTTATATGACAATGAAAGCACCAAATATATTATATCAATATTATATTACTTTGAAGTCCATTTCGATTTACTAATCTGATGATCACCCTGCTGAAATAATGCTCTCCGTTACAATTTAATGTAAATTTGAAACTCCTATTGGAACTAATTGGGTACAGAATAAATTATGAAGGTAAAAATTATTGAATATTTTCCTTCACAAGTAACAATAATTGGGGTACCTATGTGCATGTTTGGATCACTTGTGGTCTTGGCTTCTCTGCGGAGCCATCTTTCCTGGTTCACCAAACTGCTTTTTTGACCCCTTCAGTTTGGCAGCAAAGCTGTTGCCATGTGAACCAAGCTATGAATTTGTGTTTCCTAATGTGACTCTACGCAGTAACATTTTGTGTTTAGACTTTCATTTTCCTTTCTTGCTGTTAAATCATAGTTAAAAGGCATGCAGGCAACAATTTTCTCGCATTATTTACAAATGTGAATCAGTTAAACCACGATTGCTTACTAGCTATTATCTTTTGGGTGCAGGAAATGTCATACAATAACTACTTAGATGCTGATGCAGCCTGGAATTGTGTGGCAGAGTTTAAGAAACCTACATGTGTAGTTGTAAAGCACACAAATCCTTGTGGTGTAGCTTCTCGTGATGATATCCTTGAAGCTTATAGACTAGCTGTGAAGGCAGATCCAGTGAGTGCATTTGGTGGTATTGTTGCCTTCAACATAGAAGTTGATGAGGTTAGTTCAATCTTTCAACTTTAATTTACTGCTTAGTTATTCAACTTTAGACTAGAGTCTAACCCGCATTCTTTGAGAAGCCATCACTGGTGATTACTTGTCAATATCTTTGGTTTATTTGTTGTGCTCTATTATTTATTTTGGGTTTCAGGCTCTTGCTAAGGAAATCAGAGAATTTAGAAGCCCAACAGGTGGTGAAACCAGGATGTTCTATGAGATTGTGGTTGCGCCTAAGTATACAAAGAAAGGGCTTGAGATCCTCCGAGGAAAATCAAAGACTTTGAGGATCCTTGAGGCGAGAAACAATAAGAAAGGAAAGCTTTCCCTTAGACAGGTTGGTGGTGGGTGGTTAGCTCAGGACACTGATGATTTAACCCCTGAAGACATACAATTTAAAGTCATGTCTGAGAAGGCTCCAGAAGAAAGTGAGCTTCGCGATGCAGAGTTTGCATGGTTGTGCGCCAAGCACGTCAAGAGCAATGCTATTGTGATAGCAAAGGTTTTAACTTCTCTACCCGTTTACTATTCTTTATCATTTTTGGTGTTAAAAGGCTTTGTTCAAATCTTTGGTTTTTACAAGGAAAAATTTGTGAAATAAAATACAGAATATATTTAATTTATGAGATTTTTTTTAACATATTTATAGTTTTAATTTTTTTTTTTATAAAGTTACACGATATTTAAGTTTTATTTTTTATTTTTTTTAAAAAAGATTTCTCATCTTTTCGTTTGGATCCAAACAAGAGAAAATGAAAACCTTTGCCCTCTGTGGACCCAGATTTTAGTGATGATAAAGATGAGTTCCAAAGGGTTATGTTTTATTTTGTTTTGATTCACAAAAAAAAGAAAAAGAAGTGAGAGAATATGCGAAGAGATAGTTCTAATTAATTGCTATTCACCAACTGTTTAATTCATTTTCAATCCTTCACCAATTTTTGTATTTGTCATTGGGCAGAACAACTGTATGCTGGGAATGGGAAGCGGGCAGCCAAATCGTCGGGAGAGTTTAAGGATAGCTTTGAAGAAAGCAGGAGATGAGGTCAAGGGAGCAGCTTTGGCTAGTGATGCTTTCTTCCCATTTGGTAATGACACATCCTTTTCATCAATGGGGTTAGATTGATTGGGAAAATTCAAGCAATGATTGATCTTAAACTTAAAACCAGATGTAGTTATAGTAAGTAAATCACAGGACAAAAATGTAAGTGGCCATCCTTACTGATGAAAATGATATTTGTTGTTGTTGTTTTTTGGATCAGCTTGGAAAGATGCTGTGGAAGAAGCTTGTGAGAATGGAATTGGTGTTATTGCTGAGCCTGGGGGGAGCATCAGAGATGGGGATGCCATAGACTGCTGCAACAAGTATGGTGTATCGCTTGTCTTCACAAATGTAAGGCACTTTAGGCATTGATGACAAAAGTTGATACCAACATTTGCAATAGTAGCGTTACAACTCGCTTAATTTTGGTCGGTCCGCTTTCCCCTGCAGCAAATAAAGTCGTATTGTACTTTAGAGGCATTGATGACAATTTTGTAATTAACTTAGGTTGTTTTTGGTAATGCATATTTGAACCGTTGTTTGTTTTTTATAATTAGAAAATTTAAAATGTTTTGGTAAAATTATTTTTTTTTTGTATTTTTTAAAATAAGAATTAATATTTTTAAAAAAATTTCCTTTCAAAATAAATTAATTTTTTTTTTGATAAATCAATGAATTGTATTACACAAATAAGATTTTTTTTTACAACCTATATGCACCCATTGAAGGGTCAAATTCTATATACAATCAATTAGAAAGCTATACAAGCAATTACATTTGCATTATATTATAAGGCAAGAACCAATCTCTATCACTACTCTTGACTTTTCGAGACATGAACATATCAATCCGAACTTTAAAAGTCCATTTTGTTTCTTCAATTATTCTTTCAGGATTGACCACTGTTTTTTGCCAAATTGAATCATTTCGAGATTTCCATAGGTTGTAAACCAGACCTGCTGTTACAGTAGCCAAAACACTTTTTTTGAACTTCGAAATTTTGGCTTTCCCGATCCATCTGATCAGTTGTTGGAGGTTATTGGTTTGGGCATGCCAATTCAACCACTTCTTCACTTCCAGCAAGCAATAACCTGCAACTTTTGCATTTAAAAAACATATGTTGACAATTTTCAGGTTGAAGTTCACGAAGGTAGCAAGTGCCATTCACCTGGACTCCAAATCTAAGCAACCTGTCCTGTGTTTTCAGTCTATTGAACATGGCCAGCCATGTGATTACACTGTGTTTGGGGGTGTTTAGCCTTGCCCAAACTTCCCTACACCAGTTCAGTCGGATTGGGGAAGGGATAAATAGTTTGTAACCTGAAGAAATAGTGTATCTTTATCTCTGAAAAGCTTCAGGATCCACTAAAACTCTGATCTGATCTTTGAGGGCTACCATCTTCTTCCAGTATCAGCTAGAATGTACTGAAGCAGAGTAGCTCCACCACTCTTGATTCTTAATGTACACACTATAAACCATCTTAGCCATATTTGCAAATGGCAGCTTTATTCCATTGCTCCAAGTTCTTGATTCCCAAACCACCTGAGGCTTTAGGCTGACAAATGTTATTCCAAGCCACTGACCCTACTCCCTGGAACATTGCTTGACCTTTCCAAAGAAAAGCTCTACAGATGGCTTCAATGGATCTTAGTACTTTCTTTGGCAAGATCATCATTTGACTCCAATAAGCCTGTATAGCAATTAAAACAGAGTTTATTAGAGTGATTCTCCCAGTAAAGGAGAGATTCCTGGAACTCTAACTTTTAATTCTAGCAGACATTCTTTCAGCTAGCAATTCACATTCTTTTCCAGATATCTTTTTCCCACAAATGGGGATTCCCAGGTAAGTGAAAGGCATATCTTGCCTTATGAAACCTAAAAGCGGCATGATATGATTCACAACCCCAAGTTGCATATTACTGCAATATATTGCAGTTTAGATGTAAGAGAGAAAGTTTTGAGTACCTGCAACATGTAAAGTATGCTCTTGAAATCTCCATGACAAAATAAAAGAACATCATCATCAAATGCAAGATGGTTGAGTTTAAGTTCAGAGCATCTATCATGGAATTGGAAGTCCTCTTTTTCCCCAACTTTCCTCGTAAGTCTAGATAAGTACTCCATGCCCAATACAAACAGCAAGGGAGACATAGGATCCCCCTGTCTAATCCCCCTCTTGGCTTCAAAAAAGCCATGTAATGTTCCATTAAACATCAGAGAAAACTTGGGAGTTGTAACACAGTTCATTACCAATTGTATGAACTTCTTAGGGAAGTTTAAACATGTTAGCATCTCTTCTAGGAAACTCCACTCAATTGTATCATAGGCTTTTTGGAGATCCAGTTTGATCATGCAACTGAGTTTGTTGGCCTTTCTACCATAATGCCTCACCAAGTCTTGACAAATTAGAATATTATGTCATATGAACCTCCCTTTAATAAAACCACCTTGAGAATGTGATATTATTTCAGGGAGGATGTTATTGATTCTAGAACTCAATAACTTAGTTGCAATCTTGTAAATCACATTGCAACAAGCAATTGGTCTAAAATCTTTAACAGAATTAGGACACTTAATCTTAGGCACCAATGTCATTATGGTAGAGTTTATTTCTTTAAGTATGTTACCTGATTCCAAGAAGGAAAGGACAGCTCCACATATATCATCCCCAATAATCTCCCAATTATCTTGGAAGAAGCTGCTGGAGAAGCCATCAGGGCCAGGAGATTTGTTCCTAGGTATGCTGAAAACAGCCTGCTTCACATCATCATTTGAGAATTCTTGCAACAGTCTGTCTGCTTGAACCGATGTCACCATAAGACCTCTATTTAAGATGTTCCTATCTACTTGTCTTCTATGCTCCCGATTAGTACCAAGAAGGCCCTTGTAGAAGTCCAGAAAAGCTTCAGTGATGATGTTTGGATCATTAACCCTGCTGCCATCTTGATTCTCAATAGAGAGAATGCGATTTTGCCTCAATCTTTGCTTAATGCAAGCATGAAATAGAGCAGTATTAGCATATCCATTTTGTATCCAATCGAGTTTGGCCTTTTGCTGTAAGAATGAAGTGTAATCACTCTGCACTTTCACCAATCCCTCTCGAGTTGCTTTTTCCTGAAGGTGTAGGGAGGGGTCTAGAGGCTGGTGTTGCAACTGATTCTGAATAGCATCCAAGTCTATTTTGGCCTCAGCAACTTGTTTCTGTAAATCAGAGTAACCATCTTTATTTATCATTTTCAATCTACTTTTGAATTGCTTCAATTTGAAGACTACCTGAAACATTTTGCTGCCAGTAATTCCCAAATTTCACACTTCTCTTAGGTGATCATCATACTTTGGATGAGATTTCCACATCTTAAAGTACTTGAAAGGCTTCCCCCCACCATTCCAGGATGTAGAGATAAAATACCAGGGGAATGATCGAAAAGTCCCTCATTTAGGAATACAGCTTCAACAAATTCATACTTGGTAATCCATGCTTGATTGGCCATTATCCTGTCAATCTTGGAATAGATTCTATCTGCACCTGGTTGCTTGTTTGTCCAAGTGAAAAATTTCTTACTTGCTTTGACATCTTCTAGTTTGCGGAAGTTCACACATCTAAAGAAATCAGAGTCAGGATAGGATCTAACCCTAAGCCCCACCCTCTCCTCTTTGGCCAAAATGTCATTAAAGTCCCCCATCAGACACCAATTTTCATCAGAGTACAATTCACATATGTCCTTCCATAAAAGCCTTCTTTCTCCTCGATTATTAAAAGCATATACCACAGTAAGAAAACTATTGAAACTCTCAACTGTTGAAATCTTCAAATGTATTAATTGGCTAGTACATTTGATGATATCAACAGTGAATCTACAAGGGTTCCATCCTATAGCAATCTTCCCTCCTGCATACCAAGCTATATTGGAAGAGAAACACCATCCATCAAAAACATTAGAGTACAAGGCTCCAAGTTTTGGAGCCTTTACCCTAGTCTCGAGAAGACCAACAAAATCAACCTTTTGTGTATTAATAAATTGCTTTATTAATTGTTGTTTGGATTGACTATTGGCTCCTCAAACATTCCAACATAGCAATTTATCCATTGGAAAGAGAGTGAACTCCCCCCTCCTATGTTGCTCTCATATTCTGCAGTTGTCCCATCTGTACCGATTCCATTTTCTGCAATATCTCCATTTGTAGTGCCATTTAATTCCTCCAAACTCAGGGCCTGGAAAGTGTTATTAGTCACTGTTACAGCAGCTCCAGCATTTGACTTCTCTTTCATGTCTACCTTCTTCCCTTTTGAGACCTTAGTGAAGCCCTCCTCATCAGTTTCTATGACCTTCCTGTTATCTTTTTTGGTAACCCAATGTTGTTTGGCATTTGTAACCTTTTTGCAATCAGTTGTGGAATGTCCAATACCAAAGCAGTGGGAACATGTGACTGGTTTCCACTCATATTTTATTCCAACTGATGTATTCGACCCAAATTCATTTTCGAATTCTAGCATATCAGGTAGATGTTGATCCATTATAACCTCAACAAGCACTGTAGGGTAGTTCAGCCTCTCCCTCTCCTTGGTGAAAGAATCCACCATTAGAGGTTTCCCTAGCTGCCCAACTATCTTAAAAAGTGATCTTTGGCCCCAATATTTCAGCTCCAATTCCTCAAGTTGAACCCAAATTGGTACACATTTGACATCCTCTTTCTTAAAGTTGACATTAGGATCCCACGACTTCATAATGACAGGTCTACGATTGAAGAAAATGTATCCCCTATTGATGACCTGATCTCTCTATTCCATTGAGTTAAATTGAATAAGAAATATGCCATAGGACAACACCTTCACTCGATCAACCTTATCTTTCCAAATCCTATTTGCAAAACCCTCAAGTATGTGCAGTGGAGGATTCACTCCAAGAACATAGCACACAATCGAAGGCTTCCAAAACAAAACCTCCTCCTCAATATCATCTAAAGTTATCTTCATTTTCCTACTACCTTGCTCTGAATTCCTAAATGAATTCATAAATTAAATTAAACTTGATAAGTATATACAATACATATTTCGGGATTCCGTTTAAAAAGTTACACTTGTTTTTTAAAATACATGTTTAACAAAAGTTGTCACCCAACAACTATCAAAATAAAGGCCAAACTATCCCGATGATCTGAACATTCTAAGTCTAACCACCTTGATATGTACAATCTTCATCTAGCTCGAACTCACTACTGTTCAACCTTTGCTTTATCTTTACCTACACATGTAAATAATATCTGTGAGTCGATAAACTCGGTAAGAAAAGCATAAATATAAACATAAACATATAACTGGATTGTAACCAGGCACCCGTACACCCAGTTACAACCTTATCCCACGTTTGATGCGTACTAAGTGTAGAACGTTTGTACGACAAAGCCTAGCATATATCTGTTGATATATCTTGTGATCAACCCTATCTTAATTACAGTGTCTCATGAGTTGAGAATACACTGTAATATATAAATTTATTCATCCTATAAGATCTAATAGCCCACTGTATTCTTGAGTGTTGAGGTTGGCTCAGAAGATTGCGGTATGAATTCTTCAACAATAGTTCTTAGATTGGATGATTGTAATTATACTAAAAGATAGCGAGAATCCCTTGATAGGCTACAAGAGGTATTGCCTTCTTTTCATTAGTTTAGATTTAACAATACTTGCAAGCAGCTTACATACTTTCTTTTCAACAATACTTGTGGTATACATGGTAATTTACTTACTTTCTTGCAAG
Organism: Cannabis sativa; assembly: GCF_029168945.1. Taxonomy (NCBI): domain Eukaryota; kingdom Viridiplantae; phylum Streptophyta; class Magnoliopsida; order Rosales; family Cannabaceae; genus Cannabis; species Cannabis sativa. The sequence goes on along the minus strand of NC_083601.1, from coordinate 10,022,774 downwards.
CAGCTTACATTAGTAAAGAGCTATAGCATTTTTCAAATGGCTAACTCTAATGGAGGTCACTTGACTTCCAAACATGGAGTTCGTGTATCTTAGGGGTTGTTTCTAACTACTCCAGAAAAGGAAAAAGCCACGAAAAGAATTCCCTAAACTTCAATAGTAAGAGGTATTGTGTATGCTCTTGCATGCACTAGACCAGATATTTGCTGTTGTAGTGGGAGGGTTTTAAGGAACTCACCCTATTATGACTTGGAAGAAACCTGTGATAAAAATCTATTGTTAGTTTAAACAAGTAATGGATAGTCAGAATAAAGAACTAAGAAGTAAAGCCAAGAGAACTATGGTTAAAACCATTCATATGAAGTAACTAAAAGTTTTCTATTACAAGGACAAGAAGGGAAATTTTGATAATAAGTCTATTCAATGGAGTTAACAAAATTTCCTGATCCTAGTATTATAGGTCTGAGATTATCTAAACCTGTGGCTTGTGGTATGCCTGGTAATTTACTTACTCTAGTGTAAGCAACTTACATTAGTAAGATGTTGAAGCATTTTTTCTAATGGCTAATTCTAAATGAAGTCTTTTGACTCCTAGATATAGATTTTATTTATCTAAGGAACAATTTCAACTACTCCAAAAAAGATAAAGTCATGAAAGAGTTCCTTAAGCATCAACAGTGAGTGGTCTCATGTATGTTTTGGTATGCATAAGACCAGACACCTACTATTGAGTGGGAGTTATGAGTAGGTATCAGTTTAATCCAGGAAAGGAAATTGGAAAACAATCAAATAAATCTTAAGATAAAAAGAGGAACTATACGTTAGTTGATAAGGGTGGTATTTTAATACTCTTAGACTACACCAAATATGGTTTCTAGACTAGCGTTAATGCTAGAAAGTCTACTTATGAGATGGTGATTACTCTGGGGGTGGAGCAGTGATTTTGGAAAAGTGTAAAAAGTGATTTGGAGTCTCTAACTCTACTAGTGAGACTGAATGTTAAAGTGGCCAGGAAGGCTATTAGAAAATTATTCAGCCTATGGAAAGTTCTATACGACTTTTGGCGTTATTCCAGTCATGGATTAACTACTAGTGTTGCTTCCTAACTAACAAAGATATAATTGCCAAATAGTAAAGAATCCAATATCCCAAGAAGAGTAAACATATAGAAATAAATTTCACTATATCAAGAATTTTGTGATTAAGGAGATGTAATGGTGGAGAAAGTTTGTACTGAATATAACTAGTCAGATCCTATTATAAAGATAATACTACATACTACACCTTATCTGGACATCAAGGTGTTGAGAGAAATGCACTTTTAGTTTTATATTAGTGCAAGTGGGAGTTTGTTGGGTTTTGTACCCTAAATAAAACCCATTTTAATATAATCAGATTTACTAATTAATAAAACATTAGAAATCATTTTATACTGCATGGTTCACATGATTTCTTTCATGATTATAAGTTTAATGTATAAATTCTATTAAATCCAAAACATACAATGATCATGATTATATGTTTCAAAGTTTAAGTCCGATAATTTGTCAGTACACTGGATTTACACTGACATGATAATTAGCGATAGAGCCTACTTACATCTTGAATAAGTGTTATGTCCTTTCTAGGACATTGGCACAGTATGCTAGGATCAGCTATATGGAGTATACATCGGATTAGACCGATATTGAACTTGGATAAGATATCATAAACTTACTGTTATATCTATCTAAGTCAATATCAGTTAGTTGATCTTAGGTCAATAGATCTTAATCCTAATATGGTTAGGTTAGATCTCAATTGTATTATTTATGTTCTTAGAGTTGTTCGTAAAAGATAAACAATGGTTCGAGCAAATACTTACATCTTAGGAACATTGTAGTATAATTGAGTGGGAGCGCTAATCATAAATATGGAATCTATAGCTTCTATAAGTATTTAAAAGTGAAACGATGATTTCCTTTGAGCTTAGCTTAATAGAGATAAATGATTGAGGCCTCATTTCAGTAATTATATTAGTTTATTGAAATATCATTTATAGGTAGCTAAGTGTTTTAAGGATAAAATACATTGAAGGGTAGAACGATAAATTTGTCCCTATTCGATGTAGATCATCTATAAAGGATCTTTGACTATTTGTATTATAACAATGGGTAATACAAATCACATCTATTTTTGGTAATAGTGTGTTCTATGTAATTAAGAGTTCAATTCCAAATCTATAGTGACATGATGACCCATTAACCTATAAGCAGGTAATGGCAAGTCTGGAACAGAAACAACGGTCAGCCAACATGGATTCAAAAAAATGGATTCAATGAAGAAAAATAAAGTCTGGGATGGTGTAGTTGCACTTAATGACTATCGTCCAATCGGGTGCAAGTGGGTCTACAAAAAGAAAATAGGTATTGTGGACTAGTCAAAACTTTGAAAGCTAGACTTGTAGGAAAGGTTTACATCCAAAGAGAAGGTGTGTACTATGAGGATAATTTTTGTCCAGCCACCATGCTCAAATCCATCAAAATACTTCTCTCCATAGCTGGCGCTCTCGATTATGAGATTTTGTAAATGGATGTCCAGATAGCTTTCCTCAACAGAATTCTTGAAGAGACCATCTATATGGATCAACTCGAAGACTATAAGATTCCATGATAAGAGGATAAAGTCTGTAAACTAAACAAGTCTATTTATGGACTTAAGCAGGCTTCTCATTCTTGAAACAAAAGGTTTGATGAAATCATAAAAACCTATGGCTTCCACCAAAGTGAAGAAGAACCTTGTGTTTACCAACTCAAGGATAATCAAGTGATAGTTTTTCTAGTCCTTCATGTGGATGACATCTTGATCATTGGAAACAATATTAAAAGGATGACTAACATAGAGGAATGGCTCAATACTCAGTTCAAAATGAAAGACTTAGGTGAAGCTAAATTATGTTCTCAAGATCCAAATTTTTAGAGACTTGAAGAATAAATCACTCGCTCTCGTGCAAGCAGTTTATATCGATAAGGTGCTTAAGTGCTTCTCAATGTCTAATGCCAAAGTTGCTTGCATGCCTTCTAGACATGGTTTGCCTCTATCTAAGGAATAGTGTCCTACTGATCCTCAAGAGATATAAGACATGAGAAGAATCACTTATGCTTCAGTTGTTAGAAGTCTAATGTATGATATGCTGTGTACTAGACCCGACATCTGCTATGCAATGGGGATTATGAGTAGGTATCACTCTAACATAGGAAAGGAACATTGGATAATATTTAAGCATATACTAAAATACTTGAAGAGAATAAGGGACTCTATGTTGGTTTATAAGGGTGGTTCACTCAACCTTTTAAGCTATACTGACTCAGATTTTTAGGCTTGTGTCGATGACTGAAAGTCTACATCTAGGATGGTATTCACTCTTGGGGTGGAGTAGTGGTCTGGAGAAGTGTTAAATAATCCGCGATCTCTGACTCTACCATGGAGGTCGAATACATAGTTGTTGCTAAGGCTGCTAAGGAATTGGTCAGGCTAATAAAGTTCTTCACAGATCGAGCTTGGTATTATTTCGAACATGGAAAAGCCACTAGTGTTACTTTGTGACAACACTATGGCTATCACCAACAGTAAAGAGCCTTGAATCTACAAGAAGAACGAACATATAGAGAGAGAAAATACCACATTATTGGAGAATACATGGTTAGAGGAGTCGTGAAAGTGGAGAAGATCGATACCGAAGATAATCTTGCTGACCCATTCACAAAGACATTGCCAAAGGCTGCCTATGAGAAGCATTTTAGAAATTTAGAATTAGTTTAAATGTATTGATTGTTTTATGTTAGTGCAAGTGAGAGTTTATTGAATTTTGTGCCCTAACTAAAATTTAATTTCAATGTAATCTTATTTTTTTTTTCATCAATAAAGAACAAAATTCATTTTATTACTTATTTAGCACTTTGCTTGTTTCACATGTTATTATACATGATCATATGTTTGATGTACAAATTCTATTAAATCCCTATCACATTGTTCTTATGATTATAGTATTTTCTACATAGTGGAAAATAATCATGGTTATATGATTAAACTATCTAGTCCTATGATTTATCAATGCACTGGATCTATACTAACATGATAATCAACGATGTGGTTTACTTCAACTTATATAAGTAGAGTGTCTTTTCCAAGACATCAGTTTAGTAAGTTTGTATTAGATGTAATGGCTATACATCAAACTAGACCAATATTTATAGTGGAACGATACGTAAACTTACTGTAGTATCTTTTCTAAGTAAATATCACTATATGCTGATCTTAGATCAATGCTCTCAATCCTGAGATGGTTAAGTTCTAAATCATATTGCACATGTTCTTTGACTTATTCGTTACCAACTTACCTGTAGGATTAGCCCATACGTACATCTTGAGAACATAGTAGTACAATTGAGTGGGAGTACTAATCATAGATATGGAATGTATAACTCTTATAAATACTTCTAAGTGAAGTGATGGTTTCCTTAAAGCTTGGCTAAATGAGCTACATGGTGGAGTACTTATTTTAGTAATTATATTAATTTCTTAAAATATCATTTACAAGCAGCTATGTGTTTTAAGGATAAAATATATTTAAGGGTAAAACTATAATTTTGTTCTTATTCGATGTAGACTATCTATAGAGGATCGTTGATTGTTTATATTAAAACAATGGATAATATATAGTGTATCTATTCTTGGTGAATACATCATTCTATGTAGTCAAGAATGTAATTCGATTCTATAGTGGAGTCAGAAGAAATTAATAAGTTAGAGAATTTACTAAGTAAATTCTAAAACTATTTATTGGGAGCTTAGTTACATAAGCCCATAATATTGTTTTGTAGACTTAATTAATTGATTTAATAATCAATTAAGATTCTAAATGAGAATATATCTTATTTATGAATTTCACTACGTAAGGGTAAATTTGAGAAGAAAAGATAATTTATGATTTATTTATTAATTGAGAGACTTTGGTAGGTCTATAATTGATAAATACATTAAATGGTAATTTTGTTTAATAATTAATTATAATTATTAAAAAAATAAAATTAGCGTTTAACAATTAGAATAGAAAAAAAATATTTTGAAGAAAAGATAAGTTTCAATAAAATGATAAAATTCAAACTCATGGGCTTCATTGTATAATTCGGCCAAGAGATTTAATTAAACTTTTTTTTTTGACTTCTATTTAATTTTAATTCTAACCCTAGTTGTAACACCATAAATATAATATGATAGCTTTTGATTACCATAACACTTTTGACTCATTTTATCAGACAAATAGAATCAAAGAGAGAGCTATTATATTCTACATACAATTTTTGAAATTCTTTTGTTCTTCTTCTCTTATTTTCAAGTACTTTGAGTGTTAAGTAACTGCCTACACATATCAATGCAATACTCAGGTTAGTGAGGAAGAATGTGTAGTCTGTTTGTCAACTGAAGGAGAATTCAAGTTAAGTTCTTAATCACCCTGCAACAGAAAGGAGAATTCCGCTGCAACCAATGTAAGGATTTTTATAAACTCTTTATATGCTTTACATTATTGTTTTAGAAATTCTATATTTAGAATGTTAGATGAGTTAGATTAGTAATAATCTAATATACTTAAATAATAAATTAAGATGTTGTTTGGTAACATTTTTGTTTTCTAATTTTTTAATCACAAAATGAAAGTAAAATTTTTGTTTTTGAAAAATAAAAATGCGTTCTGTAACTACTTTTATTTTTCAATTTGAAAAATAGAAAATAAAAGTGTGTTCTGTAGAATTCATTTTTATTTTATTTTTTGATTTTATTTAAGTCGGGTCTATATTCGGGATCAGATTTGGGTTCAGGTCAGAGGCTGCGTTCAGCGATAGGGCCGTGGGGGCGCGGGATCTCGTCGGAGTCTAAAATATTGATTAAGAAAAAAACTGTTTAAAAAAAATATTGAAAGTAAGTTTTTTATTTGTTTTTAAATTTTTTGATTCTCAATTAAAAAATTGAAAAGTGAAAACAGTTTTATAGAACATGTTTTTGAAAATATTTTCACTTTTTCAATTTTAAAAACAGAAAATTGATTAAAAAAGTGTTACCAAACTTAAAATTCTGGTTAAATAATTTTCAACAATTAATGTACCATTAAATTATATTTTCTTAAAATATATTAAAATATAATAATACACTTGGTTTTAGCACTTCATCAAAAATGTTCTCATAAAATATTTTTAAAAAAATTAATAAACAAAATGTGAAAAATATAGAGTTGCATCACATGACACTCCATTGCATCATAGTAAAAAAATTTATACTTGCTCTATTAATAAAAAAGATAACAAGACTTAAAATCGTTGAAGATGGCCTCGTTTCATTGTTTTTATTTTTTAGTTAATAATGATGATAATAATAATATGTATGGGAAACAAAGTGAACTTTTAAAAATGGCTTCTGAAGCCAGTTATTTTCCAATTAAATATACATAGTTTATAGCTGTGACATATCCATCTGATTATTTTAAAAAAAAAAAGTACTATTACAATCATTTTCTTTGTTTGATGAAGATACTATTACAATCATTGAACAACTTCAATAATGATATTTATATTTATAAAAAAATGAAAATAAAACCTGCTGTTGAACTATGATACTACCATATCTCATTCATTGTTCCTTTTTTTTTTTTTAATATTACTATTTATGTTTGGCTATTATTCTTCCTAACAAGAAATAAAAGCAATTTTACAAAATTAGTTAAAAATATGTTCCTTAGAAATATGGCAACATTTTTATTTTAGACATAAGTTTGAGGAAAACAAAGTACGGAACTATGAATGAAGTATCACCTTTTATTTATTTATTTATTTTTCAAATTCAAATATTAATTAGTATGGGTATGGCCCCTTTAACAAAAACAAATATTAAAATAAATAAACAAAAGTTAATCTCCACCGTTGATCTCCGGTACGATTGAAGTTTAGTCCGTGATGAGAAAACTCCAAGGCAATTCGGGACTGTATGAGAATATTAGTTAAATAAAGGGACGGAGTAGCAAAATCCATGGTTTCAAAATTCAAAAAACAGAAGAAATATATAAAAAATAAAAACGAAAAAGAGGGCAATCTCGTGATTATCCCAACCACCAAAAAGCACACAAACCTGAAAACGTAGTCTTTAAGTGAGAGAAACAACGAGAACAGTTCGTCTGCAACCTCATTCATTTTCCCCATTTCGGACTCCAAAACCTTCACTATTTACCATTCACTGCCACTCTCACCTTTCCCCTCAACCCTCTCATTTTCCCATCTTTAACTCTTTTTGAGCTTCCTCTTTGCAAAAATGGCGCTTCTTTGAAGCTCCTTTCCCCTACTTTCTCTCTCAGTATACGACCTGAGCTTCGTGCGTCAACGATGGTTGCTGTATTTTCCTTCCACTTGAGACTATAGCTTCATCACCGAGTTCTTCTTCTTCTTTTTCTTAGAAATGGTGATACTAATTCTTGTAATTTGTGCTGTGTGAGTTTCGCGCCGTCTGAACTTCGTTTCAGATCTAATTGTTTGTCGAATTTTTGGTTTCGAAGCGCCATTTTGATTGTGATGATGTTGACGAAAAAGCGTTTGGTGTAGAATTTGTTGTGGTTGTTGGAGACTTGAAAAATATATAAAAAAAAGTCTAAGAGGTTTTTCAGAAAATTATCTGATTTTTTTGGGGGCTATTTTGGTTTCGAAGATGAATCGTAGTTTTAGGGCTCCAGAGTCACAGATTTTAACGACGATGAAGCAGAGGCAGCAGTTAAGAGCCTCGGCCATGAAAGAGAAAGAAGAAGAGCTTGCATTATTCTTAGAGATGCAAAAGCGAGAAAAGGAACGAAACGATCTTTTTCTCAACAACGCTGAAGAGTTCGATGTACCATTAGGTACCAAACTTTTATGTTTATGACTTCATTATAGATTTTCTTCTTCATTTTTCTACTGGGCAGATTTATTTATTTCTTTATTTTTAAAATCTTATTATTTGTAGGCATTGGTCTGATTTCTGTGCTCATGTTACAGGGTCGAAACCAGGAACTTCTCCAATTTTTAACATATCCTCTTCAACGACTGCACCTCCACGCAAGACTGTTGCTGATGATTTTCTGAACTCAGAGAATGATAAGAATGACTATGACTGGTAAGTTTCGTTTTCCATTGTTATGGGGAAGTAGATTAATGTACTTTCTATCTTTTGTATTCAATAACAAACGGAGCTAATTAAATAAACTATGGAGAAAAGAAACTTAAAATTGTAAAGATCAAGTAGTTGTTTGGAATGGAGAAACACGCAATTCTATATTCTCCGGAATCACGAGACTTCAATTATGAAGTTACTCATTTTCTTTCTTTTCAACACTTCCCACTGGATTCCATTGTCAGATCTTGCATTATTTCTTCTTTATATTATAATCTTATCCATTAACAGTCGTCCGCCCACATGAGTTTTGGAGGTTTGCACTTTTGGGGAATAATGTGAAAGCCATTAGATATGTTTTTGCAGATGAAAAACATGTTTACATACATTTTCCTTCATAGTTATGAACTTATGATTAAATATTTCTTCCTTTGTGTTTTTTACCATACAGCTGTATTGAATTCACACTACAACTTTAATGTAATCATATCCTCATAACATTTTTGGAATGCAAATAACTGTTTCCTAAGTTGGTATCAATTAAAATTTTCTTTTGTGTCAGGCTCCTCACACCCCCTGGGACCCCTCTATTTCCTTCTTTGGAGATGGAATCACAAAAGACCTTAATGAGTCAACTTGGTACACCAAAGCCTCGTCCCACGGCTCTGAAATCCAGAGTAAGCATTTTTTTTACAGTTAATAGTTTAGTAGCTCTCTTTCCTGTTTTAAATTCAGAAATTGTATATTTAGCCTTTAGAATTTTTATATTCATGTGGTTGCTGCCATTTCTGTTTGTGTTGATCAGGGTTTGTATTTGCGAAGTCTTTGGTCAGATTATGCTAAATTGTGCCATAATTTTATAGATTAGGATGCAAATATTGAATTTTCTTAGGGAGAAGAATGTACGGAAAGGATATGTCACTCACTGCATATCTTTGAGGAAGCATTTCATGCACATTCATTTACATATCTGAAATAATTAATAAAACTTCTGTCATTTTGATTTATATTCTTGAAAAAAAGTCTCATTTCAATTAATTGGAGTGTGAGAACATGTGGCTTCATGAAAATAGATGCCACTTTATTGTATTCTGTTCTCTTTTGTATGATATGCAAGTTCTGTCCCTTGATATTTTCTGTTTATGAATTCGCTACCTTTTTTACATAAACAATGATTGTGGTCATTTTCCCTTTTCTCTTCATTGTAATATAGTTGGCAAACTCCCAGCCGGATCATCCTCCTAGAAGCAGTTTAGTATCAAAACAATCAGCTTCATCCCCTGGGTTAAATTCCTCGGGTGCTGGGGCTCGAAGACCATCATCATCAGGTGGTCCAGGATCAAGGCCTGGGACTCCAACTGGACGACCCTCCTTGAATACTGCATCAAGACCATCCAGACCATCAACACCTACTTCTAGAGCAACTTTGCCTTCAAGTAAGCCAATGTCTTCTGTGACTAAGCCCACAGGTGCTTCAGCTAAGCCAATGTCCACAGCTAAGCCAACAGCTCCCTCACGATCCACAACGCCATTATCAAGGTCTACAATGAGATCTTCAACACCAACTAGAAGTACTGTAACTGCTCCGAAGTCCACATCAAGGGCAGCAACACCTACTCGTCGACCTTCAACGCCATCATCTGCCTCCAGTGTATCAGTACCTTTATCTAGATCATCTTCTTCAGTTACAAAGCCAACCTCCACAACAACTAGAAATCCGATTCCCACAACAACCAGAAATCCAGTTCCCACGACAACAAGAAGTCCAGTTTCCACGGCAATGAGAAGTCCAGTTTCCACGACAATGAGAAATCCAGTTTCCACGACAACTAGAAATCCTGCACCCTCACGGGGTACGTCTCCTACAGTAAAGTCTAGACCATGGAAGCCCTCTGAGATGCCTGGCTTTTCACTTGATGCTCCACCAAATTTAAGAACAACTCTTCCAGACCGGCCACTTTCAGCCACTAGAGGTAGGCCTGGAGCACCAAGTTCTCGTTCTTCGTCTGTTGAGCCTGCTGCAAGTGGAAGACCAAGACGACAATCATGCTCTCCTTCAAGAGGACGTGCTCCAAATGGCATTCCTCATTTGAGTGGAAGCTCTGTTCCTGCAGTGAGTCGCACTCACTATAAAGCTAATGACAATGTGAGCCCTGTTCTAATTGGAACAAAAATGGTGGAAAGAGTAATAAATATGCGGAAACTGGTGCCTCCAAGACAAGATGATAAAAATTCCCCTCATGGCAACGTCTCTGCAAAATCTTCATCCCCAGACAGTTCAGGATTTGGTAGAACACTTTCAAAGAAATCTCTGGATATGGCTATACGACACATGGTATTACTTAGATCTCATTCTAATATTAATTATATGAAACAAGTGATGTCACACAGTACTATATTTTTGGATCAGTCGATTGTAGTTCCCTCTTATCTTTTATATTTACTTAAAATTATTTTTTCTTCCTCGTATTATAACTCATGAGAAAGATGTTAAAAAAGGTGTCAATTCTATCATTTTTTCCCCTTTTCTAATTCATGTTCTGATTGCACTTTACAGGATATAAGGAGAACCATTCCAGGTAATTTGCGACCATTGATGACGAATATTCCGGCATCCTCTATGTACAGTGTGAGATCGGGCCCTGCACGAAGCAGAACAATAAGTGTTTCAGACTCTCCTCTTGCCACGAGCAGTAATGCAAGTTCTGAAGTCAGTGTTAACAATAATGGCATTTGCTTAGATGGGATTGAAATAGAAGATGACATTGGCAGTGAGCGAGGTGGTCGATCTCCTGCTAGTCTGCGTGGTAGGTGATTGGTCTGTTGCCATACATTGCATATAAACTGATGAAATTCTTATATTTAAAATTTGAGTTGCATCCATTTTAATGTTCAAAAGAAACCAAATTAGAGGGAGTTAACTAGAGTTGGGCTTTGATTGGTAATCCGAAATTTATTAGAGAGATGGGTGTTCAAATTTTTTAAAAAATGTAATTTATGATATTATTTGTAATATTAGAATAGTTATGTTCTGAACATTCCTGATTTCTCATTTTCTACACGGTGTAGTAGTAGTAGTAATAGTATCATGTCATGTTCTTGTTTTCAAGAGAGATCGAAATCCATGTGAAGTTGCTCCTTTTCACCTGAATTGTCTATTCGAAAAACAAAATGGTTATTCGGTAATTTTTCATCGTTTCTTGTTTATCACTATTTTGAAGTGAAAACGGTACCCATTTTACCATGCAACTTGTTGAGATATCCCCATTTTCAATTCTCAAAGAAAGAAAAAGAAATGGTGCAAATGATAAGTCACCCAGTTCAAAATAGTTACTTTTGTTCTAAAACTGCCTGTAAAGAACATTACATGTCACATCCAATAGCACAGACTTGTAAGAAGCCAACTGATCAAAAAGATCTATTCAGATGAAATATCTGGACCACGTTATCTCCGACTCATGAAGTCGAGCAATACATTTTTAATCACATATATCATCAAGATCACAATATCTAGTAGCAGGACCACAAATTTTTACTTCATTTCCAGAAAAATAAAGCTTCATGGTAACTGTTTCCTTCCTAGATTGCGACCCACCGTTGTTAAAGCAAAATTCGTAGAAAGCACCAACGGTCTCTCATCTCTGTACAATTAAAATTATCCATTCCAATAGAACACTATTCAACTAAAAACGAAAAAAACGACTTCTCACTTGGTGGGGAAGGAAAGCTGTAAAGGGAAAACGAAGGGAACAAGAGTAATTTGATAAGAGAGCAATTATTAACCTTCTCAGAGAAAAGAAGGAAAGGGTAGAAGAATACAAGAGACAATAATTTGGGACAACATGATTGCATAAGTAGATAATTTGGTGACTTATTGAATTTGTCAGAAAAAAGAATATTTAAACTAGAGAAATAAATTGAATAAGTGCATTCATTACTAACAATTATTAATGTGGAACCCGGTGATTTCATTGACAGGTTGCATTGCTGGAAACAGTGAAACAAACGCGATATATATTCATATATAACACACATGGGGTGAATCCTCTTCAAATAGCCAAATTCTTATACATAAAAGGTAAAATTTAAATACTGTTGACTATTACACCAGAGGCAAACTTCAATGAACACCATACATTCTAATCAAGTACAACTTACATAATTTAACCTAAACAGACTAACGTTTCTATTAGGCAACAGCAACAGCCTTAGCAGGAGCAGCTGGGACGGAAGCAGCTTTGTTTTTAGCCTCGTTTGATGGGGAAGCAACTGGCGGCGGCGGTGGTGGTGGAGCATGCTTTAGGTGCTCAGGTGTACTGTGTTTCAGTTTTACAAGTATCTGTCTCATCCTAGAAAGATCGGTTGGTTTGCCAGGCTTTGGACCTTGGACAACAACAACAGATGGCTTCTTTTCTTGGTCTTTCTTCCCTCTCCTCTTTTCTAAAACTGGCACTTCTTTAGGAATAAGCTCAGCTATTGATTTCCAGTAGTTCTTATTAGCCTCAGCATGAAACTTCTCTTGATTGGCCAGAAATACCTATAAAAGAAAAGATATAATTTCAAAAGGATATATGATATTGTGAGAATATATAATTCCTCCATATCTTAAAATGCCATTTAAGGCTTCACTTTATGATAAGCTTTGCTATTATATATAAACAAATGAAAAACCAATCAAAGTCTCCTCAGATTCTATAGATTCATTCGTGTGAAACTCTGGGAGTTCAATAGAAATTGTTACGTTAAACATGTAATACAGGAGGGATCAAGGTGTAGAGATAAGTTCCCTGCATTCACAATTGCAAGAGGATCGTTTACTTTAAACTCGGGATGCAAAGTATCCGCTAAAATCTAGTTAGCTAAATATTGCCTATAGATGTGCTATGCTACAGCTCAAACACATACCATGCAATTTCTAAGTATCTCAATCCTCACTACTACCATACCAGCTATCACTTGAAGGGGGCAAGATCACCTAGATTACTCCAGCAAAAAAAAAAGATCACCTAGATTAAAAATAATAAAAAAAAAACTTTTACCCATTCTGCTGTGGACTCTTCCAGTGAGCATAAATTCTATTCAATGCATGTCAAACTGTTATCCATAACCTAATTTAGCCATAATAAATAACAAACGAGCAGCATTAAAGTAAATGGTATTTTGTCTAAATTGAACTTGAGGGTCAACAATGAAAACTACAATCGATGATAAAGGGTTTTGATGTTTTGCCACCAAAAACTCAACTACCAATGGAAAAGGTAAGAACTAACAGCATGATGCAAAACATTTCCAGAAAAAATAAAAGGAAAAAGTACTGTAAATAATTTCATCCTAAACTTTAACTTCAATAGAGATATGAGATATCCACTCTCACCTTTTCCTTTTCCCTGTTGGAAGTTTTGTTGTTTTCACAAACAGTCTTTCTCTTCTGGTAAAACTCAAGTTTGTATTCATCAGCTTCATCAATAATCTGGTTCAACAACTCTTTTTCCCTCTTTTCCTTCTCCTCTAGCCGAATCGCATTCTGTCTGTATGTGAACATAAAATAGCCCATGAATTCTTTACACCTATCACTTTTCACTAAACTTTACGTTATTTCTTCTAAATTAACTGAACTGAAGCACAAAAAATAAACAAATTCCAGAATATTTGATTAAACTCTGACAATCTACTGCAAAAAATTTCCTCTTTCTATTATCAACCAAAACGGATTCTAATTTCAGACACAATTGAAAATGAAATTAAACTAATTGTTAACTAAACATCAGTAAAGGTTCAACACCCATTATTTTTACTAAATATCAAACGCAAGCGGATTCGAGACCCTACCTCCTCCATTCTCTGAGAGCCACTCCCTCCTCGCGTTCCATCTCTGACGGAGGAGGCAAAATCGGACCGCCCGATCCACCAAACCCTTCATCGAAGTCCTGCCCGTTCGATTGGGTAAAGACCGATGGCGGAGATTGGGCCTCAGGAACCGATTGCGCCGCGAACCCGTCGTCAACCGTTGAACTGTGGTGGAAGATGGGTGAGTCAGTGGTCGAGTCCTTGATTGACTCGGAGTCGACGAATTGAGGGGCAGAGAAGGATTCGAATCGCTGGGAGGAGAGGCGGGGGTCGTACCCTAGGTAACCATCGTCGTCGAAAGGACGAGTGGAGCCGGTGGTGGGAACTGAGTCATCGCCTGGCTGAGTGAACGAGTCGGAGAACTCGGACGACATGTTGTGAATTTTATGTTTGAGACGGACACTGAAGAAGAAGAAATCATGTCTTTATACCATGTGTAAATAGTCAAAGTCAAATTTTATTCTTTGATTTTATGACTGGTGCCGTTTGGTAACACTTTTCTTTTCTAATTTTTTAATTACAAAATAAAAGTAAAATTTTTGCTTTTAAAAATTTTACTTTTGAAAAATAAAAATACGTTCTGTAACCACTTTTGTTTTTTAATTTTAAAAACAGAAAACAAAAGCGTGTTTTGTAAAATTTATTTTCATTTTTTGATTTTATTTATGTCGAGTATAGGTCCGGGGTCGGATTTGGGTTCAAGTCAGAGGTCGGGTTTAGCGCCAGGACCGTGGGGGGATTTGGGTCCGAGTTTGATCGAAGTCTAAAATATTGATTAAGAAAAAAAAACTGTTTAAAAAAATATTGAAAGTGATTTTTTTTTTTGTTTTTAAAATTTTGATTCTCAATTAAAAAAATTAAAACCTCCTAAACCCATGTGGACTAATTAAATTGTGCCACGTATACACTGTGTACACGTAGATATTCTAACTTGGCGCTTAACACCAAAAAATGGATGGAAATGACTAATTGCTAACAGAACATGGGTTTAGGAGGTTTTACCACCAAAATTTTAAAATTGGAGGTTAATTGCAAACACCTGACCACTTAAGGAGGTTATGTCGCAAATTACCCTATAAACTAAGTATTAATTTGATGGAAGCTTCTCTAGTGCACCATCTAAATCAAATACATCCCTTACTCTATTCAAAACTAGTAAACAACTCGCGCTTTGCAATGTTTAAAAAAATTTAAATTATATATATAAAATAAATTATAACTTTTATTTAATAATAACTAAATAATAAATTGTATCAAATTTTAATATAATTTTTTATATAATTTTGTATAAAAAATTAGGTGTGTACAAAATGACCGATTCAACTCATATTTATCAAATACTGTTATTATAATAGAAGTCAGACACGAGCTGCATAACATAATGTTAGGCTTGATCCCTTGAATTATTATAAAATTGATAGATTTATAGAAAACTTATCATATGATTTCAAAACCGTTCTCATCAACGTATTGTTGGGTTTTGTGCCCTAAATAAAACCCATTACAATCTGATTAGTTATCAATTTAAGAGATTTGAAGTGATTTATGTTAACATGTATTTTTCATGCTTATGGTTTAATATATATATATATTTAATATATGCATAAAATCAGTTAAGTCCAGAACATATATTTATTCACAATTACAGTATTGTCAACACAGTGGAATGTGATTGTGATTATATGATTCAAAAGACTAAGTCCCTCTTTCATCAGTGTTTTGGATTTACACTGATGTGATAATCAGCGATGAAGTATACTTACACTTGGAGTAAGTGTTATGTTCTTTCCAGGACATTGGTAAAGTATACTAGTTTCGAATGTATGGAGTATACATTGGACTGGACCGATATTGAACTTAGTGAAGATATTATAAACTTACCGTTGTATCTTTCCAAGTCAATATCACTAGTTGATCTTAGATTAAAAGAACCTAAATCCTGATATGCTTAGGCTCAATCTCAGGAGTGCTATTCATGTTCTTTGATTTATTAGTTAAGCCTACTTTTGGGTCAGGGTGATACGTATATTTTGGGAACATGATAGTATGGCTGAGTGGGAGCGCTGAACATAAATATGGAATCTATAGCTTCTACTGGTGTATAGAAGTCAAGTGATGATTCCCTTCAAGTGACTATATCTTAGATCACTAAAACATCATTTACATGTAGCTAAGTGTTTTAAGGGGCCAAATATATTGAGGGGTGAAACGGTAAATTTATCCCTTCTCGGTGTAAATAATCTATATAGATGATCTTTGATCAAATTAAGATTATAACGATGGTTAAATGAGATAGCGTATCTATATCGTGGAACATATAGAACGCTCTATATAAGTCTGAGAGTGCAATTCCAAGTTCTAAGAGTGGATTCAACAAGGAATTAATAAGTTAGGGAATTTACTTGGTAAATTCGGTTCGGCTTATTAGAAGCTTAGTAATATAGATCCTTGGTCCCCATTCTAGTTGAGACCATACTGCTTGTAAGACTCAATAATTGATTTATGTTTAATCAATTGTAATTCTAAACTTAGACTATGTCTAGTTTGTGAATTTTCACTAAGCAGGGGTGAAATTGTAAAGAAAAGAGATTCTAGTTTAATTTATTAATTAAGAGACTCTATATGTCTAATTAATAATTATGTTAAATGACAATATTATTTAATAATCTATTTTAGTTATTAAATAATTAGTTTTGACATTTAAATGGTTAGAATTGGAAAATTGGCGTTTTTGAGAAAATAGAAATGAAAATTGTGAAAACTGCCAAAAATCTATGTGAGGCCCATTAACACCATGGCCGACCACTTGAATAGCATTTTCCCATTATTATTTTCATTATTTTAATGCCAATTAATTACTAACCTAAACCTAGTAGTTGCCTATAAATAGAAAGTGATGACTCACACAAAAAAAAAAGCAGAAAAAGCAGTTATTCAGTAATTCAGGAAACTGCCTCTTTCAGAAAATTGAGCTTCTCTCTTTCTCTCTATGGCCGACCCTCCTATTTCTCTTTTCCTCTTCCAATTTTGAAATACCATAGTGAAAAAGTAGTGCCCACACACAGCAAGTGGTGCCTCAATCATAGTTTGGAAGATCGTGAAGAATCCAAATCAAAGAGAAGGACATTCGGACTCAGATCTTGATAATACTCTGCGACAGAAATGATACAAGGGTTAGAGATCTGAGTGGAAGGATACATATTATTTCGCTGCAACCAATGTAAGGTTTTCTTAACTTTATATGTGTTTATCATAGTTTTAGAAAGTTCATATTTAGGATGTTAAATAACATACTTGTGAGTAGATCTAAGTTCCTGGTAAAATAAATTCCAACACGTATCTCACTTGTAGTCAACACTACATTCAAGGGTGTTGTTATTTTCATATCTCACTACTCACTTTTATAAATAAAACAAATCAAATAATGGGTTAACTACTCACTTTTATAAATAAGTGAATCTGCATAATTTTCTTTTATAAAAGAAATATGTCAAATAAAATCTATTAATTAATAATGAGAAAATAGATAAAATTGTATCTAATTTTCACATAAAATAAAAATCTATAAAAAAAGGATAATTGATAAATCTAGAAAACATATGATTCAAGCCGCCAATAATAATAATAATAATAATAATAATAATAATAATAATGTATGATAGTATAGATATAGTGTATTTTTTTTAAAAAAATATTAAAATAATATAAAAAACATCACGGTAAAATATTTAAATTCAGTTTTTTGAAGTGTGTTCACAATTTTTTATTTTACGAAGTATAAAAAGATAAGAAGGAGATTATAAAAAACAAATTAATATGAAAATAGAGCTGATGTACTTATATGGTGTTTAGCATCACAATGACGTGTGACCTTATAATTAGTTAGCAATTTTTTATAATATTTATTAAAATAAAATAAATAGGACCCAATATTAAATTGCACTAATAGTTATATCATACCTTACAAAAATGCTTGGCACCATGAGTACCCAATGTCATTTCTCTAATATGAAACATATAACAAAGTGAGCTTGTACAAGTTTAACTGAATAGAAAATTGATGTCCATTTATTAGGGTGTTGTTATTTCGTAACAAATTTTTTTTTTTTGAATAATCGTAACTAATTATTTTTATTATACTACTCTTTCACACATTGGATACGAAAAAAACGGTACCCCTTAAAATTCATGCATCATTTCTTGACTTAAGTATTTTATCTTGGCATATAAGTACACATATTTTTACGTTCAGAAAAAGAAAAAAAAAAGTATACATATAATTTCTAAATTGTTACAACCTATTAAAATGGGATTATTTCACAAATACACAAAAACAAGAAAAAAATACAAAAATACGGTTTCACGAAATTTTAAA
The DNA here is from genome assembly GCF_029168945.1 of Cannabis sativa. Classification (NCBI taxonomy): domain Eukaryota; kingdom Viridiplantae; phylum Streptophyta; class Magnoliopsida; order Rosales; family Cannabaceae; genus Cannabis; species Cannabis sativa. The sequence goes on along the minus strand of NC_083601.1, from coordinate 10,004,389 downwards.
TATTTTTATGATTTTATTTTATTTTATTTACAGAAAATACAGTCTTTTTATGTTGTACTCTTGTTAATTTGTTGTTAATTGTATGCTATTTTTTGTTGTTGTTTTGATGTTATTTAGATGTTATTTTCATGTTACTTTTATGTAGTTTTCTTGTTGTTTTCGTGCTGTTTCTATGAAAAATCGTAAAAAATGTAATTTTTTTTAACAAAAAATAGTGTCTTATGTAATTATTCCTATTAAAATTTTCATCTTTTTCTATCTCAACTACTTTCACTCCTATTTGTAAAAACAAAGATGGCTTCTTGCTCTGTTTCAACGGAGAAAAGAACAACAAACAATGCTACTTCTAATGAAGATGATCAGATGATCAATCAAATGATGATCTTGATCAGTAGTACTACATCGCCGTAGTCCCCCTCCAGCCAGCAGCGGCGGCAGACTGCAACACTGCGGTTGTCTCGGCAGCGAAATAATATTCTTCGACATAACCCAGGACTGCACCGGCGCATTCAAAAATTGCTTGCTCGGAAGATTGGGAAGAAAGAAATAGTACCCGTGCCTTATTTATTGGCCACAACGAAGCGCGTCGTGGTCCATGACATGGTGTATTATCAACAATGGCACTACCACTATATGGGGAGAGGTGATGTGCACAATCTCTGCGCAAAAGTTTACAATTGCCTATGAACTAATATGTGAGTACAAGAATTTGGAATCGTTCATCGCTCTGGAGAAGGGCAACATGAACAACCCGACCCTGGATATTTGGGTCAAAAAGATTAAACGGACCTGCATTTACTGCCACAAGGAGGGGGTCGTACCTGTGATTTCTAAGAAGAAAAAGGAGATCAATTGGCTTTTCTTGCTTCTTGGATAGTGGCTTGGATTTCTTTCACTGAATCAACTCCACTACTTTTGCAAGCATACTGGGAATCATTGCACTAGGGCTAAAGATCGAGTTCTTTATCTTACGTATTTGGGCTTGTGTAATCAAATTGACCCTAAAATGCTTTACAATCCTTTATTTTTGCATGTAATAGTGTCATGTAGTAATGTGGACTATTCTAGTTATGTGTGTTTTGATTTTATAAGAGAAAAATAAGCAAAAGACTTTGAATATTATCTTTATTACTCGATAATTAAAAGGAATACATGAGCTGAATCTATATATAGGCAGTAGGCAGCTGAGTTAGTTAGGATGAGAACCTAACTACCTTAACTAACTGACATTTACTCCTAACAACTAAATAATAAACTTAACAGTACTAACTAACTCTAATAGGCCCCCTCAAGATGGATTGTAAATGTTAACGACACCCATCTTGGATACAATGTTGTTGAAATGGGAAGGGAGAAGAGCCTTTGTGAATATGTCAACTAGGTTGTTGTGAGAGGAGACATGCATCAGTTGGAGAGAACCTTGCTTGCCTTTTCTCGAATGAAGTGAGTCGATTTCAACATGTTTTGTCCATTCATGGTAGAGAGGATTCTCACTTATGTGGATGGCAGCCTTGTTGTCAGAGTACATATTAGGCGTTGTGGAAATGGGGACACCAAAATCTTTGGGAATGGCAAGGATCCAAGTCAGTTCAGATGTTGCATTTGCCATAGCTCAGTATTCAGCTTCAACAGAGGATCGAGATACAACTTGTTGTTTCTTTGAGTTCCATGAGATGAGGGATTTACCAAGGAAAATGCAATACCCTGAAACCGATCTCCTTGTGTCTTGACAGTTGCCCCACCTCAAGCTCCTCCAGACTGGGAGCAAAGATTTGAGGAAATGCAAGATCGTATTCGCCAGCAAGACGAATAAATTCTGAGGTTGAGGTAGCAGGGTCCTGTTGCAGTGCCTCCACCACAAGTTCATGTCGCTTTAGTTCCTACGGTGCCAGCAGATTAACCTGTTGCTGGCAACTATATGGAGCCATTGTATGAGAGATTTCGCAAGCAGGCACCTCCAGTTTTTCTAGGAGGTCCCGATGTTATGAACGCCGAGCAGTGGCTCACTGTTATTGAAAGAATCTTGAACTTCATGGGAGTTGTTGGAAATTACCGAGTAACCTGTGCTACATTTCAGTTCCAGGAAGACACGCTCGTGTGGTGGGAGTTAGTGTCCCTCACCCGAGACGTCACTGTTATGACCTGAGAAGAGTTCCGGGACTTGTTCAACGCCAAGTATTATAATGAGGCGGTCCACAGTGCTAAGCGAAAAGAATTCACTGAGCTGGTTCAAAGTGAAGGTATGTCAGTAACATAATATACGACGAAGTTTGATCGTCTAGCCAAGTTGGCTTTGGGTATTGTGCCCACATACTTCAGCAAGAAAGAAAAGTATCTGGTGGGTTTAAATGCAAAAATTTGACATGATCTGGTAATTACTACGAATGAAGCGACATCGTATGCAGAAATGGTTGATAAGGCTCTGTGAGCCGAAAGTGCAGTGAAGTTTCTTCAGGAGCCCCGAGGGACTCCCAGTGTTGGTGGAACCCCCGCTCTTCCTACTCTTGCTTATGGTAGGGATAGTGGTGACTCCACTGCTAATCAGAAAAGAAAGGCTACCTCAGCTTCCGGTGGTTTGGAACAGGGTAAGCAGTTTTGAGGGAACCTAGGCAGAGGTAGACGCCAGGGTTATTCTTATCTTGAGTGCCCACGTTGTAAGAAACATCATCCCGGAGAGTGCAACCGGAAAACATGCTTTCAGTGTGACATGGTTGGACATTTCAAGAAGGGTTTCCCTTAGGCGATGAAAGAAGAGCAGAAGCAAGAGGCAAAATCCGTACCTATTTGGGTGTTTGCTATCACTCAAGCTGATGCTGCAGCCAGTCCTTCTGTGGTGACAGGTCAGCTTCTTGTCAACAACTCTCATTATGATGTGTTATTTGACTCTGGGGCTACACACTTATATGTGGCAACACAGGTAATTAATAAATTGGGTAGGCCTTGTGACTTTATCAAAAGAGGGTTTTGAACCCTACTGCCTAGCGGGGAATTGGTTATCTCTAAAAGGCGAATTAGGTCTATGTTAGTTAGAGTGGAAGATAGGGAGTTGAGTGCTGACTTAGTAGAGCTAGAACTAGCAGAGTTCGATATCATACTTGGGATGGATTTTCTATCCAAGTATTCGACCAGCATTGATTGTAAGCGGAAAATGGTAACATTTCAGAGGGTGAAAGTCCATTTGCTTATGTTGGATCTGTTCAAGGGTCTCAAATCCTGGTTATTTCAGTCTTAAAGGTGAGAGATTTACTACACAGTGGATGTTGGGTTTTATGCCCTAAATAAAACTCTGTTTTAATGTAATCCAGATTATTCAATATCAATAAAGTAACAGAAGTATTTTTTCATTCATTTGTGTATGTTTTGGTTCACCTTATCAATTGTTTGTCTATTTGATTTATAAATTCATTCAAACCCCTCTCACATACTTGTTCATGTTTATTGTGTTGTCAAAACATTAGAAAGTAAACATAACTATGTGATTAAAGATTCCTAGATTTATCAGAACACTGGGTTTTACTGATATGACAATCTACAACAGAGTTTACTTGCATTTGGAGAAATGCTATGTTCTTTCCAGAACAATGGTTAAAGTAAAGCTTGGGTTGGATGCATGGAGTATGCATTGGAATGGACCGATATTGAACTTTGATATAGATTTATTAAACTTACCGTAATATCTATTCAATTCAATATCACTTAGTTGATCCTAGATCAAATGATCTTAATCCTGATATGATTAGGTTCAATCTCAAGAGTGTTATTCGTGTTCTTTGATTTGTTAGTTAAGCCTACTTTTGGGTCAGGGTGATACGTACATTTTGGGAACACGGTAGTGCAATTAAGTGGGAGCGCTAACATAAATATGGAATCTATAGCTTCTATCTAGCGAATAGAAAGTAAAGGATGATTTCCTTCGAGCTTAACCAAACGAAAATAAATGGTGGAGTACTCATTTCACTTAGCTGAAATATCATTTATACAGGGTTAAGTGTTTTAAGGATAAAATACATTGTAGAGTGTTACGGTAATTAAATCCCTTTACAGTGTAAATCATCCATATAGAGGATCATTGATCAAATTAGGATTATAACAATAGATAATTAATGACGTGTCTATATGGTGGAACATATAGAGCGTTCTATATAGCCGAGAGTGCAATTCTAAGTTCTATGCGTGGATTCAACGAAGAATTAATAAGTCAGTGAATTTAAGATGTAAATTCTTGATCTGCTTATTGGAAGCTCGGATATATAGACCCATGGTCCCCACACTAGTTGAGATAATATTACTTGTAAGACTCATTTAATTGGTTTTAATTAATCAATTATAATTCTCAAATTAGACTATGTCTATTTGTGAATTTATCACTTATTAAGGGCGAAACTGTAAATAGAGAGTTTATAGGGTATGTTTATTAATTAAGAAACTTTGATTAGTTTAATTAATAAATATAATAAATGAGAGTATTATTTAATAATTAATTATAGTTATTAAATAGTTGGATTTGACATTTATGTGGTTGAATAAGTAAATTGGCAGTTTTTGAGAAAATGGGAAACTAGAAATGATGAAATAGGAAAGTTGCAAAAGTGAAAGGCTTGTCTCCACAATGCCATGGCCGGCCACTTAACTTGCCTTTTCTCATTTAATTTTTCATTTTTTAATGCCAAGTAATTCAACCCTAACCCTGTGTGGTATTCTATAAATAGAAGGTAAAGGCTTCAGGAATCAAACACAACACAATTGCTTTATTTTCCTTTCACTGAAAAATTCCCTGAGCCGCCACTCTCTCTCTTTCTTTCTTTTCTGTTTCGAAATTCCTTTAAGTGATAGAGTAGTGCCCACACACATCAAGTAATACCTCAATCATAGTGAGGAAGATTGTGGAGAATTCAGAGTCAACAAAGAAGGATATTCGGGCTCAGATCTTGATTATACTCTGCAACAGAAAGGAATCAAGGGTTAGAGATCTGAGTGGAAGGAGACATATTTATTCCGCTGCATTCTTTGTAAGTTTTCTCATGCTTTATATGTGTTTACTTATATTCGTTTTAGAAGTTCATATTTAGGTTGTTAATCAACATACTTGTGAGTAGATTTAAGATCATGGTAAAATAATTCCAACAACTGGCACTAGAGCCATGGTAATTGATTTGCTTGCAAGAAATTTGGACTTAAAACGATTTGTATTGGATTTGGACGGTATCATGTTGTTTTGTATGTCATATTGATGTTTGATTAATGTTTTTGAAATTCTGGGAAAAATACTTGCTTTTCTGTTTCTGGAATCATTTTTATTGGATAGTATGGAAAAAATTAAGCAATTTACTTTTTTACAGAACTCGATTTCGATTTTATTTGAATTAGTTATGAATTTTTGAAAATCGGAAAAAATTGGGGTGGTGAACACTCTTCCCACACGCGCAGAATGGCTGCTTGCAGCCTCCCAGCACCGTGGAAACTCGGCCAACCCCCTTGATGCGCGCTCGGAATGGTATGCTATGCATACCATCCGTACTGTTCATCAATTTTTTCATTTTCTTCGATTTTTCATGCTATTTCATGGAATTAACTTCCAATTTTTTTGTGTAGTTTTGTATTTTGATTTTTAATTTTTCATATTTCAAATATAATTATCAGAAATAAATTAATTTTGATTTTTACATTAATTTTAGATATTAGTGAAATTTGATTTTGAAAATAGGTAAAAATCAATTTTTGCTGACCTTTTTTCTTATTTTTTTTTAATTTTGATTATTTTATCTTATTTTTAAATCTAAGGTCAGATATTAAATTTTTTTATAAAATATTCTATTTTAAGTAATTTGACCTTATTTAGATTTAAATAAGATACCATAATCATGAAATTTTGAAAAGGGAAATAAGATATTTTTGTTAACTTTTAAATTTTGTTAATTTTACTTAAATTAAATTATAAAATCAGAAAAGGTTATGTATTTATCTTTTTTTATTTTTTTTTATTTATTGAATATTTAATTTATAAAATAACATGAAATTTAAAAGGTAAGTTAGCAAATCTATTTTTGAAATGATATTTAGGTTACTTGAAATCTAATTTTTCAAAATTGTAGGTTTAATTTTAAATATTATTTTATTTTACTTAAAAACTGAATTTTTCTATTATTATTTTTGAAATCAATATTTTAAATTAAATAAATCCTACATCCAACTATCCAAACTATCTTGTTGCAGGAGTATGTGTTTTAGATTGTTTGTAAGTTTTTCTAAAACCTATTATTGCTTGATCTAAATTGCCATGGTTAACTTGTTGACAGATACAATGATCTGATTTTAACCCATGGTTTAATTGTCAATAGGTCAAGTAAATAATTTGTAACAGGTAAATTTTACATTCTTCTTTCATCTGTGTATGACCTAGGAACATAATAGGATCCATTCAAATCTGTGTGCCTGTGTGAGCCTATATGTTTAATTTCTGTTATAGATACATATAGGTTGTTGTTGCTAAATAAAATGTCATAACTTGATAGATTTTATTTAGGCCCATCTAGTTTTGGGGCCTATTCAATTAATAACAGTTGTTCATTTTAAGGTTAAATTCATCTCTTTTGGGCCTTGTGTGAGAGATTGGAGCCATAGAAGTGGGTACGACATACTGAATCCAGCCCCCCCTCACATGAACAACCCCAATTGTGAAGGCCCATTTGCCTGATTTGGATAACTGTGCTAGGTTAATTTAATTAGTTTAACCTAATAAAATTGATTAGCAACATAATTAATTTTAATTTTCTTTGAAATTAATTTAAGAAAAACATAGTTTGATGAATAATATTCTAGAAAACTATATGTATTTTCTTGTATTTAATTAAATATAGAATTATAACCAACTAGATTCTTTCTGAAGCTTAATTTTATAATTTCATTAAATATTCCTATTTAAGTTTAAGATTTGTTATTTCCAACAAATCAACTTAGATTTGAATATCTTTTGAATTTCCAATTATAAAATTAAGTTGAGGAATTTTAGGAATTGGTTATCAAGATTCTTTAGATAGTTTTTTTAAGTTGATATTTTTTTAAATATGGAAAAACTTAAAATGGAATATCTTATAAATTAAGTGGTTACAACTTAATTGTTAATATTTAATTAAATCATTGTTTGAAGAATATTTAAGTTGGATATTTTTAGATTCTTCTAAACAACTTAAATAATATATTTTTCAAATTTATTCCATTTTTTTTAAAATTTAATTAAAGTTGGATTTTTTTTATATATAATTTTTTTAACAAAAACCAACTTTAATTGGTAATTTTTCATTATTAAAATATCGAATAAAATATATGATTAAATAAAATACATATTTTTAAATAATGAGCTTTAATCAAGAGACATTCGATCTCCATTGTTGGTTTTACATAACTATTATTTTAGTGAGTAATCCTCCCTAATGGAGGAACGTTCATTAGCAAGTTAGCACCGTTTAATCTCGAAAGATAAGTATTCTTGTAAGTTTTTTTATATTAGTTTTGATCACCCTAATTGTGGCGATTGTATAAGACTTTCAAGAGTATGAAACAATGGTGGAAGCTCATAAGATAGAATAGCCTTGACTCTCGCCTAAACGGGACAACGCTGGATTCCAATCTTGATCGAATAAAAGGTTGCTAGAATGTTTATCATTTTAGATGAATTGACAACTCTATTCAATGGATGATGCTTTGACTCTCGCCTAAACGGGACACTGTATCAGTTTGTTGGAAACCTTGGAAAATAAACTATGTTAGATTTAGTATTTTTATAACATATGTGATTAATTGTTATTTTCTGAACTTGTGTATGAACTTATAGAACCAAAACCTTACTTCTGTTTTATTGATATATTGTAGTGCCAATATGAATAACCCTCACTCCGATCCACTCCTAGTTAATATCCTAACAAAAGAACTCAATAGTGTGAAAATGCATAATCAAAGGAACAATGGGTACGACTCATCCTTAATAGTCTTCCTCCGGAGTATAATGGTTTTGTTGTATCTTACATGATCAACAAACCTAACTCCTCCGACATGGACGAACTCGAAGCTGAATTACGAGCCCATGAACGGAATTTGACTGCAATGGGACCTCCTGGTATTGCAAACTTTAATCAGAGGAAGAGGATTAAGCATGAAGGCTCTAACAAAGCTGCTTCGTCAAATACAATTATCAGACATCATGTTTTATGTGCGAATAATGGAAAGGGACATAAAGAAGAACAATTTCCCAGACTTCTAAACAATTTAAACGAAGGTGATGCTTTTGTCTTTGAATCATGTGTTTTAGAGAATGACAAATCCACATGGATTGTTGATTCTGGATCTACTAACCATGTATGTTCTTCATTGCAGCTGCTTGAAACTTGGGAAAATCTTCACCCAGATGAGTTAAAGCTAAAAGTTGGAAATGGCGAGTTAGTATTAGTAAAAGCTAGAGGAACGACCCGTATCAAGTTTCATACAAAAAGATTTTTACTTTTACACAATGTTTTATTTATTCCAAACTTTAGTAGAAACTTGATTAGTGTTTCATGTTTACAAACACAATTTTATATATTGAATTTTTCGAGCTCTAATTGTTCAATTTCTCGTAATGGATTTCATATATGTGTTGCAAACATGGAACAAGGGCTTTATGTTCTAAGACCTGATACGCAAATCTCACTAAATACTGAACTTTTTAATGTAGCTAAACCTAGAAGCCTTAAGAGAAAAGAGACTGATAATGATGATCAAACTTATCTATGGCATTTACGTTTATTTCATAATTATATGTATATAATGTATGAATTCTATTTAAGTCAAGAACATATCAATTTGTTAATGATTATAGTGTTGTCTTTCCGAGACTGGTAGAAGAACTAGCAATAAATGCAGACTTCGCTCCGCACCTTTAGCTAAATATCCCCTCCAATATTCCTTTATTTAATAGAGATATTCTTTTATATCACTTCTGGTAAGAAAGGGGATAGATTCTCGAACAGAAGATGTGCGCCATGCCATTTCTTTTGAATACTTTATTATGCTAGCTTTGATCTTTCTCATCAGTAGAAGATATCCACAGTAAGGGCTATTCCCATTTCAAGGGGGCAGCGAATCCTGTAGATCTGATATCGACTCAGCACAGTGGAATATAATCTTAATTATAAGTTCGAAAGTTTATTCCCTGATTTGTCAGAACAATGGATTTAGACTGACATGATAATCAGCGATAGGTATTCTTACACCTTGGATAAGTGTTATGTCCTTTCCATGGCATTGGCAAAGTTTACCAGCATCGGATGTATGGAGTATACATCGGAAGGGACCGATATTGAACTTTAATTAGATATATTAAATTTACCGTAATATTTATTCAATTCAATATCACCTGTTAATCCTAGATCAAATGATCTTAATCCTGATATGTTTAGGTTCGATCTCAAGAGTATTATACATGTTCTTTGATTTGTTAGTTAAGCCTACTTTTGGGTCAGCGTGATACGTACATTTTGGGAACATGATAGTGCAATTGAGTGGGAGCACTAACATAAATATGGAATCTATAGCTTCTATTTGACAAATAGAAAGTAAAGGATGATTTCCTTCGAGCTTGACCAAATGAAAATAAATGATGGAGTACTCATTGTTGGAATTTATTTTACCAGGATCTTAGATCTACTCACAAGTATGTTGATTAACACCCTAAATATGAACTTTCTAAAACGATGAAATAAACACATATAAAGTTTAGAAAACCTTACATTGGGTGCAGCGGAATATAATGACTCCTTCCGTTCAGATTTCTAGCCCTTGATTCCTTTCTGTAGCAGAGCATTATCAATATCTGAACTTGGATCTCTTTCTCTGAATCTTTGATGCTGAAACTCCTTCTTGCTGAAAGTCTTTCTTCACGATCTTCCTCACTATGATTGAGGTATCACTTGCTGTGTGTGGGCACTACTCTTACACTAAGAATTTCGAAATCTCAATGAGGAAGAGAGAGAGAGTGGGTTCGACCAAAGATAGGGAGAGAGAAGGCTCAGTTTTTTTCTGAATGAAAAAGTAGAAAATTTAAGTGTAATTTTTCTGAAGCCTTCACTATCTATTTATAGCATTCCACTAGGGTTAGGTTTGAATTATTTGGCATTAAAATAATGAAAATATCAGTTTAAAAATTCAAACCAAGTGGCCGGCCATGTACAGTAATGGGCCCTACTTGGATTTTTGCAGTTTTCTCAATTCTGCATCTGATTTTCTCAAAAACGCCAATTTTCAAATTCAACCATTTAAATGCCAATTCTAACTATTTAATAACTATAAATAATTATTAAATAATATTGTCATTTATCATATTTATTAATTGAACCATACAAAGTATCATAATTAACAAATATGCCCCTATAAACTCTTTCTTTACAATTTCGCCCTTACTTAGTGAAAATTCACAAATAGACATAGTCTAATTTGAGAATTATAATTGATTAATCAAAACCAATTATATGAGTCTTACAAGCAATATTATCTCAACTAGTGCGGGGACCATGGGTCTATATAACGGAGCTTCCAATAAGTAGATCACGAATTTATTACTAAAATTCACTAACTTATTAATTCTTCGTTGAATCCACGCATAGAACTTAGAATTGCACTCTCAGTATAATAGAAACCTCTATATGTTCCACCATATAGACGCATCATCAGTTATCCATTGTTATAATCCTAATGTGATCACTGATCCTCTATATGAATGATCTACACTGTAAAGGGATTAAATTACCGTTACACCCTACAATGTATTTATTCCTTAAAACACTTGACCCCGTATAAATGATATTTCAGCTTATGTGAAATGAGATCTCCACCATTTATTTTCGTTTGGTCAAGCTCGAAGGAGATCATCCTTTACTTACTATTCGCCAGATAGAAGCTATAGATTCCATGTTTATGATAACGCTCCCACTCAATTGCACTACCGTGTTCCCAAAATGTACGTATCACCCTGACCTAAAAGTAGGCTTAGCTAACAAATCAAAGAACACGAATAGCCTCTCGAGATTGAGCCTAATCATATCAGGATTAAAATCATTTGATCTAGGATCAATTAGGCGATATTCACTTGAATAGATATTACGGTAAGTTTAATAAATCTAAGTCAAAGTTCAATATCAGTCCCTTCCGATGCATACTCCATGCATCCAACCTGAGCTTTACTTTAACCAATGCTCTGGAAAGAACATAGCATTTCTCCAAATGCAAGTAAACTCTTGTTGTAGATTATCATATCAGTAAAACCCTATGTCTGATAAATCTAGGAAACTTTATTCACATAATCAGGTTTACTTTCCAATGTGTTGACGGCACAATAAACAGGATCAAGTATGTGAAAAGGGTTTCAGATGAATTCATACATTATGTACATATAATCATGAAATAAATCATGTGAACCATGCAACATTAAATGTTATTTCTGATCTATATTAATAAGTAAATCCGATTATATTGAAATGAGTTTTATTTAGGGCATAAAACCCAACAAACTCCCACTTGCACTAATATAAAACAAAAAAGTGCGTTTCAAATAATCTCAACACCTTGATATACAAATCAAGTGTAGTAGTAGTAAACTCCTCGTAATAGGATCTGAAAGGTTGAATTAAACACAACCTATTCTCCACCATTACTCTTCCTTTAATCACAAAATCATTGATAATGTGAAATTCCTCTCTATATGTCTACTCTCTTGGGATACTGGATTCTATATCTTTGGCAACTACTTTTGGTTAATCAGGAAATTAACACTAGTAGTTTATTCACATAGTCATGTTTACTTTCCAATGTGTTGACGGCACAATAAACGAGATCAAGTATGTGAAAAGGGTTTCAGATGAATTCATACATTATGTACATATAATCATGAAATAAATCATGTGAACCATGCAACATTAAATGTTATTTCTGATCTATATTAGTAAGTAAATCTGATTATATTGAAATGAGTTTTATTTAGGGCATAAAACCCAACACTCATTTCACTTAGCTGAAATATCATTTATACGGGGTTAAGTGTTTTAAGGATAAAATACATTGTAGGGTGTTACGGTAATCTAATCCTTTTGCAGTGTAGATCATCTATATAGAGGATCATTGATCACATTAGGATTATAACAATGGATAACTAATGACGTGTCTATATGGTGGAACATATAGAGCGTTCTATATAGCTGAGAGTGCAATTCTAAGTTCTATGCGTGGATTCAACGAAGAATTAATAAGTCAGTGAATTTAAGATGTAAATTCTTGATCTGCTTATTGGAAGCTCGGATATATAGACCCATGGTCCACACACTAGTTGAGATAATATTACTTGTAAGACTCCTTTAATTGGTTTTAATTAATCAATTATAATTCTCAAATTAGACTATGTCTATTTGTGAATTTATCACTTATTAAGGGCGAAACTGTAAATAGAGAGTTTATAGGGTATGTTTATTAATTAAGAAACTTTGATTAGCTTAATTAATAAATATAATAAATGACAATATTATTTAATAATTAATTATAGTTATTAAACAGTTGGATTTGACATTTATGTGGTTGAATAAGTAAATTGGCAGTTTTTGAGAAAATGGGAAACTAGAAATGATGAAATAGGAACGTTGCAAAAGTGAAAGGCTTTTTTCCACAATGCCATGGCCGGCCACTTAACTTGCCTTTTCTCATTTAATTTTTCATTTTTTAATGCCAAGTAATTCAACCCTAACCATGTGTGGTATTCTAGAAATAGAAGGTAAAGGCTTCAGGAATCAAACACAACACAATTGCTTTATTTTCCTTTCACTGAAAAATTCCCTGAGCCGCCACTCTCTCTCTTTCTTTCTTCTCTGTTTCGAAATTCCTTTAAGTGATAGAATAGTGCCCATACACATCAAGTAATACCTCAATCATAGTGAGGAAGACTGTGGAAAATTCAGAGTCAACAAAGAAGGATATTCGGGCTCAGATCTTGATTATACTCTGCAACAGAAAGGAATCAAGGGTTAGAGATCTGAGTGGAAGGAGACATATTTATTCCGCTGCATTCTTTGTAAGTTTTCTCATGCTTTATATGTGTTTACTTATATTCGTTTTAGAAGTTCATATTTAGGTTGTTAATCAACATACTTGTGAGTAGATTTAAGATCATGGTAAAATAATTCCAACAGTGGATGCGTAGGATTTTTAGCGGTTGTAATTGACTCTAGCAGACCTGATACATTTGGGCTTGAGTTGGTCAGGGTTGTAAAGGAGTTTCTTGATGTTATTCCTGAGGAGTTACTGGGATTACCACCACAGCGGGAGATAGACTTTGTCATTGATTTGGCAATGGAGTCGAACTTGTTTTGAAAGCACCATATAGAATGGCTCCAGCAGAACTCAAGGAGATAAAAATACAACTTTAGGGGATGCTTGATTTAGGTTTTACCCAACCCAGTGTATCGCCATGGGGAGCTCCGATTCTATTTGTGAAAAAGAAGGATGGTTCTCTCAAAGTGTGTATTGATTATCGGGAATTAAAAAAATTGACGATCAAGAACAAGTATCTGTTGGGTTTTGTGCCCTAAATAAAACCCTTTACAATCTGATTAGTTATCAATATAAGAAATTTGAAGTGATTTATGTTTGCATGAATTTTACATGCTAATGGTTTAATATGTTTATTACATTTATACACAAAATCAGTTAAGTCCAGATCATATGTTTATTCACAATTACAGTATCGTCAACACAGTGGAATGTGATTGTGATCATATGAATCAAAAGACTAAGTCCCTGTTTCATCAGTGTTTTGGATTTACACTAATGTGATAATCAGCGATGATGTGTACTTACACTTGGAGTAAGTGTTATGTTCTTTTCAGGACATTGGTAAAGTATACTAGTTTCGAATGTATAGAGTATACATTGGACTGGACCGATATTGCAACTTAGTTAAGATATTATAAACTTACCGTCATATCTTTCCAAGTCAATATCAGTAGTTGATCTTAAGATTAAAAGAATCTAAATCCTGATATGCTTAGGCTCAACTCAGGAGTACTATTCATGTTCTTTGATTTATTAGTTAAGCCTACTTTTGGGTCAGGGTGATACGTATATTTTGGGAACATGATAGTATGATTGAGTGGGAGTGCTGAACATAAATATGGAATCTATAGCTTCTATTGGTGTATAGAAGTCAAGTGATGATTCCCTTCGAGCTTAGCTAAATAGAAGTAAATGGATGAGCTCTTGTTTAAGTGACTAATTATTAGATCACTAAACATCATTTACATGTAGCTAAGTGTTTTAAGGGGCAAAATACGTTGAGGGGTGAGAACGGTAAAATTATCCCATCTCGATGTAAATCATCTATATAGAGGATCTTTGATCACAATAAGATTATAACAATAGTTAAATGAGATAGCATATCTATATTGTGGAACATATAATATGCTCTATATAAGTCTGAGAGTGCAATTCTAAGTTCTAAGAGTGGATTCAACGAAGAATTAATAAGTAGGAATTTACTTAGTAAATTCGGTTCACTTATTGGAAGCTCAGGATATAGATCCATGGTCCCCATTATAGTTGAGACTATACTGCTTGTAAGACTCAATAATTGATTTGTGATTAATCAATTATAATTCTGAAGTTAGACTATGTCTAATTTGTGAATTTTCACTAAGCAGGGGCGAAATTGTAAAGAAAATAGATTCTAGGTTTATTTATTTATTAATAGACTTTATATGTCTAGTTAATAATTAAATTAAATGACAATATTATTTAATAATCTATTTTATTTATTAAATAATTAGTTTTGGCATTTAAATGGTTAGAATTAGAAAATTGGCGGTTTTGAGAAAGTAGAAATAAAATTTGTGAAAATTGCAAAATCCAAGTGAGGCCCATTACACACCATGGCCGGCCACTTGGGGTGGTTTTTCAAATTGATATTTTTATTATTTTAATGCCAAATAATTCCTAACCTAAACCTAGTAGTTGCCTATAAATAGAAAGTGATGGCTCAGTCAAATCATAAGTTTTCAACAAGCTTTCTGTCAGAAAATTTTCTCTTCAGAAAACTGAGCCTTCCCTTTCTCTCTATAGCCGAAACCTACCCTCTCTCTTTTCTTCTTCATAAATTTCGAACCCTCAGTGATAGAGTAGTGCCCACACACAGCAAGTGGTACCTCAATCATAGATTGGAAGACTGCGAAGGATCACACACAAAGAGAAGGACATTCGGGCTCAGATCTTGATAATACTTTGCGACAGAAAGGATACAAGGGTTAGAGATCTGAGTGGAAGGAGACATTATTCCGCTGCAACCAATGTAAGGTTTTCTTAACTTTATATGTGTTTATTTATCGTTTTAGAAAGTTCATATTTAGGGTGTTAAACAACATACTTGTGAGTAGATCTAAGATCCTGGTAAAATAAATTCCAACAGTATCTGTTGCTCAAGATTGATGATTTGTTTGATCAACTTCAGGGGGAAGACTGCATTTCAAAAATTGACCTACGATCTGATTATCATCAGCTGAGAATTTGGGAAGAAGATATACCAAAGACTGTGTTTCAAACGAGATACAGGCACTACGAGTTTTTGGTAATGTCATTCGGATTAACAAATGCTCCAACAACCTTTATGGATCTCATGAACAGAGTATTTAAGGATTTCCTCGATAACTGTGTTACAGTGTTTATCGATGACATCCTTGTGTACTCTCAAACAGAAGAGGGCATGAACCACATCTTCGAATGGTATTACAATGACTCAAAGTAGGGCTGTTCATCCGATCCAATCCGCACTTTTTTGGTCAAACAACATCCAATCCGCACTAAGTGCGGATTTCATTTTTTAGATCCAATCCAATCCGTACAATAGCTCAAATCCAATCCAATCCAATCCGCAAAAGTGCGGATTGGATCGGTTACTTTGGATTGGTTATTTTTTAATATTAAATTATTTAATATTTATGAAAAAAATATTTTTTTTTTCACATAACTAGCAACAAAATAAAACAAATTATAGTTATGTTATGTCTCCAACAACACATTAAATAAATAAAATAACAATTAACAAATTCAAAGGAAGAAAAAAAATTGTATATATATAAAAAATATTTAATTTTATTTTAAATTGTATGTAGAAGAAAATATATAAGAATAGAATATATATTTTATCTATTAAGTTTTGCAATATAATTGTATTATATGTATTAGACTTTTAAATTACTATTTTCTTTACATTAAAATGTTATTTGTATATATAATTTTCTAATTTTGTTATAAATATGTGTGGATTGGATTGGATCGGTTACTTTTACATGTCAATCAACATCCAATCCGCACAAGTGCGGATTTTGAATTTTCCAATCCAATCCAATCCGCACAAGTGCGGATATCCGCACTTTGCGGATTGGATTGGATTGGATCGTGCGGATTGGATTGGATCAGCTATTTCATGAACACCCCTAACTCAAAGAATACAAGTTGTATGCAAAATTCAAAAAGTGTGAATTCTAGTTGTCAGAGGTGTGTTTTCTAGGGGACATTGTCAGAAAAGAAGGAATCATGGTTGACTTGGGGAAGTTCGAGTCAGTAAAAAATTGGCTGAGGTCAAGCACTGTGACGGAAGTTCAAAGTTTTCTCAGATTAGCAGGGTATTACCGATGTTTTGTCGAAGGATTCTCTAAGATCTCTATGCCACTAACCGAGTTAACTAAGAAGAACCAACGGTTCGTATGGTCTGACAAGTGTGAAGTGAGCTTTTCAGGATTTGAAACAACGATTGATACAGCACCGATGCTAGCTTTCCCATCAGATCAAGAAAAGTTTATTGTTTATTGTGATGCATCCAAACAGGGTCTGGGATGTATTCTGATGCAAGCTGACCGAGTTATAGCTTATGCCTCCCGTCAACTGAAGGAATATGAGCAGTGTTATCCAACGCATGATTTAGAGCTTGCTGTTGTGGTATTTACTATAAAAATATGGCGACATTACCTTTATGGTGAAAAGTGCAAGATCTACACTGATCATAAGAGCCTTAAGTATTTCTTTACTCAGAAAGATTTGAATATGAGACAAAGGCGGTGGTTAGAATTAGTTAAAGATTATGATTGCAAGATTCTATATCATCCCAGGAAAGCCAATGTTGTGGTAGACGCCTTGAGTAGAAAAGGTACCCGGTAGGTTTTCAACACCATGTTGATAGCTCCTCAACTAGCTTCAGAATTGGTTAAAGTTGAAATTGAATTTGAGGTAGGAAAGTTACATAAGCTGACACTTCAATCAGATTTGCTAGAAAGAATCAGAAAGGCGCAGTTAAAAAATCATGAGCTAGTCAAAGTTTGGGATGAGGTTTAGGCCAGTCAGCCTAAGGACTTTTTGATCTCGAACAATGGAATGTTACTTTATAAAGCTCGGTTTTGTGTTCGAGATGGTGGTGACCTTAAAAAAGGAAATCCTAGATGAAGCTCATAATACACCTTATTTGTTACACCTGGGAACCATCAAAATGTATAAAGATTTGAAACCCTATTATTGGTGGTATAGAGTGAAGAAAGATGTAGTGGATTACGTGACTAAATGTTTAATCTGTTAGCAAATCAAAGCTGAATATTAGAGGCCAGCAGGTTTACCGCAACCATTAGCCATTCCTGAGTGGAAGTGGGAGGATATTGCAATGGACTTTGTTGTTAGTTTGCCTAGAACCATGGGAATGTATGATTCAGTATGGGTCATAGTGGACTGTTTCACAAAGTCAGCTCATTTTCTACCGGTAGAGATTACCTATATAATGGATCAGTATGCAGAGCTGTATGTGAAAGAGATAGTTTGTCTCCATGGAGCTCCTAAATCCATTGTTTTAGACAGAGTATCAAAATTTACATCTGAATTCCGGATAAGTTTTTAGAGAGCTATGGGTACAAAACTGAAGCTCACTACAACTTTTCACCCTTAGACTGATGGGTAATCAGAAAGAACCATTCAGATATTAAAAGACTTATTGCGAGCCTGTATCATAGACTTTGAGGGTTCATGGAGTAAGTTCTTGCCTTTAGTAGAATTCTCCTACAACAACAACTACCAGAGTACGATACAAATGACTTGGATTGAATTGGATTTGAGCTATTGTGCGGATTGGATTAGATGAACACCCCTATCTGTATGTACATGACGTTTTTTTGTGACTCTACTTTTTTTTTTTGACAAATTTATGACTCTACTTAAGTATTATCTTATTTTTTATTTGATTAGAATTTTTTTTTTATAATATTTATTAGAGTGAAAGAAATGAGACTCCATTACATCAAAGTAAAAAATAAAAAATAAAAGCTTATTTGGCCAAAATTAATATAATTCGGTTTGTCTAAATTAAATAATATTTTTATAAATTCTTTGTCAGTTACGTATCCAATGATATTAAGACCACATTTTTCCATTTTTTTTATGTTTTATTTTTATAATGAAAACCACATTCTTCTTAGTTGAATTTCCTATCTGAAAACAGAATGTGTTGTTCCCCTTTTTTTTTAGAATAAAAATCTTATTTTGGCCTAAAATTTATTTAATCAGAAAATAAAGACTCTAGATAAATTATAACAGAAACTATATATATTTACGTAAGATATTTATAAATTGTAATAGAAGTACCTTTTAATTTAGTTTAAATTAATTTTTTTAATGTTCTTGTTATATAGTAGTTTTTTTTTTTTTTTTTTAAAAAAGTTAAAACTATATTTTTAATAAATTTTATTTTTGTATGTACAAAAAACTGGGTTTCTAACGAGGACGCCTATACCGAGGACATGTCATCTTTATTGCTTTTTTCGCACCAGCGGGAAAAATTCGCGCTTTTTTTTGGTGTCAAGTTTCTGTACCGTGGACATGTCCTCGTTATAAGTTCTACCGAGGACATTTTTATTTCCTTTTATTTTTCAGCTTCTTTGTCTTCTCCAAACTCTCATAATCTGAAATCCCCATTTCAGACCAGAAAACTCTCGCCAGATAACCCAAAATTGGAGATCGTCTACCTCCCTCCCCGACGTTTTTTTCGTTCTCCGGCGTCTCTCTCACCTCCGGCGGCTTGGTCCTCAAAGTTACAGAGAGTTTATTAATATCTATATATAACTGAAATGTTTTTTGTTTTTCTACTTTGAGTTTTATTTTTTCCTTGGGTTCCATCTCAAAACAAGATGGTAACTATTTTATTTGCTCACCATCTTGGACAACTCGATCATAAGCGACTCTTTTTTGGCTCACTATCCCATTCCTCTTATATATTCTATTTTCTTTCCACACATTAGCAATGTGGGACTCTCTAACATCCCCCCTCAAGATGGTAGCTATTTTATTTGCTCACCATCTTGGACAACTCGATCATAAGCGGCTCTTTTTTGGCTCACTATCCCTGATCACAAGTGGCTCTTTTGCTCTACTTTTCGAATCGGTATTTTTGGATTTTTGGTGGCTCTTTTTTATTTTTGGCTCACTATCCTCGAATCACAAGTGGCTTTTTTTGATTTTTTTGGCTCTTGGATCAGTTTTTTGAATTTTTGGTGGCTCCTTTTTTTACGGCTCTACTTCGATCGGTTTATTTTTTGGAGTTGGATAGTCGCTAGAGATTTTTTTTGTTTGTTTTTGCTCTGATACCATGTTAGAATCATGTGGATAAGATGAATGAGGTTCCATCCCAAAACCAATTGGCAATGGGAGGAGTAGCCCATTCCTCTTATATATTCTATTTTCTTTCCACACATTAGCACTGTGGGATTCTCTAACACATATAAATATATATATTTATATATGCTGGTCTTCTTTTCCAATTATTTTTTGTAGTGATTCTCTACTTTTCTCTGTTATTAAGATCCAATAAATTGTTATCTCTTCAACTAATTTCATTTTTTTTCTCTTAATTTCTTGTTGAAATGGGTCTTTTGTGAATGAACCTGTACTGGTTTGATATATTACATTCATTGGTTACTTTCTAATTAAGCTTTTTTTCGAGATCATGTTTGCGTGTGATTCTTCAGTTTTGTTCTTAGTGATTTTGATTTTTTTTAGTACTAGTGCTCTCGTTTTTGGATCTGAATTATGGTAATGATTTTGAAAGAAAATGCATTTATGCTATCGTTTTATTAGAGTAAACTCATGTGATTGTGCTGCTAGTTAAACTGAAGTATTTAGCGGAGATGCCTAATTGAAGTCAAATTTAGTTTCAATTGTAAGTTTTTTTAGGCAAAATGTTAGGCCTTTTTTTCTTTGGATTTTCTTCAACATACTTTGTACTTTCTAAAAGTAAAACAATAAGATAAGACAATTTGAGCTTGAAGTGGTAAATTGCTACCACAGTGGTTTGATTTTCATTGTTATTAGTCTATATTGGATTGCAGTGGTAAATTTTATAGAATCTCAGCCTAAAGTCATTTGCATGTGTAGAGCGACATTAGCACCAGTGCTCTAGTTTCTGAAAGTTTTATTTTTTCATGTTTTCTTTAAGTACAATACTCTTGCTCTACTATTGCGTAATGTGGGATTGATAGATGCAATCACATCATCTTACTTGTGAATGGGAATGAGTAATTTGAGATTAACAGGTGCAACCGTATCACGTGCCATCGATTGGCTTGTAGACAAGTATGTTGTAGTCAAACATGATTAAAGATTGTGAGGTTTTTTAGAGTAATTTCAATAATTAACAAAGAATGCATTACCTTCTTGAAAATCCTTTAATAAACTTGTATCCAATTCCAAGTGTCATTATTTTAAGGTGTGGGAACTGTAACTTTTTTCACTTGGATCCATTTAACTGAACTCAGCAAATCCATACATGGTATGACTGGTACATGGCAGCTACATGTATGGCATATGAGAGGTCACCTTATTATAGCATTCTTGTCTTGTCTTGTCTTGTCTTTCCTTTTCATTTATTTAAGTTAGGAAATCAAGTTAAACTAATTTATATAATATCTTTGTAATCAGTTACCTAGCTAGTAGAAGTACTCGGCGTAAAAAGGCCAAAAGACAACGGTTGAGAGAACAAGCGAAGGCCAGAGAAAATGAGGTCGTTTGATTTTCTGATGACTAGTATTTTATTATTATTTCCTTTATTTCACATTTTATATTTATATTGAATAAAATTAATGGAAGGATTTGTATGCTCATATGCACAACTCAGACCAAACGTGGTTAGCTCTATGCTTTAGTACAATAGTATTAGTACTCTCTACTGCTCTGCAAATAAGTTGATTATACTCGATTTGCAGCTACATCAGGCACAAGTACTTAAAGCAGATAATATTCAGCAAACATCAAGTTTGCAGCCACATCAAGCACAAGTACCCCAAACAAATAACCAGCAGTCATCTAGCAAAGATAATGGCCGAAATTCCAAAGAACATCAAGGTGAGAAATGTAATGGCGAAGAGGATAACGTAGTCCCCATTGTGGTGAGGCCAGGACACATTCGCTTTGAGCCCTTTGGAAAAGGTTGGTTGGATTATTGTGCTCTATTTAACTTGTGATCATACTGGTTCATTCACTAGAGTTGCACTTTTAATTTCTGACCATTTATTCATTGATGATGATATTTCAATATTATAAATATGTTGCAGAGGATGGAGATCAAGCTATTCCACAGTTCAAAATTTCAGAGGTATTTCCAGATTCTCCTGATCTAGTAATGAACATCCTATTACTTCCAATCTAGTTCTCATTTATGTTCTTGTGGTCCTTTTATCGCTTTTCATTGATTATTTATTCCGTGTGAATAATTGTTTTAAGGTGACTTTGTTTTTTTAATTCAATGTTGTTGTTCGATTTATTTTATTTTAATTCTCTTTTTTTCTTTTTTCCCCTGTGGTTTTAGATAAATTTTCAGTGGAATGGGATCACAAGTAAGAGGAAGGGTCAACAGTGGGGCAAAGAGAAGACAGCCTTTTATAAAAGGAATGATCAGAAAAAAGAGAACCCGGAGTGTTCGGATATGCTGGTTAATGAAGAAGAAGAAAAAGAAGATCAAGAGAAAACTACTGTAGATGTTCCTGTATACTTTGATAAGCTTAAACCTTGTAGCACCCAGGTTTGTTGCCTCGTGCTATGCCTATGCTTTGGTTACTTATCATCAAACTACGAATCTAAATCTGATAAGATAACTCCAAATGTTATTATTCTATTATATTTAAATGTTATTTTTGACTTAGTTTTTGTACTTAACGTAACAAGTCTCCAAATTGGTTAAAAAATTTGAACGATTGATTTTATTCTTATTATTTTGTTCTTTCTTACCCGCGAAAATAGTAACTACTTATAACTACTGATTTTTTTCTTCTTTTTTTTCACTTGCTCATACCCACGAAAATAGTAACTACTAACTACTAATTTTTTTTCTTTTCTTTTTTTCTCTTGCTCATATCTAAAAATACGGTAGATATTTTTATGTTAGGATATATTTTATTCGTAAGAAAAAGGAAGCATAGTCAGATTCCTGTCATCATCTTCATCTAAAATTCTATTATATTTTTCTTCAAATATTGCTTGTTTTTGTTTCGGAAGATCATTAATTATATATATAACAGGCTTAGAGTGTTCCAAAAACAATCATTAATTTTCATCATCAGGTATTTTTATACGTATACTTTTTTTTTATATATTATTTTTTGTGACAAAATAAACTTTCGTGATTCATTAATCAATAATCAATTGATAGCTATCAAAATTAAGTTATTACTTTTATTTAGAAAAGTTAATTTTGTATTTATTCTGTTTCTCTTCTAATTATTTTAGGCAATAGAAAAAATTAAAGTGGCGAAGAACAAATCATCACAGGGCAGGTACGTGATGCTCGTATGATATAAAAAATATGTCCATAAGGTCCTTCTATACAGTATTGTGATGCATTGCGTTTCCTTTCACAGATTGGAATCATTTTTCAAGCCAGTTGCTAATTCAGCCGTACCAATTAAGCGAAAGGTATATTCTGATTAAGAATCTTATGTTTTTAATGCTTTACATTAGCATTTGCTACTAGTCATAGCTGGCTCAAACCTTTAAGATATGACCTAAATACTGCAGATTTGATCTTGTTTTATATCTCGATTATTTGCGTGCCTTAAAATTAAGTTTAAGAGAGAAATGGGATTCCAAAATTATTAGTTTTTGTTTGAAGAGAAAAATCTCAATATATATTTTTTTTTTTGTAGAAGATCATATGAAAATGCTAATGGATTTGAATGAGGTAGGTGATATGGATTTCGAGAAAAATGATAAGAAAGAAGATGAGGATGATGACATGATTGTGAGAACTGCCCAAATTCATGAGCCTCATCCAACTCCAACTCGGCCAACTCTAACTCATCATTTTTTTCCTTATTACCAACACCCTTCTTGTGAGGTTAATAATGAATACAATCATTACGGACCTATGCTTATGCAGCAGCAGCAGCGGCAGACATGGATTAATCAATTTATTAGCCAAAGTATTCCACCTTATGATCAATATTATCCACAACAACTAATAAATAATCCTCCCCTAGTACACCCAATAGCGAATCATTATCATCCCCAGAAGCCACGCATCCAGAGGAGAACTACAAACTCATCATCTGAACCCACTGCCAGTGAGAATAATAATGATGACGATAATGATGGGATAGCAGCAGCCCCATATCCATGGGCCAAGAAGAAACCGGGGTTTATTCACAGCATGGAATATTTGGTGAACAATAAGATTGTGATGATCGGTGGAATGGTGAATTGCGACAAGTGTAAAAAGAGTTTTAAAATGGAGTTGGAGTTGATGTCTCACTATAATAGATTAAAGTCTTACATCGCCCAGGAGAAGGGTGTCATGAACGACCGAGCACCAGAAATTTGGCTCAACCCGATTCGTCCCAATTGCATTTACTGCCACAGTGATAAGACCACGCCTGTGGTTGCTTCCAAGGATGAGGAAATCAACTGGCTATTCTTGCTTTTGGGACAGTGGCTTGGCATTTGTACGCTTACTCATCTCAAGTTCTTTTGTATGTGTACTAAGAATCATCGAACTGGGGCTAAGGATCGAGTTCTTTATCTTACTTATCTAGATTTGTGCAAACAACTCACCCCTCTACCGCTTTTTGATCCTCGCATACGTTAATTTCGTAATGTACGTACGTACCACTCAATTACTCTATCTTTCTCGTTTGATTATTAATTTTGTAGTTCTTTTTATATGTCTCACACTTGTGCACATGATTACAGGTGAAGAAGAAGTGGGAGATCAATTGGCTGTTCTTGCTTCTTGGACATTGGCTTGGGTGTCTTACGTTGAATCAACTCCTTGAGTAATTCTTTATCTTAATTATCTGGGTTTGTGTCAACTTGAATCTAAAATGCTTTATGATCCTTATTATTTTCGCATTTAAAACTCTGTGTTGTGTTCTTTTGTTTTTTTTATTCTCTGGTACTATGTGTTTAGTAGTACTACCGTGTTTATGTTTTACGCTTTATGTTAGTACTTATTAGTGTGTGTATGTGTTTAGTGGTACTACCGTGTTTATAATTATGTGTTATGTTTTATGTTATAGTAATTAGCCGTGTGTGTATGTGTTTAGTACTTATGTGTGTGTGTGTTTTTTTGGAATTTATGTTGTTAATGAAATCTATCTTTTGTTTGAATGGGGTTTGCTTTCATCGTGTGCACGGTAGTTGACAATGATGTTAATTAGCTTTTGCTGGCATATAGAATTATATTGACCTTGATGCATGTTTGATGGTATCAATATTTGTTATTTTCCAATTGAACCTAATTCAGTTTCGATTGTCATTTGTCATTTTATTAGTCTCATTGATACCCTAGCTATATAATTCACTTTTTTTTCCATTATACTACGCTCGGAAAGGAGCTTAATTATTTGGCCAAAAAGTTAAGTTAAAACTAAATTAAAATAACGAGCTAGGTGTATATATCTGTTACATAATGAGATAAATCCGTAACTAAAATTTTTTAAAATAATAAATAAATTTTAGCCCACAACAAAATATTCTGTGTTTGAATAATAGGATAATACATAATGAAATGTAATTAAGGAGAAAAGAAATAATCCTTCATTATTTTTTTTGCAAATTAATCCTTAAGGTGGTGTTTGGTTAGAAGTAATGAAATAGAATGGAATGAAAAAGAAAATAGAAAAGAAATAATTTTTATTCTATTTCTTTGTTTGGTTGCATTTTAAAGTATTGGAATGAATGGTCATTCCACATTTTGGTGGAATGATTATTCCATTTGAAAAAATTTAATAATTTTTTTATCAATTTTTTTTATGCATTTTAAATTTTAATTCATTAAATTTCTATTTCAATTCTCATTCCCTTCCTATATTTTCATTCCTCTCAATCAAACGCCATCTAAATATTTAGTCTCTTGGCAATTTGAAGCCCTTACTATTAGATATTAGTCTTTTGTACATTAATAATTTTTACATGTTTTCATGTCATTTTAATAATTTTTTAGAAATATAGTGTACATTAATGTATATTTTTTCTCAAGTATATGTATATATATTTAATTAATTTAACTAAATATTTAATTAATTTATATATATTTAAATATGCAAAAAAAAAAATGAGCATATATATATATATGTTAAAAATACATCTTAAAATACAATTTGTTAAGATAATATTGTCAAAGAAAAAAAATTAGATATATGTATTTTTTCTCCCTTTTTAATTTTTTTATTTGGCATATCATAAAAAAAAATACATATAAATAAAATTAATTTTAATATTTATATAAAAAATTGTTAAGTAAATAAAAAAATTATTAAAAATATTTGAAATTAATACAAAACAAAACCAACATTATTTACTAGTTCAAGAAATTAAAAATTCAAAGACCAGTTTGCTAAAATATAAAGTTCAAGAACTTATTTATCAAACTTATTTATTGTTAGACCAATTTGCAAAATAATAATAATAATAATAATAATAATGAAATGATTAACTTGCTAAAATTTCTATAGTGGT
Organism: Cannabis sativa; assembly: GCF_029168945.1. NCBI lineage: Eukaryota > Viridiplantae > Streptophyta > Magnoliopsida > Rosales > Cannabaceae > Cannabis > Cannabis sativa. Next base: position 9,978,352 of record NC_083601.1, on the reverse strand, counting down.
TTAAATAAATTTATTTTATAAGACCACAAAGATGGACTATCCTGGTTCATAAAATTAATAATAAAAAAAAGAGGATGGACTATCCGAACATTCAACAACCCTGCCCAATTGTCTCTATTCACTAACTATGTTATTTTTTTTTGCTTAATTACATTAGGTCTTATCTTATTATTCGAAAATAGAACTCATTATTCCGTGATCTAATTAGCAACACCATACAAACAAATGTTTGGATAATACAAACAAAATAATGACTTCCTAGAAGTTATAACACAAACCACAAATATGTAGATATTTATTTATAAATTGTATTAGAAATACCTTTTTTTTTATTATTATTTTAATTTAGTTTTAATTGTTTTAACGTTATTTGAGCACTCTCAATAATTTCTTTACTCTATCTTTTAAAATATATCACAAAACTCTATTTTATCTATTTTACCTACACATTAGCTATTCTATTTTCTCTTTTTTTTTTTTTCATTTTTTTTGTTAATAAATGAAGAAGAAATTTTATTGCAAAAACCATTTATTATAGGGCACCAGATACAAGAGAACAGTCAATTATAAGACATCAAAGCTTCAAACAAATTTCTATCCACTAAACTAGCTTTTTTTCTTTTAAAAATGAGAAAACTTGAAACAAATTTTTCTCTTTATCTTTGAACTATAGTATACGCAGTAAAAAAAATTTAATCCCAAAAATAAGTATCTTTAGTGTTCCAAATGGCATAGACCATAGCATTCAAGGTAACCACAAGAAACTCCCTCTTGAATTTAGAGATCTTCCTCCTTTTTATGCTCTTCAAGCAATCATTGCCATTCCAATCCATTTGAGAATTTCCTCAATAATCTTCTGATTATATGTGTGTTGAAAGAAAAGGTGTTGATGAGTTCAGCCCCCTCTTCACATAAAAGATTATTAATGTTATCTATAATGACTCCAAACTTCGTTAATCGATCTCACATTTGAAGCCTATTCAAATAGGCTAGCCATGTAAAGAAAAGGTGTTGATGAGTTCGGCCCCTCTTCACATAAAAGATTATTAATGTTATCTATAATGACTCCAAACTTCGTTAATCGATCTCAAATTTGAAGCATATTCAAATAGGCTAGCCATGCAATAAATTAGTGTTTCAGATAGCTAAACCTGTTCTAAATGATTGCATGCCACATTATCTGTTTTGCTATAGGCCAAACCTTTTCACATAGAGAAGAGATATTCAGTTTCATACATGTAAGGAGTAAACGTTTCCATACAAAATACAAAGTCAAGAGATGATGCTCGAGAGGTTCAAAATAGTGGCATACGTATCGTCGCAGAAACCATGCATTTTGCAAGTGCAAAAGATAGAATCCCTGTTTTAGGTACAATGACGTATTATGGGGTTATTGAAGAAATATGGGAGCTCAATTATTTTGCGTTTGAAATTCACTTTTTAAATGTTCTTGGGTTGACAACAATGTTGGAGTAAAAACTGATGAGCTTGGTTTTACTTTGGTTGATTTAAGCAAGAGAGGAAGCAAGAATGATCCATTCATCCTGACTAGCCAAGGAGTTCAAGTTTCTTACATTTCTAATCCGGCTAATGATAAATGGTCTGTTGTTTTATCGACACCAAAAAGGAGGTTCTTAGAGAATGAAGAGGATGAGGAGAATGTTGACTTATGTTATGATGACTTCATTGTTGGGCAACCAATTCATGAGAAAGTTATGGGAATTGATCGTAACCTTGAGGAAGACGATGTTGAATACATTAGAAACGATATCAATGAGGGAATATGGGTTAATTGTGATTCATGCAAACATAAACAAAAAAAGAAAAGAAAATGTGTCTAATTGGTAACTTGATATATAGCTTACGTGTTTGTTTATGCTGAATACAAAATATTTGTTTATGCATTTAATATTTCGTATAGATTACTTGTTATATATAGCTAACTTTAAATTTTGTTTGTTAATGGTGTAGATATGGCCAACTCGGGTTTAGGATCAGATTCAGTCCCAGAGGCAGAGTGTTAGGTCGACGCCTACACGAGGAGCTACTCAAATGAATGAAGTATCCAAGTTGATGGATCAAGGCAAAAGAGTGGCCCTCGAGGTGAATGACAAAGGACAATACTGTGGCAAAAGCTACTCCAAGCTAGTATCGACTTTAGGAGTTGGATGCTGTCAGACGATAGGGTTGTCCTATAAAAATTGGAAAGAAGTCAACCCTACACTAAAAAATAAAGTTTGGACAGATATACAGGTACGCTGTTATTTGTTAGAATTTTGATTTATTTTTCATTAATTCAGATGTTAACTTTAATCGTGTTTGTTTTCCTTCAAACTAGACAGGTTTTACAGTGCCGGATTCCTTCAAACATGATTGTTTGATCCTTGCTGGGAAGTTAATGAAAGACTTCAAGAATAGGATGACAAAAGACGTTATAATGCCCGCAATTGAAGAGAAGGATGTGCAACGACTGAAACAAGTCCCTGAAAAGCATCCCGAAATCGACCTTACTGATTGGTTGAAATTTGTTGAAAGTCGACTAACTCCTGAATTTTAGGTACACTAATTATATTTCTACTAAGATAAACTCTTAAATACAAGTACATGTATCTAATAATTTTTTTGGCATTGTAGGAATTGAGTAAGGCGCAAAGGGAACGTTCGTCAAAAATTCAATCTAGACATTGAAGTTGTCGGAGTGGAATGGTAAACGTACGGGAAGATGTGGTAAGTAATGCTTGAATTCTAATAATGTGCTTTAAAATGTAATTTGCACTAATTTAATTGTTATAAAATAATGTAGAAAAATGATCTCGGCGTTCAAGATCCCCCACGCCACCGTGTTTGGATCAAATCTCGGACCAAGAGAACTAAAATTTGTCAATGATTACGACAAGGAAATTGTTGAGAAGATAGTAAGTATATATTAATCCTTAATTGAGTTCTACTAATGAGTTAGTGTATATAATTCATATACTAATTGCTTGAATATTTGCGTGCATTAGACTCAATTAGAGGAGCAGTTTACTCAGGGAAAAATTCAAGTCTAGGGTCAAAACAATATCCTGATGCAGGTGCTCGGGACACCAGAGCATCCTGAACGTGTCAAGGCTGCTGGGTATGCTAGTACTTGAAATGTTGTTTCTTTAGTTATAAAAAAAATAGTAGTTAATTTGCATTTTTATGATTTGCAATTTCCTCACTAGGGCATCTAAACTATTCGGCAGAAAGAAAAGGGAAGTGTCTGATGTTGTGGCTCGACAACAGAAGGAGATTAAAAAAATTAAAAGCCAAACTCCAATCCCTTAAACAGAAGAAAAACACTGCCGAACAAGAGGAAGAAGGAGAGGTGGCTGGTGAGACGTATGTTCCACAACAGTACGCTCGTGAGGATGAGGGTCCACCACAAACCTATGCTGAGGAGTTTGTTTCCCTCAACAAGCCAGCTCTCCGGTACAATTTCGATGACCATTCGGCCTTTGATCAACAAGTATATCTTTGCTCTAACAATATCGACAACATTGTGGCCCGAGCGAATCTGTACGAGCATTTTGGTAAAATCACTGTTCACTGCACGTACTACGATGATTCACATGCCCAGGTTCTGATTTCAGAAATGCTGCAAGAGGATGTTGAAATCCTAATCTCAATTGAAGGGTGCAGATATGTTAGGGAAGTACCAAATATTCCTTCCTTGGCCTAAACACTTAATTGTAACACCCAAGGTAACTTCTCTTATAAATTATTTATTAGTAATTAGTGGAGTTTGAATAATATTGCAAATATATGTGCTGTGGAGGGATGGATGAATAAACTACTATTATATCTGTGTTATTTGTCATTATATAGACATGTTTAAAATTTTTGGGGGCATTCAATTACTGCCGTTATGCTGCAGAAATTTTGGTAGAATTTGGATCAAATTTGATATATTATGTTGTGTTTTGTTTAGGGTCCACTCGCTCAACCGCCTTCAAGACGTGATGCGTCAAAGGGGAAAGCTCCCATGCTTTCTCCACAAGGCGGTCATAATCAAGAAGATGAATTATTCTCGCAAAAGGTCATGGACAAGATCCCTAAATTGCTAAAATAGATGGTACGTTGTTGAATTTCTGAACCTCAAAGATAAATGTGATATAATCACAATTCTTGTACCCCGAGGATTGATAGCACCGCATACCCAGATCACGTTATCTGGAGAGGATTTGCAGCAGGTTGCATTGTGTGACTTGATCAGCAACCAGGGAATGCTGTTTGGAATTATGTATACTCTTCTTTAATCTAATAACCTTATATACAAAATTCTAGTCAAATTATTATAATAAGACACTAATACTTAACAATTTTTTTGACAGGCGCATATGGGAGAGCATCAACAGTTTGAGAAAGTTTTTCAAGTTTTACGACCCAGAGCTTCTCGTAGTGAGTGGTAGCAACGATGAAGAGAAGAGTCAGTCTTTTGACAATGCGGCAAGACGATTGGCTGCTTGGTTATCATCGATGAATAACAACCACCAAATGTTCTTTATTCCTTAGAATATCAGGTAAACACTATTTAATTATTTAGTGCTAATTGTTCATTTCTATATTATGACTTCAAATTATTTTTATACTATCTTACTTATATCCCAATATAATTTTCTAGTGCGCATTGTGTAAAGACCGCTTAGCTTTAATTTGGAAATTAGCAGATAATTAGGACTTTATTATGAAAATTATTTATTAATATGGAATTAATTATTTGGGATGATTTATTTGAATTCAGAATACATTTTTATGTCACATATAGAAATTTCATAATTTTGCATATTTTGTGCTCGGCAACTTTGGAATGTGGCGTATGGCTATTAGAATCACATCTTAGTATTTTTAGTAGCGGGAAAATAGTTTAGACATTGGAAATGTCGGAAATAGTCGGGATCTTAGAATTTTCCAAAAATACCCTTTAGTGTCCTTTTATGCCTTTTAGTATGGGAAGGGCAAAATGGTCATTTTGTCCCATTAACTTTTTGTCTTTAGTGGATTAATCTTTTATGTTTAATCTGATTGTTTATGCTTTATTTTGGCTGAAGCAATTTAATAAAACAAGGAAAATCATTTCATTTACTCATTTTTACAAAATTAAGGAAAAAGTTCGTCTCTCTCTCTCTCTCTCTCTCTCTCTCTCTCTCTCTCTCTCTCTCTCTCTCTCTCTCTCTCTCTCTCTCTCTCTCTCTTTCAACTCTCTCTCTTTTCAAATCCCTTAGACCAGCTAGGATTCTGAAATTTGTTGCTCAATCTTGTGAAATTATAGCAGCTCTAAGTGAATTCAAGCTAAGGTAAACTTCTAGACAACTTTTCCTTTGTTTTTCTTGAATTTCAAGTTATGAAATTATGCATGTTTTGAGAGATTGAGTTCTATAGTTGTTGTTGATGTTTGATTTAGGTTTCTGCAGTTAAGATATGTTAGAATATGTTGTTTTAAGCATGAATTGGTAGTTGTTTGAAGGCTTAGCTAAGTTTTGAGTTTTAGAACTCAAACTTGGAGCTTTAATGGTAAAATTCAAATTTGAGCTTTGATTGTTGTTTTGTTGCTTGGAATATGTTTATTGGGGTGTAAGATGCTGGTCTGGAAAGTTTGGTTGAGTTTGGAAACGATTTGGTTAGGGTATGAATTTTTGTTGGTTTTCTGGGTAAAACCGGTTAACCGGTTCGGTTTTACAATGCTTGTAAAACCGGTTACCCAGATTTTGCAGCAGGGGGGAAACTGGTTTTTTCGCTTGTCGTTTCGTGCCAGTTTCAGGTTTCTAGTTGGTTGATTCCCTGCTAGTTTGGGATATTACCATACTAAGTTGCAGTAGATAGGGTTTTGGTTTTAAACCTTAGTCCCAGTTGTAATTTAGCGAGTCACTTATGCGTGTTGTTATCGATGTGATTTAGGAGCCTATAATTCGTCGAGCAGTTGTTCCACTTAGGTTGACCGGCACACTTGAATTCGAAATTGAGGTAAGATTAGTATAATGTTATGCATATGTTTATACATGTTTACCGTACATGTTAGTTGCCGTCAGAATAACATATCAGGGTATCGGTGAAGTGTACATAGAGTTGCACCAAGATACCAATAGATATATGTTAGGCAAATCTATAGCCATCAGATTAGCATATTAGGGCAACAGTGAGGTGTACATAGAGTTGCACCGAGATGCCATCAGATATATGCTAGGCTATCAAATAGTATGAGTTATCTTCTACCACATCAATACGGCTAGAGTACTGAGTATAGGATGGATTCGCAGTTAGTCATACTTTGTCGTGAACGTTCCTGACTCAGTTAGGGTTATGGTTGGGTGTATGGGCGCTTGATTATAACCCGAGATATTAGTATGTTTTATGTTATGCTTTTCTTACTGAGTCTGTTGACTCACAGTGCTATGTTTATGTGTAGGTAAGGGCAAGGCTAAAGTTGAGGAGCCGTGAGTACGAGCAGATACATGTCGGGGCGGTTAGGCCTGGAGCGTACGATCTTTGGGACATCAAGGCTTTTGTTGTATAGTCGCTGGGCGACAAGCTTTTGTTTATGTGTATAGCAAACTTTTAAAAAGTGTTTTGTAAACGGGATCCCGAAATTTTATATATGTAATACTTTAAGTTTTTAATTAAATAAGCAAATTTTAATTAATCACGTTTTTCATTAACCTTGTTGATTAGCAACGAGCTGCACAGTATGTTTAAAATTACATTAACACGCTTATGCTAGTTAGCGTGTTACACATTGGATGCTAGAGGTCATTAAGCCAAATAAAATTGTCTATTTGGACCCTATACGTGACCACCAAGTTTCCGAACAAATTACTCAAATGTTAATTTACAAATTTTAATTAACTAATAAATTGAAATGCTATTATAATTTTTCAAACAGAGCATACAGATATATAGGGGTAACAGATGAGTATCTTGCCCCGTGGCAAGAAATTTCACTAGAAAATTATCCAAGACAACCTAAAAACCAAGAATATGATTTTTATGTTTTGAAATACATGACTGACATCGTCGCACATGCAAACCCCAACCGTTACATACAAGATCAAAAAGCTGCAAATTATAATTATTGATTATGGTATTTATTATAATAACAAATAATATATATAAACTAATAAAATTTTTTACTTTTTTTAACAGTTTGGAGATAAGCGACAATACAATTCAAAAACTGAATTGTTACCAATACATCGACAGTGGATAGAACGGTTGATGGCGGTAATTCACGATGACGATTGATGTTGAAAGGCCCAAGAATTTTTCTTCCATATTATTTTTTTAGGTTAACTTGTAGTTAGATTTATTAACTTGTTAATACTTGGACTAATTTTACAATATTTGTGTAATATTTAGTTACTTCTATGAAATGAAATTAAGTATTTTGGCCAATTCTAAAATTAATTTAAATAATATTTAATTTACCTTTTAAAAAATAAATATGTAATTTAAATTTAAATTAAATAAAATAATATATAAATTAATAAATATATAATTTAAATAAATTAAATAAAATTAAAAAAATAAAAATTCAGGTATATATGGTGTCGGTTCCTATGCCATATGTAACGTCGGTTATTAGCTAAGAACTGACGCCATATATACCCATATGGTGTCGGTTCCTAGCTAATAAACGACGCCATAGAAGTATATATGGCGTCGGTTAAATTAAACTCTACAATATTGCCTTGATCAGCGTCGGTAGTGAATTTTACCAAAACTGACGCTAAAAGTCCTAAAAAATTGCCTTTAAAAGTAATTTATGTAGTAGTGCTGAATATAATATATAACTATATTTTTACGATTCATAATATATAATTATATTTTATAAAATTGTAATTTATAAAATTATATGTTTCAATAAATTAATAATATATTAGTACTACGTATGGCGCTTTAATATATTTTTTTGAAACATATATTTATATTATATTAATTCCTAGAACACAATCATCCTATGATGCGTCGATTAAATATAAATATATGTTTCAAAAAATATATTAAAGCGCCATACGTAGTACCAATATATTATTAATTATTGAAACATATAATTTTATAAATTATAATTTTACAAAATATAATTTTATATTATGAATCGTAAAAATATAGTTATATATTATATTCAGTACTACTACATAAATTATTTTTAAAGGCGGTTTTTAAGGGCTTTCAGCGTTAATTTTGGTGAAATTCACTACCGACACTGATCAAGGCAACGTTGTAGAGTTTAATTTAATCGACGCCATATATACTCCTATGGCGTCAGTTATTAGCTAGGAACCGACACCATATGGGTATATATGGCGTCAGTTCCTAGCTAATAACCGACGCTATATATGGCGTAAGAACTGACACCACATATACCCGAATTTCTATTTTTTAATTTTATTTAAATTATATATTAATTAATTTATATATTATTTTATTTAATTTAAATTTAAATTAAATATTTATTTTTTTAAAAGGTAAATTAAATATTATTTAAATTAATTTTAGAATTGGCCAAAATACCTAATTTCATTTCATAGAAGTAACTAAATATTACACAAATATTGTAAAATTAGTCCAAGTATTAACAAGTTAATAAATCTAACTACAAGTTAACCTAAAAAAATAATATGGAAGAAAAATTCTTGGGCCTTTCAGCATCAATCGTCATTGTGAATCACCGCCATCAACCATTCTATCTACTGTCGATGTATTGGTAACAGTTCAGTTTTTGAATTGTATTATCGCTTATCTCCAAACTGTTAAAAAAAGTAAAAATTTATATTAGTTTATATATGTTGTTTGTTATTATAATAAATACCATAATCAATAATTAAAATTTGCAGCTTTTTGATCTTGTATGTAACGGTTGGGGTTTGCATGTGCGACGATGTCAGTCATGTATTTCAAAACATAAAAACCATATTTTTAGTTTTTAGGTTGTCTTGGATAATTTTCTAGTGAAATTCCTTGCCACGGGCCAAGATACTCATGTGTTGCCCCTATATATCCGTATGCTCTGTTTAAAAAATTATATTAACATTTCAATTCATTAGTTAATTAAAATTTGTAAATTAACATTTGAGCAATTTGTTCGGGAACTTGGTGGTCACGTATAGCGTCTAAATGGATAATTTTCTTTAGCGTAATGACCTCTAGCATCCAATGTGTAACACCCTAACTAGCATAGGCGTGTTAACGTAATTTTAAACATACTGTGCAGCTCGTTGCTAATCAACAAGGTTAATGAAAAACGTGATTAATTAAAATTTGCTTATTTAATTAAAAACTTAAAGTATTACATATATAAAATTCCGGGATCCCGTTTACAAAATACTTTTTAAAAGTTTTCTATACACATAAACAAAAGCTTGTCGCCCAGCGACTATACAACAAAAGCCTTGATGTCGCAAAGATCGTACGCTCCAGGCCTAACCACCCCGACATGTATCTGCTCGTACTCACGGCTCCTCAACTTTAGCCTTGCCTACACATAAACATAGCACTGTGAGTCAACAGACTCAGTAAGAAAAGTATAACATAAAACATACTAATATCTCGGGTTATAATCAAGCGCCCATACACCCAACCATAACCCTAACTGAGTCAGGAACGTTCACGACAAAGTATGACTAACTGCGAATCCATCCTATACTCAGTACTCTAGTCGTATTGATGTGGTAGAAGATAACTCATACTATTTGATAGCCTAGCATATATCTGATGGCATCTCGGTGCAACTCTATGTACACCTCACTGTTGCCTTGATATGCTAATCTGATGGCTATAGATTTGCCTAGCATATATCTATTGGTATCTTGGTGCAACTCTATGTACACTTCACCGATACCCTGATATGTTATTCTGACGGCAACTAACATGTACGCTAAACATGTATAAACATATGCATAACATTATACTAATCTTACCTCAATTCCGAATTCAAGTGTGCCGGTCAACCTAAGTGGAACAACTGCTCGACGAATTATAGGCTCCTAAATCACATCGATAACAACACGCATAAGTGACTCGCTAAATTACAACTGGGACTAAGGTTTAAAACCAAAACCCTATCTACTGCAACTTAATATGGTAATATCCCAAACTAGCAGGGAATCAACCAACTAGAAACCTGAAACTGGCACGAAACGACAAGCGAAAAAACCAGTTTCCCCCCTGCTGCAAAATCTGGTTAACCAGTTTTACAAGCATTGTAAAACCGAACCGGTTAACCGGTTTTACCCAGAAAACCAAAAAAAATTCATACCCTAACCAAATTGTTTCCAAACTCAACCAAACTTTCCAGACCAGCATCTTACACTTCAATAAACATATTCCAAGCAACATAACAACAATCAAAGCTCAGATTTGAATTTTACCATTAAAGCTCCAGGTTTGAGTTCTAAAACTCAAAACTTGGCTAAACCTTCAAACAACTACCAATTCATGCTTAAAACAACATATTCTAACATATCTTAACTGCAGAAACCTAAATCAAACATCAACAACAACTATAGAACTCAATCTCTCAAAACATGCATAATTTCATAACTTGAAATTCAAGAAAAACAAAGGAAAAGTTGTCTAGAAGTTTACCTTAGCTTGAATTCACTTAGAGCTGCTATAATTTCACAAGATTGAGCAACAAATTTCAGAATCCTAGCTGGTCTAAGGGATTTGAAAAGAGAGAGAGTTGAAAGAGAGAGAGAGACGAACTTTTTCCTTAATTTTGTAAAAATGAGTAAATGAAATGATTTTCCTTGTTTTATTAAATTGCTTCAGCCAAAATAAAGCATAAACAATCAGATTGAACATAAAAGATTAATCCACTAAAGACAAAAGCTAATGGGGCAAAATGACCATTTTGCCCCTCCCATACTAAAAGGCATAAAAGGACACTAAAGGGTATTTTTGGAAAATTCTAAGATCCCGACTATTTCCGACATTTCCAATGTCTAAACTATTTTCCCGCTACTAAAAATACTAAGATGTGATTCTAATAGCCATACGCCACATTCCAAAGTTGCCGGGCACAAAATATGCAAAATTATGAAATTTCTATATGTGACATAAAAATGCATTCTGAATTCAAATAAATCATCCTAAATAATTAATTCCATATTAATAAATAATTTTCATAATAAAGTCCTAATTATCTGCTAATTTCCAAATTAAAGCTAAGCGGTCTTTACACAATGCGCACTAGAAAATTATATTGGGATATAAGTAAGATAGTATAAAAATAATTTGAAGTCATAATATAGAAATGAACAATTAGCACTAAATAATTAAATAGTGTTTACCTGATATTCTAAGGAATAAAGAACATTTGGTGGTTGTTATTCATCGATGATAACCAAGCAGCCAATCGTCTTGCCGCATTGTCAAAAGACTGACTCTTCTCTTCATCGTTGCTACCACTCACTACGAGAAGCTCTGGGTCGTAAAATTTGAAAAACTTTCTCAAACCGTTGATGCTCTCCCATATGTGCCTGTCAAAAAAATTGTTAAGTATTAGTGTCTTATAATAATAATTTGACTAGAATTTGATATATAAGGTTAATTAGATTAAAGAAGAGTATACATCATTCCAAACAGCATTCCCTGGTTGCTGATCAAGTCACACAATGCAACCTGCTGCAAATCCTCTCCAGATAACGTGATCTGGGTATGCGGTGCTATCAATCCTTGGGGTACAGGAATTGTGATTATATCACGTTTATCTTTGAGGTTCAGAAATTCAACAACCATCCATTTTAGCGATTTAGGGATCTTGTCCATGACCTTTTGCGAGAATAATTCATCTTCTTGATTATGACTGCCTTGTGGAGAAAGCATGGGAGTTTTCCCCTTCGACGCATCACGTCTTGAAGGCGGTTGAGCGAGTGGACCCTAAACAAAACACAACATAATATATCAAATTTGATCCAAAATCTACCAAAATTTTGGCACCATAACGGCTGTAATTGAATGCCCCCCAAAATTTTAAACATGTCTATATAATGACAAATAACACAGATATAATAGTAGTTTATTCATCCATCCCTTCACAGCACATATATTCGCAATATTGAAGATATTCAAACTCCACTAATCACTAATAATTAATCTATAAAAGAAGTTACCTTGGGTGTTACAATTAAGTGTTTAGGCCAAGGAAGGAATATTTGGTACTTCCCTAACAATCTGCACCCTTCAATTGAGATTGGGATTTCAACATCCTCTTGCAGCATTTATGAAATCAGAACCTGGGCATGTGAATCATCGTAGTACGTGCAGTGAACAATGATTTTACCAATATGCTCGTACAGATACGCTCGGGCCACAATGTTGTCGATATTGTCAGAGCAGAGATATACTTGTTGATCAAAGGTCGAATGGTCATCGAAATTGTACAGGAGAGCTGGCTTGTTGAGTGAAACAAACTCCTCAGCATAGGTTTGTGGTGGACCCTCATCCTCACGAGCGTACTGTTGTGGAACATACGCCTCACCAGCCACCTCTCCTTCTTCCTCTTGTTCGGCAATGTTTTTTCTTCTGTTTAAGGGATTGGAGTTTGGCTTTTAATTTTTTTAATCTCCTTCTGTTGTCAAGCCACAACATCAGACACTTCCCTTTTCTTTCTGCCGAATAGTTTAGATTCCGTAGTCAGGAAATTACAAATCATAAAAATGCAAATTAACTACGATTTTTTTTATAACTAAAGAAACAACATTTCAAGCACTAGCATACCCAGGAGCCCTGACACGTCTAAGATGCTCTGGTGTCCCGAGCGCCTGCGTCAGGATATCGTTTTGGCCCTAGACTTGAATTTGTCCCTGAGTAAACTGCTCCTCTAATTGAGCCTAATGCACGCATATATTCAAGCAATTAGTATATGAATTATATATACTAACTCATTAGTAGAACTCAATTAAGGATTAATATATACTTACTATCTTCTCAGCAATTTTCTTGTCATAATCAGTGACAAATTTTAGTTCTCTTGGTACGAGATTTGATCCAAACACGGTGGCGTGGGGGATCTTGAACGTCGAGATCATTTTTCTACATTATTTTATAAAAATTAAATTAGTACAAATTACATTTTAAAGCACATTATTAGAATTCAAGCATTAGTTACCACATCTTCCCGTATGTTCACCACTCCACTCCGACCACTTCGATGTCTAGATTGAATTTTTGACGAACGTTCCCTTTGCACCTTACTCAATTCCTACAATGCCAAAAAAAATTATTAGATACATGTACTTGTATTTAAGAGTTTATCTTAGTACAAATATAATTAGCGTACCTGAAATTCAGGAGTTAGTCGACTTTCAACAAATTTCAACCAATCAGTAAGGTCGATTTCGGGATTCTTTTCAAGGACTTGAGTCAGTCGTTGCACATCCTTCTCTTCAATTGCGTGCATTATAACGTCTTTTGTCATCCTATTCTTGAATTCTTTCATTAACTTCGCAGCAAGGATCAGACAATCATGTTTGAAGGAATCCGGCACTGTAAAACCCGTCTAGTTTGAAGAAAAACAAACACGATTAGAGTTAACATCTGAATTAATCAAAAATAAATCAAAATTCTAACAAATAACTGCTTACCTGTATATCTGTCCAAACTTTATTTTTCAGTGTAGGGTTGACTTCTTTCCTATTTTTATAGGACAACCCTATCGTCTGACAGCATCCAACTCCTAAAGTCGATACTAGCTTGGAGTAGCTTTTGCCACACTATTGTCCTTTGTCATTCACCTCGAGGGCCACTCTTTTTCCTTGATCCATCAACTTGGATATTTCATTCATTTGAGTAGCTCCTCGTGTAGGCATCGACCTAACACTCTGCCACTAGGTTTGAATATGATCCTGAACCCGAGTTGGCCATATCTACACCATTAACAAACAAAATTTAAAGTTAGCTATATATAACAAGTAATCTATACGAAATGTTAAATGCATAAACAAACATTTTGTATTCAGCATAAACAAACACAATATAAAGTAAGCTATATATCAAGTTACCAATTAGACACATTTTTTTTTGTTTATGTTTGCATGAATCACAATTGACCCATATTCCCTCATTGATATCGTTTCTAATGTATTCAATATCGTCTTCCTCAAGGTTACGATCAATTCCCATAACTTGCTCATGAATTGGTTGCCCAACAATGAAGTCATCATAACATAATTCAGCATTCTCCTCATCCTCTTCATTCTCTAAGAACCTCCTTTTTGGTGTCGATAAAACAACAGACCATTTATCATTAGTCGGATTAGAAATGTAAAAAACTTGAACTCCTTGGCTAGCCAGGATGAATGGATCATTCTTGCTTCCTCTCTTACTTAAATCAACCAAAGTAAAACCAAGCTCGTCATTTTTTACTCCAACATTGTTGTCAACCCAAGAACTTTTAAAAAGTGAAATTCGAACGCAAAATAATTGAGCCCTCATATTTCTTCAATAACCCCATAATACGTCATTGTACCTAAAATAGGGATTCTATCTTTTGCACTTGCAAAATGCATGGTTTCTGCGACGATACGTATGCCACTATTTTGAACCTCTCGAGCATCATCTCTTGACTTTGTATTTTGAATGGAAACGTTTACTCCTTACATGTATGAAACTGAATATCTCTTCTCTATGTGAAAAGGTTTGGCCTATAGCAAAACAGATAATGTGGCATGCAATCATTTAGAATAGGTTTAGCTATCTGAAACACTAATTTATTGCATGGCTAGCCTATTTGAATATGCTTCAAATTTGAGATCGATTAAAGAAGTTTGGAGTCATTATAGATAACATTAATAATCTTTTATGTGAAGAGGGGGCTGAACTCATCAACACCTTTTCTTTGCATTTCTAGCCTATTTGAATAGGCTTCAAATTTGAGATCGATTAACGAAGTTTGGAGTCATTATAGATAACATTAATAATCTTTTATGTGAAGAGGGGGATGAACTCATCAACACCTTTTCTTTCAACACACATATAATTAGAAGATTATTGAGGAAATTCTCAAATGGATTGGAATGGCAATGAGTGCTTGAAGAGCATCAAAAGGAGGAAGATCTCTAAACTCAAGAGGGAGTTTCTTGTGGCTGCCTTGAATGCTATGGTCTATGCCATTTGGAACACTAGAGATACTTATTTTTGGGATTACTATAGTTCAAAAGATAAAGAGAAAAATTTGTTTCAAGTTTTCTCATTTTTAAAAGAAAAAAAGCTAGTTTAGTGGATAGAAATTGGTTTGAAGCTTTGATGTCTTATAATTGACTGTTATCTTGTATCTGGTGCCCTATAATAAATGGTTTTTGCAATAAAATTTCTTCTTCATTTATCAACAAAAAAAAAATGAAAAAAAAAAGAGAAAATAGAATAGCTAATGTGTAGGTAAAATAGATAAAATAGAGTTTTGTAATATATTTTAAAAGATAGAGTAGAGAAATTATTGAGAGTGCTCAAATAACGTTAAAAAAATTAAAACTAAATTAAAATAATAATAATAAAAAAAAGGTATTTCTAATATAATTTATAAATAAATATCTACATATTTGTGGTTTGTGTTATAACTTCTAGGATGTCATTATTTTGTTTGTATTATCCAAACATTTGTTTGTATGGTGTTGCTAATTAGATCACAGAAGAATGAGTTCTATTTTTGAATAATAAAATAAGACCTAATGTAATTAAGCAAAAAAGAAATAACATAGTTAGTGAATAGAGACAATTGGACAGGGTTGTCGAATGTTCGGATAGTCCATCCTCTTTTTTTATTATTAATTTTATGAACCAGGATAGTCCATCTTTGTGGTCTTATAAAAATAAATTTATTTAAACACTATATAAATTTTCGTAAGTTAATCCTTTTATTAGTATTATTTTTTTTTTTTCAAATTGGTCTAACAATAAATAAGTTTGATAAATAAGTTCTTGAACTTTATATTTTAGCAAATTGGTCTCTGAATTTTTGATTTCATGAACTACTAAATAATGTTGGTTTTGTTTTGTATTAATTTCAAATATTTTTAATAATTTTTTTATTTACTTAACAAATTTTTATATAAATATTAAAATTAATTTTATTTATATGTATTTTTTTATGATATGCCAAATAAAAAAATTAAAAAGGGAGAAAAAATACATATATCTAATTTTTTTTCTTTGACAATATTATCTTAACAAGTTGTATTTTAAGATGTATTTTTAACATATATATATGCTCATTTTTTTGCATATTTAAATATATATAAATTAATTAAATATTTAGTTAAATTAATTAAATATATATATATACTTGAGAAAAAATATACATTAATGTACACTATATTTCTAAAAAATTATTAAAATTGACATGAAAACATGTAAAATATAAAATAAAATATAAAAGGTCAACAAAAGACTAATATCTAATAGTAAGGGCTTCAAATTGCCAAGAGACTAAATATTTAGATGGCGTTTGATTGGGAGGAATGAAAATATAGAAAGGGAATGAGAATTGAAATAGAAATTTAATGAATTAAAATTTAAAATGCATAAAAAAAAATTGATAAAAAAATTATTAAATTTTTTCAAATGGAATAGTCATTCCACCAAAATGTGAAATGGTCATTCATTCCAATACTTTAAAATGTAACCAAACAAAAAAATAGAATAAAAATTATTTCCTTTCTATTTTCTTTTTCATTACTTTTAACCAAACACCACCTTAAGGATTAATTTGCAAAAAAAATAATGAAGGATTATTTCTTTTCTCCTTAATTACATTTCATTATGTATTATCCTATTATTCAAACACAGAATATTTTGTTGTGGGCTAAAATTTATTTATTATTTTAAAAAATTTTAGTTACGGATTTATCTCATTATGTAACAGATATATACACCTAGCTCGATCGTTATTTTAATTTAGTTTTAACTTAACTTTTTGGCCAAATAATTAAGCTCTTTTCCGAGCGTAATATAATGGAAAAAAAGTGAATTATATAGCTAGGGTATCAATGAGACTAATAAAATGACAAATGACAATCGAAACTGAATTAGGTTCAATTGGAAAATAACAAATATTGATACCATCAAACATGCATCAAGGTCAATATAATTCTATATGCCAGCAAAAGCTAATTAACATCATTGTCAACTACCATGCACACGATGAAAGCAAACCCCATTCAAACAAAAGATAGATTTCATTGTCAACATAAATTCCAAAAAAAACACACACACACATAAGTACTAAACACATACACACACTGCTAATTACTATAACATAAAACATAACACATAATTATAAACACGGTAGTACCACTAAACACATACACACACTAATAAGTACTAACATAAAGCGTAAAACATAAACACGGTAGTACTACTAAACACATAGTACCGGAGAATAAAAAAAACAAAAGAACACAACACAGAGTTCTAAATGCCAAAAAATAATAAGGATCATAAAGCATTTTAGATTCAAGTTAACACAAACCCAGATAATTAAGATAAAGAATTACTCAAGGAGTTGATTCAACGTAAGACACCCAAGCCAATGTCCAAGAAGCAAGAACAGCCAATTGATCTCCCACTTCTTCTTCACCCTGTAATCATGTGCACAAGTGTGAGACATATAAAAAGAACTACAAAATTAATAATCAAACGAGAAAGATAGAGTAATTGAGTGGTACGTACGTACATTACGAAATTAACGTATGCGAGGATCAAAAAGCGGTAGAGGGGTGAGTTGTTTGCACAAATCTAGATAAGTAAGATAAAGAACTCGATCCTTAGCCCCAGTTCGATGATTCTTAGTACACATACAAAAGAACTTGAGATGAGTAAGCGTACAAATGCCAAGCCACTGTCCCAAAAGCAAGAATAGCCAGTTGATTTCCTCATCCTTGGAAGCAACCACAGGCGTGGTCTTATCACTGTGGCAGTAAATGCAGTTGGGACGAATCGGGTTGAGCCAAATTTCTGGTGCTCGATCGTTCATGACACCCTTCTCCTGGGCGATGTAAGACTTTAATCTATTATAGTGAGACATCAACTCCAACTCCATTTTAAAACTCTTTTTACACTTGTCGCAATTCACCATTCCACCGATCATCACAATCTTATTGTTCACCAAATATTCCATGCTGTGAATAAACCCCGGTTTCTTCTTGGCCCATGGATATGGGGCTGCTGCTATCCCATCATTATCTTCATCATTATTATTCTCACTGGCAGTGGGTTCAGATGATGAGTTTGTAGTTCTCCTCTGGATGCGTGGCTTCTGGGGATGATAATGATTCGCTATTGGGTGTACTAGCGGAGGATTATTCATTAGTTGTTGTGGATAATATTGATCATAAGGTGGAATACTTTGGCTAATAAATTGATTAATCCATGTCTGCCGCTGCTGCTGCTGCATAAGCATAGGTCCGTAATGATTGTATTCATTATTAACCTCAGAAGAAGGGTGTTGGTAATAAGGAAAAAGATGATGAGTTAGAGTTGGCCGAGTTGGAGTTGGATGAGGCTCATGAATTTGGGCAGTTCTCACAATCATGTCATCATCCTCATCTTCTTTCTTATCATTTTTCTCGAAATTCATATCACCTATCTCATTCAAATCCATTAGCATTTTCATATGATCTTCTACAAAAAAAAAAATATATATATTGAGATTTTTCTCTTCAAACAAAAACTAATAATTTTGGAATCCCATTTCTCTCTTAAACTTAATTTTAAGGCACGCAAATAATCGAGATATAAAACAAGATCAAATCTGCAGTATTTAGGTCATATCTTAAAGGTTTGAGCCAGCTATGACTAGTAGCAAATGCTAATGTAAAGCATTAAAAACATAAGATTCTTAATCAGAATATACCTTTCGCTTAATTGGTACGGCTGAATTAGCAACTGGCTTGAAAAATGATTCCAATCTGTGAAAGGAAACGCAATGCATCACAATACTGTATAGAAGGACCTTATGGACATATTTTTTATATCATACGAGCATCACGTACCTGCCCTGTGATGATTTGTTCTTCGCCACTTTAATTTTTTCTATTGCCTAAAATAATTAGAAGAGAAACAGAATAAATACAAAATTAACTTTTCTAAATAAAAGTAATAACTTAATTTTGATAGCTATCAATTGATTATTGATTAATGAATCACGAAAGTTTATTTTGTCACAAAAAATAATATATAAAAAAAAAAGTATACGTATAAAAATACCTGATGATGAAAATTAATGATTGTTTTTGGAACACTCTACTCCACCACTGAGCCTGTTATATATATAATTAATGATCTTCCGAAACAAAAACAAGCAATATTTGAAGAAAAATATAATAGAATTTTAGATGAAGATGATGATAGGAATCTGACTATGCTTCCTTTTTCTTCCGAATAAAATATATCCTAACATAAAAATATTTACCGTATTTTTAGATATGAGCAAGAGAAAAAAGAAAAGAAAAAAAATCAGTAGTTAGTAGTTACTATTTTCGTGGGTATGAGCAAGTGAAAAAAAAGAAGAATAAAATCAGTAATTATAAGTAGTTACTATTTTCACGGGTAAGAAAGAACAAAATAATAAGAATAAAATCAATCATTCAAATTTTTTAACCAATTTGGAGACTTGTTACGTTAAGTACAAAAACTAAGTCAAAAATAACATTTAAATATAATAGAATAATAACATTTGGAGTTATCTTATCAGATTTAGATTCGTAGTTTGATGATAAGTAACCAAAGCATAGGCATAGCACGAGGCAACAAACCTGGGGTGCTACAGGGTTTAAGCTTATCAAAGACAAAGAAGCTGAAAAGTAAAAGGAAATAAAAATGTCATCGGTAGAGCTTATAACGAGGACATGTCCACGGCACAGAAACTTGACACCAAAAAAAAGCGCGAATTTTTCCCGCTGGTGCGAAAAAAGCAATAAAGATGACATGTCCTCGGTATAGGCGTCCTCGTTAGAAACTCAGTTTTTTGTAGTGTCAGTTACATACAAAAATAAAATTTATCAAAAATATAGTTTTAACTTTTTTTTTTTGAAAACTACTATATAACAAGAACATTAAAAAAATTAATTTAAACTAAATTAAAAGGTACTTCTATTACAATTTATAAATATCTTACGTAAATATATATAGTTTCTGTTATAATTTATCTAGAGTCTTTATTTTCTGATTAAATAAATTTTAGGCCAAAACAAGATTTTTATTCTAAAAAAACGGGAACAACACATTCTGTTTTCAGATAGGAAATTCAACTAAGAAGAATGTGGTTTTCATTATAAAAATAAAAAATAAAAAAAATAGAAAAATGTGGTCTTAATATCATTGGGTACGTAACTGACAAAGAATTTATAAAAATATTATTTAATTTAGACAAACCGAATTATATTAATTTTGGCCAAATAAGCTTTTATTTTTTATTTTTTACTTTGATGTAATGGAGTCTCATTTCTTTCACTCTAATAAATATTATAAAAAAAATTTCTAATCAAATAAAAAATAAGATAATACTTAAGTAGAGTCCCAAATTTGTCAAAAAAAAAAAGTAGAGTCACAAAAAACGTCATGTACATATAGATAGGGGTGTTCATCCAATCCAATCCGCACAATAGCTCAAATCCAATCCAATCCAAGTCATTTGTATCATACTTTGGTAGTTGTTGTTGTAGGAGAATTCTATTAAAGGCAAGAACTTACTCCATGAACCCTCAAAGTCTATGACACAGGCTCGCAATAAGTCTTTTAATATTTGAATGGTTCTTTCTGATTGTCCATCAGTCTAAGGGTGAAAAGTTGTAGTGAACTTCAGTTTTGTACTCATAGCTCTCTAAAAACTTATCCAGAATTCAGATGTAAATTTTGATACTCTGTCTAAAACAATGGATTTAGGAGCTCCATGGAGACGAACTATCTCTTTCACATACAACTCTGCATACTGATCCATTATATAGGTAATCTCTACCGGTAGAAAATGAGCTGACTTTGTGAAACAGTCCACTATGACCCATACTGAATCATACATTCCCATGGTTCTAGGCAAACTAACAACAAAGTCCATTGCAATATCCTCCCACTTCCACTCGAGAATGGCTAATGGTTGCGGTAAACCTGCTGGCCTCTAATATTCAGCTTTGATTTGCTGACAGATTAAACATTTAGTCACGTAATCCACTACATCTTTCTTCACTCTATACCACCAATAATAGGGTTTCAAATCTTGATACATTTTGATGGTTCCCAGGTGTAATTTTGGGTTATCTGGCGAGAGTTTTCTGGTCTGAAATGGGGATTTCAAGTTATGAGAGTTTGGAGAAGACAAAGAAGCTGAAAAGTAAAAGGAAATAAAAATGTCCTCGGTAGAACTTATAACGAGGACATGTCCACGATACAGAAACTTGACACAAAAAAAAACGCGAATTTTTCCCGCTGATGCGAAAAAAGCAATAAAGATGACATGTCCTCGGTATAGGCATCCTCGTTAGAAACCCAATTTTTTTTGTAGTGTTACTATTAGATATTAGTCTTTTTGTTGACCTTTTATATTTCATATTTTACATTTTTTTTATGATTAATAATTTTCTAAAAATATAGTGTACATTAAGGTATATTTTTTTTTTTTCTGAAGTATATATATATTTAATTAATTTAATTAAAAAATTAAAATATATTTCATTTATATATATATTTTTAAATATGCAAAAAAAAAACGAGCATATACATATGTTAAAAATAAATCTTAAAATACAATTTATTAAGATAATATCGTCATAGAAAAAAAAAATTAGATATATGTATTTTTTCTCCCTTTTTAATTTTTTTATTTGGCATATCATAAAAAAAAAAAAAATACACACAAATAAAATTAATTTTAATATTTATATAAAATTTGTTAAGTAAATAAAGAATTAAATTAAAAAATTATTAAAAATATTTGAAATTAATACAAAACAAAACCAACATTATTTAGTAGTTCAAGAAATTAAAAATTCAGAGACCAGTTTGCTAAAATAATAAGTTCAATGACTTATTTACAATTTATTTATTGTTAGACCAATTTGTAAATAATAATAATAATAATGAAATGATTAACTTGCTAAAATTTATATAGTGGTTTAAATAAATTTATTTTTATAAGACCACAAAGATGACTATCCTGATTCATTAAAAAAAAAGAAGAAGAAGATGAACTATCCGAACATTCGCCAACCTTGCCCAATTTTCTCTATTCACTAACTATGTTATTTCTTTTTTGCTTAATTACATTAGGTCTTTATTTTATTATTATTCGAAATCAGAGTCAGAACTCATTATTGTTGTGAGCTAATTAGCAACACCATACAAACAAATGTTTAGATAATACAAACAAAATAATAACTTCCTAGAAGTTATAACACAAACCACAAATATGTACAGAAAATAATTATTTATAAATTGTATTAGAAATACCTTTTTTTTTAATTATTTTAATTTAGTTTTTAATTTTTTTAATGTTGTTTGAGCACTCTCAATAGAATCTTTACTCTATCTTTTAAAATACATCACAAAAATTCTATTTTACCTATTTTACCTATACATTAGCTATTCTATTTTCTCTTTTTTTTTTTCATTTTTTTTTTTGTTGATAAATGAAGAAGAAATTTTATTGCCCAAAAACCATTTATTATAGGGCACCAGATATAAGATAACAATCAATTACAAGACATCAAAGCTTCAAACCAATTTCTATCCACTAAACTAGCCTTTTCTCTTTTAAAATGAGAAAACTTGAAACAAATTTCTCTCTTTATCTTTTGAACTATAATATATGTAGTAAAAAAATTTTACTCCCAAAGATAAGTATCTCTAGTGTTCCAAATGGCGACCATAGCATTCAAGGCAGCCACAAGAAACTCCCTCTTGAGTTTAGAGATCTTCCTCCTTTTGATGCTTTTTCAAGCAAGTCTCCAAAGTCCTTTGATTCATTGCCATTCCAATCCATTTGAGAATTTCCTCAATAATCTTCTGATTATATGTGCATTGAAAGAAAAAGTGTTGATGAGTTCAGCCCCCTCTTCGCATAAAAGATAATTAATGTTATCTATAATAACTCCAAACTTCGTTAATCGATCTCTAATTTGAAGCCTATTCAAATAGGCTAGCCATGCAATAAATTAGTGTTTCAGATAGCTAAACCTGTTTGAAATGATTGCATGCCACATTTTCTGCTTTGCTATAGGCCAAACCTTTTCACATAGAGAAGAGATATTCAGTTTCATACATGTAAGGGGTAAATGTTTCCATACAAAGTCAAGAGATGATGCTCGAGAGGTTCAAAATAGTGGCATACGTATCGTCGCAGAAACCATGCATTTTGCAAGTGCAAAAGATAGAAACCTTGTTTTAGGTACTATGACGTATTATGGGGTCATTGAAGAAATATGGGAGCTCAATTATTTTGCATTTCGAATTGCACTTTTTAAATGTTCTTGGGTTGACAACAATATTGGAGTAAAAACTGACGAGCTTAGTTTTGCTTTGGTTGATTTAAGTAAGAGAGGAAGCAAGAATGATCCATTCATCATGGTTAGCCAAGTAGTTCAAGTTTTTTACATTTCTAATCTGGCTAATGATGAATGGTCTGTTTTTTTATTGACACCAGAAAAGAGATTCTTAGAGAATGAAGAGGATGAGGAGAATGCTGACTTATGTTATGATGACTTCATTGTTGGGCAACCAATTCATGAGCAAGTTATGGGAATTGATCGTAACTTTGATGAAGACGATGCTAAATACATTAGAAACGATATCAATGATGGAATATGAGTCAATTGTGATCCAGGCAAACATAAACAAAAAAAAAAGAAAACAAAACATGTCTAATTGGTAACTTGATATATAGCTTACTTTATATTGTGGTTGTTTATGCTGAATACATAATGTTTGTTTATGCATTTAATATTTCGTATAGATTACTTATTATATATAACTAACTTTAAATGTTATTTGTTAATAGTGTAGATATGGCCAACTCGGGTTCGGAATCAGATTCAGACCCAGAGACAGAGTGTCCTAGGCCAATGCCTACACGAGGAGCTACTCAAATGAATAAAATATCCAAGTTGATGGATCAAGGCAAAAGAGTGGCCCTCAAGGTGAATGACAAAGGACAATACTGCGGTAAAAGCTTCTCTAAGCTAGTATCGACTTTAGGTGTTAGATACCGTCAGACGATAGGGTTGTCCTATAAAAATTGGAAAGAAGTCAACTCTACATTGAAAAATAAAGTTTGGACATATATATAGGTAAGTAGTTATTTGTTAGAATGTTTATCATTTTAGATGAGCTGACAACTCTATTCAATGGATGGTATCACTGACTCTCGCCTAAACGGGACACTGATATCAGTTTGTTGAAGACATTGGAAATTATTTAGGATTGTATGTTTTAGTATTTTCACTTGTCATTCCTACTTGCTATATGTTTAATAATTTCTGAATTGTGTATGAATTTATATTGAACCATGTTATTTTCTGTTACTAAATTGTAGTTTAATTTCGAATCTTCATTGTTGGTCTAACTTGGTTTGTTGTTCTAATGGGATAAATCCCTAATGGATTGTCAACATTAGACAAACATAATAGTGTTAGATCTCGAAAGATAAATATTGTAAATGCAACATCTAGCTGTTCATCAATTGATGACACCTTAGACTAGTATTTGCAATATGAAACAAGAAGATTGTATAAATAAGATTACTTTGACTCTCGCTAATCGAAGCATTATTGGATTCTTATTTAAAAACGAAATTATCCTAATTCCTCTTAGCTTATTCATTTCGAATTAGCTCAATAACATATCATTGGACGAATGGTCTATAAATCATTTCATGTCATTCTATATTTTCTCTTAAGAAATTAAATGACGCATATAATTATATTCCCGAAATTCTATCCCAAAATGATATAAATCCTCAATCTTAAAAAATCTCCTATTTATATGGGCAAATTCTACTTAGAGTTAAATTAGTAGTGGTGTTCCAAGAAAGAATTCCTCATTATACAGTTATACTTTCACAAGTGATTAATAACCATTTTCTATCAATGAATTCAAACTGTATGGGATATGAGTTTAGTATTCTGTGACCAGAATCCACTTGCACTATTCTAAGAACTCTTTGATGTAACTAAACCTAAGTCATCAAAAGACTACAACCACATATTTTTTAAATCTATGGCATTTGTATCTTGTTCATAGTAGTTTTAACAAGATCATTCTCTGCAAAGAGTTAATATGCTTATATCCACTGAAAGTAAGTTCATCTCATTCGTAGATGGATGTACATTCAGGGGTGGATATGAGTTTTTGTTGTATTCTTAAAAGGATTACTCTAGATTTTACCTTATGCAAAAGAAATTTGAAATGTTTGAAAAATTTCATGAATTTCTAGCAATGGTGAAAAACCATTAAGGTAAGTGGTTAAAGATCTCGCGAACTGATAGGGGTGGAGAAATAGTTAGTAGATATGCAGTTCAAAGATCATTAATTTGATTTTTTGAATTATATCCAAACTTACCTCCCCAGAAATTCGAGTTGCATATTGATGATTAGTTACTAGTCGTTGCCTAAGTCCTTCTATGTATTATACAATTTCAGAATGATTCAATGGTTGTATACTTAATGTAAATCATTACTAGATTCATGGATGACCTAATCGAAATCTTAAGAAAAGCTAGAACTGTTAACCATGGTTTGCATGTTTGTTAGCTATTCTAAGTGATTAGGGGTGGAACATCCCATAGTCAATAGATAAGAAAGTGTTTGTTTAAACAAATACTACTTTTCTAAGAAAATGACTAAGTCTGAAAATAAAGTAGCAAATAAAGGAGATAATTTTTCTTGATTCCACAAGTGTTCTATCATCTTATTCTACATATGATGATCCCACTGCCTCAGTTGTCTTGACACAATCGAAGAGGTTAATACCATTTAGTTTTCTTAGACATAATTCACGGTACCTTGTCGTAGTGGGAGGGTTTCTAGGAACTCACCTTATTAGGACTTGGAAGACACTAGTGATTAAAATCCAGTGTAAGTTTAAACAAATAATGGATTGTCAAAAAATAAGAAACTAAGAAGAAAGCCAAGAGAACTATGGTTTAATCCATTCACATGGAGTAACCTAAAGTTTTCTATTACAAGGACATGAAAGGAAATTTTCGTTTATAAATCTATTCAATGGACTTAACAAAACTTCTTATTCCTAGTATTATAGGTTTGAGTTTATCTAAACCTATGGCTCATGGTATACCTGGGAAATTACTTACTCTAATGCAAACAACTTACTTTAGTAAGATGATGAAGCATTTTCTTTTCTAATGGCAATCTATAGAAGCTTCTCGACTTCTAAGCATAGATTTTATTTATCTAAGGAAAAGTCTCAACTATTCCAGAAAAGATAAAGTCATGAAAGAATTCCTTAAATTAACAGTGAGAGGTCTCAGATATGCTTTAGTATCCCTTAGACCAGACACCTGCTGTTGAGTGGGAGTAATGAGTAGGTATCAGATTAATCCAAGAAGGGAACATTGGAAGACAATCAAGTAAATCTTAAGAGTAAGAAGAGGAACTATATGTTAGTCGATAAGGGTGTGTTTTGAAACTCTTAGACTACACCACATCAGATTTCGAGACTTGCCTTTGTGCTAGAAAGTCTGTTGATAATATGGTGATTACTCTGGGGGTGGAGTAGTGATTTTGGAGAAGTGTAAAAACCTATCTGAAGCCTTTAAGTCTACCACAGAGAGACTGAATGTTAAAGATGCAGGAAAGGTACTTATTCAGTTTAAGGAAAGTTCTATACATTTGTGGCACCGTTCCAACTTGTCTTAACTACTAGTGTTATTTCCTGATTAACCAAAAAGTAGTTGCCAAAAGTATAGAATCCAGTACCCCAAGAGAGTAGACATATAGAGAGGAATTTCACAATATCAAGGATTTTGTGATTAAGGAAGAGTAATGGTGGAAGAAAGGTTGTGTTGAATTCAACCTGTCAGATCCTATTACGAGGAGTATACTACTACTACACTTGATTTGTATATCAAGGTGTTGAGATTATTTGAAATGCACATTTTGTTTTATATTAGTGCAAGTGGGAGTTTGTTGGATTTTGTGCCCTAAATAAAACTCATTTCAATATAATCAGATTTACTTATTAATAAAGATCAGAAATAACATTTTATGTTGCATGGTTCACATGATTTATTTCATGATTATATATATAATGTATGAATTCTATTTAAGTCCAGAACATATGAATTTGTTAATGATTATAGTGTTGTCAGCACAGTGGAATATAATCTTAATTATATGCTCGAAAGTTTATTCCCTAATTTGTCAGTTCACTGGATTTAGACTGACATGATAATCAGCGATAGGTATTCTTACACCTTGGATAAGTGTTATGTCATTTCCAGGGCATTGGCAAAGTTTACCAGTATCGGATGTATGGAGTATACATCGGAAGGGACCGATATTGAACTTTGATTATATATATTAAAATTTACCGTAATATCTATTCAATTCAATATCATCCATTGATCCTAGATCAAATGATCTTAATCCTGATATGGTTACGTTCAATCTCAAGAGTACTATACATGTTCTTTGATTTGTTAGTTAAGCCTACTTTTGGGTCAGGGTGATACGTACATTTTGGGAACATGATAGTATAATTGAGTGGGAGCGCTAACATAAATATGGAGTCTATAACTTCTATAGGAATTTAGAAGTGAAACGATGATATCCTTCGAGCTTGGCTAAACAGAGATAAATGGTTGAGATCTCATTTCACTTCGCTGAAATATCATTTATACGGAGCTAAGTGTTTTAAGGATAAAATACATTGAAGGTGTAACGGTAATTTAGTGCCTATTCAATGTAGATCATCTATTAGAGGGTCATTGATCAAATTAGGATTATAACAATGGATAACTAATAGCTTATCTATATCGTAGAACATATAGAGCGTTCTATATGAATGATAGTGCAATTCCAAGTTCTAAGTGTGGATTTAATAAGGAATTAATAAGTTAGGGAATTTACTTGGTAAATTCGGTTCAACTTATTGGAAGCTCGGTTATATAGGCCCATGGTCCCCATACTAGTTGAGACCATACTGCTTGTAAGACTCAGTTAATTGATTTTAATTAATCAATTATAATTCTAAAGTTAGACTATGTCTACCTTATGAATTTTCACTAAGTAAGGGCAAAATTGTAAAAAAAAAAGATTCTAGGTTTATTTATTAATTAAAAGACTTTATATGTCTAAATTAATAAACATATTAAATGATTATATTATTTAATAATTAATTTTTAGTTATTGAATAATTAGAATTGGCATTTAAATGGTTAAAATTAGAAAATTGGTATTTTTGAGAAAATGGGATTGAAAAATAACAAAATGGCGAAATTGCAAAGTGAGGCCCATTATCCCTTATATGGCCGGCCACTTTGTATAGTGTTTACCATTTTATTTTTCATTATTTTAATGCCATACAATTCTAACCTAAACCTAGATGGCATTCTATAAATAGAAAGTGATGGCTTCAGGAAACTATGAATTGCATCTTATTTTCTCTCAAAGAAAACCTGATTCCTAGCCGCCCCTCTCTTTTCTTTTCTTCTTTTCAATTTCGAATTCCCTTTGTGATAGAGTAGTGCCCACACACATCAAGTGGTATCTCAATCATAGTGTGGAAGATTGTGTAGAATCCAATCAAGAAGGAGAATCAGCATCAAGAAAGGAGAGAAAGAGATCCAGATTCAGATCTTGGTTATGCTCTGCTACAGAAAGGAATCAAGGGCTAGAGATCTGAACGGAAGGAGTCATTATATTCTGCTGCACCCAATGTAAGGTTTACTAAACTTTATATGTGTTTATTTCATTGTTTTAGAATTCATATTAGGATGTTAATGAAACATACATGTTAGTAAATCTAGATCCTGGTAAAATATTTCCAACATAGACGCCTTGAGTAGAAAAGGTCCCGGGTAGGTTTTCAACACCGTGTTGATAGCTCCTCAACTAGCTTCAGAATTGGTTAAAGTTGAAATTGAATTTGAGGTAGGAAAGTTACATAAGCTGATACTTCAATCAGATTTGCTAGAAAGAATCAAAAAGGCACAGTTAAAAAATCATGAGCTAGTCAAAGTTTGGGATGAGGTTCAGGCAAGTCAGCCTAAGGACTTTTTGATCTCGAACAATGGAATGTTACTTTATAAAGCTTGGGTTTGTGTTTCAGATGGTGGTGAGCTTAAAAAAGGAAATCCTAGATGAAGCTCATACTACACCTTATTCATTACACTTGGGAACCACCAAAATATATCAAGATTTGAAACCCTATTATTGGTGGTATAGAGTGAAGAAAGATGTAGTGGATTACTTGACTAAATGTTTAATCTGTCAGCGAATCAAAGCTGAATATTAGAGGCCAGCAGGTTTACCGCAACCATTAGCCATTCCTGAGTGGAAGTGGGAGGATATTGCAATGGACTTTATTGTTAGTTTGTCTAGAACCATGGGAATGTATGATTCAGTATGAGTCATAGTGGACTGTTTCACAAAGTCAGCTCATTTTCTACCGGTAGAGATTACATATATAATGGATTAGTATGCAGAGCTGTATGTGAAGGAGATAGTTCGTCTCCATGGAGCTCCTAAATCCATTGTTTCAGATAGAGATCCAAAATTTACATCTGAATTCTGGATAAGTTTTTAGAGAGCTATGGGTATAAGACTGAAGTTCACTACA
Organism: Cannabis sativa; assembly: GCF_029168945.1. Classification (NCBI taxonomy): domain Eukaryota; kingdom Viridiplantae; phylum Streptophyta; class Magnoliopsida; order Rosales; family Cannabaceae; genus Cannabis; species Cannabis sativa. The sequence continues at coordinate 9,948,552 of NC_083601.1, read as the reverse complement.
ACTTTTCACCCTTAGACTGATGGGCAATCAGAAAGAACCATTCAGATATTAAAAGACTTATTGTGAGCCTGTGTCATAGACTTTGAGGGTTCATGGAGTAAGTTCTTGCCTTTAATAGAATTCTTCTACAACAGCTACCAGAGTACGATACAAATGACTTGGATTGGATTGGATTTGAGCTATTGTGCGGATTGGATTGGATCCAAAAAATGTAATCCGTTGGATTGGATGAACACATATATAAAAATATATTTGTAAAATTGTAATTTATAAAATTATATATTTCAATAAATTAATAATATATTAGTACTTATGCCGCTTTAATATATTTTTTGAAATATATGTTATTATTATATTGATTCCTAGAACAAAATCATCCTATGATACGTTTTTTTGTCGTTAAGGGCTCATTTGCTATTCTATATAAGCCTTCCATATTGTATTAAATTGATACACTATCATTTTGTAGTTAAAAAAAGACACTATGTAATTAAGGGTAATTACATTAAGCGTGTTTATTTGACCACATGTAATTGCAACTATAACTATTGAGATAATTGTAAGGTTCCACCTCATATCCAAATATACTATTTCAAAATATAATGTAATTATACTACCTTAATATTTATAATACTTAATAACTACACAATTACTTCTAAATACCATAGTAATTATGGCATGTTTACTAATCAGGATTGGGAGTGATAGGTATGGTAATCACTCCTTTTCATTTGTTTACTTTATTTAATGGTTGGAATACTCTAAGGGAAAGGCATAAAATTAGGAGAAAAGAATGGGAGAAGTTTTCCTCCCAATTTCTTCAGGTATAAACCATTACGGGTAATGCTACTTTTTAGTTTTTTATTTATTTTTTATTATTAAAAACAAAAAGACACTTTTGCCACCAAATATTATATACCCTATTATATATATTATATTATATTAAGGGTAATATGGTCAACTTAAAGCATTCCGATTACCTTTTTTTATTGATGTAAACAAAATAAAGTGATTCCGATTCCGTTTCCGGACAGTTTAGTAAACAACATGTTAAAATAATTATTTTTATTTCATAACATTTTATTCCCTTTCATTTCTCCCATTAATTTATTCCGATAACGATTACGCTTTAGTAAACGTGCCAGTGTGTAATTGAATTGGTAAAAAGTATTGCTGAATCCAATTTCATTAAATGAATAAATGCTTTATATCTATTCTATATAAAGTGTGCCTATATAACTAAATTTCTTGGTTTATGAGAAATTTATGGGTGACTTTTTATTTATATTTAATAAAATAATAAAATATTATTTATATATAATAAAATAAAAATAAAACAAATCTCATTAATATTTGAACTGATATTTGTAATTTATTTCTGATTTAATTTTTTATATATATATATATCTATTTTATATAAAATGTAGCTATATAACATAATTTTTGGTTTTTGGGTGACTTTATTCCAATTACTATCTAACAATTTTGAATGCCTAAGCTAACGTAACGTCTGTAAAGTTTTTAATTTTTTCTTAAAATAAATATAAATAAAAAATAAAAGTACAAATTAAACTATGAAATCAAAATGATCTCCCGTGGAAATCGAAACTGAAACCCAATTTATTAGCAAAAATAAACTAAAATCCCAATATCTACTTCTGATTTTCAAACCCTAATCCCTTTTCTTCATACAAATCTAATTTAGTTTAGTGGAAAGATTAGGGCTTTATGTAGAATTACATTTTCTAATTTTTTTTAAAGATGATGATCAGGACTCTCTTCTCTGAATTGCTCATTCTTAGACATTAGTCGAATCTATAACGTGTTTTTTAAAGCATTCTTGATCTGTAAATTTTTTAATTTTTGGTATGAATATGTATTTATTTGTATTGTTTTTTTTTATTTAATTATTTTTAGCTATTTTTTTCCTGGTTCTTGGTGAAATCCCAACTATTTCTTCTTCCTTTTCCTTTTTGTTAAATCATTTATTCACTAAGCTTTTGAAGTAGCAAAAACGTTCAGAGATCTACACATACGACTCCAATGGCGATATCTGCTCCGTTCTGCTTCTCTCATTCTAACACCCATACCCTCCGACCAAACAATCTTCATTCCAGACAAGGAGTGCCAAAAACCCGTCTCCGAGCCACATCAAGCGATTTCCTCAGAGTATGGCGAATCTCCGATCAAGATTTAGGCGTCAAATTCTAATCTCTTCTCAATGGAAACAAAAACAGAGAACTAATCGGAACGAAAGAAATTAATTATGTGGTTCATTTACCTCTTTTGATTGGAACAAAGCCGAGCCCAAACAAATCAGATTTTCAAGTATCAATACAACTTGTACAACCCATTTGTTTTTTTTTTTTTTGTTAAGGTACAATTGTTTTATTTGAGATATCACCCTATATATGTTTATTAATTTAATGGAATATCTATAAACTCTATGTGTATATATAATTTATTGCTACATGTTTAGTGCGGATTATCTTCGTTTCCATTGATATTGCATCAAAGGGGGTTGCAAGCTCAAGTAGATCGATATCGAGTTCTAAGATACCAAAACATGAGAAACAAACTTCAATGCTCCTTGATAATCATCCAAATTATAATTAGATGGTTGAATTACATTGAACAAATTCATTTGAAATAGTTAAAAAAAAAATAGACGAATCATTAAAATAGTTTTTTTTTTTGCTTTATTTTTCATTCATTCATTATTTTATCATATTTCTAATTTATTTTTTGATTTTGAAATTCATTCAGTGATTTGGATTGGAGTTGATGTTTGCCATCTCAATCTTCAATTCATAAAACATTTTGTATTCTACATGGAGGAGGTGGTCCTATTGGTGTGAAGAAACACTTAGGCACTATATTTTCCTTCTCATCCAGTGGTAATTATAACATTTTTCCATTGAGAATATTTTGTTTTCTCCTGGTCACATTTTTAACGAGCTTAGTTTTTATAATAAAGGTACTTGCCGGTGGCATTCCATTTAAAATATTCAGTTTTACCTCTCAGAACCGTTTCTGCTACACCTTGGGGTTATGACTTTAGGAGTTGTATATTTATTTATACTCTTAATATTCATTTTGCAAATTCAGAACACTGCTAGAATCGAGCCTGAAGATGTTGTCAAGCATCCAATGGACTACGGATTCCACGCACCATATCTAAATTATAAAGTATATTATTTAGATACACGTAATAATAATCTCACCTAATAACTAATAATATTTTTTCTTTAATTTTTAATTGTATCACTTTTAAATAATATAGAAAAAAAAAACTAACATAAAATTTAGTATACGTGCCTCGCACGTACTTTTTGCTAGTATCTATTCTATATAAAGTGTGCCTATATAACTGAATTCTTGCGTTTATGAGAAATTCATGGATAACTTTTTTTTTTAAAATAATTTTCTATTCAAAAATAATATATTTTTTTATTAAGATATATTTTAATATTAATTTTTAAATAAATTAATATTACTTTTAAATTTTAATCGGGTTTATGAGAAATTTATGGGTAACTTTTTTTAAAATAATTTTCTATTCAAAAATAATAATTTTTTTTATGAAGATGTATTTTAATATTAATTTTTAAATACATTAATATTACTTTTAAATTTTAATCGTATAAACCTAACTGGAAACACAATCTCTGAAAATTCTCAATAAAATAACTAACCCCAAAAGGATGAGCAACCAATCGTGATTATTTAGGATAATCATTTATAATTTCTTTTTCTAAATCTCAAACCCTCAAACCCTATATTGCTATTGAATTATTGCCTCATCTTCTATGCCGTGATTCATGGCCTCTCTGCTGCGATTCCTCACTTTTTGTTTATTTGGGTGTAATATTCAGTGTTCTATTAGCGAGTTATCCTTTGTTGCTCAAGTAATTATTTATTTGAGTAAGTCTTCTATTCCTTTGCTATATTACTTTACTTTTAAACAGCTTTGGGATATGCGAAATATAATGTCATCCGTTAGAGAGTTTGTTGGGCACACCAAAAGTAACAAGATATCCTTTTCAATTTATAATCCTTGAATTTTTGATGATGCTCATTTTGAAAGGCTAGGTGTAATTGTAATGTCGGAGTAGCTAGATTTTTCCCAGAAGATAAAACTCACATCAGCACCGCCATTACTGGCACCTATTCTAACGAATACTATTCTTCTAAGCTCATATCTAACACACAATCCTATGGGAACAACATAAAATTGGGTTGAACCAAGATGAGATAAACATTTTTAAGTGTATTACCTTTTAATATAATAAAAAATACCTAGCATAAAATTTAGTATACGTGCCTCGCACGTAACTTTTTACTAGTATATATATATACTAGTAAAAAATTACGTGCGAGGCACGTATACTAAATTTTATGCTAGGTATTTTTTATTATATTAAAAGGTAATACACTTAAAAATGTTTATCTCATCTTGGTTCAATCCAATTTTATGTTGTTCCCATAGGATTGTGTGTTAGATATGAGCTTAGAAGAATAGTATTCGTTAGAATGGGTGCCATCAATGGCGGTGCTGATGTGAGTTTTATCTTCTGGGAAAAATCTAGCTACTCCGACATTACAATTACACCTAGCCTTTCAAAATGAGCATCATAAAAAATTCAAGGATTATAAATTGAAAAGGATATCTTGTTACTTTTGGTGTGCCCAACAAACTCTCTAACGGATGACATTATATTTCGCATATCCCAAAGCTGTTTAAAAGTAAAGCAATATAGCAAGGGAATAGAAGACTTACTCAAATAAATAATTACTTGAGCAACAAAGGATAACTCGCTAATAGAACACTGAATATTACACCCAAATAAACAAAAAGTGAGGAATCGCAACAGAGAGGCCATGAATCAAGGCATAGAAGATGAGGCAATAATTCAATAGCAATATAGGGTTTGAGGGTTTGAGATTTAGAAAAAGAAATTATAAATGATTATCCTAAATAATCACGATTGGTTGCTCATCCTTTTGGGGTTAGTTATTTTATTGAGAATTTTCAGAGATTGTGTTTCCGGTTAGGTTTATACGATTAAAATTTAAAAGTAATATTAATGTATTTAAAAATTAATATTAAAATACATCTTCATAAAAAAAATTATTATTTTTGAATAGAAAATTATTTAAAAAAAAAGTTATCCATAAATTTCTCATAAATCCAATTAAAATTTAAAAGTAATATTAATTTATTTAAAAATTAATATTAAAATACATCTTAATAAAAAAAATATATTATTTTTGAATAGAAAATTATTTTTAAAAAAAGTTATCCATGAATTTCTCATAAACGCAAGAATTCAGTTATATAGGCACACTTTATATAGAATAGATATATTAGCAAAAAACTACGTGCGAGGCACGTACACTAAATTTTATGCTAGGTTTTTTCGATTTTATTTGAAAGTTAGATTATTATTGAATACTCAATGCAATATATTAGTGTTTAAGAAAGTTTAATATTTAATTATGATAAGTTGCATTAGTTGCATTTCAAAGTGTCTTGAACTGCCACACAACCTACACTTCCCAGGGTCCGCTTCCACTTTTTCAGATACAAGCGGCTTTCCACCTAATGAGTACCTAAGGAAACATTATAACAAAAGATTAAGATCTTTTTACAACTCACAAGTAGATTTTATCAAAAATTAGAAACAGTAGAGCGAAATACACAAATGCACAACCAACAAACAAATTTCAAATGATTTTTTGGAAAAGAGCCTTTCTAGATAAATTAGTTTTGAAAAGGTAAGAACACTAATAGTTAATATTATCCAAATAAGCTCACTTGGCTTAAGTAAGAAAGAATGCTAGAATAATCTCAAGTTTGAAATAACAACTACATATGCAGAAAAGTTCATCCATACTTGCATATTTTGGGAAGCTAATATAGACTAATCAGACAGCATAGGAGAGTTATATCTACTGTAAAACATGTTTCAGAGTCTTAAATTTTCATTAATTAATACCTGAAACATTGTTCTTCTGGGTATGCATCCAATCGTTTCTTAAACTTCAAGTAAGTCCTGTCAGCTGTTAACGCTCTATCGTATTCATACTTTTCATCTGCCCACGATTCTTTCGGTACATTATCTTCATCATTAGTTCCATTCGCCTTAATGGAAAGTGATGAATAGTTTGAACAAATTGAATTAACATCTTTTGATAGTGGCTCCTCTTGCGTGTATATGTAAAAGCAAGGTAAAACTGTAACAAATAAACCATAAGAATCATAGTTGATGGATGTCGATTGTGCATGACTCCAAAGTGCAAAGAAGAAACAACATAGTGAGAAATAATGACGAAACTTGTTTAATGCTTCCAACTAAACCTGGTATGTTAGTATCTTCAACGTGCGATGTTGTGCTTAATGGTGAGGGCTTCTTGGTCTTTGGATGCCCATCACAATGAGGTTTCTTGGCATAAGAAGCCTTAGTTGCAGCATAAGAAAGTGCTTTACCCAACTCTTATAGATCCAACTCTTAGTCATCTTCATCATCCAAATCCTCCCATAAGTTCATCTTTGAAACAGATTCACCTTGCTCGACCTTTTCTCGAGACATGATATTTGAATCCTCCTCTTTACTTAATCTCTGAATACGAAGCGCTCGCCAGCTATACAAAACAAGAGACAATAACTATAACAAGAAATTGCAAAACCATAACAGTAGGATTTTCCTTGTTGGTAACATTGAAATTGAATTTGCACAAAACCTAAGAGGATCGCTCCCACACTTTGGCATCAAACAACCAAGAATAAAAATAGTGCGCTCTTCTACCTTCAAGGTTTTACTCGAAATTGGAGCATAAACCTAAATGATTAAAAAAAAAAAGAACTTTAGCGCCTGCTGCTTACATTTTGATCGCAATTACAAAGACATAGTTTAGAAGGTTAAACCTTTTTCTTCCACACACACTACACTCAAGAAGTGTATAATTTAGGGCAACCTTAGGAAGAGGCCAATCCTGTTATATCAGAAACAAGTGAAACGAATTAAAAAGTATATCTTGCAGTTACACACAAAAATATGCAGCTAATAGATGAAGTGTAACACGCATATATCAGATGATTTTTCAGTCTATTTATCAAAATTGTTTTCTTTTTAAATAGATTGTGATTCTCAAATATCAGTTCAAATATTAATGAGATTTGTTTTATTATTATTTTATTATATATAAATAATATTTTATTATTTTATTAAATAAAAATAAAAAGTCACCATGAATTTCTCATAAACTAAGAATTTAGTTATATAGGCACACTTTATATAATATAGACATTAAAATGGAATGAATAAATGCCCTTAAAACAAAAGTTTTGAAGTAATTTTGAAAGCATAATGTCTCCTCCAATGCCCGGATAGCTAGTTAATTTTATAGGACTCATTCTTCTGATGCATGCGTACGACGGTAAAATCCAAAACGAAAAAAATTAAATGTTATTTTTGACTTAGTTTTTGTACTTAACGTAAAAAGTCTCCAAATTCGTTAAAAAATTTGAATGATTTTATTCTTATTATTTTGTTCTTTCTTACCCGCGAAAATAGTAACTACTAATTAACTACTGATTTTTTTCTTCTTTTTTTTTTCACTTGCTCATACCCGCGAAAATAGTAACTACTAACTACTGATTTTTTTTCTTTTCTTTTTTCACTTGCTCATATCTAAAAATACGGTAGATATTTTTATGTTAGGATATATTTTATTCGTAAGAAAAAGGAAGCATAGTCAGATTCCTGTCATCATCTTCATCTAAATTCTGTTATATTTTTAATTCTTCAAATATTGTTTGTTTTTGTTTCAGAAGATCATTATATAACAGACTCAGTGGTGGAGTAGAGGGTTCCAAAAACAATCATTTTCATCATTAAGTATTTTTATACGTATACTTTTTTTTTTATATATTATTTATTTTTGTGACAAAATAAACTTTCGTGATTCATTAATCAATAATCAATTGATAGCTACCAAAATTAAGTTTAATTAAGAGAGAAATGGGATTTCAAAATTATTAGTTTTTGTTTGAAGAGAAAAATCTCAATATTTTTTTTTTGTTGTTGTTGTAGAAGATCATATGAAAATACTAGTGGATTTGAATGAGGTAGGTGATATGGATTTCGAGAAAAATGATAAGAAAGAAGATGAGGATGATGACATGATTATGAGAACTGCCCAAATTCATGAGCCTCATCCAACTCCAACTCGGCCAACTCTAACTCATCATCTTTTTCCTTATTACCAACACCCTTCTTCTGAGGTTAATAATGAATACAATCATTACGGACCTATGCTTATGCAGCAACAGCAGCGGCAGACATGGATTAATCAATTTATTAGCCATAGTATTCCACCTTATGATCAATATTATCCACAACAACTAATGAATAATCCTCCCCTAGTACACCCAATAGCGAATCATTATCATCCCCAGAAGCCACGCATCCAGAGAAGAACTACAAACTCATCATCTGAACCCACTGCCAGTGAGAATAATAATGATGAAGATAATGATGGGATAGCAGCAGCCCCATATCCATGGGCCAAGAAGAAACCGGGGTTTATTCACAGCATGGAATATTTGGTGAACAATAAGATTGTGATGATCGGTGGAATGGTGAATTGCGACAAGTGTAAAAAGAGTTTTAAAATGGAGTTGGAGTTGATGTCTCACTATAATAGATTAAAGTCTTACATCGCCCAGGAGAAGGGTGTCATGAACGACCGAGCACCAGAAATTTGGCTCAACCCGATTCGTCCCAATTGCATTTACTGCCACAGTGATAAGACCACGCCTGTGGTTGCTTCCAAGGATGAGGAAATCAACTGGCTATTCTTGCTTTTGGGACAGTGGCTTGGCATTTGTACGCTTACTCATCTCAAGTTCTTTTGTATGTGTACTAAGAATCATCGAACTGGGGCTAAGGATCGAGTTCTTTATCTTACTTATCTAGATTTGTGCAAACAACTCACCCCTCTACCGCTTTTTGATCCTCGCATACGTTAATTTCGTAATGTACGTACGTACCACTCAATTACTCTATCTTTCTCGTTTGATTATTAATTTTGTAGTTCTTTTTATATGTCTCACACTTGTGCACATGATTACAGGGTGAAGAAGAAGTGGGAGATCAATTGGCTGTTCTTGCTTCTTGGACATTGGCTTGGGTGTCTTACGTTGAATCAACTCCTTGAGTAATTCTTTATCTTAATTATCTGGGTTTGTGTCAACTTGAATCTAAAATGCTTTATGATCCTTATTATTTTTGCATTTAGAACTTTGTGTTGTGTTCTTTTGTTTTTTTTATTCTCCGGTACTATGTGTTTAGTAGTACTACCGTGTTTATGTTTTACGTTTTATTATGTTAGTACTTATTAGTGTGTGTATGTGTTTAGTGGTACTACCGTGTTTATAATTATGTGTTATGTTTTATGTTATAGTAATTAGCAGTGTGTGTATGTGTTTAGTACTTATGTGTGTGTGTGTGTTTTTTTGGAATTTATGTTGACAATGAAATCTATCTTTTGTTTAAATGGGGTTTGCTTTCATCGTGCATGGTAAGTTGACAATGATGTTAATTATAGCTTTTGCTGGCATATAGAATTATATTGACCTTGATGCATGTTTGATGGTGTCAATATTTGTTATTTTCCAATTGAACCTAATTCAGTTTCGATTGTCACTTTTTTTCTATTATATTACGCTCGGAAAAGAGCTTAATTATTTGGCCAAAAAATTAAGTTAAAACTAAATTAAAATAACGAGCTAGGTGTATATATCTGTTACAATTTATAAATTAATATCTTTACGTCTATATTTTAGCCATAATACGAACAAATCAAATCTTAACCCCATAAGATTTTAATAATGGGATAAATCCGTAACTAAAATTTATTAAAGAAATAAAATAATTTTAGCCCACAACAACATATTCTGTTTTCGAATAATATAAGATAAATACAGAATGAAATGTAATCATTGTTTTTTTAGCAAATTAACCCTTAATGTGGCGTTTGGTTAGAGGTAATGAAGTGAAATGGAATAGAAAGAAAACAATTTTTATTCCATTTTTTTTTTTGTTTAGTTGCATTCTAAAGTATTGGAATATCATTATAATGGAATGACCTTTCCACCATTTTAGTGGAATGACTATTCTATTTTGAAATGGAAGGAAAGACCATTTCAATGCAAGATTTGAAATACAAGTTTGGTACCCTATGTTTTATTTAAATACAAGTTTGGTACCCTGTATTTTCAATAATATTTATTTGGTACCTTGTATTTTAAAAACATACATATTTGGTACCCTAAACTCAAAATTTTTTGATAAATTTTTATCTATATAATTAAATTATCTTCAATTTTATAAATTCTAGATTCAAATGTAATTATTTAATTACATATAACTGACAACCGTTTTGCCAAATTAATAAAATTATATTGATTAAATTTTACTTTAGGGTATCAAATATGTATTATTTCAAAATATAAGGTACTACATATGTATTATTGAAAATACAAGGTACCAAATGTGTTTTAAGAGAAAAGATAGGGTACTAAATGAGTATATTCCCATTTTTTAATCAATTTTTTTTATGCATTTTAAATTTTATTCCATTCTTATTCCAATTCTAATTTCCATTCACATTCTTATATTTTTATTCCTCCCAACCAAACGCTAGCTAAATATTTAGTCTCTTGGCAATTTGAAGCCCATACTATTAGATATTAGTCTTTTGTTGACCTTTTATATATTTTTATATTTTATATTTTTTTATGTTAATTTTAATAATTTTCTAGAAATATAGTGTGCATTAATGTATATTTTTTCTCAAGTACATATATATATTTAATTAAAGTTTAACTAAATATTTAAAATATATTTTATTTATATATATTTTTTTAAATATGCAAAAAAAAAAATGATCATATATATATGTTAAAAACAAATCTTAAAATACAATTTATTAAGATAATATTGTCAAAGAAAAAAAAAATAGATATATGTATTTTTTCTCCCTTTTTTTATTTTTTTTATTTGGCATATAAAAAAACTTAATTTTAATATTTATATAAAAAATTGTTAAGTAAATAAAGAAATAAAAAAAAAAATTGTTAAAAATATTTGAAATTAATACAAAACAAAACCAACATTATTTATTTATTTTTTTTTTTTTGAAGGAAAATGGTAACTTTATTAATAAGAAGATTCAGCCATTACAATAGAAAGAAAATCAGCAGGAACATCATCCTCACTAAAAATACGATCTGGATACAAACAAGAGCTACGAGCAAGACAATGTGCAGCTTTGTTTACAGAACGTTTAACAAAATTAATTGAGACTAACGACAAATCGGCCAAAAGAGAACGACAAACCGCCACCTGAAGGCCAAAAGGAGAAGGTAACTCCACCGTGCTTTGGATTGCCTGGACAACAACCAAAGAATCGGTTTCAATTTCAACCGGTCCCCAATGTTTCCTCTTTATCCAACTCAATGCCTCCTTAACCCCTACCAATTCAGCCATAGCCGAATCCACACACCCCTCCCGTAAAATTGTGAAGCCTTCAATGAATCGACCCTGAGAATCCCGGGCCACCCCTGCCGCTCCAAATCGACCATCACTTGCAAAGATTGCACCATCGACATTAACCTTAATCTTTCCCATAACTGGTTTCACCCAATGCTCTAGATCCACTCTTGAACCCGTAGGAACAAGTAAAGACCCCATTCTCCTTTGTTGAGCATTTCTCCATTGATTAAGGACTACTCTTGCCAATAAGATAACCTCTGCCGCTGACATTGGTTTGTCCCGCCAAACCACCTCATTTCGGGCATACCAAATCGCCCAAAGAACCATAAGCAATTCTTCCTGGGCCGTGGATGAGTGTTGTAGCAGAATATGGCTAAACCAATCCCAAAAAGACTCCATAGGCGTATGACTCAAATCTAGAACCGACAGATGCCAACAAGATCGTGCAAAAGAACATTGCACCAACAAATGGTAAATGGTCTCAGGCACCTGGTTACACATAGGACAAACTTGGTCAAGATGAATATGTTTGGTAGTAAGTTGAACCTTAGTAGCCAAACAACCAGATAAAGCACGCCACATGAGTTGGTGCACTTTGGGAGGGACATGAAGCTTCCATGCAATTTTCCATATCTTAATCTCAAACTCACTAGTATTAGTAATCTCTGAATGGTGCAACAACCGATATGCCTCCCTCACAGTATAGAACCCATAAAGATCCTTATGCCAATACCAAGTGTCAATAGGAGTCTCCTGATCAATGTTGGTTCGAATGATCATCTCTTTATCTCGGTCATTGAATATATCCGAAACCACCTCTAAATCCCAAGCCCGTTCCCCTATCACCATGAGATTATTAACCGTCCACGTCTCCATACCATTAGCTCTAGACGTAACCCATGGTTGAGAATCATCCGCAAGCCACGGGTCAAATCGAACACTAATATTCGTACCTGGACCAACCCCCCGACGAGCTCCCTCCTTAATCAAATCTTGCTAAAATTCAAGAAATTTATATAAAGTTTTCTAAAATATAAAGTTCAAGGACTTCTTTATTGTTAGACCAATACGCAAAAAAATAAAATAATAACAATAATAATGAAATGATTAACTTGCTAAAATTTATATAGTAGTTTAAATAAATTTATTTTTATAAGACCACAAAGATAGACTATCCTGGTTAGGTAGGATGGACTATCCGAACATTCGCCAAACCCTATCCAATTGTCTCTATTCACTAACTATGTTATTTCTTTTTTGCTTAATTACATTAGGTTTTTATCTTATTATTATTCGTGAACAAATTCAGAACTCATTATTGTTGTGAGCTAATTAGCAACACCATACAAACAAATGTTTGGATAATACAAACAAAATAATAACTTCCTAGAAGTTATAACACAAACCACAAATATGTACATAAGATATTTATTTATAAATTGTATTAAAAGTACCTTTTTCTATTATTATTATTTAAATTTAGTTTTTAATTTTTTTTTAACATTGTTAGAGCATTCTCAATAGTTTCTTTACTCTATCTTTTAAAATATATCACAAAAACTCTATTTTATCTATTTTAACTATACATTAGCTATTCTATTTTCTCTTTTTTTTTTGTTGATAAATGAAGTAGAAATTTTATTGCTCAAATACTATTTGTTATAGGGCACCAGATACAAGATAACAATCAATTACAAGACATCAAAGCTTCAAACCAATTTTAATCCACCAAACTAGCTTTTTTTTTCTTTTAAAATGAGAAAACTTGAAACAAATTTCTCTCTTTATCTTTTGAACTATAGTATATGCAGTAAAAAAAATTTACTCCCAAAGATAAGTATTTCTAGTGTCTCAAATGGCATAGACCATAGCATTCAAGGCGGCCACAAGAAAATTCATCTTGAATTTAGAGATCTTCCTCCTTTTTATGCTCTTCAAGCAAGTCTCCAAAGTCCTTTTACTTATTGCCATTCCAATCCATTTGAGAATTTTCTCAATAATCTTCTGACTATATGTGCATTGAAAGAAAAGGTATTGATGAGTTCAGCCCCCTCTTCACATAAAAGATAATTAATGTTATCTATAATGACTCCAAACTTTGTTAATCGATCTCTAATTTGAAGCCTATTCAAATAAACTAACCATGCAATAAATTGGTATTTCAGATAGCAAAACCTGTTCCAAATTATTGTATTTGCTATAGGCCAAAGCTTTTCACATAGAGAAGAGATATTCAGTTTCATACATGTGAAAACAGCCCAATGCATCTTCTCTCTAATAAAGTTTTTAACTTCCATAATTTTCTTCCAGTACCAACTATTATTTTGTGGCGCATCATAGCTCCACCAATCCTGCCCTTTAAGGTACACTGAATGAATCCATTTTATCCAAAGACAATCTTTATCCCAAGAAATATCCCACATATATTTTTCCAAGGCATCAAAGTTCTATTGATCAATGTTTTGGAAGCCCAAGCCTCCAAAATTCTTGGGGGTACACACTTTAGCCCAAGCCTGAAGCATTAATGTCATGACTGCCTTTCCATAAAAAGTCTCTACAAATTTTATTAATTTTCTCAAGGATATATTTCAGTAAAATCATTAAATGAGCCCAATAAAAGTGGATAACAATCAAAACTGAGTTAATAAGAACACACGTACCCGCATAGGATACATTCTGAGAGCTCCAAATTAAAATCTGAGAGACCATTAATTTGTTCCAAAATGTTATCACACTCCACTTTGGAAATCTTTTTTAGAGAATAGGAATGCCAAGATATCTAAAAGGCAGCAAACTCTTAGAAAAACCAAAGCTATTCAGAACTAACTGTTCATACTATCTTGACATTCCATAGCAAAAAATTGAAGTCTTGCTTCTATTTACTTTCAAACCGACATTTTCAGAAAAGGTTTGAAAAGTTCTCGAGAGAAGCATGATTGATTAAACATCACCACTAGAAAAGAGCAGAAGATCACCTGCAAAATAGATATGATTAAGGTTTAAATTTGAGCATCTAGGATGATGTTTAAACTCTTTCCTCTTAGAAATTTTGGCCAACAACCAAGAGAGGTACTCCATTTCCAAAACAAACAGCAATGGAGACATTTGATTTCTCTGTCTAATGCCTCTTTGGAGGGAAAATAACCATGCAATGAACCATTTACCATCAAAGAGAATTTCAGTGTTGCAACACAAGACATCACCAAGTTGATAAAAGTCATAGGAAACTTAAGAGCCATCCACATTTCTCTAATAAAATCTCAATCCATAGTGTCATAAGCTTTCTGCAAGTCCATTTTATTCATACAATAGGGGCTATTGCTTCTTCTCCCATAACGCCTAACCAAATCTTGACAAATAAGGATGTTATGACCAATGTATCTCCCATGGACAAAATTAACCGTTTTAAGTTAGGTAGGACTTGTCTCATCCTATTACAAAGAACTCTAGTATAATTTTGTAGACCACATTGCAATACACAATTGGCCTGAAATTACTAACACTATTTGGACATTTAATCTTAGGAATGAGAGTTAAAGTAGTAGCATTTACCTCCTTAAGAAGCTTTCTTGAATTCAAAACTGCAAGGACAGCTCTAGTGAAGTCTTCTCCGATTAAATCCTAATTTTCTTTAAAAAAAAAAAGCCATTGCTAAAGCCATCCAAAGAGCTTTATTATTCAGTATGGAGAAAAGAGAATTTTCAACCTCCTCCTTCATATAAGGAGCCAACAAAATTTGAGTATGAGCTTCGGTTATCAAAGGCCCTTCCTACACAATACTAGTAATCACATATTTTCTTTGCTCTAACTTGCTTCCCAAAAGATTATTATAATACCCAAGAAATGCATCACTCACCAACTCAGAATCATTTTGCCAAATACCCTGATCATCATGAATAACATCCGTTGTATTTTGAAGCCATCTTTTTTTTTTTCATAGATGAAATATATTTGAGTTTGTATCTCCATTTAAGTACTAGACAACTTTGGCTTTCTGATGGAGAAAAGAAGTATAGCTTTCAGAGACTTTAATATGCTCTAATTTAGCCATTTTCTCAGCAGTAATCAATAGGGCATTCATAGGGTCTTTGTGCAAGTCTACCTTACAATCTTCCAATTTAGTTTTGGCAGCCTTCTCCTGACCCTCCAGATCACTATAACCTAGCTTGTTGAGGTCTTTTAAAACTAATTTGATTCTCCTAAGCTTTTGACAGAAAACAAACATAGGAGTACCCGAAATGTTCTCTTTCCACATCTTTTGGACACTTTTATGAAAATCTTGATGCTTGCTCCACATATCAAAGTAACGAAACAATTTTCTTCCTCAGTTTCTAGAAGGATACATAGCAAGCAAAGCTGGGCTATGATCACAATCAATCTTATGAAAAAAGGTGACTTTAGCATTTTCAAAAGTGTCAATCTAACTATTGTTAGAAGCATTCTATCTAATTTAGCATATATTCTAGAATTAGGGTCTTGATTATTAGTCCAAGTATATAAGCAACCAGAATTAAGGGGAGTTATATTTGCACCCCACAAAATTATAAATACACCCCATTATTAAAAAAATATAAACTTGAATAATTTTTAAAAATTACTCTTAATATATTTTTAAAATTTTTTCCTCACATTATTTTATGTTAATTTCAATACTTACTTTGATTTCATTTTTATAATTTTTTCTAACTCATGTATATATTTTTTTTTATTTTTTTCTAAGAAAATGTCATATAATTTTTTATTTTAATTTTTTGGTCATAATTTTTAAAATATAATTTAATTTTGTTTGATAGGTATATTTTTTAAGAATATAAATTGAAAGAAAAAAGTTAAAAATACTTAGTATAATTAAAGATATAAATTTTATATAAAATAAAAATTATTAAAATGGGGTGTACTTAATAATTTTTGGGTGTAAATAAAATTTCCCTATTTAATATCTATTAATTCACACTCTTCTACAAACTTTTTTAAAGCCTTGAAATCCTTAGTGAACTTCCCAATTCTATTTCTTTGTTTTGGAGATAAGATTGAATTGAAATCTCCCATGGGAATCCAAGGATTCAATTGCTTAGAAGAAATCAATTTTAAATTATCCCAAATGACTTCACAATCAGCAGCTTCATTATGTGCATAAATAAAAGTAGAGCCAAACCTTAAGATTGATTTGGTTTAACCCAAGCATGAATATGAAGTTTCATAAATTTTGATGTCAAAACTAAGAGGGTTCAAAACCAAAATGATTCTTCTATTCGGATGATAGACAAAATTCGAAGTAAAACACCAACCCCCAAACAATTTCAGGTATAAGAACCCAAGTATATGATGAAAGAAACCCTCCATTACCTGAAAAGGAGGATTATCACCTTAACATAGCATACTAGTGTAGATCTCTAGTAATTAACCTCTTCTTCTATATCATCTAGCTCTATTTTTACTCTTTTAGAAACACTAGAGCTACTAGCACTCTCAGCAATTTCAGAAAAACCAACAATCACAGAAACATAATCAATTTTCAAAATTTGGGAAGGACTAAAAATCTTACCAGATAGTTTTCTCTACTTTGAAGCTTGAACAATTCCAAACCAAGAAGAAATAGTCTTCTTCATCTCAAAAAAATCTCTTTTTCCCTAATTCGCGAGAGAGGAGAGCTCACCCCTACCAAAGGATGAAGACTTTTACTCCACTCTTACAATCTCAGATATTTTTAAAATAAGTCTTTTTAAAGCTAAATGTATATTTTTAAAATAAATTGTAGAAATTACACTAAATATGAGAATTTTTGATAAACTTTCATAAATATAAAGGTATTTTCTTTAATTTTTTTGTGGCATTAGAAATTTTTTATTAATCACCAAACACCATACAAACAAAGTCTCAAAAGGCTAGGATAAAACCAATTACAAGGAACATACTCTCAACAAAAATCTCATCTCATCCTCACTCATTTTTCTCAGTATAATACTATAAGTTCTGTAGAACATCACTTTTAATCACTTTAACAGTATGTTGAACATTGGAAGAATAATCAGTGTATATACAAATATTCCTGTTGTTCCAAATATGATGGACAATTGTTGTCATTATCTCAACTAACACCCCTTTTTCATATGTCGTCAATAAAACCAAGCCAATCAGTATACTATTGAGGTCAAGCTCTTCATATCCTGCTTTTAAGAAGCAAAAAAAAAAACTAGTTAAGAATCACTACAATCAAAACATAAATGACTATTATCTTCATCAAAAAACCTATAGATCAGGCATAGCAAACTATCCAAAGGAATGTGATAGCACTACAAATTGTCTCTCTTAAGAAACTTGGCAATAATAAGTTACCAAAAAATAAATCAATATTTGGAAACACTCAACCTGTTCCAAATAATAGTTATTTGTCTTGATGGATGAACCTCATGTATAGCTTGCTAGTACTGAATTTCCCACAGGCCCCCAGCAACCGTTGTATTCTCCTTTGGAAAAGTTTATCTAATATAGCACAACTTACGCTAATACCAGCTAGTGTCAGCTTTAAGTTGGTGCCTCCCAAAATCTTAACCCTTTTAAGTAAATTCACTCATTTGAGCTAAAGAGCCTTTTGATTCGAGGTAATTTCCCAAACATATTTAGCATCATAGACTTATTTCACTTAGCTCATTCTTGAAAGCCAAGAACCCAAGAAGCTCACACCTTATCACAAAAAGCTAAGTGAAAATTTCCCTTAGTGCCATTGTTGCACCACAAAAACTACATTCAAAGTTTATCAACTTCTTTAACAATACTTTGAGGTAATAAAAAGATGCTCATCTAATATTTTTTCAACCCTAAAAGAATAGAAGAGATGAGTTGAGATTTATTAACATATGAGAAATGTCTTCTTGCCTAGGTATGGAGTGTAACGTCCTACTCAGAGGAACGCCACGTGTCGTAATTACAAACTAGTAATCACGTTAATCAGGGTCCATAAGCCAGGTAATTTAAAATAAATATAAAACTTGGTTAAATAAATAACTTACAATAAAGTTCGATATTTTATTATAAACTAAAATAATTTAAAGTTACATATCCGGGATCCCATAAAATTTTATTTTCAAAATATTACAAGTTATTTTATACAGGCCAACCCAAGTGGAAAAATAGAAATTTCTATACTATTCCTGTTGGATCCAACCCTCGTGGTCTAGCTTGGTCAAAACATGCACAAGTCATCCTCAAAGTCCTTGATCTCATGGTTGACCCGACCAATGTTTTACCCTTGCTTGCACAATAGAGCACCTGTGAGCCAAGGCCCAGAAGATAGAAAATATTACAGTATGATAATTATAATAATCATTACACTATAGACAGTACACCACTGCATATATACACTGTGCCACCGCAATTATATTACATTATTTTATATAATAATGTCACTATAATAAATGTCTATACAGTATAGACCTACGTTTTACGGTCACACGTCTTTTTACATTTAAGGCTTTACTAGGGTTCTCTCAGTTATATTTACCGAGTCTAACCTGGTTAGACCTTACCCGCATAACATTACTCAGATATTCATTTAAGCATATTTATAACAATAGGTACTTAGGGTAATAACTCTAGGTCACGATTTAATAACAATTAAATATCATATAACTGCACCACCACACTATACTATATGTGTTTAGTTCACTATCTTACTTGATTTCTAATTTATGAGGAGAAATCTCGATCTACAAGTGATTCTGACCAAGTGCCAGTATCCCTAGTCACAATCCCCAGGTTTTACACAATAGGTTAATCCCAAAATTATATTTCATAGCATTTACATTTAAGACTCTAACACTAGACCAAGTAATAGAGCTCAAAACGAGCTTTCCAACAATATAAAGAACGTCCAAATTAGAGTTCGGAGTCAAAAGTTATGGCCAAAACAAAATCTAAAAAATTGGAAATGCTCTTTGCATGTCTTGGCTGCAGGGACCATAAGTCTGACCTCGACGACTGGGTTCGAAAAATACCCAAACTCAAACTAAACTTCACCTAAGCCATATAATCAATTCACACATCCAATATAATACATAATATGTGCCAGCGACATCAAAATACATGCCTGAACATTAAAAACAAACAAGATTCAATTACACCAAACCATGCTTTTACAAGCTCAAGAACACAAACTAAAATCTTCATGCTCATCCCAACAAACTATCCAAAAACACAATCAATAAAAAAAGAATGACCTGAAATTTATTCTCATGCTCAACATAAACACAATCACAATAAATCCAAACTCAACTCCAAGAACATTAAGCATAAACACATGAAAACTTAATCTTCCACCTATAAACTTCAATCAAACCAAGCATGCAATACTCAATAACAAACTTAATTTAAGAATTAAAAAAAATAAAAGATTAGAGGAAAAACTACCTCAAGTATTTTCTTAGCTCGATTTCACAATTCCTCTCAAGAAATTAACTCCGAAATTTATTCTCATGCTCAACATAAACACAATCACAATAAATCCAAACTCAACTCCAAGAACATTAAGCATAAACACATGAAAACTTAATCTTCCACCTATAAACTTCAGTCAAACCAAGCATGCAATACTCAATAACAAACTTAATTTAAGAATTAAAAAAATAAAAGATTAGAGGAAAAACTACAAGTATTTCCTTAGCTTGATTTCACAATTCTTCTCAAGCACATACAAATTTTTTTTCAAAAATGAAATAGAGAGAGAGAGAGGGGTAAGTTTGGGTGTATAAAGACCAGAATATTTTTTTTGGTTCCATCAACATTTAGCCAAAAAGAAAGATTTAATTCAATTTCTTTGTAAAATAGGTCAATTGACCATTTTGCCCTCAAAGCATCAAATTCACACAAATGACAACTAAGGGCAATTCTGTCCTTCCAAGTTATCACATATAAATTCAGATATTCTCAAATAAATCATGTTATAACACAATCACACAATTCACTAATTTTAGACTCTGAACCCGATTTGAGTCAAAATACCCGATTGTGACTAAACCATGCCAACTTGTCAAAAATTATATGCAGTTTGACAATATAAACATACTACATAATAATATAGTCTATTAGCATAATAAATATTAAAATTATGATTTTATCCTTCCCGAGTCAAAATTACGAAAATGCCCTTAACTCATAAACGGGGTCTTAAATGAAATAATTTTCAAAATAATTTCTTATAATTAATTATATAATAATATAATTACTCATTTATAGTTAATTCCTTTTAACTAGGGTTGCTAATATATTTTACTAATCCTGAAATATTACATGGAGTCTCAACTTAATCTTCTTAAGGATGATTCTGCAGTCTTTAGTTTTTCATAAAAGGGATGTGGAATTTTTTATCACTTTACATTTTATGGTATTTTTTCTTAATAGAATTTCAATTAGAATTTTTACTCTTTGAACTTTAACATATAACAAATTGTGCTCTCTAAGTCATCATAATTTCTTTACAAACTACAGAATGTTGGGTCTCCAATTTTGTTTATTTTCTATCACAGAATAATCTATGAGTTGGCATAACACATTGACACTATAAGCATGAGGTGTCATTGCCACTTGCATCATTAAAATTAAAAAAATATAAATTAATTTTTGATAAATTAATAATAATTATAAAATTTAAATCAATAGAATTTAAAATCAAAACTTTAAATTTTACTAAATTTAAATATTTTATTTTGTGGCAAAACTAAATTTAAATCTTTTATTTTGTGGCAAAACTAAACTTAAATCTTTATTTTCCCCTTGAACTTTGACATGTACCAAATCGTGCCCCCTGAACTTTTTTGGCCGTTAAAAAGTCCCCCCGAACTATTGAGATTGTTAAATTTAAGGACTTTTGTCTAATTTCATTCAATTTTACTGTTTCAGTGATTGTTTATGTACTAAACCATGCTCCCCAAACTTTGATATCTACCAAATCATGCCCCTCAATCTTTGATATGTATTAAATCATGCCCCTTGAACTTTCATCCATATTAGAATTTTTTTCGTACATGTCAAAGTTTAGGGGAAAAATTACTAATTAGCCTAAAATAAAAACATAAAAATCCTAAACTTTACGATTTTCTCTTCCCGATCATCTTCTTCTTCTTCTTTATTTGAAATACTATGAAGATGAAATTCAGATCTGTTGTTACGAAAATTTATAAAACAATACGCAAGTGCGCGTAATCAAGTAGTAAACTCATGTAAGTGAGGTCGAACCACAGGAAATTGGATTAATTACCACTAAATTATACTTATGATTCTATTCGGCAAATCGATAATTTTCAAGATTTAATCAGAATAAAAGTAATTCAAGAAACTTAAAGAAACAAGTGAATATTAATCAAGATGAAAAGATAGGGAGGAGAATCCTGTTTTTTATTTACCCAATTGTTAATGCCTAATTGCTATCTTGTTCTTGATGTAAATGACAAATTATAAATTAACCTAACTCTTTTAAGATCTTTTAGGTTCTAAACCACATGTTCTCTAATTAATCTCTTAATTAAACTAACATGTAATAACATTAAGTAATAATCTAAGTGTCACATCGGTCATGCAAATACTCTCGTTTCACATAGAACCTCAATTATCCAATTTTAGCATTCTCAATTCTCACTTTTCAGATTTTGAATTGAGATCATAGAACATGTAGAAGGTGATCAATCTTACACATGGAATTAAACACAAATATAGATAATTTCACAAATCAAGATTGAGGAATGGCAATTATTCATCAACTAGGCAAAACTTTAAACAACATTCATCATCCTCCCTAAATGGGAAATTTAGCTCATAAAATAATATAAATATCCATGATTAATTCTGAAACAAAACTAGACATAAAAGATAAATAAGGGTAAAAGAAAAAAACTAGATGATGATATCGCTCCGGGTCTTCAAGATTAATTCCTCCCCTCTTTCATTCACTTTTCAGGCCTATTTCTGCTTGCTTTGGCCTTCTGTATCGTGTTTCTTATATAGGAATGAAAGGTGTGCTTCTAATTGGGAAAAAATCTGAATTAGGTTAAAAATCACATTTTCCGTACCTGGTCGCGACCCACTTAAAGGCTGGTCACGACCACAGGCAAAACTCGAAAAATCGAGTTTCTGCCAAATCTCCCAAGGTCGCGACCAAATAAAAGGGTTGCGACTAGGCTTCAAGCTGGTCGCGACTACTGACTCCCATTGAGCAGCTTTGGCCAATTTTTCACCAGTTTGTCCCATCTTTTCGTCAATTGACTGAATTTGAACTCTAACGCCCCGGGAACCTGAAACAAGGAAAATCAAACGTAAAACCGCTCGAAAAGGAAACAATAATCGAGAAAATGCTTAACTATTAGACCCGAGACATAGGCTAAATATAACCTAACAAAATTCTCCCAAAGTAGATTCTTACTCGCCCTCGAGTAAGATAAAAAATAATTACTACTAACTACGCTATCAGATAATCACAATACTGTTGCCTCATGTTTTGTTTTCTTCCTTTGCGCAGACTAGAATTTTAATTCCACCAACTCTAACAATTAATTTAGATGCTCAATTTATCAAACAATGCATAAACATAAGATAACTTCACAATCGAAATAATGTTATAATAGTTTTACTCTTTCCAATTATTCCACAACCCGATAGCTCATAAGCTTGCATGCTTACCTCTCTCCACTAATGTTGACAACATCCTTTCGGAATCAATAGGGCTTTTTGAGGTTTAGAATGTATGGCTTAGATATTTGGAGATCGAAAAATAATTTTGGCTAAAGATATCATAAGCACACAAAAAGAACCCACAAGCTTCTTATAATTTCAAATATCCCAAAGTGTTCCCACATTAACCATGATTGAGAAAAGATTTTTTCCTTTTTTTTTCTTTATTTCCAAACATCACTGAAATCTTTTTCTTTGAATATTTTTTTCAATCACATTTTACTTTCTTGTGTTTGTTTTTTTCATTTTTTCAGTGACATTGAGTTTACAAAATACTTTTATTTTTCTCAATCTTGCAAGTTTTTCTCCCTTCTATCCTCTCTCTCACACTAAGTATTTTGCTCCCCCAAACTAATTGTATAGCTTATGATATCATTGATAAAATGGTGAAGACAAAATTAACAGTGTGGATACAAATTTCGGTTCAATAGGTGAAGAACAAAACAAGTTTAGGTTCAAGAGGGTTAACTAAGGATAATCATTTCATGGTAGGCTTGAAAGACTCAAGCTAAAGTGACACATTGTCCCCAATGTGACATTAAAGAAAAAGGAAAGAAAACTTACCTGAGCGCCACATCAACAAGCGGTTGACGCCCGTAATAAGCGTCATGCAAGACAACTTGAAAATTGTTGTTGTACTTGCCTTCAAGCTTGGCAAGCGATGAGATTGTACCAAAGTTAGCACCAACAACATAAAACTTTGGATGATGAGCTTGGGGAGAAGCCTTTCGTAGCTCGCAGAGGATACAATATGGTTTTGATGAAATATATGGATTCATTGGTGCTTTATTAGTCAATATCATTGATGAAGTCGAATAATGATGTCATGTGCAAAATATCACAACAAGTTTTTGGCGCCTTCGCCGGGGATTGTTAGTTAATATTATTAAAAATTAAATTTTATTCTAATTTAGTTTTTCTTTTTAGTTTTAGTATTAATTTTGTTGTTTCAAATTTTTATCTTTTTAGTACTAATTTAGTTTTATTTTTTTAATTTTACTAATGTTTTATTGATGAGCTTGACCCGCAAGGTAAATACAGATGTTATACCTTGAAGATTTTGAGTTCCCCACAACCCAAACCTAAAGGTAAACACTTGTTCTGCTTTTTCTTTTCTTTGATTTGTGCTCTTTTTTTTACTTTGCTTCTCGGTCTCTCTCTCTCTCTCTCTCTCTCTCTCTCTCTCTCTCTCTCTCTCTCTCTCTCTCTCTCTCTCTCTCTCTCTCTCTCTCCTTTGCAGATGGCAGTGTTAAAGCTCTCTTTGATCTTAACGTCCGTGTTCAACAGTGCTTGGTGTCTAACAAAGGCTTTTGGTTCGTGGTTGACAGAGGCAGGGCCGGCCCAAGCATTTTGGGGGCCTTGTGCGAAATTTTAAAATTGGGCCCTTTAAAAAAAAAAAAACCATGTACATTAAAACTACAATTCTATCAGTAGCTTTTTTTTTTTTAAATTGCTTCATAAATTTTCAATTAATTTTTTTTTTATTTATGTATAAATAATAGGAAAAAAAAAAGAAAAAACATATGCTTTTTTTTTCAAAAAAAAAAAAAAATTGGGCCTTAAAAAAATGGGGGCCTTGTGCAATGACCCTAGCTGCCCAATGCTTGGGCCAGCCCTGGAGAGAGGTAGAAGGGATTTTATTTTTTTTAGGTTTATTTTGTTTGTTTAAAAAATATATATGTATATGTATATATTTTAATTGATGATTGTTCAGAATTTTCATGCTTTTATATGAACTTAGTTTTAATTTTTGGTTAGAACTATGAATAGTGGTTGTGATTTATAAGTAAACGTATATCTCTTTTTTTCTTTGTAGGTTGACAGAGGTAGTGGGTGGCTTAGGGGTTCACAAAGGCCATGGATGGAGTCATCGTGGCTCAAAGAATGTCGGTGATGTTTAGGTCTTTAGGACGTGGATTTCTTTTTTCGATTTCTTCAGTGCTAGTTGAAAATGTTAAGTGAATATTTTTCTATTTTGTTTCTGTATTCAAAAAAAATTTCTACTCATTGTTAAAAAATAAATTGTAGGCTATAAAAATTCTTTTAATGGAAAAGAAAAATTATTATTTATGATTAATGAAAATTAATTATTTGGTTAATTAATTGAATATATGTTTTTTTTTAAAAGAAAAAACCCTGATATAGTGGCCTTTTTTGTGGGTCACTATATCTACAAAATAAATTAAAAACAAAAAGAAAAAAAAGATATAGTGATGCCTCTAGCATGTTGTTGCTACTTTTATAGTCGGACAATGCCTGACTTTAAAAGCTTACAATGACGTGCGGTGAGAGATTCTAAAAGGATTTAGTGACCCACACTGAAGGGTCACTAAATACTGTCTTTCTAATCACCCACAATAGTGACACGTAGTGAAGGGTCACTGAATAGGTTTAGAGTCTCCCATGTGGGTCACTAAAGCTCGTTTTTCTAGTAGTGATGGAGCATGTTAAGGAGGATAGTTCTGATTGTGATGGAACAGTCCTTGTTCCCAGGAAGCAGTCTGAAACTGCAGATGGAGGGGCCCACAAAGAGGTGAGGGTGGAGACCAAGGAAAAAGTGGAACAGTTGGCCACTGCGAGGAGGCAAGCTAATGAGTCTCAATCCCGGAAGGGATTTGATGTCTGCGAGGGTGAAATGCAAGTCAGGGGGAGCACTCTAACAACCAAGGATAATCAAGATCTACTTCTACCACCCCCAACATCCAAAAACATTCCAGCCACCTCCACTCAGCTCTCTAGAGAGAAGACGACTTTGCCTCCTCCTCCTTTTTTTAATTTTCTAGTTAGGCCCACGTCAATGCTGGAGGAGGTAAGAGCACATATGGAGGCCATCGATCAGTTTTACTTGAAGAGGCATGATAGTGAGTATGATGAGACGAGAGAATTGGCTAGCAACATTTCTACCAGATGTAATGCTGAGTTTGCTGATTACGACAAGTGGGATGAACCTGTTCCAAACATTATTAATAGAGCAGAGATGACAGAGAGACTTCATCCTAGAGTTGGGATAGATTTGGCTCCATTCCTATCTGATTTGTTGGACCAAAGAGCTACCACCAATTGTAAGCTTAGGGTTGATAGGTTTGCAATGATGGCAAGTGGGGACCCCATCTACATGGTAGATACTATGAGGACCCAAGCCAACACTGTAAGTTAACTTTTATTTAAATTTTCTAAGGCAAAAAATGTGCCCATTTTATTTGTCTGGTTCATTCACAATTCCTTTTACAAATTAACCTGATGGTGGAGAGACAATGTTGTCCGAGCTCTAGCTGAAGCTAATTCCAAAATGGAGTCCATCATCAAGGAACGAGTAAATGATTCTCTTGACAAGGATATGTCTCATGAGAAGAAGGGGACCAAGACTGAGAGAGATCATGGAGACAAATATAAGGAGGAATATACACAACCTTTCTCTTGGATCAGTGACTTGGAGGCAGATTTGAAGCAAGCTAAGCTGAACCTCAAAGAGTCTGAACAAAAGCACACCCTTCTATCTTAAGAATATAACAAGCAAACTCGAATCATGGATGACAAAATTGTTTCTGAAGCCACTCTAAAGAGAAAAGTGAAACTTCAGATTTGCATCACAAGGCAGAGGAGGCTAAGAAGGAGGCTCTCAAAAAGGTTGATGAGACTATAGCTGAATTGGGCTCTACCAAACAAACTTTGGCTCAGGCTTGTGAGGAATCCCAGAATAAGACTTTGAAGCTGGAGGGCTGAATTCATAAAATGGCTCAAGAGAAGCAGAACCAAGATGCTAGGACATCAAAAGCATTAAAGTAGGCTTTTGTATTCTCTACACACCATCTAGAAGCTCAACAACTCCGTGATGGATTTTTTGGATATTGAAGACATAAAACAACTGATGGACCAGATTCTCCAACTAGCTGAAGTAGAAGAAGCCAAGAAGGTAGTGAGGGCAGCAAAGGTGATTGATCTTGGAACTTTCCCCCTAAAGTGTGAGAACTTGGAAGACCAACCTCTTCTAGCCGTTGAGACTCCTTCAATGACATATAAGATCAGAATTTGTGGATTAGAAGATTTCCACGAATGTCTAAATAAAGAAGAGTTATGTCACGCTATATTCTTTTCCTTTTGATCGAGTTTTCAACCTGGTAGACTTTTTGACAATTATTTTTTTTAATGAGACAATATTATGGACATCCAAAAAAATATTATGAAATATTATATATATGGATGTCCAAATCATATATTTCCACTTTCTCATTTTATTCTTCTATTTATCTTTCTCTTTTCTCTCTTCTCTTCATTTTTTTTATTTATTCTATATTATTTTATAACAATATTAATATTAATAAATATTTTTGTCCTTTTCAACGGGACCTACGATTCAAGGCTGTTCTGCTCTGTCTTTGCTCAATCATTACCCAGAAACCCATTTACTACGATGGCGAGCCTCTGGCGGGCCGCAATGGGACAATGGGAAAATCAGCCTGAAGACTACGGCGGCGTCGAGTTCTGGTCCGACCCGGAGCGGACTGGCTGGCTAACCAAGCAAGGCGAGTACATCAAGACCTGGCGACGCCGCTGGTTCGTGCTCAAGCAAGGGAAGCTCTTCTGGTTCAAGGAATCTACCATCACCCGCGCCTCCAAGCCACGTGGCATCATCCCAGTGGCCTCCTGTCTCACCGTCAAAGGAGCCGAAGACGTTCTCAACAAGCAAAACGCCTTCGAGCTCTCTACCAGGACTGACACCATGTACTTCATCGCCGATTCTGAGAAGGAGAAGGAGGACTGGATCAATTCCATCGGACGATCTATAGTTCAGCACTCGCGATCAGTCACTGATTCTGAAGTCGTTGATTACGATAACAAGAAATGAATCTCCATTTCCGTAAAAGGAAATAGTTGAAAATCTGCACCGACGAAGCAATAGGTGAGTGAGTCGAAGCTCTGATCGTTTCTGATTGTCTACGTGCGTGACTTGGATGGATTATGTGTGCATCTTTCTTTTTGTATATTTATCTACAGATCATGTTGTATCTTGATTTATGTAAGAAATTATTTTCCCTTTGTTAATTATAGTTTTCAATGTGAAAATTTTGCCTTCTTGATTTCTCTTTTGGTTGTTTGTTTGTTGTTAGGGTTTGAGTTAATACTTGTTTAAATATGATAATTAAGGCTGAATTGTGTGTATTTTGATTGTAGAGGAGAAAGAGCATAAATGTTATCAAATTGGAATAAGATTTGGGGTGAATGGAGCTTGGTTATGGCCAATGCTTTTAGAAATAGTTTTTATTGATTTTGATAGATCATATTCTTCCTCCATGGAAGATTGAAAATAATCGATTTTAGTTTAAGAGTGGAGTTTTATTGAAATTGAAGGAAGTTTGGAATATTGTTGGAGTAAATATACTCAAATCATGTTGTTTAGTATGGTTGGTTTCAATCTCTATTTATAATGGCTTAGATTCTTGGGAGTTTGTATTGTCATGAAAATCCATTGATTTCAGAATCCAAAGAGGATTAAGCAATCAAGAGTTTGGTTGCTTCAGATGGAGTTTGAGACCTAAAGCTTCTAGTTTTCCAGAGAATAAACCAAATCATATTGATGTTTTTTCAATTAAGGTTGCTCCCAAAGGAATCAATCACCCTCTTTTGTGGCTTTTCTTTGTTCAATCGGAAGACTTTCCCTTTGACTAAATCAAAGAAATCAATTATAAACTAAGAAGGCTGCAGCTTTTTTAGCCAAGAAACCTTCTATGAAGAAAGAATGTGTTGTTTCCAGAAATTGATAGAATCTTTTGTCAGTGCACTTGAAAGGGCGCTCTTGTTTTGATCAAAAGATAGAAATGATTAGGTGCATGTCCAAACACTTTCTATATTTATTTATTTGATTATTTCCTAAGGTCCTTTAGTACTAATAAAATGAATCATGACCCTATAAGAATTGGTACTAATATGAATCCAATGAAAAAGGTTAGAGGTCAAAACATTCTGTCTTCTCTTGACACAGTGCGCTCATGTTTAATCACAGAAGCTTATATGGCTCCAAATGAAAGCAAGACAGTAGTAGTATTTGCTAAAATCATGGTTGATTTTGTTCTCCTTCTTTCGTGCGGAACATCTGTTTGAGGTGATCAACGACACCTATGTGATCTGCAGGCGATTTCGACCTCAACAATTGAAAGCAGGCACCATATGTATGCAATTTCTTGAGTTTCTAAATTAGGCCTTACTTTGAAAATGACTATGAGACTATCAGTTTATGCCTTCCTCTTGTCATTTTCTCATCTCAAAGTGCTAATCACTACAAAAAGTGACACTAATAAATTTTAAATATTGGATTTCAGCTAACTAATTAGAGATTGCTATATCAGTGTACTATTGATCACCTTATGCCAAAATAACAGTACTTTTATTTTATGCAAAATATAGAAACTAACAAAGCTGTACTTGGAGGTTTGCTCAGGTTGTGTTTTTATTTATTTATTTTTTTTGTCTCTCCCTCCATAACGACTTATCTAAACAAAAATCCAGTACTCATAAAAAACACTTTTTTTTTTATATATATATATATATGCAATCAAAGTATATTTTCGTCCTAATATTTATTAGGATAAATTATTTTTTTCTCAAATTATGACTCTAGTTGAGTTTTGTTCTATTTTGAAACAAATAGTATGGTTAAGAGCAGTGCCGGCACAAGGGGTGGGCACCTTGAACCAAAAGCCCCATTTTTTTTTATTAAAATTTATAATATTAGTTTAAAAATAATGTTAATTTT
The DNA here is from genome assembly GCF_029168945.1 of Cannabis sativa. Lineage (NCBI taxonomy): Eukaryota > Viridiplantae > Streptophyta > Magnoliopsida > Rosales > Cannabaceae > Cannabis > Cannabis sativa. The sequence goes on along the minus strand of NC_083601.1, from coordinate 9,918,522 downwards.
GAAGAAAAGTGCATAAAATTGTTCATGTAATTTAAAAATAAAACTTCTCAATGACTACTATAACATTATAGATTTAAAATGTCAGTGAGTTCTTGTCCCAAAAAAAAAAAGTTAGTAAGTTCATTAATGTCAATACATATATTAAATTTCATTCAAAATGTGCTTATTAGACTAATAAAAGATTAAAAAAAATATGGAGTATGTTTATCACTTGTGCTAGTAGTTCAATTCTATATTTTTCTTTTGAATTTGTAGTAGTAATTTATTTATTTTGGTCAACAAGAAAAATCTTTCATTAATCAACCAATAACTTTATAACGAATCTAAACAACCAACAACATCCACAAGCACAGAAGCAGATTACATACATCTCAAATTCAGCAAAATTCTTCTCATAATCTTTCATCTTCCTATTCAATAACATATGAACTCCATAGAGTGACTCCTTTTTAATTTCTCTAACTATATAATGCACTTGAAAAACAAAATTGTTATATATATACTAGTGTTCGCCAAATATGATACACAGTTGCTGCAAAAACAGTAGCCATAAACTCTTCCATGATCTCTTTCCTAACACCCTTGAGCCAGCCATGCCAAGCAGAGTTTTTCAACAGCCAAACTGATCGGCCCAGCTAGGAACTAATCAAATGAATTACTTGTTGAGAATAAACGCAATCAAAAAACAAGTGACTGTGACTTTCTTCAAAAGCACCACAAATCTAACAAAGTCACAATCTATAAAGATGTGGCAGTTGAGTAAATTGTCTCTAGTAAGAAGATTATTATTGACAACTTGTCATAGTATAAATTGATGCCTAGGCATGCTCATTCTGTTCCACACACACTGATAATACTTCATCTTTTCTTGCTTCAACAAGGAGTTGTATAGTTTGCTTGTTTTAGACTTTCCACCGACCCTTGCACTAATGTCTTGCTGAGTAAAAATATGTCTAAAAGGCATAATTTGCGCCAATACCAGCTTGTATCAGCTTTAAGCTGGTACCCCCAGTTATCTTTTCCTTTTAAATAGGTGTGATTCACCCATTTAACCCAAAGGACCTCTTTATTAGAACTAATTTCCCAAATATACTTTGCAAGCAAAACCTGGTTCCACTAATTAGTTCCTTCTTTAAAGCCAAGATCCCCACAAACTTTGGAAAGGCAAAAATTTTCCCAAGAAATCATATGCTGTTATAAATAGTATTAATTTTCTTTCTTAATATTTGACTCTTGTATGTGTATAAATAGGAGATCACCTATTGGAATAAAACACTCAGAAAATTCTCATCTCTTCTCTATTTTCTTTCCCTAAATTATAATATTACATAATACTAATATTTCATAATACGTTATCAGCACGAGCCTCTAACCAAGGTATGACAATGTTTTTGTTATGTGACCTCGAATTGCTTCAAAGTCATGATACACTAAATATATATATATGTATATATATACTCATCTGACTGAAACACATTCGAGTTAGCCATTTTTTTTATGAATTAATATTTATACAATATATGTCTATGCTTATATATATCTATATAGATGCTTATATATTATATATGTGTGTTGATTTGTTTATCATATTAAATTGTTTAATCTTATTATCTTATTCTATATTGTACTATATTTTGTTGTATTTTTTTTTCCAAAATTTATGTATATGTCTAATAATTTACACTTTATATTGATATAGTTTTCTCCATGACAAACCTTGCAAAACTTGATTTTGTGGCACTTGATATTTCTAGAAAAAAACTATTTGTCATGGATTCTTGATGCTGAAATCCATTTAGATGCTATGGGTCTTGGAGACACCATCAAAGATCAAAATACTGAAACAAAACAAAATAAGACCAAGGCTATGATTTTCCTTCGCCGTCATCTCCATGAGGGGTTAAAATCTGAATATTTAACCGTAAAAGATCCTCTTGTGCTTTGGCAAAATTTGAAAGAAAGATATGACCATCAAAAAACTGTCATATTGCCAAAGGCTAAGAATGATTGGTTGCACCCGAGGTTGCAAGATTTTAAATCAGTAAGTGATTATAACTCTGCAATGTTTAATATCACTTCTAAATTAATGTTGTGTGGAGAAAAAGTTACTGACTATGAAATGTTAGAAAAAACATATACTACTTTTCATGCCTCTAATGTGCTCCCCGCAAGAAGAATATAGAGAGCGAAATTTTAAAAAATATTCGTAATTGATTTCATGTCTTCTAAGTAGGCCGGGCATAATAATGAACTTTTGATGAAAAATCATGAATCTCGCCCAACTGGGTCTGCTCCATTCCCTGAAGTGAATGCTACAATTGCTGACAATCATAATCATAGTCGTAGTCGTGATCATAATCGAAGTAATAGACGTGGTCGTGACCATAATCAAAGTCGCGGTCGTGGTCGCGATCGCGGTCGAAGCAATGTTTGGCATCGTAATGGTCAAAATAAAAATTCATATACTCCAATGAAAAGCACAACTACTGAGAACAAGGGAAAAGGTCCTCAAAATAATAATCATAGAAATTCTGAAAATTTATGTTCCAGATGTGGAATAAAAGGACACTGGGCACGTGCCTGTCGTACGGCAAAACACCTTGCTGATCTTTATCAAGCATTTGTGAAAGGAAAGGAGAAAATAGAAGCAAATTTTGCCTATCAAGATGATGGTTTTCTCAAAGAGCCTTTGGATATTACGCACTTAGATGTTGCAGATTTTTTTAATGAAGATCTCATTAATAACAACATGAATATCGATAATGGAGATGTGAATGTCCACAATTAGTCACTTTTCTTTGTTATGTTTTTTTTTATTATTATCATTTATTTACTTTAAGGTGTTTATTTTATTTGGCATATTTATGTAATGAACTTTTATTATTTAAGCATTTATATTTTGAACTTATTATGTTTTTTTTTGTTAATGAAGTAATGGACATTTGTCATTCTATACATGATTCTACAAATAATGGTGATGATATGTGTTTGGTGGATAGTGCAACCACTCATACAATACTCAGAAGTGATAAATATTTTTCAAATTTATCAAGAATGAAGGCAAATGTTAATACAATATCGTAATCGCAAATTTAATTGAAGGCCTTCAAGAGCCATTATATTGATGCCTAGAGGAACAAAAATTATTATAGATGATGCCTTATTATCCACCAAATCAAAAAGGAATCTGTTGAGTTTCAAAGATATACGTCGTAATGGATATCATATTAAGACAATAGATGAAAATAATTTTGAATATCTTTGCATTACATCTATTGTTTCAAGAAAAAAATGCATGATAGAAAAATTACCTCGGTTTGTCTTCGTGTTTGTACATTACACGTATAAGTACAATAGAAACTCATGTTATTGTGAACGAGAAGTTCGCAAACCGGTAAAAAATTTATTTGTTATTTGGCATGACCGGTTAGGCCATCCCGGTTCAATTATGATGCGTAGAATAATAGAGAACTCACATGGTCATCCATTGAAGAACCAAAAGATTCTTTTATCCAGTGAGTTCTCTCATGTGCTGCTTGTTCTCAAGGAAAGTTAATCATTAAGCCCTCACCGGTAAAGGTTGGAATTGAATCTCCTGGATTTCTTGAACGAATTCAGGGCGACATATGTGGGCCTATTTTCCCACCATGTGGACCATTCAGATATTTTATGGTATTGATAGATGCATCAACTAGATGGTCACATGTTTGCTTATTATCTACTCGTAATGTAGCATTTGCAAGATTGCTTGCTCAAATAATCCGATTACGAGCACAATTCCCAGACTATGCAATCAAGACAATCCGCCTTGATAATGCTGGTGAATTTACATCACAGGCTTTTAATGATTATTGTATGTCAATAGGGATAAATGTTGAACATCCTGTTGCTCATGTACATACACAAAATGGTCTAGTAATCATTTATTAAGCGCCTCCAATTAATCGCAAGACCATTACTTATGAGAACAAAACTCCCAATTATAGCTTCGTGGGACATGTTATTTTACATGATGCGCACTTGTACGCATTGGGCCAACATCATATCACAAATTCTCCCCACTACAATTGGCTTTTGGTCAGAGCCAAATATTTCCCATCTAAGAATCTTTGGTTGTACAAGATATGTTCCGATTGCTCCACCACAACGAACAAAGATGGGTCCTCAAAGGAGGGCTGAATATATGTTTGGGTATGAATCTCCATCTATCAATAAATATCTCGAACCCACAACCTGGAGATGTATTTACAAGACGTTTTGCCGATTGTCATTTTGATGAGACAAGTTTCCCAAACCTTTTGTGGGAGGGGAAAAGAAACAAACTGAAAAAGAAATTATATGGAATGCACAATCATTATCTCAATTTGATCCTCGTACAAATCAATGTGAACTTGAACTTCAAAGAATAATTCATTTGCAAAATATTGCAAATCAATTACCAAATGCATTCACTGACCCAAAGAAAATTACAAAATCACATATTCCAGCTGAAAATGCTCCAATTCGAATTGAAGTCCCGTAAGGACAATTAATTAATGATTCTAAAGCACGTTTGAAACGTGGTAGACACACTTGCTCCAAAGATAAAATTCCTCGAAAAAGAAAGGGAGCAAATAATCAAGATGGCCCTAATGAAGAGGCCGAAAATTTCGAGGAAGATGTTGACATAAACAAATCCCAAGAGATTCTGAAAATTCTGAAAATATTAGCAATAATGAAATCTCAATAAATTATGTCAATACAAGAAAAGAATGGAACCGACTCGAAGTAATTGTCGACAATATTTTTGCTTATAATGTAGCTAGAAATTATGAATGAAAACGAGGATCTCGAACCTAAATCTATCAAAGAATGTCAAAATAGAAAAGATTGGCCAAAATGGAAAGAAGCAATTCAAGCGAATTGAATTCACTTGCTAAACGCAAAGTATTTGGACCTATAGTCCAAACACCTGAAGGTGTGAAACCCGTTGGATACAAATGGGTATGTTTACGTAAAAGAAATGAGAAAAATGAAGTTGTGAGATACAAAGCAAGACTTGTAGCTCAAGGTTTTTCTCAAAGGCCGGTATTGATTATGAGGAGACATATTCTCCCGTGGTGGATGCAATAACATTAAGATATTTGGTTAGCTTGGTCCGTGAGTGAAAAACTCGATATGCGATTAATGGATGTAGTCACAACCTTATTTATATGGATCACTAGATAGTGATATTTACATGAAGATCCCCGAAGGATTTAAGATGCCCGATGCATATAATTCAAGCAATCGAGAAATGTGCTCAATTAAATTACAAAGATCATTGTATGGATTAAAACAATCGTGACGCATGTGGTACAATCGACTTAGTGAATATGTATTAAAAGAAGGATATAAAAATGATCCTATTTGCCCATGTGTTTTTATAAAAAGTTCAAGTCCCGAGTTTGTTATCATTGTTGTATATGCGTTGATGATTTGAATATTATTGGAACTCCCGAAAAACTTTCGAAGCCGTGGAATATCTAAAGAAAGAGTTCGAAATGAAAGATTTAGGAAAAACAAAATTTTGTCTTGGTCTACAAATTGAGCATTTAAAATGTGGAATTTTCATTCATCAGTCAACTTATACTGAAAAGATTTTGAGACGGTTTTATATGGATAAATCACACCCATTGAGTAGCCCAATGGTAGTTAGGTCACTTGATGTAGAAAAAGATCCTTTTCGACCTAGAGAAGAACATGAAGAGCTCCTTGGTCCAAGTACCATATCTTAGTGCAATAGGAGCATTGATGTATCTTGCTAATTTTACAAGACCTGATATAGCTTTCTCGTCAATTTATTAGCAAGATTTAGTTCGCCTCCAACATATAGACATTGAAAGGGATTAAGCACATACTCCGCTATCTCCAGTGGTACTATTGATAAAGGATTATTCTATTCTAATAATTGTGGGTCACAACTTATTGGCTACGCATGCGTGTGATATTTATCTCATCCACATAAAGCGTATCTCAAATCGGCTATTTGTTCACTTGCGTGACACCGCTATATCCTGGCGATCAACAAAGCAAACTCTGGTGGCTACTTCCTCAAATCATGCTGAGATACTTGCAATTCACGAGGCAAGTCGAGAATGTGTTTGGTTAAGATCAATGACACAACATATTCGAGGAACATGTGGATTAACATCTAATAAAGAAGTACCAACAATTCTCTATGAAGATAATGCTGCTTGCATCGCTCAACTTAAAGGAGGGTACATTAAAGGAGACAGAACTAAACATATTTCACCAAAAATCTTCTTTACACACAATCTTCAAGAAAATGGTGATATCGATGTTCAACCAATTCGATCAAGCAATAATCTTGCAGACTTATTCACGAAGTCATTACCAACATCAACTTTTGAGAAGATGGTTCACAAGATTGGAATGCGTCGATTAAAGGATCTCCACGAATGCCAAAATGAGGGGGAGTAATTTCATACTGCACTCTTTTTTCCTTGACCGAGTTTTGTCCCACTGGGTTTTCTCGGCGAGGTTTTTAATGAGGCAGTTATTATGGACATCCAAGGGGGAGTGTTATAAATAGTATTAATTATGTGGATGTCCAAATCTATTATTTATTACCATTAATGTAATCAACATTCCATTTTTCTTAGTTTCTCTTTCTCTTAGTTTCTTAATATTTGACTCTTGTATGTGTATAAATAGGAGATCACCTATTGGAATAAAACACTCAGAAAATTCTCATCTCTTCTCTATTTTCTTTCCCTAAATTATAATATTACATAATACTGATATTTCATAATATATGCAAATTACTTCTTGTTCCATTATTCCCCCAAAGGAACCAACAACAGAGTTTATTAATCTCTTTGATGCTTTGAGAAAGTAAGAAAATGTTCATCTAATAGTTTCTCAAACCCAAAAGAATAAAGTAAATGAGGGTTCAGTGCATTTAATCCAGAAATTTTTTACAATTTATTCAAGGTGCTTAGGACAAATATTAAAAGTTTTTAGAAAATGTTATGGGAATTTTAGTTGATTATTACTTCTAATAGAATATTTTAATTGTTTAATAAGTTTGATAAGCTTTTGGTCTAAATTTTAGATAATAAATTTCAATAAATCTATTCTTTGTTTTTTGTCAAATACAAAGAAAGAAATGAAGATACAGTTTACAAAAGCCTTAAATATGCAGACTACGAAAGCTATTGAAAAATATTTAGATTTACCCATGATAGGTGGGAAGAACAAAACAGAGATTTTCAAACCAATAAAGGATAAAAAATGGGCAAAACTACATGATTATCAAGCAAAGCTTTTCTCACAAGGGGGTAAGGAAGTGCTAGTAAAAGTTGTTATCCAAGCAATGCCAACCTACCAAATGTCTTGTTTTTTAAAATTCCAAAGGGCATTGGTGATGAGATTGAAAAACTAATTGCAAGATACCTGTGGGGATCAGTTGACAACAAACATAAAATTCATTGGAGAGCTTGGCATAAGATTTGTAAACCAAAGAGTGACGGAGGATTAGGCTTTCAACGTTTTAGTCAGTATAATGAAGCTCTTTTGGCAAAATAGGCATGGTGGATCTTAATGAATCCCTCATCAATACTGGCTCAAGTTTTGAAAGCACTATATTTCAAACTCACTAACATTCTAGAGGAAGATAAGGGATCATATCCTTCACCAACTTGGCAAGGTATTTTATGGGGCAGAGATTTGTTATTAAAGGGACTTAGACAGAGTATAGAAAATAGTAAAGACACAAGGACATTTAGAGACCCTTGGTTGCCAAGACCACCTTCTTTTCTTCCTAGCTCAACTCTTGCATATGAGGTGGCAAGAGTGTCAGATCTTATTGGGTCAACTGGTTGTTGGAATTATTGTGTAGTACAACAACAATTCAACCTCCTTGATGCATAATGTATTTTTTTCTATACCGTTGAGTCCATTCAATCATGAAGATTCATGGTTTTGGCATTATACCAGTAATGGTAATTATACAGTGGGAAGTGGATATAACACTGCTATGACTTTGGATAAATCATTATCCTCTTCAGCTAGTGATGTATTCTCATTATGGTGGAAGCAATTCTGGGGTTTAAAAATGCCCAGAAATTTTTTACATTTTGCGTGGAGAGGTTTCCATGAAATCCTGCCTACTCGTAATGGGTTGAACAAAAGAAATATAGTCTCTAACAATTAATGTGAGCTATGTGGTTTGGAGGTGAGTCCAATGCTCATGCAATTTTCTGGTGTCCCTTTGCACAAGAAATTTAAATACTTTTGGATTTTAATTTCCTACATGAAGTGAGAGAGGTAGTTAATCTTAAAAATGTGTTACTATATGCACCTGAGGTGGTAGAAAGGGAATTGTTTGAAAAAAAAAATTATTATTAGTGCTTGGGCCATAGGGACAGAGAGAAATAAAATGACTCATGGTCAACAATTAAGACAACCACAACAGAATGTTAATTGGATTGCCAGTTATTATGAAACTATTGTATCTGCTCGTGATGGAGCCAAGCATAGTAGCATTAGTCTTCAAAGAAATAGGAATGGTTTGGAAGTTCTACCTAGAATTTTTCAAGAAGAATAGAGCCACACAATACTTATGGTTGATGTAGCGGTATTGAATAATACAAGTTTAGTCGGCTTAGGGACTATTATTTTTTTCAGAAGATAAAAGGGTGAGGTCAACTTTATGCAAGCCTATCAAAAGTTAGATAGTACTTTAACTTTAAGGCACACATTTCTCGATTTGTATAAGCCTTTAAATTTTTAAGCTTTAAGTTTTCGATAGCATTAGGCTCGATTTACATGGTGTAGATTTAAGATTGAATAATATTAGGACTTGATTTACAAGTTCAGCTAGCATAAACACTATTATATTTTAATTGCTAAAAGGGTGAGGTCATTTTTTTGTTAACCTCTCAAAGATTAGATACTGGAGTAACTTTAAAGAAAATATTTTGATGTGTATAAGATTTTAAAATATTTTCTAGCAAGTTTGAGTAGTATTTGTTATTGTTTTATATAATGTGGATATGCGTTTTTAGAAAGTTTAGTTAGCAATTGGTTATACAGTGTTGAGCACTTTTGTATCAGGTTTTGATGTGTCATGCCTTATGCTGTTTTCTTTTCGAGGAAAATGTTTTGTGTTGAGTTTTAAGGTTTTCTTTCACTAGCCAAAGGGTTATTGGATAGTTCCTTCTTTGTTTTTTCTTTGTTTTCTTGTTTTTCTTCTTTAGTTTGGGTTGTGTTTTCCTGTTGAGGTCTGTTTGTAGTTTTTACTTATATCTTGTCATTGTGTTTTCAGGTAGTATTTGAGTTTTACAAGCCGAGATCTTGACACTTTTGGTTGGACTTAATTGGGCTTTTTCATGCGGAATCCCAATTAAAGAGATGTTTTCAAATTTGTTGTCTCTGGTCACAGCTATTAACAAAGGAAGGGTGTTCTTTAATGAGCGGGGCATACTACTTGAGGATATCATAGTTTTGTTGTCTAAACTTTCGAGAGCATTTTTGTCCTATGTGGCTCAGGATGCGAATTCTGCAGCACATGGTTTAGCAAAACATGCCCTTGAGAAACACGATGAGCTATCCTGGTTCAAGGAGGTGCCGCCGCCAATTATGGATTGTTGCTTTGTTAATCATGTGTGATTTTAATCACCGCGTCAAAAAATAATAGATATATTAAAAATTAATAAAAGTAAAATTTGATACAATATTATTATTATTTAATTTTTAGTAAATAAATCAAAAATATAATTTATTTCATATATATAATTTAAAAAATAAATAAATACTCTCTGCGAAACAAGAGTTGTTTACCAGTTAAATAATAAAATTAAGTTATTTAATATATTTTTTTTTTCAAATTTATGATTTGAGTTGCTCGGTGATTTTTATGTGGGTTGTTATGTGAATTTTAACTGTAATTTAAATTGCTCCCTTAATTGCTATGTGAATTTTTATGTAAATTTCTATAAAAATATAAACAAAACAAACTAATTTGAGGTCTAAAAATAAAAAACCCAAAAAACTCAGAGGAAATTATACTCTATACCCACTTTTTGTTTCATATTTTAATTTCTACCTTCATTTTACTACTCTTTAATTTATACCCACTTTTATAAGTTATATTCCCATTATGTGCATTAGGAAGTCTAATTTTAATAAGTTTTGTGAGGTTATATTTGGTACTTTGATTATAAGAGTGTATTTATCAATTAAAATTAGTTTAGAGTTATATTTGGTTAATGTATAATAAAAAAAAGGTAGTTTTAAACTTACCCCAAAAATTTAAACTATTCCACCAGATAAATCGAGACCACCACACTTTATCATTCTCAAGCGACAGAGTTAGCTTAGCAAGGGAAAGCATAGCCCTCCGTCAATTTCTTTCCAACAGAAGATATTGATATCCCAATCGTGAATACAGACCTTGTCACACCGCAATAGCTTTAGCCACATGAGGTTCGAGAGTTAAAACAAGTGGAGTGACACTGACACGAGTCAATAATGTAAGACCATCCCTAAGCCTATTTTGAACTCTGCAGGGTCGAGAACAATGCTACATTGACGTTGACAAGACCTTCTGGAGAGGGTCGCCATTGGATCTCATCGTCAAGGCACCCCGCTTCTGAGGAGGAGATGATGGTCACTTTTCATGAAGTCCAACGAACTAGATATCACATGGTAATCAAACGTAGGCAATCCATCAGGAGCGAATTGGTTTTTCTTTTGCCAAATCTTCCAGAACAGAGTTACAATTTTTTTTTGGAGAGCGTATCAAAAATATCGAGGAACTCATAAAAAGATATGGGAGGAAGAGAAGGAAATTAAGATTGGAAAGTCAACCTTAAAAATGGCGAGATTGGGGCAATTCTGATCCCCAATAAGGGCATGGCATATTTTTTCAACTGGAATCCCATGACTCAGCGAGGTTAACCATTGTTCGAATCCAATTAAGAGAAGCTTTCAACAGAAGGATTTGAATGCTTTCCACACACAAATTTTAATGCTTCCAATTCCAGGAAGCATTTTCCACGTTCTTCCTCAATTTTCTGGTCAACAGAAAAAGTGCATTCTCATAATATTTGTACAAGCCACTAAAACTATTCAGATTTGTTTGAACCGAGCTTGATGAAGAGTTTGAACTTGAACAACTACTAGTCTAGTTGGTGGTGATGGTGAATTTGATGGATTAAAATCATTTGAAACAGTTTATCACACACTTTTACGATGCTTCACTTTTTTATTCATGCATTATGTTGTAAAACAAATTTAGCCCAAAACAATCTTTTTACGGACAACATAGATTTCACCATCACCATAACAGCTTTGATTTAATAAGTAACCAATTGTTACTTGTTCTGTTTCTGAAACTAATCAAACTCTTCATATTCTTCACAGATCTGTTTTTCTTCACTTCATCAATCAATGTGGGGGAAAATACAGAAGAACAAAAAATAATATTTATTATTAAGACATGTAAATGTAATTTGTATCTGCTGTAATCATTTAAGATGTATTTCATATATAAAGATACATCTAACCCTACGAAGGAGCTTAGCCTGATACTGTAACTAGCAGCATTTTTTTTCTTTCTTTTTACTTTCTATTGAGGAAAAAAAAGGAAAATATTTTCATTTTATTTTTTATTTTAAACTAAGACACATGAGAACCAGCTCAGGTACTTGGTTGGTATTCTTGTTTCTTTTGTCGACACCCTTTACAACAGGAGGAACAAGGGAGCACCGTTACCTCTGACTTAGGTGGCTGAAGATCATCACATCATTTATCAACAAATGCCGATTCAGCCAAGTCGATGGCACGAGCAAGAGCAGCAGCTTTGTTCTGACACTCACGGTGCTCATCATCTGGATCACTATCAGCCACTATCCCAGCACCAGCCTGAAGGTAAGCTACCCATTCACGGCGCTTACCAGCATCCTTGTACGAGTACATGGTGTCAAAACGGGTTCCTGTCGGAAACACAATGGTACGGAGAGCCAGTGCTATGTCCATATCACCAGTGAAAGACACACCTCCGAATCCACCACTGTAGGGTCCACGCTTCGACACCTCTAATTCATCAATTAGTTCCATTGCCTTCACCTGCATTTCATTAATTACATATATGAAGATACAGGTTATAGGGTCAAAGGAGAAAAGTATACAGTAATTAAGCATAACTTAAAAACCATGAAAATCAAGAGAGGGAGTGGAAGGAGGTTGCACGGTTCTCGTTTGTTCTTTTTACTTTCACCATAATTTCAACGCAATCTAATGCTATATGCATAGTTAAAAAAATAAAATAATAGAGTAGATCATGTTAGTTAATTACCTTTGGCGCTCCACTGACAGTTCCAACAGGCAAAGCAGCACGCAGGACATCCCAGCAATTGAGAGAATCACGTAAATCACCAGTTACCTAGATATGGAACAAGTTAGACATACCATCTATTCATGAATTTCAGCACAAGAAAGAAATATGTACAATAGAACTCATATGCATTACAACTGTGGCCCACGAAATTAATAGCATATACAATAAAGCATAATGTTTCATGTCACAAAGTAACCAGACTCCGAGCAATGGTTCTCACCGTGGAGCTTATATGCATCACATGGGAATATCGTTCAATATCCATCAACTTTTCAACCTTCACTGAACCATTCTTTGAGACCTACATAAACATTTGGCATTATCAAAATTGGGAAATGAATTTTCATTTCAAAAATTCGTGCCAAAGGTAAAAATATAAAAGAAAAATTTTCTTAGCTGCTAACTAATATATCTTTGTTCTTGTAAAGCTGGGTAGAAAATTTTGTGGTCTTCAACCAGGATTCTCAAATTTTGTAGAATCATTAAAGGAAAAACAATAACTTTATTATTGTTGTTACACAGAAAAGGATGCAGGTGCAGCATAGAGCTTCACATTGTGCAAGAAAAAGGAGTGACAACGTATCCAGCAACCAAACAATTTTTTCTTAATTTAATTTTCATCCCTTTATATAAAAGACAAACAGCAAACATGACGTGAGTGCACCTTTCTTTATCTTTTATCAATCTTATGATTATTAATATCGACTAAGATAAAACTATTTCTGAACATAGAATGCTTTTTAGTTCAGTGAAATGAGATAATGCACTTTTAAAGGATTATAAAAAGTAATGATTTCACAAACAAGGATAGGGTGTGTATGACAAAAAAATAATGCACACACTTAAGAAAATAGAATCATCTGAGAAATTATGATATGCAAGAAGTTCAAGTTCATTTTGGGCTTAAATATATGTCCACATTAGAAAGATATAGCTCAAGGAACAACCTTTCCAACATCATTTCGACCCAAATCAACCAGCATGACATGTTCTGCACATTGCTTTTCATTAGCAAGTAGCTGTGTCGCCAAAATTTCATCTTCTTCAGTTGTCTTCCCTCTTTTAGCAGTTCCTGCCAGAGGTCGATTAACTACCTTTCCCTGTTCACAAGAACATTAATAGACACAAATATTTGCATTGCATTATTCCCTGCCCTGGTAAAAAAATAAAAAAGAAGCATGAACTAAACAAAACGAAGTTAACCTTCTTTACACGAGTAAGAATTTCTGGACTTGATGCCACAAGTATGCAACCTCTACCCTGGTTGAGATAACAAAAGAATTCATAAGACTAAAAAACAGACAGAAATTACCATAGTGCAAAAATGTTAAGAAAAAAGATATTAACCTGCAAGTAAGCCATATATGGACTTGGATTTACTATTCTCAATGCTCTATAAACCTCAAATGGGTCAGCAAATGTTCGTCGTTCAAAACGCTGAGACAATACAATTTGGAAAATATCCCCTGCTAGAATATGCTCCTTTGCAATCAGTACCGCTTTCTTGTACTCTTCACTTGTCATATTTGAAGTCTTCAGAGAAGGACCAAAACCACGAGTATATAAATCCACAGAACCTGCACTCAGCCTTGGACTAAAAATTGGAAAATAAGTAAATAATATTTTGAGCAAATCATCATATGATTCAATGTGTGATGAGATTAATCATCATAAATGTCACTCACGGTTCAGTAGTTTGTACTCTAGCAAGTAATGATTCCAAGCGTTTCATACCATCCTTGTAAGCCATTTCAACGGACGAGTAGCGGTCAAGCCTTACCCAGTGAATAACATATACTTTCTGAAAATGGAAGAAAAAGCCAAGCTCTTGGGAAAAAACAAAAAACTCATTGACAAACAAGTGAGCTCAAATCCTCAACAAATGATTAAATGAGACAATTCATTCCGTTATCAAGTGATACTAATATTAAGATATACTGCCTTCTATGGATTTTGATGAGCCACGTTTCACAATTATACTCACGGTCAATTAAGATCGAAACTGTCAATTGAGTACTCAATGAAGACAAAAAGACATATTCCAAAATAATTTGCACAGGATGGAAAATGCAACAAAAAGAAGCATCAAAGCTAGATTTGCATCTTTAGTACCTTCTCCACATGATCAAAGACAATCACGTCATCATAAAGGCCTACGTGAATATCAGGGAGGTTTCCATCATCCTTAGGAGCCTTTGAAAATGGGATTTTTCGCTTTTCCACATACCGAACAGTGTCATAAGAAAAATAACCTACCCAACCACCTGTCCAGTACAGTAACACTCGTCGATTAATGATAAGAAAACACTCCAAGATGTTAAAAATATTGAAAGGGAATACAATCATCTTATTCTCATCAAATAAACACAGTAATCTGTTGTGGTGAATATTGATACAGTAAGCCAATCTAGTTTAAGACCTGCAACATTTTAAAGGATCGAGTATCTCAGATTTGCAACACATTGGTATTATTCATGATCATGTATTCCTTCTCAATTAGAAGAAGAAAAAGGTGAGAAACTTACTTACCACTGGAAACTATTTCAATATCAGCTTAAGCATGGGAATAGATAATATAATTATACAATTCAAAATTCCACTAGTATGTAGTTACAAAACAATGTTAAAAAGCCTCATACTTTTGCATAGAAGTTACATTACCACAAAATGCATCTGGAAGTTCATCAATGAGTTGGGGATTCCAACCATCAGAAATTCTTGCAGGGATAACCATTGGGTCATCCACAATCTCCTCAGTCAAACGCCCTTCTTCATGATCCATTATGGTGACCTTATTTTCTTTTGCTACAATCTCCATTGTTGGCTGAGCTCCAACAACACTGAAACGTCCCTATACAAACATCAGAGCATTGAATTACATGTCAGTGACACGAAATTGAAAAGTAAATGCAAACAAACAAAAAAAGAAGCAAAACTCACAACAGCTGAGTCATGGAAACTGGGCTCCACTGATTCACATAGAAAGCTTGGAGCTTCTCTATCATCTTCCTTAACGAGACACCTGTATGCCAGTATCGGAGTAAGCTGGTCCGAGAATATGCATTGGTAAAGTGGGACCAAATTCCCTTTCTTCGCCGCTTCTTGGAATTTTCTCGAATCATCAACTGGAAAACGACATTAAAAAGTAATCAACAAATGAAATTTTAAAAAAATAAAACAATTTCAGCAAATCATAGCTCCTTAAATTTTCATTTTCCTGATTTTTAATGTATATACATGTATTGTGTAAAAATATATAACTAAACAAAAAACGACACAACAAAGCAGAAAATCCTCGAAGCCACTTTTTTTTTTTTTTTATTTCAAATATTTCAAAAACATGAAGAAGAAGAGAAAAAAAAAATCTCTAGAAAACGCTGCACATGCAAAGAAAATTATCTTCTGATAAATTCCAAATGAAAAAGCTGAAACACTCTGCCATTGGTAAAAAAAATTAACAACATGAGAAAATCAACATCAAAAGTTGTACCTTTATCTAAATTTTATCATTTTTCTCGCTAGCCAAACAATCCGCAAATATCATTATTTATTTATTTTTCTTATTGAAACAAAGTAGAGAGATAGTACTAGTCAACTACTCACCCAGTGAGAGACTCGGAAGTGAGCAGCAATTCAAGGTGAGCGAGGTTGAGGTTCTTATAGTGGTGAGTCCGCCGATGACAGGTACCGGAGAGTGGCGGCGAAATGAAGAGAAGGTGCAAAGCGATGACTTCAACGCGTGAGACTGCATTTTGGGGTGGTCGGTTACCGGAAAGTGAGAGGTATTTTGAGGTTGTGTGTTTGGGTTTGGGGTTCAATGCTTGTCCATATATAGTGCAAGAGTTTTGTAACGGTAAACAATAAAGAGTGACCAGAATTGCTTCCTCACACTTACCATTTACAAATGAAGAAACATTTTGAAACTCGTGCATGTGCTTATTTAGACGAGCATTCCTATTGGATGGTACCTTATAGACGTGTCGCCTTTAGATAGCGATACTTTCCAAAGTTATTACATTCAGGTAACGTTTAGTTAGAGATAATAAAATAGAATGGAATAAAAAAAAAAACAATTTTTATTCTATTCTTTTGTTTGGTTGCATTTTAAAGTATTAAAATATCATTCTAATAGAATGATCTTTTTACCATTTTGGTAGAATGACTACTTCATTTTAAAATAGAAGGAAACACCGTTCTAATGTGACAAGAGAAAAAAATTTAATAATTTTAATATCAATTTTTTTTATGTATTTTAAATTTTATTCTATTCCATTCATTTTTCCATTCTCATTCTCATTCTTATATTTTTATTTCTCCCAACCAAACGCCACTTAAATTATATGAGAATCGATACTTAATCGAACTAATAGCAATATTGACATGTAGGAGGGTGCTAGGCACTAGGGGTGTTCATCCGATCCAATCCGCACTTTTTTGGTCAAACAACATCCAATCCGCACTAAGTGCGGATTTCATATTTTGGATCCAATCCGATCCGCATAAGAGTTTAAATCCAATCCAATCCAATTCGCAATAGTGCGGATTGGATCGGTTATTTTGGATCGGTTATTTTTTTAATAATAAATTATTTAATATTTTATAGAAAAAAATTAAAAAAAGACTATTGTTTCTTAATCTCCAATAATAATCTATTTCCATCTCTATTTATATACAAATTAAACCAATACATATATATATATATCAATATATATATACTTATCTTTAGATTTACACTAAAATATATATGTATCTCATTACTAAAATAAATAAGCTAGTATATATATATTTAAACTTTATGTGTATGTGTCTATGTAAATAAGAATTATTTTTCTTGTATTTTTATTACAAAATAAATAAAATGCACCAACTCAATATATTACTAAAAAAGATTAAGAAATTAGAAGTTTGTGTATTTTTTTAATTAATATATATTACATAATATAATTTTTTAAAAATATATGTAATTAAGTGCGGATTGGATTGGATCGGTTACTTTTTGAGGTCAAACAACATCCAATCCGCACAAGTGCGGATTTTAGATTTTTCAATCCAATCCAATCCACACAAGTGCGGATATCCGCATTTTGCGGATTGGATTGGATTGGATCGTGCGGATTAGATTGGATCGGATACTTTGTGAACACCCCTACTAGGCACTACTAGTGTCTTTTAGCAATTCTCTATTTACACTTATATTTCCCATTATACCCTTTACATTTTTTTCAAATATTTTCCACTCCTTTTGTATGAATTAAGTGCTTTTTTGGAATTAACTTATGTAATTATTATTATGTTATTATATTTTAAAATATAGGGTAATTATATATTATACTTTTCTCTTTTTTTTTTTAATAAGAAATAGTACACCTATCTAAAAAGTTATTTTAATGCACTTTTCAACATCTAACAAACTTTTAACCCCCATTGTTTAACTTGTAATTATTTAGACTTACATATAAATTTTTTAAAAAATTTAAATAATTTATAATGTCAAAAATTAAGTTCAAATATTTTACTGTACTATTTTTTTATATATATAATAAATAATTATTTGAATTTTTATTTTTAATAATATAAACTATTTAAAATCATTTAAAAATTTACAAATAATCTTAAATAACTACAAACGTACATGATTATAAAAATAATAGACAAAAAAACTCTCATGAATACCAAACAAATTAAGGGTGTACCAAAATTACTTTATAGAGGTTGTAATATATATTTTTCCTAAAATATAACGTGTTTGAATGTGAGGTGGTTATTACGTATGAATTTCTATTGTCTTGATTGACAAAATAGTTAATAATTACACTAGAAATAATATTGTTTAATAATTAATATTTAAAATGATTTTTTTTAGTAATTATATAGTATAATTACATCCAATTATCATTAGAGTTTCAGATCCTTAAATTACCTCTAATTACATGATTACCATGTAATTACATAGTTAGGGTTAACCCTGACCTAAGGCAGACTAGGTCTGCGCCCAAAGCTCACCCAACCAAGGAGATGTAAGATATTTTTTTTTCTTTCTTTCTTTTTTATGAGAAAATAGTCTCAGAAAATATCACCCAAGAGCAACGAGCTCAAAGGGGCCGAGAGGTAGGGGAATTCATTAAAAATGGCATCAACAATTTCAAATACAAGAAGGATAACTAGGTCACCAGATTGTGCTTGCAGTAGCTGTTAAAGCAAACTTAACTAAATAATCAGCTTCTACATTAACAGTTCTAGAACAATAATTAAAACTCACAACATTGAAACGAGAACATAAAATTCTAACATCTTCAAGAATTAAACCTAAAGAAGAATCTAAAGCTAATGAATTATTAAGTTTTTGAACTAAACTTTGACAATCGGTGTTGAGTTGAATAATGTTGAGGTCGAGAGTAATGCATTGAGATATGGTATTTTGAATTGCAAGAACCTCTGCAATTTATGGACAATAATGCCAGGAACCTTCCAAGCGACAGAAGCAAGTACATCACCATTAGAATTTTGATTCACCATGTCTAGGCCCTCTACTGCACCTACCAAATCAATAGTTGTACTGCAAACTTTTTTTTCCTTTTAGAAATATACATATTTTCTAGTGATAAAAGCTAATAATATTATATTTTTGAAGGGTTATCAAATCTCAGAGTCAACCATAGTGAAATAAAGACTCAAAAGAGTGATTATCTTTAATTACATCCAAATTTAATTGCAATATAACTTTTCAAAAGTATCCTAAATTTTATCAATGGTATGTTATTACTAAAATAAATAATAAGTTGTTTAATATGGAATTAATAATCTGTTGCTTGTTGCAGGGAAAAAAATATTACCCTATTTTCAAATTTAAAAATTATTACTAGTTTTAGTAAATATTTTTTAAATCTACCAAAAATAGTGAAAATCATAATTACAAATTGAAATAATTATAGAAAATATATAATTTGAAGTTCTATATATAATATATATAAGATATTAAAAAATATTTATTAAATAATAAGATTTTTTAGGGAAAAATACTAAAATGGTACATTTGCTTTTGGAAATATAACATTTTAGTTATTGTTTGTCATAAAATTAAATTGGTATCTTATGATTTTATCAATATAATTTTAATACCATATGTATGTTATAATATTAAGGGAAATTATCTCATATACTATTTTTTTTAATTTTTTTTTTCAAATTTACAATTTGGGTTTTTAAAGTGGTTGCAGCGCTAGTTGCAATAAGGGGTTTCTATATATTTTTTTGTTATAATTTAGGTTGCAGCGCTAGTTGCAATATGAGTTTTTATGTAGAATTTCGTAAAAATGTAAAAAAAAAAAAAATAGTTTTGAAGTGTAAAAATGAAAAAGCCCCTAATATTAACTTGTGTTATAAAATAATATAAAATATATAAGAAGAAAAGAAGAAGAAGATGAAGAGAGAAAGAAAAACTGAATGAGAATTTCTCAGATGTTTATTCCAATGGGGTGAATCACTATTTATACAAAAATATGACTAAGACAATGAGAAACTAAATTAATGTAATAAAGGAAAATACAACCAAGCATTAATGATGATAATTAATTTGGTAATTTGGACATCCATAAATAATATTTAATAACACTCCCCCTTGGATGTCCATAAAAACTGCCTCATTAAACCTTGCTGAAAAAAATTGGCTAAAAGAAAAAGAGTGAAGTATGAATTAACTCCCCCTCATTTAGGCATTTATGGAGATCTTCTAATCGAAGAATTACAATCTTGTATGTCGTCTTCTCAAATATTGATGTTGGTAATAGCTTTATTAATAAGTCTGGAAGATTGACACTTGATTGCATTTGTTAAAAACCAATGTGCATTTTATTGAAATGTATAAAGAAGAATTTAGTGAAATGTGTTTTAATTCTATCTCCTTCAATGTACCCTCCTTTTAATTGAGCGATGCAAGTAGTATTATCTTCATAGAAAACTACTTGTGTTGATACTTCTTCATTGAGTGTACTCCATATGTTGTCTGCCGTCTTCTCAAATGTTGATGTTGGTAATAACTTTGTGAATAAGTTTGCAAGATTGACACTTGATTAAAAATGTTGAACACCGATATGTATTTTCTTGAAGCGTATAAAGAACAATTTGGTGAAATATGTTCGAACTCTATCTGCTTCACTGTACCCTCCTTTTAGTCGACCGATGCAAGCAGTATTATCCATAGAGAATTGCTTAGGTTGATGCTTCTTTATTGAGTGCAATCCATATGTTTCCCGAATATGTTATGTCAATGATCTCACTCCCACACATTCTCTACTTGCTTCATAAAATGCAAGTATGTTGTAACACCCTAACTAACTTAGGCGTATTACGTGATTTTCAAACATACTGTGCAGCTCGTTGCTAATCAACGAGGTTTATGGAAAAACGTGATTAATTAAAATTTTGCTTTTTAATTAAACTTATAAAACAATATTACAAAAGACTCGGGATCCCGATTATAAAATTATTTACAAAAAGTTTTAACCGTTTCGCCCGTTACATAAAATAAAGGTCGTCTAACGACCAGTTACAAAAATCAGCCTTGCTGTCCCGAGGATCGTACGCTCCAGGCCTAACCGCCCCGACATGTACAATATTCTCAAGCTCGCTCACGGTCCATCAGCTTTAGCCTTGCCTTTACCTACACATAACGTAGAACTGTGAGTCGACAGACTCAGTAAGAAAAGCATAATAATACTCATACATAATTCTAACTGCCGTGTCCAACACGATACTGAGTCCCGCTACTGCCATGTCCAACATGGTACTGAGCCACTACTGCCATGTCCAACATGGTACTGAGTTCTGAACGTTCATAGGGACGGTACTATTGACACGTAACAATCTGATCGGTCGAACCGGTCATACTCCGCCGCTTGGTCATACTCCGGCTGTACCGACGTGTTACTATATCCTCCCGATCGGTCGAACCGGTCATACTCCGCCTTGGTCATACTCCACTGTCTGGGCGGGATACGTCAATAGTACGGAACCACCAACCAAGTGTCGACTGATCGGTCGAACCGGTCATACTCCGGCCGTCGGTCATACTTCATGCAGACGTGACGGGGGTTGGATGGTTCGAAGCCTATATACATAACTAATGTACTCTAATGTGCTTCCTACATGCACGCTAAACATGTAAACTACATATGCATCTTGTTATACTAATCTTACCTGGATTCCGAATTCGGTGTCGCCAACCCGACCGGAACCGAAGCCGACGGACATCGGCTCCTAAACCATAAAAATCACAACGCTATAAGTGACACGCTAAATCACTTCCCGGGGACTAAAACTAGGAACTAAAAGTTTCCCTATCGATAAAAAGCATGGCAATACCCCTAAAAACATAAAAACGAGGAAAACTAGGGTTTCTGAAAATTCCCCAACCGGTAGACCGGTTGCCCAACCGGAATTCCGGTTCTGGGAATTACTGGACACCCATCCGGAATTCCGGTTGCACAACCGGAATTCCGGTTCCTCGCAGGAATTTTTCAAAAATTCATAACTCAAACAATTCTAACCCAAATCATGCAAGATCTTCCAGACCTGTTCTATATGCCCCAAATAACCATTCAAAGGCAACAAAATCACCCAGAACTCACAGAATCACAAAACACCATTAAAGACCAAGCTTTGAGTTTCAAAACTCAAACTTGGTTAGAATCCACTAACATGCAATCAAGCTAGATCAAACCTACATAAATATGCATAACTAAGCCTCTGAAAACGAAAATAATCAACTACAGCAAGTAATTTACAGATTCAACATATATTTTTCAAAATTCATGCTCTTGAACTTAAAACTCCAAAACTTGATTCCAAGTAACCATCAAGCATACACTAGCTCTAAATTACTTAAAAATAGCAAGATTAAACTTTAGAAAACAACAACAAATCACAGCAGCAAGAACTTCAAATTAACATGCATTTACTCAACTTTTTCATCAAAACTCAAGAAATTAAAGAAGGAGAGACAAGAACCAACCTAGCTTGCAATGGACCTTAAGAGGAGGTGGATTAACAAGTAAAAATCAATGGAGAAATCAGCTCCTTGCTGCCCAAAGTTTCAGCCGAAATAGAGAGAGAAATGGAGAGTTCTTTTCAAAATTTCTATTTTCTACACTTAGCATTTTTTGTAAAAAGAATAAATAAAATCAAAGCCACTTCTAGTATTTCATTTCAGCCAACTAAAACTAAAAATAAACATTTAATTTTCATTTAATAAACTCACATAAGACAAAACACTAATGGGGCAAAAAGACCATTTTGCCCCTCCACCATAAAATCACATAAAAATCACTAAAGGGGTATTTTTGGGACATTCTAAATTCCCGGCCATTCCCGACATTCCCAATGTCTAAAACCCGTCCCCAAACTACTAACATACTAAGTTGTGATTTCTACTGAGCCAAACGCCGAGTTCCAAAATACCGGGCACCGGAATTACAAAATAGGCAAGCTACTGAATAACATAAATAATAGTATAATAAATTATTTAAATAGCTATAAATAATTTCATAATTAATCATAAACAACTGCTAATTTCCAAATTAACTAAGCGGGCTTTACAACTATCCCCCCCTTAAAAGGGTTTCGTCCCCGAAATCTAACCTGAATAACTCTGGATATTGAGTTCTCATATCTGACTCTAGCTCCCAGGTGGCTTCCTCCACCTTGCTGTTTCTCCAGAGAACTTTGACCAATGCTATGGTTTTATTCCGAAGGACTTTATCCTTTCTATCCAGGATCTGCTTGTCGTTCCTCATAAGTCATATCTGGCTGAAGCTGAAGACTCTCATAACTTGAGTATATGAGAGGGGGTCTCGAAACGTATTTTCTCAACATCGAGACATGGAATACGTTGTGAACCGCCGACAAGGTGGAGGCAATGCTAACCGATATGCCACTTGACCTATCTTCTCGAGAATCTCGAAAGGTCCTGTAAATCTAGGGCATAACTTGCCTCTTTTCCCGAAACGTTTAATCCCCTTCATCGGAGATACCCGTAAAAACACATGTTCCCCTACTTGGAACTTAACATCTCTGCGTTTCGGACCGCGTAACTCTTCGTCTCGCTTCCGTGAGGCAAGCATTCTAGCTTTTATCTTCTCTATAGCCTCATTGGTCCGCTGCACTGACTCTGGACCTAGATATTTCCTCTCCCTGTCTCATCCCAAAGGTGGATAGGGGATCTACATTTCCTACCGTATAACGGTTCATAGGGAGCCATCCCTATTGTACTCGATAAGCTGTTGTTGTAAGAGAATTCTATCAACGGTAGATACTTATTCCATGAGCCTTCAAAGTCCATAACACGGTGCTCTCAACATATCCTCCAATATCTGAATTGTCCTTTCGGACCGACCATCCGTCCGAGGATGGAATGCTTGTACTGAATTTTAGCTTTGTACCCATTGCCCGTTGCAAACTTTGCCAAAATTTGGAGGTAAACTTCGGATCCCTGTCCGAAACTATAGACTTCGATACCCCGTGAAGTCTCACTATCTCTCTGACGTACAGTTCTGCCAACTGATCCACTGAAAATGTTGTTCTAACCGGCAGAAAATGAGCAGATTTCGTAAATCGATCCACCACTACCCAGATGGACTCAAATAAACCTGTGGTCCTAGGTAACCCGACCACAAAATCCATCGTAATATCCTCCCATTTCCATTCCCGTAGGGTTAGAGGCCGCAACAACCCCGTCGGTCTTTGATGTTCAGCCTTAATCCGTGACAAGTGAGGCATCTCGATACGAATTCTACCAAATTCTTCTTCATACCGCTCCACCGAAGTACGGTTTCAAATCTTGGTACATCTTAGTGGTGCGGGATGCGAGAGAATACTGGGTAGAATGAGCCTCCTCAAAGATCTCATTTCTAAGTTCCACAACGTTCGGAACACAAACCCCGGCTTTATACAAAAGCATCCCAACGTCGACACCGAAAAGTCCTTGGCTTGACCAGCCCAACACCTCATCTCGCATCTTCACTAACTCGGATTCGTCATCTGAGCGACTTTTATTCTTTCCAACAGATCAGATTGCAGCGTCAAGTTGTGAAGCTGACCTACCACAAACTCAATGCTGGATCTAACCATATCCTCTGCTAGCTGAGGTGAGATCTGAACCATACTAGCTACTTGCCCGGGACCCTTTCTGCTCAGGGCATCTGCCACTACATTGGCTTTTCCGGGATGATAGAGGATCTCACAATCGTAATCCTTCACTAATTCCAACCAACGCCTTTGTCTCATATTCAAATCCTTCTGAGTAAAGAAATATTTGAGACTTTTATGGTCGGTATAGATCTCACACTTCTCCCCGTAAAGGTAATGCCGCCAAATCTTCAGTGCAAAAACCACTGCAGCCAATTCCAGATCATGAGTCGGGTATCGCTGTTCATAATCCTTTAACTGACGGGAGGCATAAGCGATGACCCGATCGACTTGCATCAATACACACCCCAAACCTTGTTTGGATGCGTCACAGTATACTACGAACTTCTCCTTGTCCGAAGGCAAAGCTAGTACTGGAGCAGTAATCAACCTCTGTTTCAGCTCCTGAAAACTAGCTTCACATTTATCTGACCGGATAAACCGCTGATTCTTCTTTGTAAGCTCGGTTAGGGGCATTAAGATTTTGGAGAACCCCTCCACGAATCTACGGTAGTACCCAGCTAATCCCAAGGAGCTTCTGATCTCTGTCACTGTCTTCGGTCTCAGCCAATCCCTGACGGATTCAATCTTCCCGGGATCCACCTTGATCCCATCTTTACTCACAATGTGCCCTAGGAAGGACACCTGATATAGCCAGAACTCACATTTCATGAACTTGGCATATAGCTTATGTTCTCGAAGCGTTGCGGTACCATCCGAAGATGTAACTCATGCTCCTCTTCGATTGAGAGTACACGAGGATGTCGTCGATAAACACAATCACACGGATATCGAGGAAATCCTTGAATACTCTATTCATCGTGTCCATGAATGCCGCGGGGAGCATTGGTTAGTCCGAATGACATAACCGAAACTCGTAGTGTCCATACCTAGTGCGGAAAGCCGTCTTCGAATGTCCTCCTCTCGGATTCTCAACTCGATGATAACCCGAACGGAGATCAATCTTAGAAAAGACCGTCTTCCCCGACAGCCGATCGAACAAGTCATCGATCCTAGGTAATGGATATTTATTCTTCACCGTCGGCTTGTTCAACTCCCTGTAGTCGATGCACATCCTCATAGATCCATCCTTCTTCTTGACGAACAAAACCGGGGCTCCCAGTGGTGACACCTTTGGGCCGAATGAACCCTATGTCAAGCAACCCTTGGAGCCAGAATCTTTAATTCCTTAAGTTCAGGCTCGGAGCCATCCTATACGGGCTTTGGAAACCGGTTCCCACCCCCGGTGCCAAGTCAATCACAAAATCAATCTCCCGTGAGGTGGTAACCACCGGAAGTTCTTCGGGAAAAACATCCAAAAATTCCCGAACCACTCTAATGTCTTACGGCCGAATGACGGCCGAGTGGTGTCCACCACCACGGCCAGAAACCCTAAGCAACCGCCGTGCAACAATTCTCTCGCTGACATAGCCGAGATCATCGGGATCCGAGATCCCTGAACCGAACCAACAAATACAAATGGTTCTTCACTTTCCGGTTGGAAGACCACCATCGTCCTTGTACAGTCAATGCTCGCCGAATATTTAGAATAGGAAATCCATTCCTAAAATAATATCGAATTCGACTAAACTCATCTCTATCGGACGCACTTAACTCTCTACCATCTATCCCGATCGGCATAGACCTAATCCACCTATTGGAGATAACCAATTCTCCGCTGTGTAACGAGGTTCCAAACCCTGATTCATATCTATCATAGGGTCTACCCAATTTACTAAAGACTCTGGCCGCCACATAAGAATGTGTAGCCCCAGAATCAAACAGCACTGAATATAGCGAGTTGTTAATAAAAAGCTGACCTGTGACAATTGATGGGCGGCATCCGCATCGCCCTCGCGTGATAGCGAATACCATTTGGAGTGGGTATCGCCGGAGCTCTCGGTGCCTCTCGGCCTGAGCCGGGGACATTCCCTTCGAAGTGTCCGGGCATGCCACAATGAAAGCCTCCCTGACCTTTGCACTCGCCCCGATGGTGCCTCTTGCAGCTAGGGCACTCGGGATAGGAGAATCGGGTTTCAGTACCACCCGGGACGGCTCCTGCGTTCGCAGTACCCCCGGAACCTCTTGTTCGACTCGAGCCACGGAAGCGAGTGGGTGTCCTCTTCCTCCGATCAATGGCCGAACCACTACTCCCCGCTATAGCCGATGTAGGAGGGGTAGGAGCCCGCCACTAACCGGAGTACCGGCCGACTCGACATGCACCCCATCGCGCCCTCGGCTCGCGATTGCCTTCTCCACCATCCGAGCATAGGTGGTACCGTCGTCGGTGGTGATCATCGAGTCATGCCCGATCCCACGGCATTCAACCCATCTAGATACTTCTCCTTCTTGCGGAAGTCGGTCAAGACAATTCCCGAGGCTAACCTCGCCAACCGATCAAACTGAGTAGTATACTCAGTGACGCTCATGTTCTCCCGCTGGGTCAGGTGAGCGAACTCTTTTCTCTTGGCGCTTCTGACCGCCTCGTTGTAGTACTTTGCATTAAAGAGTTCCTGGAAACCTTTCCCAGGTCATGGTGGTGACGTCATGGATCTGAGACACCATGTCCCACCATACCAGGGCGTCCTCCTGGAACTGAAACGTGGCGCACACCACTCTGTCGTTACCGGTGACACCCATGAAATTCAGTATCTTGGTGATCACCGTCAGCCATTGCTCGGCTTTCATTACATCCGGACCTCCCGGGAATACCGAGGTGCTTGCTTCCGAACCGCTCATAGGCTGCAGGTTCCAATCTATGGGCCGCCACCACTATCTCGGCACAGGGGCAAAGAGGCGTGTGCCACCGGAACTACGGAGCACGTGAACCGGCAGGGAGCACCCCTTGCCTCAACCTCTCGAATCTCGAGGTCTTGTTCTTCGATCCGGCTTGCATCTCCGCCAACCGCAACTCCCAATTCTGGGCTCCCCGATCGAGTTTGGGGGAGCACGGCGCCCGTGGTGGGTTCTCATCACCCCGACCACGAGCCCTGCCACGGGGACCTCTACCTCGGCCCCTAACAGGTGGGGGAAACTGAGCTCCCTGACCTTGATTCGACCCCACTGAGTTGCCCTGACTCCTGGTGGTCCGCATGGCGTCCATCTGATTAGAACCGCCTGCGAAACCACGAGTTGACATATCAGGTCGTATTCAAGGAGAGCTTACTAATGCCGCTTAATTTGGAAATTAAAAACGAAACATGCGCCTATTCTACTATCAGGCTACTAACATGCTTCCTAACCGGCTTTTCTTTTCATAACTGAATAAAATAAACTACTAAAGCAATAAAGGCTTACTGAACCGTGAACCGAGCTAACTGCTGATGATGATTGTACATGTCGTGACGATCTTCGGAAGACAACCTGGCGGCTCTGATACCAAATTGTAACACCCTAACTAACTTAGGCGTATTACGTGATTTTCAAACATATCTTGTGCGACTCGTTGCTAATCAACGAGGTTTATGGAAAAACGTGATTAATTAAAATTTTGCTTTTTAATTAAACTTATAAAACAATATTACAAAAGACTCGGGATCCCGATTATAAAATTATTTACAAAAAGTTTTAACTGTTTAACTGTTACATAAAATAAAGGTCGTCTAACGACCAGTTACAAAAATCGGCCCTTGTCGTCCCGAGGATCGTACGCTCCAGCCTAACCGCCCCGACATGTACAATCTTCTCAAGCTCGCTCACGGTCCATCGCCTTTAGCCTTGCCTTTACCTACACATAACGTAGAACTTGTGAGTCGACGGACTCGCAAGAAAAGCATAATAATACTCATACATAATTCTAACTGCCGTGTCCAACACGATGCCGAGTCTCGCTCGCCATGTCCAACATGGTACTGAGCCACTACTGCCATGTCCAACATGGTACTGAGTTCTGAACGTTCATAGGGACGGTACTATTGACACGTAACAACCTGATCGGTCGAACCGTCATACTCCGCCGCTCGGTCATACTCCGTTCGTACCGACGTGTTACTATATCCTCCCGATCGGTCGAACCGGCCATACTCCGCCGGCCGGTCATACTCCAGCCCGTACCGACGGGATACGTCAATAGTACGGAACCACCAACCAAGTGTCGGCTGATCGGCCGAACGGTCATACTCCGCCGCCTTGGTCATACTTCAGCCTGTACCGACGTGACAGGGTTGGATGGTTCGAAGCCTATATACATAACTAATGTACTCTAACAGGCTTCCTACATGCACGCTAAACATGTAAACTACATATGCATACTATTATACTAATCTTACCTGGATTCCGAATTCGGAGTGTGCTTGGCCAACCTCGACCGGAATCGGGCCGAGTGACGGATTACTGGCTCCTAAACCATAAAAATCACAACGCTATAAGTGACACGCTAAATCACTTCCCGGGGACTAAAACTAGGAACTAAAAGTTTCCCTATCGATAAAAAGCATGGCAATACCCCTAAAAACATAAAAACGAGGAAAACTAGGGTTTCGAAAATTCCCCAACCGGAGACCAGGTTGCCCAACCGAATTCAGTTCGGGAATTCTTGGACACCCATCCGGAATTCCGGTTGCACAACCGGAATTCCGGTTCCTCGCAGGAATTTTTCAAAAATTCATAACTCAAACAATTCTAACCCAAATCATGCAAGATCTTCCAGACCTGTTCTATATGCCCCAAATAACCATTCAAAGGCAACAAAATCACCCAGAACTCACAGAATCACAAAACACCATTAAAGACCAAGCTTTGAGTTTCAAAACTCAAACTTGGTTAGAATCCACTAACATGCAATCAAGCTAGATCAAACCTACATAAATATGCATAACTAAGCCTCTGAAAACGAAAATAATCAACTACAGCAAGTAATTTACAGATTCAACATATATTTTTCAAAATTCATGCTCTTGAATTTAAAACTCCAAAACTTGATTCCAAGTAACCATCAAGCATACACTAGCTCTAAATTACTTAAAAATAGCAAGATTAAACTTTAGAAAACAACAACAAATCACAGCAGCAAGAACTTCAAATTAACATGCATTTACTCAACTTTTTCATCAAAACTCAAGAAATTAAAGAAGGAGAGACAAGAACCAACCTAGCTTGCAATGGACCTTAAGAGGAGGTGGATTAACAAGTAAAAATCAATGGAGAAATCAGCTCCTTGCTGCCCAAAGTTTCAGCCGAAATAGAGAGAGAAATGGAGAGTTCTTTTCAAAATTTTCTATTTTCTACACTTAGCATTTTTTGTAAAAAGAATAAATAAAATCAAAGCCACTTCTAGTATTTCATTTCAGCCAACTAAAACTAAAAATAAACATTTAATTTTCATTTAATAAACTCACATAAGACAAAACACTAATGGGGCAAAAAGACCATTTTGCCCCTCCACCATAAAATCACATAAAAATCACTAAAGGGGTATTTTTGGGACATTCGAAATTCCCGGCCATTCCCGACATTCCCAATGTCTAAAACCCGTCCCCAAACTACTAACATACTAAGTTGTGATTTCTACTGAGCCAAACGCCGAGTTCCAAAATACCGGGCATCGGAATTACAAAATAGGCAAGCTACTGAATAACATAAATAATAGTATAATAAATTATTTAAATAGCTATAAATAATTTCATAATTAATCATAAACAACTGCTAATTTCCAAATTAACTAAGCGGGCTTTACATATGTTAACATGATTTAAAGTTGCCTCGTTAAAAACCTTGTCAGAAAAACTCAGTGAGACAAAACCTGAGCTAAAGAAAAAAGAGTGCAATATATATTTCATATTCATATTTATTTGCAAGTTGTCTCGTTAAAAACCTTGCCAAGAAAACCTAGTAGGATAAAACCTGAACTAAGGTAAAAAGAGTGCAACATGAATATATCTCCCCATCATGTACATATGATCCACAATTATTTTGGTGATAATATATCTCATAAGATTATTGTTATCACTTTTAAAATATCACCGTATATTATATATGATCATATAGTTTCTGTAACTCTTCCAGAGTATGTGTGGACTTCTAAATTATGGATGATGGGTTTGTGGAACATCAATATTTATCTAACTAATTGTATCATTCATGTGTGTATGTAACTTTGTTCATACCAAAGTTTAAAATCTCAAGTAGATATGAACATAACACATTAATGATAATATAAATTTTCATTTACGAGAATAATGGTACTCCAAGACCATATATTTGTTCCATCTTGTTGTATGATCTTAATTTTCACATCAAATGATCATATATCTACAATTGCTGATACATATGAAGTACTTTAAGACTTCTCTACTAATGAACTAACTACATATATTTCATATTTCTCAATATACAAAAAGAAATAAAAGTTTGTTATTCAATCATTTATAATATAATCAAAAACTCTTTAAGAGTCTATCACAATGTACTATTTACGAATTTATATTGCATAGACAATCATACGTATTTTTCAACTAATAATTTACTTACATGTCTTTATTTCATACAAAAATCTTTGTCATATAGTGCGCACGACTTTGAATTTATATCACTTAAGACATGTATTAAATTCTTCTATAATTTTTAGATAAGGCTTATTTCAAATTCTCACTATATTAGGAGCTCCAAATAAATAAATTTTTGTTGCAACATTTATGTGACGCTTATAAATCTTCATAAAATATATTCCAGGTTATAATCAAATCATGATTATATTTTCTCAATATTTAAGCTTTATTTTAATCAATCTCATGTCTATGCAAACTTTGTACAACAATCAATTATGTACAAATACATATATGAAAATTTCTCATTAGAAATATTTATTTGCACACCCTACAGGTCTTACTTCACTTTATGCGAGTAAACTTGCTTGGACTGCGTCATAATATTTTAGCCAAAAATAAAATGTATGTCGATAATTCTCGATAAATCTAATACCATGATCTTTGCTATCTCATGTAAGTTTATTGCATATGCACACATTCAACACTATTGTTGACAAAAAATTAAGTATATGATAATTTCCTCCCATATTGACATAACTTATAGAGATCTCTTTAAATTACATATTTTTTAAAATATGTTTATCATTTATAGGTATCTATATAGAACCACTTTAGGAATTCAATTATGATCAAATGTGTTATGTCTAACTTCTCTTATGAGTCTCTTCTAGAGCACCGTTTCCATCACGGTTATCATTCTTAAATCATCAATATTTTATAACATTAAGGTATCCATGAGTACCTCTAGATTTAACAACTTCAGGACAAATCAAATGAAATTTATTAATAATTTCTACAATGTTCATTTATGCTTCAGGCGTTTTCAACTCATTCTAACTCAACTTTGAATAATATTGATTTGCAGTTTAAAAATATATCATTTTAAACTATATCGCTCTTATATACTTTGTGTAAGGATCATTTTTTAAAAGTCATCATCGATCCCAACTACTTCTCTCCTCCTGATTGAGAGAATTTTTAAAAATTGTGATATCTAATAATATTTATACACCTGCAAGGGTTTCAATATATCACAATAGATCAATAATTATTTAAATCCACATATATTATATGACATTGAACTTCAAGTTCTATAAACTTTAGGTTCAAGTTCAATAGTTATGAACTTAATTCATTTCTAAGAATGGTCATACGTGTATAATTAGAAATACATGACAATGACTCAAGATTTAAAGAAATATAATTTAAATATGTTCTTCAAAAATAATTTAATATATATTTATTTTCTAGATAAATAAATAAAATCATATATATTAAAATGAATTATATTAGAAAAATAATTATCAATAAAAATATAACTTTATCTTATAAATAAATATAAAAGAGAAACTAAATGAAATGCTACATGTATATTTTTTTAATAAAAAATTAAAAATATGAAAATATACTTTAACTTTTTCTATGTGCAGAATATATGCGCATTCTTCTTTTGAGCCTTATAAATTAATAATGAGAAGAATCTTATGGTTCTTCAACAAAATTTAGTCAAATCATTTGACAAATTATTGCATATGATTGATCATGTCAAAATAACTCAATTCATAAACTTCAAGTTCACTATAATTTGTATTTCAATTTCATAGGGTAATGTAAAATCCCTCCAATGTATAAGTAATCATTACAAGTTTCATTTTTATATACACGAATAAAATAATTATATTATTCTCCAAAATATATACACTTTTCAGGAGTCACTATTATGTTTATCAAACTTTATATTTCTTCATCATCAATTCAATAATGTGTACATTCAAAAGGTACAGATATAATCATCATATATCATTTATATTTCTTCATGTTTTTTTAACAAGTGGTCTAATATATTAATAGACTATTCAACAGTCTAATTATCAAGACTTGTCACTTTCATGATTAGATAAAAATTATACATCTAGGTACATACAAAAATATTTTACTACTCCAAGAAGAAATTGTGTGTAAGACTTCTTCAGGAAACTTTTTAAATAATCATTTTGTGATTCTTTATCACTTTGATTATAATAGATTATATTGGATCACTAACAAATATTAGTAAATTATATATTCACATCTCGGAATATGCAAACTGAATTAAATAGTAAATACATATATACATATCTTGTACCAATAATAGTTTGAAACTATTGATTTCAAAAAATAATAAAATATGTATATATTAATTTGCTTCTGGCATTATCAATATATGTAAAATCTATATTCTTTGAAATAGAATTTCATGTCTATTCATTCTCTTCAGGAAATGATATTTAAATATTTTAAATGTACAATAAATTTGTGATATACTAAAATATATGTACAATTCACATTCTATTCAATAATCAAATATAATTTTATCTTGATTATAACTGTGTCCATACTACAGGTACGTGACTACTATTATTCAATTCCACACATGATATATAGATTTCATGCACTTTGATAGTGTGTGGTATTTCATCTTTTGGTTGTTTCTAATTTTTTCTAGAAATATTTGAGTAGTAAATAATACCATTGATTATTTAAAATTATTGCATTCACTTCAGGGAATGACGTTGAACAAGTAGAACATTATTATAAATTTCTTAAAAATTTATTAATTATTCATCCATAAAAAATAAAAGAAATTATTCAGCAATTTCTTTTACAATATTACAAAGGATATATAAATATAGTTTTTTGCATAATCTTCAAGATGTATACAAAATTTAATCTTTAATATATGCCACATGCAATAATTTTTAATGTAAACATTGTAAGTAATAACAATGTATAATAACATGACTAATATATAGAATACGAACACTCTTTAAAATTAATTAAGCCATTTTTTGGGTCCCAGACTGCTAAAAATGGTAGACCATTTCTGTAAAAACGATCTGCCATTTTTTACTGCAAAAACATAAAAAAAAAAGAAACCTTATTTCTCCAAATGCTATAGAACACCAAACTAAGTCATAATAAACATATGCAAACTGAAAAATCTATCATCAAGCTACTATTTCAAAAATCACAATTAAAGGGAGCTTTGAGCTTAAAACCTCAACACAAGCTCAAACATAACTACAACCACCAAAACCTACTCTAAATCACACAAACAACAACATATTAACCCTAGAAACTCAACCCAACTCATCTCAAACATACAGAATCTGAAAGCATAAAAATTTGCATGAAAATCTAATCCTTTAAATATGAACTTCAAAGAAACTTAGAAGAGAAGCTTACCTTAGTTCTTAGCATTCTTAAATACCTTCAAACTAGCTGAAATACCCAAAATTAAGAAGCAAATGGACTGGTTTCTTGGGTCTCCTTAGGGCCAAATAAGAAAGAGAGAAAGAGATGGTTTTGGACTTGATTTATTATATTTTCTTCTATTTAATTTCTTCATATAATATCCAATATAGCTTAAGGATAATACTAATTCCCATTAATTAATCTAAAGCCAAAATGAAAATCACTCATTACTGTACCAACAAGTAATGTACTTACTTAGAAGTAAAATGATCTAATCCATAATCCTGAAAATACCCGACATACCAAATATCTAACTATATTACCCCAATAATTCTAAGATACTAAACCATATCTAAGTAACTTTACAGACCAAACGTCGTATTCCACTATTACTGAGCATAAAATATAAAAATCATAAAATCTCATATATATCACAATCAATACACCTAGAATTCAAATATATCTCTATAATTACAAAAATAGTAATTAAAAGCCTACTTCTGATAATAAGTCCTAATTATCTGCTATTCTCAAGATAAAACTATGCGGTCATTAAAGATGGTGTCTCCAAATATGTGAGCCATAGATTAAGAAACAGAAATTTAAATTAATATTCAAGCATTTGGGCAAAATTGATACACTAAACCTAAGTATATTTAAATTAGTTAGATAGACAACTTTTTTAATAAACCCAAAAATACCTCTCTCATAACTCACCCTCCTCTCTCTCTTCCTCTATTCTCTCTGTCTCTCCCATTCTCTTCTTCTCACGCACACGAGAACCTAGCAACCAATGGCTGCCAATCACAGCGCCTCTAACCAAATACCACCAACCCACCAACGACTACCAACCCAAGACCCAAGATCATCAAACCACGACCATCGCGCTTTGAATGTAAGTTTTCTATTTCATTTTAATTGTATTATGTGTGATTTAGGATTGAAATGTATGATTTTATTTATAGGTTTATTGATTTAGGAATAAATTGTATGATTAATGTCTGTTATCTATGAGTTGATATTAGATTTAGGGTAACAAACGGTCATATCTGAGTTTTGGACAGAAAACTAGTTTTTTTGCCAAGCTCGATGGTGGCCCGATGTCTTTCTATTGTTAAAATGAGTAAAGGTTAAAGACAAATGTTTGACGATGGCCTGATGCCACCTATAAATGTAGGATGTGGTTCGATAGTGGCTCGATGCCTTCCCGACAAGCTTGATGAATGGAGCTTGAAATTTGTAAATGTAGAATATGGTTCGATGGTGGCTTGATGCTACCGTTTTCTTATGTACAAAACCATAAAACAATGGGTAGCATCAGGCCACCATCGGACTCCCATCGAACCACCATTGGTATGGATGGAATGGAGAGTATGGATGGTGAAGTTATAAGGGAAAGGAGAAGGATATTATGGGTATTGTTATACCCTAAATTCGACTACCATTCCAATAGAGGACACGTGTCAGGTTAAGGGAAATATGGATCGATGAAATCTCTTTTGATTGAATAACTCATTAATTGCGTAAATAACAGAATATACTTGCAACTCGCTGACTATAAGGTCATATGTGAGGTAAAGATATACACATTGTTGCCACGTGTATTAATGAGAAACCATTCGTCATTTGATGCATAAAGCGAGACATCAACTTTGTTACACCTGAGAAGACGAAAGCCATGCATATCGATTGAGAAGACATTTAGCGTATGATATACAAACTAAGTATAATAGTTGGGCAAACTCAAGACCTAATAAGCGAGGCACTTATATCGCTATAGGAAGGCACACTCCTGTGTCTTTCACCAATTAACTTCAGACATCTTTCAGTAAGACTTATAGTCTTGATGAGTCAGAAGCTGACATTCAAATGACTGCTGAGGTGATATTTGTAAATAAGAATTGCGATTGTCAAAATGAAGCGTTAAGTCTTCAAACAAAGAAGCAACGAGGCGTACATTGTCGACCTCAGAAAGATAGGGGAAAAAGCTCCAGCTCGCTATCAAGGTCATTGGAACCGAATTCTTGTCGAGGCCTCCCAGAACGTTATGATTTAAGACGTGTTTAAACACACGATCGTTTTGACCCAGTAAAAGAGGATAAATCACAACTGTGTGATATTCAAATAATTACCGCATTTATACTACGTGATATGTAATCAAACTCCACGATTTCAGGAGATAAACGTTGTAAAGATCACGGTCAACTCTGTAATTAACTGCCTACTATGGGATTATAAATAGTGGCAAGTTAGATCAAAAAAGGGACAAAAAAATCATAGAGAAAAGGCCCTGAAAAGCTATCAAAAGTCTAATAAGATTAACTCGTAGAATATGCAGAATTTTAACTGCAAAACTACGTAAAAAATCCTTTGTGTTCATACTTTTTCCTTTACTGTTTTTTTTTTTGTGTGTGAGATTATCACTATTAGGCTTAAATTTTGGTTAACAAAAATCTGCGTTAACAGTTTGGTGCTTTCATTGAGAGCCTTCGTGAAAAAAGCTCAGTAAAAACCCTCCTTTCTTTTGAAGAAAAACCATCTCCTTCATGGCTAAAAACCTAGAAAAGGTTAATACACCACACAAGGAAACTCATCACCGTTATGGGAAAGAGCCCATGAGCTCCAGAAGGTCTTCCAACCCACAGTCCAGACAGACCATCCGCTCCAGGAGGACTCAACCTGAGGGTGGTCCCAGCATTCAGACCACACGTTCCCGGAGGACCCAACCTGACGTTGGTCCCAGTACGCGGACAACACGCTCGAGGAAAACTCAGCGTGGGAATGGCCAGAATCCTGGAATGAGGGATGAGAAGCCCAATCGTGGAAGTACTCAGCCCATGGGAGAGGGCACTTATGAAGCAGAAAACCGCCGCCTTAGATGTCGTCTAGAGGAGGCACAGGGGGGAACGCTGAACTAGAGCGTGATGCAGCCGTAGCTAGGGCGACACAGGGGACTAACACTCAAAATCAACCTGAACTTGGAGTGAGAAGACCATGAGGCAGGCCCCATGGCTCACGAACCAGGAGACAGGAAAATATCCAGGAAGAACAACCTAAGGAAAATGAGATTCCCCCTGAAAATCAGAATGATCAGCTAGAACCCTCTCATAGAAATGAGAACAGGAGGCAACCAGAAACTGATGAACAAGAAATTCCTCATGAAAATGAAGAAGATCTTGG
The DNA here is from genome assembly GCF_029168945.1 of Cannabis sativa. Classification (NCBI taxonomy): domain Eukaryota; kingdom Viridiplantae; phylum Streptophyta; class Magnoliopsida; order Rosales; family Cannabaceae; genus Cannabis; species Cannabis sativa. The sequence goes on along the minus strand of NC_083601.1, from coordinate 9,881,058 downwards.
GACTCAATCAGGAGAACGTAGGTCACCTGCGAGAAATCACTAGTGTTCTTCCTGAACCCATAGAGAGAGGGCTCGTACAAACCCTAATAGGGGAAATACGACAAACCACACTTAGGGGGAAAGAACATAGCGTGAAGAAGTAAGTGTGACCTCAGGGCGTTCAAGGACCCACAGTCGATCAACTCAAAGAGGAGAAAGTACTCGACGAGCTAATGATCGATAAAGCATGGGGACCAGTAAATCTGCGAGTCACTCGAGGACGAAGTCCATGAACAAGACGAGGTCCGCAAGTAGGACGCTATCTGTGAGTAAAACAAGGTCTGCCGGTAATTATTCCCAATTGGATCTGCGAGAGCACTTGAATCAGAAAAAACCTGATCGTTGCCAACAACTCGGTCCAAAGAAAGAGGATCTTATCCAATTACGAATAGACGAGTTAGAGGGTAAGTTCAGGAGATATCAGGTGGGGGAATTAGGGAGACAATATGGATACGACTCAGATGAGGAGCTTGAGCCGTACCACCCAGATATCATGAATACCCATTTTCCCTCAGGATTTAAAAACCCACATGTCTCATCGTATGATGGAACCACCGATCCGGTCTCGCATTTGAACAACTTCAACACAATAACGTTGTATCTTGTTTCCCACCTCGCTAGTTGTAGCAGCAAGCAGCTGGTTCAACAAGTTTACTCACCATTCAATAACTTCCTGGGAACAATAGTCCAGGGATTCCAAGAAACAATTCCAGGCTGCAAGGGATAGACGACCCGAAGCAGCCTCGCTAACCAATGTAAAGCAACAACCTGGTGAGACAATTAAGGCATACTTAAGTCATTTTAGCACGGCTGCTGCTAGGGTTAGAAATTTGGATGATAGTACACAACTTACAGCCCTTCAGGCAGGGATCTCTACTGATCCATCAACCGCTGGGGGCGAGCTGTGGGACGACTTATAGGGTCGTCCAGTGAGAAACATCACTAAGTTCAACGAAAGGGCTCAGGTGTTCGTTCGAAAAGAGAAACCTGAAAAGAAATGAATTTGTTGAAAACAGGCTCAGGAGGTAAACCCAGCAATGTTTCGATAAGTACTGTGTCAACGAGAGTTGATAACTCGGGGGCTTCTCGTTCGAAGAGAAAGGACAGTTCTAAGGAACTGTCAAAAGATAAAACGAAACAGAAGAAGCACGATAAGTACGTGCCAATGTATACTATTTATACCGAGCTTAATGAAACTTGGGAGAATATTTACCTCGTACATGAGCAAAAGGTTACCTTCGGCAAGCCTGAGCCCATGAGGCATGCAAGGAACAAAAGAGATCCTAACAGGTATTGTAAATACCATAAGGATATTGGGCACACGACCGAAGAATGCCGCCAATTAAAAGATGAGATAGAAAGTATCATCGCTCGAGGCCACTTCAAACAGTATGTGAAAAGACAAGGCAATGGACACAACCAACCTAGTCTGCCTAACAACCCAAACAACCAGGGGTTACAACCTCTTCCTGTTGAAAGAGAGGACATCCTGATTATTTCGGGAGGGCCGCATATTGCAGGGGAGAGAAATAACGCCCAAAAGAGATATGTGAAAGAGATAAAGAACGAGCAGTCGACATTTTCCCCAGAACCTTCCAAGAAGGTGAAAACTGAAGAACCTCCAATCATATTCACGGAGGAAGACAAGAAAAACCTGAGATATCCTCACGTCGATCCATTGGTGATTACCATTCACCTCGCCAATAAAAGGATAAAGAGGGTGTTAATAGATAATGGGAGCTCGGTAAAAATCCTTTATAAGGAAACGCTGAGGAAGATGGGGCTCGAAAAGGCCAAATTGAAACCTTGCATGGTAAATCTTTCCGGCTTCACTGGTGACAGTATTGCTAGTCTAGGAATATTTGAGCGCGCATTAACCTTGAGCGAGCCACCCCTATCCGCCATAATTATGCAAGACTTTCTAGTTGTCGACCTGCCATCGACTTACAACATATTGTTGGGTCGTCCTGCATTGATCAGACTAGGGGTAGTTAGTTCGATCAAGCACCTATCCTTGAAGTTCCAAACACCAGAAGGTGTGGGAGTGGTGCAGGGCGACCAGATGCTAGCTCGCGATTGCTATCGCATAGAGTTGCAGCATAGAAAAGCGGGTCATCAATTAATGGCAATCTTGGCAGAAAAAAGTGAAAAGAAGGACAAGGATCTTGACCCCCGGGTTCAAGATGAAAGAAACTTATTAAAACCAATTGAAGAATTGGAAGAAGTAATTCTCGACCAAGGAAATCCCACAAAGTTTGTTTACATTGGGAAAAACCTGGACGAGCAGCTAAAATAGCAACTAATAAGTTTCTTAAGGGCGAACCAGGATCAGTTCTCGTGGAGCCATATATATGGAGATATGATAGGGATCGACCCTAACATTATCTACCATTATTTAAATGTCGTTCCAAACTACCCAACAAAGAGGCAGAAAATGAGACCCTTGGATTCCGAGAGACAAGGGGCACTAAAACAGGAAGTGGACAAGTTATTAGTCAATGACTTTATACGCGAGGTGTTTTAACCGTCGTAGATAGCCAATCCCGTTCTTTTCCCAAAGCCTAACATAACTTGGAGGACTTGTATTGGTTTTTTTGATCTGAATAAGACGTGCCCAAAAGATTGTTTCCCACTACCCAGGATCAACCAATTAGTGGATGCAACTGCTAGGCACGAGCTTATGTCATTTATGGATGCATATTTTTGATATAACCAGATAAAAATGCATGTCCTAGATCAGGAACATACAAGCTTCGTAACCAACATGGGACTTTACTGCTATAAAGTAATATCTTTTAGGCTGAAGAATGTTGGGGCAACATATCAGTGATTGGTGAACGAGATGTTTGCGAACCAGATCGGGCGAAACATGGTGGTTTACGTCGATGATATGTTGGTAAAATCAATAAAAAGTAGGAATCATACCACAAATCTCGCGGAATGCTTCAAAATATTAAAGAAGTATAATATGAAGCTAAACCCGAAAAAATGTTCCTTTGGAGTTTCCTCAGGAAAATTTTTGGATTCATAGTCAACGCGAGGGGTATCGAAGCGAATCTCGAAAAAATCAAGGCATTGATAGACATGCCATCACCGACAAAGCCTAAGGAAGTACAAGCCCTAACAGGAAGCTGCACTTAATAGATTCATTTTGAAGTCAACTGATAAGTGTTTGCCGTTCTTTAATGTATTGCGAGGCAGCAAGAAATTCGAGTGGAGAAAAGAGTGTGAAGATGTCTTTCAGAACATAAAAAGGCATCTAGCGGCGCCTCCAATTTTGGCAAAACCAATAACTGGAAAGACGTTACTTCTCTATTTGGCTATCTCGGAAGATGTGATTAGTGCAGCTATAGTGCAAGAAGAGGCTAAGCACCAGTAACCTATTTACTATGTAAGTAAAAGGTTACTATCGGCAGAGTCTAGATATCCCCCACTTGAAAAACTCACTTTGTGCCTAGTCCACGAATCTCGCAAGCTCCGGCCGTATTTTTAGGCGCACCCCATAAAAGTGGTAACTAATCAGACCTTGAGACAAGTTTTATCAAAACTAGATGCTTCTGGAAGATTGATAAAATGGTCGATCGAACTAGGGTAGTTCGACATAACATATCACCCTCGAACATCCATCAAAGGCCAAGCCTTGGCAGACTTCTTAATAGAAGGTATGACTTCAGAAGACATTCTGCCTGTTTACCAAGATGCGGACACTTGGAAGTTATATCTAGATGGGGCATCCAATGAGCAAGGCTCAGGTGCAGGGGTAATAGTAATTGCACCAGAAGGCTTTAAGTTTCATTATGCTTTGAGATTTCAATTTGACGCATCAAACAACGAGGCTGAATATGAAGCCTTGATTGCTGGCTTAAAGATAGCTGAAGCATTGAAAGTCAAAAATCTCATCTGCCGTAGTGATTCCCAGCTGATTGTGAACTAGGTCCTCGTGGAATACCAGACCAAAGGCTTGAATATGGCAAAGTATTTAGAGAAGGTTCGGAAGAACTTGGAAAGATTTGATTACTTTAAAATCGAGCAAATTCCGAGAGAATAAAACTCCAACGCTGATGCCTTGGAAAAACTGGCCTCGCACAACGACTTGGATGAATTGAACTTAGTTTCGGTGGAGATGCTAAGTGAGCCAAGTATATGTGAAACAGAATACGTAGAGATGATAGACAACTCTCCTACATGGATGACTCCTATTATCAATTATTTACTCGACACAAAACTTCCAACTGACAAAAACGAGGCACGAAAACTATTGTATTCAATGCCTCGCTACATAATAATTGAAGGCAAACTATATAGAAGAGGTTATTCGATGCCTTTACTTCGATGTGTTCTCCCCACAGAAGCAAACGAAATCATCAGAGAAATTCATGAAGGATTTTGTGGGAATCATGCGGGTTGGCAAAGCCTGTCTAAAAAAATCATTAGATAAGGATTTTACTGGCCAACGATTAATAAGGATACCCATGAGTTTGTCAAGAAATGTGATAAGTGTCAGAGGTTTTCACACATACCTCGCGTGCCACCAACGGAAGTAAGGATGATGACCTTGCCTTACCCATTTGCTATATGGGGGATTGACCTAATTGGGGCATTACCTACTGGGTGAGGAGGATCTAAGTACGCGGTAGTAGCAATCGACTTCTTCACCAAATGGACTGAGGTCAAGCCTCTCGTTTCCATAACCTACAAGAAAGTCCTTGACTTTGTCGTTAAGAACATTGTCTGTAGGTTTGGAATTCCCATTAAGATAGTATCCGATAATGGAACCCAATTTGATGGCGACTTGTTCACTGATTTCTGCTAGAGGAACACAATAATCAAGAGCTTCTCGTCGGTATCCAGGCCTCAGGCAAATGGAAAATTGGAAGTTGTTAATAAAACCTTAAAGGATACTATCAAGAAGACGTTAGACGTTTCCAAAGGCAGGTGGGTCGACGAGCTACCTCAACTACTCTGGGCTCACAGAACTACCGAGAAGACGGCATCTTTTCTCGCTAGCATTTGGCTCAGAAGTAATGCTGCCTGTTGAAGTGAACATATCGACTCATAGACGAGAGTTTTATAATCAAGAAGAAAACCAAGAACTTTTAAAGTTATCCTTGGATCTACTTGATGAAAAACGAACTGAGTCGCAAGTCACTAATACAGTGTATCAATACCGAGTTACAAGATATTTCAACAAAAAAGTCAAGGAAAGACTATTTAATGTTGGAGACTTGGTGCTAAGGTGGGTATTTGCAAACACGAGGGATGCATCTGTAGGAGTGTTCAACCCGAACTGTGAGGGTCCATATGTAATCGAAGCGGTAGTTGGAATTGGAGTTTACAAATTGGCTCGACTCAATGGCTCGCTAATAAAGAACTACTGGAACGTGGAACATTTGCGACCCTATTACCAATAAATAAATGATGTAACTCACATTACTCATGTTAATATTTTAACTTCAGTTATGAATAAAGAGAATCATTTCTATTATTTAAGTAATTACAAGGTTTCATTCTTTAAAATTACTTAAGGGGCATTTCAGTATGATTAACCTGAATTCATTTGGAAATACATGATACAATGCAAACCCACCACTTCAATTTTTTTTTTTTTTTAAAAAAATTTTTTTTAGGTTCTCGACTAAACTTTTTTGAGGAAAGAGGGGTTGAACTATTATAACTTCCTGACCAAACCTTTTTGACGAGAGAGGGGCCGAATTGTTATAGCACCCTGATCAAGCCTTTTTGACGAAGAAGGGATCAAAAAACTATTATTTTTGATTAAAAACCTATCTGTCAGGAAAGGAAAATCAAAAGTTATAACTTGCGTATAAAGCTGAATATTAACAATTCGTGCAAGATAGGAAAGTACTAAACGAGACATCAAGACGTCTTGATAAAAGTATTTAAACCTAGTAAATAGATAGATAATCTAACTATTCATACGAGCAATCAAAAATGTACAAAGTGATAAAACCATTAAAAGTATATTCAAGTTTGCTTAAGGCAGATTATAACTACCATAGCGAGGTATATGATAACTGTCATAGCGAGACAGAATTGACAACTGTTCTAAAATTAATAGTTTGGTAGATAACTAACTACTTAAACAGGAAAATTACGAGCAATGGAAAAACCCAAAAAGTACTTTACATTTGATCAAAGTATAATTGTTTACATTGTGAATAAAAACGCAAGCAAACACAATTATATTATAGTTCGAATGAAAAGAGTACAAGGCATTTAAGATAAGAGAAAATCCAAGTTGGTTTACAAACTTGTCTTTACAAAAATGCCACTAGGGGCAAACCATTAAGACATTTTCCTAAACAAAGAATACGAGGTTATTCGTGGGAGGTTGATGAAATCGAGAAAGACTGTCTACACATAGCTCGGAGAAAGACCGTCTACACATAGCTCGAGAAAGACCGTTTACACGTAGCCTGAGAAAAACTGTTTACACGTAACATAGACCTCATTCTCCGCATCAGAAGATCCCGTTTCCTGTAGTCGAGAACTCATTCCTAGCCTCAGGAAATTTTCAACACCAGAGATCGACTGGTCCAAAGGTCTTCTTGTCCAAGCTTGGGTCTTGGTGCGGTTGGGTTCTTTAGTAGAATCCATGACACGCCAACTGGGACTACCTTCTTCTTGGATTCCTTGTCAGCCTGAGGAGGACCTCTAAACTCGCTCTCAAAATCTATGTCCATTCCTGTGGAGACAGAGATAAAAGATCAATGGAGCAACACAAAAAAATGTATATATATAATCCAGTTCAAACTACCATTCACAAGGAATGATACTTACCCTAAAAAATCTCTTGTGAGGATCGCCTGTAACGATCAAATGCATCTTCTGGGTTTGGATTAATCGGAAGCTCTTATATCTTGGAATCCTTCATTTCCAATTTAAATTGAGGATTAAGGTTCTTGGGAACGTGCAGAGAAGGAAAGTTGTTGGTGTATTTTGGTGTTACGAATTTGGAGGGATAAGTTTCTGAACATGGATGGGACATCTTAGCAAGAGAATGACAATTTAATCTCAAGATGAAATTCACCAAAAAACCAGAAGTTTGTTGAATATGGCAAGCTTAAGCCACCATTTTATATTCAAAGTCCAGTAACAAGAAGGCCAAAGGTTGGAAAATCTAACGGTTGGGAGTGAGGTAGAAGATGAAAAGACAGTTCATAATGACCCTCAAAACCGTACAACCGCAAAAATCAAAGGACAAATTTTTTTAAAAGGAATTATGACAAGAATGCCCTCTGTAATTATTAAAAAGTACTTTTTATTAAAAAGAACTTTCTAAGGGAAAATTGTTATACCCGAAATTTGGCTACCATTCCAATAGAGGACACGTGTCAGGTTAAGGGGAATATGGATCGATGAAATCTCCTTTGATGGAATAACTCATTAATTGCGTAAATAATAGAGTATACTTGCAACTCGCTGACTATAAGGTCTTATGTGAGGTAAAGATATACAAACTGTTACCTCGTGTATTAACGAGAAACTATACGTCATTTGATGCATAAAACGAGACATCAAATTTGTTACACCTGGGAAGACGAAAGCGATGCGTATTGATTGAGAAGATATTTAGCATATGATATACAAACTAAGTATAATAGTCCATCATGAATGACTTCGATTGCTCAATGCTTAGAACAAGGTATTCTCCCAACAGACCAGAACGAGGCTAAGAAACTGATGAGAAAAGTAGCTCGCTCTATCATCATGGATGGAGTGATGTGTAGAAGAATCTACTCAATGCCTCTTTTGAGGTGTTTCACAAATGAAGAGGCAAAACTACTCATGGTCGAGGTACATGTGGGTTTTTGTCACACTGGGACCAAAGCCTCTAAAAAAAGATATTGAGGCAAGGGTAACAATGCTAAAAGATTCAATGGACTATGTCAAAAGATGTGACAAGTGCCAACGATTCTTCAAAATACCTAGGGCTGCCCAAAATGAGCTTAAAAGCATGTAAACTCTATGGACATTTACTGTCTGGGGAATTGATTTCTTATACTCCCTACCTAAAGGAAAAGGTAGAGTCCAATACATGGTAGTGGAAGTGGACCACTTCACCAAATGGGCCGAAGCAGAGCACTTAGCCACTATTACATCGAAGAAAGTTCTTGACTTCATACTAATAAGAATATCATGTCGCTACAGACTTCCACAAAAGATAGTGTCAGAAAATAGAAAACCATTTGACAACGACCTCTTTACTAATTTCTATGAAAGACACAAAATAATTAAGAGTTTTTCAGCAAACGCTCACCTACAAGCAAATGGACAAGTGAAAGATATTAACCAAACTCTTAAAGATACTCTAAAGAAGTGCCTGGAGAAAGCTAAAGGAAACTAAAGAATTACCCAAGGTGTTATGGTCTTACCGTACCACGAAAAAAATAGTAATTGGCCATCCTCCATTCACTTTGAGTTATAGGTGCGAAGAATTGATACATGTAGATATCACACCATAATCACACTAGAGACTCATTTATCATCAATAATCCAATCACTAATTACTGGCTGAGTCTCTGGACAAAGTTGGAGCTCTAGACAGAATTGAAGAAATCAGAGAGAAGTTTGAGCTTTGTAAGGTTACGTATTAACAAAGGGTCGCCTGACACTACAAATCCAAGGTTAAAGATAGGAAATTTAAGTGTTGAGATATGGTGTTACAACGAGTATTCTTGAATAAAAAAGATGCAAAAGTAGGAGTACTCTGACCTTCTTAAAAGGACCATTTGTTGTCATCGAAGCACTAGAACCCAGAATGTACAAGTTGGCCCGCTATGATTGCCACTTGAATCCAATGCCCATACCAAGGCACTAGAACAGGGTGCATCCAAGATGATACTACTAATAAATTAGCTGTCTCCAAAACAGCTTGCTTCACATTAAGATTCACATTTCCACGTGCAAGTGAATCAATCGCCTCTTGAACAAAAATATACAGCGAAGTCATCTATAGGTCAAGAGGTCCATCACCAAGTTATGACTCCTACACTATTAGTTGAACATGACATAAGTGTAGTGGGGTTCAACTAAGCTATCTCTGACAAAAATGCAAGTTTGTGAACACATTTTTTTTCAATTTTTCTAACATTAATTGTATTTAATTTTTGATGAATAAAAATGTTAAACAAAGTTTTTTTGATACTTCATTGCTATTAAGAAATTACAGCTCACAGACCTGACAACGCTCTCAAGTGCTAAGTAAAGCTTGTAGAGATGGTGTTGAGGTAACATCAGGTACCTCTTTAGTGAGTCAAACACTTTCAACCCATGAATCTTTAGATGAGTGGACGAGTTCTCAACATGTAACAACTCCTCAAGATTTATGATCAAGAAAGATCAATGAGATTTGGTATGATAAGTGACCAATGAAGGCACTTCTTAATCACTTGGGTGACAAATACACCCTTATTAATGGGAGCTAGGTGTTATAGGGGCATTCAAAAAATTTTACACACCAGAGTAGTACTTTCATGGTAATGAAACATTAAAGAATGTTGATTTTATTCCCAGTAAGTGAGTTTCTTAACACATGGAATATTGTGCAAGTGTTAAAGGTCAACAGACAAAGTAAAATAAAAAAAAAATAAATATTGGAATTAATTTCTAATGAAATTGGGACAAATTCTAATAAAGTTTTTACTAAGGCATATCTACACCAAAAGGTCGCTCGAGATGACCGACTAACACACTAAAGCTAAATTCTAAAAAAGACTAAGACAACGTCCTCAATAAACTAACTGCTGAAGAATCCTCCATTGGCCGACCAAGAATTTTAGATGGCATCAAAGCAATAGCCCTCATAAAATGTAACATCCTCAACTACCTTTGCCCCTAGGATAGCCACTTGGTCTTCAAGACGACGAAATTGACCTTCTAATTAAACAAAAATTAAGGTTTTTTGTCGAGGGACTCTTCCACTTCAGAAGTTTTCCTCCTCCCAGTTGAGAGCTCTTTATTTAAGCTATTTTTGCAGTTTATGGCACTATCCACGGTCCCTTGAAGATTTGAGACACTAGTCTGAAGCTCACTGACTATGTTCTCAAAGTTAATGACCATGGCTCTGCATCAGATGCTTGTGCTCAGTGACTGATAACTTCTCTACAAGCTTAACAACTTTCTTATGCTCTTTGTCCATAGCATAAGAAAATCCCACGTAAGCCTACCAATTAAAAAATAAGGTCAGAAAATGACTTTGACAAAGAAGATAAGTAAAAGTGGGATAATATATTCACCCTCAAGATGTCATTGAAACCCCTCTGAGAAATAATATGAAGAGGCTTGGCGAGTACAAACTTCCCAATAGAACTATACAAAAAAATTCGTAAACCGCCCGAACCAAACCGAAAAAATCATTAAAAATTACAAACCAAGATAACCCGAAAAAAATTACAAACTACCCAATTTGTTAATTGGGCGGGTTCAAAATAGGTCCAACCCGCCCAATTAAACCGACCAACCCGATTTTAGATTTTAATTTTTTTTAACTTTTTAGTTTTTATTATATATAACATAAATGATTAAATATATAATAATATAAAGTTATATACTTAATTGTTAGTTTTAAAGTCATATATATTGTGTTGTATTTTGGAGGAATGTGATATTTTTAATTTATCTTTTTCATTTTTATTGATTTTGACTTTGAAACTAAAAAAAAAAAGTTTGGTCGGTTTGGGTTAACTCGCCCAAACCGCCCAAACTGTTGGTCGGTTTACAATTTTTTTTTTTAAATTGGGCGAGTTGCACTTAAATTTTATCAACCCGAACTTTAGATTGGGTTAAAAAATTTATAGGATAAACCACCCAAATTGACCGATGTACAACCCTACTTCCCAAGGGCTTACTTTCAGCCTTGGAAGTGACAAAAGCTTCCCCAGATGCCAACAACATGTTGTCTTGTGCACGCAGGTAGGTCACAAGCTCCGATTTGTGGGAACTCAGCTCAACCAAATCCACTTCTCCCCAAGAAATAACCATAGGAGAAGTAGAAGGCCTCTCTTCAATATCTATGACCTTCTCTTTTTTCTTACATGAATCCCTCACTAAAGAGGAATTGTAAGTCACGATAGCATTGTCCTTTTTCTAGACTTCTTCAGAGGAGTTGAAGAAGTCGTAGGAATGACTTGCACGACCTCTCGAATAGGAGGTTCATCAGTCCCGGTTGCCGATTTTTTCCTCTAGGAGCAAGAAGCCATAGCAGCAAGGAAACACATCTTATCTGGGAAATAAAAGAAAAGTGGTTAGTACGTAAGAAAAATACAAAAAAACAAAAAATAAGGTTAGGGATGACTATGGCGCATCAACAACCTACTGATTCATAAACTCCCTCAGGCACACAAGCTTCATTGTGCCCTGAAGGTTTAGTTTTGGCCTTATCACCAGAGCCAACTCCAATATCTACCAACATCACTTTGAACCCAATGATAGTGGCACTTTGCCCACTCTCTTCATCCTCAAGAGGCATTGTGAAAGAATGATCAACAAAGCAAGCATCAACATACACTCGCTGGCAAGTTGGTATGAGACCTACGTGATGGAGGTTGTCATCGATGAATAATATCTTTCACTCTCGTTCCCATAAGTCGATATTAGTTAACATGGCATCTGCTCTCTACTTCATGTCGATCAATGGAGCAGGCCTTTTGAAAGGGCCAACCTTTTTAAAGGTGAGATTTCTTGAAGAAATAGTGAGGGTATAGAAATACTCTTTATGGGTGATATAAATAGTAGAAGACTAAACTGATACTGTCCATGTACACACTAAACTGATACTGTCCATGTACACACTAAACTGATATAAATAGTAGAAGACTTTCTCTTTGTGGGTGGAACTTTTTTAGATCACACAGAAAATTGATCTCATGAGGAGTCAAAATAGGCCAATTCTGCAGACGATAGAAGAAAAAGAATGTTGACAAAATCTAGTAACCATTCAGATTTATTTGATAAGGGCATACCTCGAAGTAATTGGCAATTGATACGAATCACGGGTGTAGACGCAAGAATGCACTTGCGTTCATGTGAAATCTTCAACAAGCACTACAATAAGGATTTTGAGAACTGTTGCGACACCCAAATCTAGGTTTCCTGACAATAGTTTCAGGTAGAGAGAACTCATCTCGAATCAATTTTATTTGGGGCTGAGTGACGGAACTAAATACAAGAGGTCTTAGTTCAAAGTCTTGATCTCTTTGGTCCTTACTTTCAATAGCAGCAGTGACTAACTCAATTTCCATAACCTGCCCTCCACGGGCCTTGTCTAGCTTCTTAGACTTTGGTACTGTGAGCTTTGCACGAATGAATTGGGTCGTGTGTTAGTTATATTCCTCAGGTTTTTTGCTAGTTCTTCTCACGCGAGGCTCATTTTCTTTCAGCTAAGTTCTCCTCAAATTTGATTAATAAAATATCAACTTAATTCAACTTAAAATAGATTTTTTTCAAGCAAATTTAGACAAACTGCACCTTGCATGAATGGATAATTTTAGCTCAAACAACTCACATAAAAATCTTACTTTTATTTTTATTTTTATTTTTGGAGGGCTTACTAATGGAGTTTAAGGATTTCTAACATGATCTAGAATCCTTAAAATGAGATTTACAAGAGGAGAAGAAATAAAAAATTCAAAAACAATTGAAAATTTTGAAATTTACTTGAATTTGAAGAACACTTGAAGAAAACTTGAAGAACTGATGGAAGAAAAATTCTCAGGCTCTCAATTCTCCTTTATGAGCATTTGAAGTAAGTGGGAAAGGGGACAAAGGAGTTATCTATTTATATCAACTGATCTCCTTTATTCTTAAGCTGACAAGGACTGGATTTAAATTTAAATTTAAAAAGATAGATAAGAGAGACAAAAATCTGTTATCTTTTCTCTTTTCTCTTCGTTTCTTTTTATCTTTAATTTTCAAATTCATTAATTCAAAAGGGAATAGAATTCGAAATTCCTAGTCACACTAGGAATCATTGAAGAAGAGAGAAGAATTGCAGAGATTATCAAAATTGATGCCTACTTGGTAGTTTCGAGAGAAACAAACTTAGTTCACATCATCAAGTCAGCCTCACACAAGTGTTAAGTTAACTTGGCGGCAAATGTTTACCCAGAATTTGACCCTGGTAACTTGGACATCAATGTTTGACATGTGGCAAGAAATAAAACATCTCAAAGTTGAGTAGTCTCGAGTCATAGCACTCAACTTGGGAGGGGCCCTAGCCATATGCGTATGTTGACTCTGGGAACTTCAGAATGGAAATTTGGATCCTTCCAAATGTTTTCTAACTCACCATATTTCATTATTCTGAACCAAGAAGACAAGAAGAATCCAAGGCTTGGAATTTTAAAAGAGATGAAACAACAAATCGGAAGTCAACCCGGGTGCCTAGGGTTTTCACCCAACGCCTAGGTTGACATTCCAATAGGGTTTCAGTTTTCAAGTCCATCTTAGTACAAATGGCTCAAATTTTTTACTTTGACATGAATAAGACCTATCACAAACATATTTGAGGCATCATAATCATAATCAAGACACTTTCCATTTTGAGCACCTGATGCACCAAGCGCCCTGGGCCAGTAGTGCACATAGAGCCCATGTTGACATATTGTCAACCTAGGGTGCTTCCAACCACAATATTGAAGAAATAACCCAAGCTTTTTATTCGTCTCCATCATAATAAAGAATCAAGTGCTTTCAGGATAAAAAAAAAAAAAAAAAAAAAAAAAAAAAAACAGATAGACCTAGAGGCCAAAACTGGGACAGCGCCTAGGTTGACCTAGATGTTGGGCCAAGCGCCCAGGTTGACACTTTGTCAACCTCGTCCATTCTCGACAGCAGTTCATAAGAATTCTTTCAGGAATATTCTCCATTTTTGTTAATAAGTAATAATTGGGTGCTTTTGGGAAATAAACAGAGTCATTTGGGAGCGAGATTTGGGGCCTAGTGCCAAGGTTGACTTAGGCACTGGGCCTAGTGCTCAAGTTGACGTTTTGTTAACCTCGATTACTTCCAATCAGTTTTTTTGAGAAGTCTTTCGGGCATATTCTCCATTTTCAAAAATAACTGAGATACAAGTATTTTCAAGAATCAAACAAAACAATTCGGTGGAAGAAATTTGAACCCAACGCCCAGGTTGACACTAATGTTGGGCCTATTGCCCCTATTGACATTTTGTCAACCTGGGATATTTCCAGACATTTTTCCCAAAAAGTGTTTTGGGCATCTATTTTGTTTTCAAAAAGAATAAAGATACAAGTGATCTTAGGGAGAAAATGAGATCGCCAGAGGTTAGAAACAGGGACCCACTGTCTAGGTTGACATGGACATTGGGCTCTGTGCACAAGTTGACATGCAACTTGGTTCGCATGTTTCCGCTCCTCAAACAAATTTTTTGCTCTGGACACTCTTCTTATTTTGATCATAAATAGGGTAGGACACCTCGTTCAAAATCTTAAATTTTTATAAGTATCCAAATGAGCCTTAGGAAGCCACTCGGGAAGCACCTAGCGCCCAGATTGATGTATGGTCTGGTGCATTGGGCTCTGCTTATTAGATTTTGATTCTATCTCGAGCATCTGACTACTTATTTTGTAGTAAATGAGACCACGACTTATGACAGATCAAATTCACACTTTTATATTTCACCCTTTCAACAAGGTAGAATATCAACAAAATCAAGAAGTTTTGAGTCTAGCTGATTTCACCAAAAAGTGACATCTCTGACAACTAGTGAACATTTTCACTACTATAAAAAATCTAACTAAGTGATGTCAACATATCACTTAGGCATCAAAACAATATAAGTCTGGGATATTTTTTCACTTACCCAATGTCTAATTTGATGTCAAGATGTCAACATGGGCGCTGGATGTCAACCTGGGCGCTAGGATGTCAACCTCGGCGTTGGGTGATGAACATCCTTCTGTAAAATGACAATAACTCCCTCAACATTGATCTGATTGATGCGATTCAGCTTGCATTTTAAATCTCTTCCAAATATCTTTCATGTCATGTCTCACACTCATATCGCAATTCGAAGGATTTCAAGTCCAAAACTTGTTCCCAAATTTTTCCAAGTGCAATTTTTTCTACAGATTATCCGAAAATGATCCAACGGGCAAAATTCAAACTCTGAAAAATTGATGATTTTAATCAAGAGTCATTTTTGACCATTAGATCATCATTAATGGACAACATCAACCCAAAGGGAATTTTTCATATTTTTTGTATTATTTTATTAATATTTTGATAGGATATTTTTTCTTATAAAAGGAGAGCTCCTCTAGTTCATTTGGAACATTCTTTTAATTGTCCATAAGGTCAGAGCATCTCTCTCTACTTTCTCTCTAGAAATTAGAGCTCTTAACTTAGCCATTTTTTTTGTAATTCTCGCTAGAAATTAAAACTCAAAATAGATGTAGCTTCATTATCGTCACGACACAGGGAGTGAACTTTTATAAATTCCTGTGTCTCTCTGTTTCCTTACTCAAACTTATATTTCCACTCACCAATCTAGTGAGAGAGTATTTGCCAAATTTTTCCATCAACACTGATTAAGAAATAAGATAAATATAGATTTTAATTAAGCGATATCTCTTCTTAATTAATAAAATATTTTATTCTTCTAATAAATTGAAAATAAGGTCATTGTATTCAACTATAGTGTATACATCATTAACTGTTGAGTGCGTTAGTGTTGCATGAATTAAATTTTTTTTAATGAATAATCATCCTTATTTTCTAAATATCATTAAGACAAATTTTGGAAGACCTAACACACTAGATGACAAAAAATTATAGACAAATTGCATTCGATCACACAACTAATTTATCTGAAAGCATAGAATACTATATACTATGCATCTAAAAAATATATTTGGAGAATAAGATAGATAAGCGTACACTAGAGAGTTCTAAAGTCGTAAAGTATAATATTCACATGGTTTTATAGTATATTTATCATATCTATACATAGTATCTAGTATATCTACCTAATTGTGTAAATTACTTTCATTAATACATTATGTCCCTAAATAAAAAATAATGCCTACATAGCTCTGCCTAATAATTAATTACCACTCATTAAAATATAAATCAAATAATTTCAAAAACATTACATCAGCTAAAAAGTACAAACCTATTAAGTTTGAGAGTCTCACATTGAAATTGTAACTTCAGAAAAATCACATGTTACGCTTGTTTCCAACCAACAAATATGTTTCTTTGGTTAATTTATAGAATCAACATAAATTTTGTTGAAGCAAAAAAGGGATAATTTTTGCATCGTTTTGCAATCGCTGATTATTATGAAAAATTGCATCGGTATAAAATCGACACAAACGATATACTTGTGCTTTTTTTGTACCGATGCAAAAAAAAAATTCTAAATTTAAGATCCACCATCCTGAATATTTAGATTTAAAAATTCCAATATACAAACCAATAAACCTAAATATACAAACAAACATTTTTAATATATATATTCTTCATCATTTCAGGCTGATTATGTTGAACCATTAAAAAGATGAAGAATTTTTTTTTTTTTAGGACAAAGACGATGATTAAAATATGATATGAAGAACAAGAGAGAGTACTCCAGCGAGAACTAGAGTACCTGTGACAGAACAAGGAGAGATCTTGAACCGTCCTTGTGAGTAGTATCACGGGTTTGGGGTGGACATTGGGTCTCAGGTGATCGTCAGAGTCTGGAGTGTTGTCGGGTTTGGGTTGACCATCAAGGTGGATGTCTGGGTATGGTGTTTTGACGGGGTGGTTGTCATGGTTTGGATTGGTTGTCGAGGTCAATGTCAGGGTGTGGGTTAGCCATCCGGGGGTCACAAAGAGAGAGGGAAAGAGTATCAAAGGTGACTGAATTATATTAGGTTTTCTTTTAATGTGTATGCGCTTTCTTATTTGACTTTTCTTTTTGTAATATCAATTGTGTCGATTTTAAACAAATGCTACCTTGTGTCCATAAATTGACGCAAATGCCAAAAATGCTGGGTTAAACTGATGCAAAGTAGCTCAGTCCCAGATCGACAAAAATTTTTAAATTGGTCTTTTTGCATTGGTTTTGAGCATTGACTTTTGCAAAAAAAATATTTTTTCTAGTATTAATACCATATATAAGATGAATGAGTTTTTTCATTTCAAGATTTAGTAAATAGTTTGTTTATAATTTTGAGCTTACATTATCATAGCTTATTAGGGCTAGTTTGGCATAATTTTTGAAAAGAAAAACTAAAACCAAAAATGTGCAATAAAAAAGATCATTAATTGAATTATAATTATATTAAAAAATATTATTTTATATTTCATTATTTCTATAATGCACCCAACTTAGTATAGTACTAAGAAAATCTAATACAATTCAATCCAATCTAATATTGCTACCAAAGGAGCCATTTAAATCCCAACAAAGCATAAATGAGTTAATTAAGTTATACAAACTATAAAGACTAATCATTAACCTTATTAATACAAGAATAAATATGATTTATCCCCTTGAACTATGACCTTTAAAGAGTTTTGCTCTTGAACTTTTTTCTATTGCAAAAATTCTCACTAAACTATAAAAATTGCTTCAAATAACCCTATGTAGTTACATTATGCCCATATTTCTTTAAATAATATATTGATGTAATACTAACACAATGTTAATTTGGCCCAATTCTAGAGCTGAAACAAAAATTAAATGCATAAACAATAGCCTAATTACGAACTATGAGAATAAGTTTATGCATTCTCAGAACTAATGTTTGTATATTTTATGTCAATAAATTGAATTTCAGTTAGCTAAAAAATTGTTAAACAGACTCTTGTACTGAAAGTATACCTATAAATCATGACCACATAAGTAAATTTTTTGAAAAAAATGAGTAGAATTTAACTGAACTAGATATTTACAACAATTTATATAGTTAAAAGAGAATTGTAATGCCCTACTGCTTAGCCACGCTATAGTAATTTTTTAATTATTGTACACACCTTTGCTAATCAAAGGGTTTATCAAAAAATAAGATAAATTAAAAAATTTTGATTAAATTAAAACTTTAACAAATATATAACCTTACATAATTTTTGGGATCCCATTTAAAAGTTTATAATAGTATACAAAATACATTTGTCATAAAAGTATCACCTAGCGACTATAAAATAAAAGCCATGTCATTCCAAGACCAAACACTCTAGGCCTAATTATCCCGGTATGTACAATCATCTACAAGCTCTAGAATCATTGTTGCTCAATCTATGCCTTTCCTTAATTTACAAATGCAAGCAAATCTGAGTCGACAAACTGAGTAAGAAAAGTATAAGACATATAAACATTTAGTCGACCTCCAGCTAGGTTCCCATAAACCTTACTACAAGGCTTTAGATGAATTAAGAACGTTCTTAATAAAAGTACGACATCTGTACCACATGCACTAAGTACTCGTCCCGTACTAGTGTTGGTAACGATGTATCATACTCCTTAATATCATATACTATATCAATACACTTTGTACCGCAATCGTACTAGTGTTGGTAGTATATAAATGACATAATACAACATGAATGTAACATACATACACATATACATATATATTTTATACTAATCTTACCTAATTTCTAAATTCAAGTATGTTGATCAACCTGAATGGAAATTCGCTCGCTGAATGGAGGCCCTATGTCACATTTACGCAAAATGGGTAAAAGATTTGCTAAAACCTCTTGGGAAACTTGAACTCAAAACTAGAAGTTTCTCTATTGATAAATAGCATGGTAATACCCTAAATATCGAGAAAATACAAAAAATGAAGTTGTTCTGTAAAAACGACACTTTTTTTTTTGTGTTACTACCAGCAAAAACAGTAGACCGTTTTTGTAAAAACAGTCTGTGCTATTTTCTGCTACAGAAATCTCAAAAATATCATTTCTAATCCAAATCAATATCAATCTTCATGAAACTCTCCAAAATACATAATTAAGGTCCAATAACCATAATACAAGCAGTAACAATAGTTATAACACAGAATTCTAGAAATTACCATTGTTGAGTCAAGTTTAAGTTCTTGAACTCAAACTTTCTCAACTCTTCAACTAGCCATCAAAATCAATCAAATTAGCTTCAACAACTCAAATTAAACTCAGAAAACAAATCATAGAACTCAGGTTCAAACAGAACCTACTTCACCCAAAAGCGCGCTTAAACCAACTAAATCATAAAAAAATAAAGAATATGGAGCTAGGATTCTTGCATCAAGATAAATCTTCCAATCCTCCTTGAATTCATTGAGAATTTAGTGAAATATAGACTTGGTTCTATTTGTTACTCTTAGGGCCAAAAATGGAAAAAGAAGGTAAGGGATGAATAAATTTTCTTAGTTTGATAAAAACATAAAAACCTAATCTTATCTTTTTTGTTTTATTCTAAAATAACAATCAAGATATAACCTTAGAAACTGACTAATCCACTTAAATCACTAAAATTCAAAATAAAACATTTAGGCAAGAATTACCCTTTACCCTTTTCTTACTCCTTAAGTTATCTTTAAGGCTTCAGTGTGAAATAGTCAATTACTATAACTCCATCTATTTCCGGTATTCTAAATAATAAATATACTTTCCTTGTTTAAAAAAAGATTCTAAACCAAACCTGAGTGACTCTAATGGCCATATCGTTACGTTTTTATTGTTGCTGAGCAAACACCACAAAATTATTAAATTACACATAACATATAATGCACTTAGAGTTTAATAAAATCTTTAGATTTGAAAAATTATAATCCTAATACCTATTTCTTATAAATATGACCCATAGAATAAAATAATCACATACAGCCATGTAATACAATTTATTAGTGCTAATTGTCTTCCTAATCCATATTCTAAGTATAAGGTCATTACAATTATCTCTTCGTTAAAAGGATTTTGTCCTCAAAATCAAATCTGAATAATTTTGAATAATGAGCCCCTAATTGGACTCTCTTCCTAGGTGGCTTCCTCCACCTAAATGTACTTCAGAGTTTAGGTCATATTTCTTAAAATCTTACCCTTTCCATCATATTTGTCTGTTGCTCTAAAATCTTACATCTCCTTTCACATGTTATTACATATTTACTCAGCATCAATACATGACCTAACATCGCATATTTCTGGCAATGCTGGAGATCAATTTAGATGGTATGCTACCTGTCTACTTTAATTTTAGGGCTTAACTCACCCTCTCTTCCAAAGTGTTCCGCATCCTTAATAGGTGGTGCTCGTAGGATTATAATCTCCTACCTATGCTATACATCCATAAAACCTTTTTGTTAACTTGGTAAGCACATTTCCATAAGGACCCATTCATGTAATTGTTCGCTAACTGTTGTTGTAGTAGAATTCTAATAATCTGAAAACATAAGCTCTTGTATAACAAGTCTGATTATAGATATTAGAGCTTCATAACCCAAGTAATTAATCAGATCCAACACATCCCTTTTTAACATCCTAACGAGAGTACATTACTTGTAACTCCCTATCCCATAGGGACGCCACGTGTGTTTTTTAATAAACTAGTTTACTACTAATAAGTTAATTAATTATTAAAATCTGTGATTATAATAAAAAATACACAAAAAAAATTCTAAAAATGGACATCATAACGACACTAAAATTGTGTTCCGGGGATCCCTGTTGTAAAAGATTTACAAAAAGGCTAAATACAATAACAAGTCAAAATACTAAATCAAAATACATGGCAGATACAACCCAAAAAAAACTCTTGATAACTCGGCACGCAGGCTAGTAGGGTCAACATGTACATTGTTGGAGAAGACTGTCACCTCATGGCTGCTTTAGCTTTTCTTTACCTTTACCTACACCACATATTACTCATTAGTCACAAAGACTCAGCAAGAAAAGTAATAAAAGATAATACATGAAATAACCAATTATTAATTTCACTATTATGGAATGATTGAATAATAACATTCAAAAGTGGATAACATAACTAGCCATATGCATGGAAATAAAAGCAATCATGTATTGGATTGCCTAATTAGGCAATTCCATATCATAATTTGGCATCATATATGATGTCGGTGCATCAACTAATCAGATGAGCTCGTGCCACAATCTAGCACCAATGTATCACTTTGTCTAACCAGACGAGCCTGTGCCACAACCTGGCACCAATATATCACATCTCTTAACCAGGCGAGCTTGTGCCATATCCATGCACCTATATGTCACTGCTGCTTGTGCCTAATCAGGATCGCTAACAGGAAGAAATCTAATAATAGTTCCAGTCTGTGCCATAGCTTGGCACCTATATGTCACTGCCACCCGTACCTAATTAGGATCGTCGACAGGAAGAAACCTAACAATGTTTTCAGCTTATAGTCATGACTTTAAAACGGTTGCCTCACATGCACAACTTGAATACTCGTGTCCACATATCACATTGCCTACTAAGGCAAATTCATGCCATAACCTGGCATTCATAGATCGCTTCACCTAATAAGATGTGCTTGTATATCACATTGCCTAATTAGGCAAGCCCATGCCATAGTCTGGCATCCATATATCATATCACATAATCAGGTGCGCTTGTATATCACATTGCCTAATCATGCAAGCCCATTCCATAGTTTGGCATTCTTATGCTGCATTGCACAATCAGGCAAACTCATATTATAGTCTAGAATTCTTATTCCGCATTACACAACCAGGAAAAATCATGCCATAGTCTAACATTCATATATCACGTCACCTAATCAAGTGAGCTTGTATATTGCATTCACATTATTATTGCCTAATCAAACAATCGATAATTACGAAACCTGTCATGCCATGTAGTATATTATACTTTTCTTACTTTTGATTCAAATTCATGTATGTCAGCCAACCCAAGTGGAGAAACCTCCTTGATGATCTCGGCCCTATGTCACAACAACGGTAAACCAATAAGTGTATATCTCAAAACACTGCTTAACACTCGTGTAAGATAATCTAAAGTTTTTTACCAAACATCATGGTACAAATACACTAAAATAAAACATATATTTTGGCTCTAAAACATACACCATATTATAGAGCTCATTACAAGCTTCAAAATGGTATATAGAACGTCTAAAATAGACACCCGAGTGAAAAGTTATGACAAAAATACAGTTCCTGACTTCTCCGAAATTCCTAGAAACGGTAAACCGACTGGGAAACGATAAACTGGTTGCACCAACCGGTGGACCGATTTGGCAGTAACATAGAACAAAAATCCCAATTTTTGCACTCACCGAAACATCACCAAAACCTATACAAATCATTCCAAACTTCACTAGGCACATATATACCATAAATACAACAATCCTTACCGAAAATAATATTAAGCCCTTAAATGGAAAATACCATTAAAAAAAGTTCCAAACTTAATTTCTAACTCTAAATCACCTCAAATTCAACAAGTAAACATTGAAACTAGTCCCATAACTACCAAAGAACAGTTCTATAAGGTCAGAATCTTTGTAATTATTCTAAATCACAAAGTCACTATATAGAATCAATTGTATTTAACTTAAAATGAAACCAATCCTCACCTTAAGCTTTCCCTCTTCAATGATTTACTATCTCGCTACTACCGGAGCTTAACTCACTAGATTTTAAGTTTAAAATTGAAGAAAATTGAATAGTGGGGGTGGGGCTTTCGTTCGTTCTTTCTTTACTGTTATGTTTACAAAACTTAATATATATATATATTAATAGATAACGTTATTAATAATAATATAATATCAATAATAATAATAAAATTATAGTAATAATAATTAAAATTTCTTAACCACTAAGAAATCTTTAACCTTAGGGTATTTGGTCAACTTCGAGTATTTTAAAATACCTCGATATTTCTAAAATCAACTTATCTCAATTATTCTATCAATATTACTAACTAAAATTGTTGTGATATTTTTGGTCTCCAATTGGGTCTCTAAGGTTGCCGAATCTGAAAATATTTTTATTGCGGAAGTAACTTACATTATATCCACATATTCTAAATAAATCTCCGCAATTAATAATTTACGCTTATGTATCCACTTATAGTAAAATTTATAATTTATGCTAAGTAAGTTAGCAGGATCATGATCCTGCTTATTACTACCTAATTAATTCATAATATATAAGAAACCTTAATTATTCATAATTAGGTTCCTGAGATATTACAACCATGCCCTCCTTGTAAAAATTTTGTCCTCAAAATTTACCTGAATATTTCAGGATATTACTCTCGTATTTACGACTCTACCTCTCACGTTATTTCTTCCACCTCGCAGTTTCTCTACAACACTTTCTTAACTAGTGGAATCGTCTCATTCCATACTACTTTCTTTTTCCAGTTCAAAACCTAGAGAGGATATTTTTCCCACATAATAGATTTTTCTAAGCTTAACATCATCACAACTCAGGATATGGATCGAGTCTGATATATATTTTCTCAGCATGGAGATATGAAACACATTATACACTTCGGACAATGAAAAAGTCAAGGCTAGCTGATAGGCTACTTGGCCTACTTACGCCAGTATCAAAAAGCCTAATGATGTAGGGGTTTAACTTCCCTCACGTATCTCTTTCATAGGATACTCAGGGAAAAACAAAATCTCTTATTTGGAACTCGATATTTCTACACTTTAATCAGTGTAGCTTTTCTCTGTACTCAATGAAACGAGCATACAACTCGAATTCACTCTATGATTTTATAAGTTCCTTGGGTCTTTTCGGTCCATCGTACTCTTTTCTTACCTGTATTACTCCAGTGAACAGGTGTCTAATATTTCTCTCATACCACACTTATTAAAGTACCTAACCAATGGTACATTTAATTATCACTTTTAGCAAACGCTTCGTCAGTGGAAGAGATCATTCTAAGATAATCTAACATTTATCAAATATGCCCACTGCATGTTTCTAATATTCCATTGATCCTCCCAGGTTACCCATATTTCAAGAATAAAATATCATACTAATTTTGCTTTAATTTTCATGATTCTCAATAACCTTCTTTAACTCATAACATCATAGCAAAAGATATCAACTTTGGATTTCACAAGATTAGACTATTCCTTCGTAGGAACTCCATATCCTCATTTACTGTATAAATCGTCTACACTGATAGACAACGTATTAACTCAGTATTTCTAATCGTTATCACTCGGACAAAATCATAAGATCCCACGATACATAATTCATAATTATGTCTACTAGGATAAAGTTAAAGTGTACATAAAGTTTTTATGTAAATCTCAACACATGAGCAAGAATAATTTCTTATGTGATAGAGAGAAAAAAGTTTTCTAGTAAAAACTCTTTCTAGGCTTTCAGAAAAGTTACGTGAAAAATTATATTCCAAAAACTACCATTCAGAACTTTGTTATACGGTATATTTAAAGAAACTCAATAAAGGTTTTATTTAATTAATTATTTAAATTAAAATCTATTTATTAAATCATATTTAATTATTTAAATAAATAATATAACTGAATTCAATTATAGATAATTACATCTAATAACCGATTGATGGAATCTCTCAACCACTTGAGAGAATATTTCAACTACTTTTCAAATTAAAATATTTATCCATTGAATTAATTAATTAACCTCAAAAGACAAAACCAATAGGAACACCCCACATTATAAGGGGCACATGCACTGTTTGGACACATTGCATTGAATGACCGCGTTATTAGATTATGGATTAGTAGGACAATTAGAATTAATTATTGATGTTTAATGTTTATGCATAATTATATATGTGTGGGTCCCATTTTTCAGAAAATGGGCATTAGACTTATTATTTCTCAATTATGACATATGCAAAATTTATAATTTTTATGATATTTGCTCGGTAACGATGAAAAATACGACGAATGGCCAATAGAATCACATGAGTGAGTTTAGAACTTTCAATTTAGTAGGGTATCCATATGTTAATATTTAGAATATCAAGATTAGGCAGGGTTATGGTTTTGGATTATTTTACCTCCAGAAATATAGATTGCATAAGCGTGAAGCAAGAGGTAAAATTAAAATTTCGCCATTCTTTGATATTTTGTTTTAGTGAGAAGTGGATATCACTCTTTTGTCTTGTCCTAGCTGATTACTAGGTGTTATACTTAGTAATTTTAGTTAAGTTATTTTTGATGATAAACATTAGGAAGTTAAGAAAAAAAATAAGGTTTATTCTTTTTTCTCTCTCTCTCTCTCTCTCTCTCTCTCTCTCTCTCTCTCTCTCTCTCTCTCTCTCTCTCTCTCTCTCTCTCTCTCTCTCTCTCTCTCTCTCTCTCTCTCTCTCCACCTCTTCGGCCTCAAGCAAGAACCAGAGGAAATCCAGCAAACCTTATCACTTTTTTGGGAAATTCAACAAGGATTTATGGTGGTTCAAGTGGAGGTAAACCTTAGAAAATCTTATCCTTTGTATTGTTGAGGTTTTGTTAGGTTTAGGCTTAAAAAATTGGGAATTAAGATTTGTTTTTTAGGGTTTCGTTTGGGGATGCTTTCTATAGCTTGGTAATGATGTTTGAAGCTTAATTGAGTTATTTTTGTTGGTTGATTCTTGAGTTGAGCAAGTTTGAGATAAAGAAATAAAATTTGGCTCAATAATGTTAAAATTTGCATGTTGAGGTTATTTTTGGTTTTATTACATGAAAATGGTTTATTATGATGTGAATAGGTATTCTCGGGCTTGGTTTTGAGATTGGGGCTATTTTAAGCATGTTTTGAGACTTTTTATGTTACTGCAGTGAAAAACAACATACCGTTTCTGCAGAAATGATCTACCATTTTTACTGGTGCAGAAGAAGAAAAGCGGCTAACTGTTTTTACAGAAACAGCCTGCCCTTTTTCAAGCAGTTTTCTTGTATAATCGTTTTTCTCGTGTTTCCTCAATATTTAAGGTATTTCCATGCTATCTATCGATAGGAAAACTTCTAATTTGAGTTTAGATCCCTAAAAAAGGTCTTAGAAAGTTGTTTACCCATTTTACGTGAATGTGATATAGGGCCTCCATTCAGCGCGTAATTTTCCATTCAGGTTGACCGACACGCTTGAATTCAAAAATGAGGTAAGATTAGGATAGAATATATATTTTATATGTATATGTGTATGTGTATTATATGCATGGTGATTATGTAATTCATATGCTATCAACACTAGTACGATAGCGGTACTGAGTGCATTGGTACATCATATGATGTTTAAGGGTACAATCTGGTGTTACCAACACTAGTACAGTTAAGTATATAGTTCATGTGGTACAACACTAAATAATACTCGGGGTACAGTTCAGCCCTACCAACAATAGTGTAGTAGCAGTACTTAGTGCATGTGGTACAGAGGTTGTACTTCTATTATAAACGTTCTTAATCATTTGTAGGGGTACCCTACCTTCTCGGATCCATTCGACACGTGCAATTTCTTTTCCGTCGATACACCCTGCAATTTGTATTTGAATTCCTTTTGTACTTGCATGTTCAGTTAATTCAATAGCCTTTTTCATTGCTTTGCGAAATGAAACTCTATTTTTTAATTGTCCAGCTATAAATTCTGCTAGAATATTAGGGTGTCCATAAGGATTTGCTATTCTTGTAATAGCAATGTTAAGTTTTCGGTTCATCGAATGTAGTTCTTTTTTTACATTCATCTGTAATTCTTCCATTTTTTGAGGGCTATTAATAATTTTGGGAATCCCATATAGATTATGACTTGAATCAAGTTGATTTTTTTTTGAATCTCTATCCATGCAATCCCCTCGACACTAGAAGATATTTTCATATTTTTTTGTACATAATTCTTGATACAATTTCATATTTTTTGATCTTCTTGTAGATCCTTAGAATAATTTTTTGGTTGTGCAAACCAAAGAGAACGATGACCTTGGGTTGCAGTTGGGCGAGTCGGTAATATTTTTAAAGTCTTCCTTTTTTTTCTTTCTTTTTATATCTAATCTATTTTTTTTTCTGGCTCGGCTAAGTGGAATAGCCGAGCCATTCCACTTATAATACTGAAATCAATAAACTAACGAAACTAATCTATTCACCAAGAAAAAGGAGAGAGAGGGATTCGAACCCTCGATAGTCCTTTGTTTTGGACTATACCGGTTTTCAAGACCGGAGCTTTCAACCACTCGGCCTTAGCCTTGTGGATAGGTGTATGGGCACCTAAATACAAGTCAGTAATATATTGTGGTGTATGCTTTTTCTTACTGAGTTAGTCGACTCACAGATATCGTTCGCATGTGTAGGTAAAGAAAAGACTAAGGCTGAGCAACAGTGAGTCCAAAGCTCGGGAAGGATTGTACATGTCAAGATGGTACAATCTGGAGAGTTCAGTCTCGGGACGACTTGGGCTTAATTTTGTAGTCACTATGAGACATGTTTGTAAAGTTTATTTTAATTATGTAAACAAGTTTAAAAAGCGGGATCCCAACCTTTTTGTACGATTATATATTTATAATTGTAAAAGTATAAAGTTAATTAAAAAGTTTAAATTTATCACAAGTTTTGATAAACCCTTTGATTAGAAAAAGTACACTGTAATTAAAAAGTCACTATAGCGTGCCTAATCATTAGGGCGTTGCAATTTTGGTACCAGAGCCGCTACGTTATTTATCGAAAACCATTAAAACATGTACAATCATTATCACAGACAAGCTCAACTCACAGTTTAGTAAGCCTTACTTGTTTAGTAAGTTATGTGATTAGAAAAGCATGTTAGGAAGCATGATAGTAATATGTTATTATTTGAATGCATTGCCTAAAAATCCATAAGTGTGGTATTTAGAAAATTTAGATAATCGATGTCTGACCTACTTGACTTATGGGTTCGTAGGCTAAGTCCTACAATATGGACGCCCAGCAAAACACGAGAAGTTGTGGTAATATGGTCGAGATCGGACATAGTTGGGGAGGTCAAAATCCCTTGAATCCTTGTGGACGCGGCAGGGGCCGTAGAAGGTTTCAAGGGGTGGTCATGAAAACCCACCACCAACTCCTCATGACTGGGAGCAAAGGTTTGCAGAAATGCAAGCCCAAATTAATCAACAAGAGGAAGAAATTTAGAGGTTGAGACAGCAGGGTCCTCTTGAGTGCATCCACAGCAAGTGCCAGCTGCCTTGGTTCCAGTCGTGCCAGCAGAACAACTTGTTGTTGGAAATCGTATAGAGCCTTTGTATGAAAGGTTTCGCAAGCAGACATCTCCATTTTTTCTAGGAGGTCCAGATGTCATGAAGGTCGAATAATGGCTCACAGTAATTGAAATAATTCTGAATTTCATGGGTGTCATCAAGAATGACTGAGTTGACTTGTGCCACCTTCCAGTTCCTAGAAAACGTACTCGTGTGGTGGGAGATAGTATCCCTCACCCAAGACGTCACTACTATGACCTGGGAAGAATTTTGGGATTTATTTAATGCCAAATATTATAATGAGGTTATTTGCAGTGCTAAAAGGAAAGATTTCATTGAATTGGTTCTAGGAGAGACCATGTAACATAATATACGACGAAGTTTGATCGACGTACTAAACTTATTTTGGGTATTGTACCCACATACTTCAACAAGAAGGAAAAATACTTGGCGGGTTTGAATGCCAATACTAGACACGATCTGGTCATTACAATAAATGACACAACAACCTACGCTAAGATGGTTCAAAAGGCTCTCCGAGCTGAGGGCGTAGTAGAATTTCTTTAGGAGCCCCGAGGGACTCCAAGTGTTTGTGGGACCACCACCCTTCCTACTTTTGGCTATGGTGGGGATGATGGTGAGACCAATGTTGACCAAAAGAGGAAGAATTTTCAAACATCTGGTAGTTTTGGAGAGAGTAAGAGGTTCTGTGGGAACCAAGGTAGAAGTGGACGTTAGGGTTATTCTTATCCTGAGTCCCCTCGTTGCAAGAAATACCATCCCAGAGAATGTAATCAGAAGGCATGCTTTCAATGTGACATGTTTAGGTATTTCAAGAAAGACTGCCCTCAGATGGAAAAGGAAGAGAAAAAAAAGAGGCGAAACCTATACCTGGTCGAGTGTTTACCATTATGCAAGCAGATGCTACTGCCAGTCCTTCGGTGGTAACATGTTAGATTCTTGTCAACAACTCCTATTATAATGTACTATTTGACTATGGGGCTACACATTTATATGTGGCGTTAAGAGTAATTAATGAATGGGGTAGGCCCTGTGATTTTATTAAGATAGGATTAGAACCCTACTACCTAGTGGAGAATCGGTTATCTCTAAAAGGCCTACTATACCAATTAGAATTGAAAATATGGAATTAAGTGTTTGACCTAGTGGATTTGGATTTAACAAAGTTCGATATTATACTTGGGATAGACTTCTTGTCTAGGTATTCGGCCACTATTGACGGTAAACGAAAGATGGTGATTTTTCAGTCAGAGGGCGAAGGTCCACTTGTTTATGTCAACTCCGTTTAGGGTTCTCAAATCCCAATCATTTTAGTTTTAAAGGCTAAAGATTTATTACACATTGGATGTGTAGGATTTCTAACAATTGTGATTGACTTTAGTAGACCTAAAACATTTGGGCCTAAGGATGTCAGGGTGGTAAGAGATTTTTTTGATGTTTTTCTCGAGAGGTTACCGGGATTGCCACCACAGCAAGAGATAGATTTCATAATTGACTTGGCACCTAAGGCAAAGACTGTTTCAAAAGCACCAAACAGGATGGCTCCAGCTGAACTCAAGAAGCTAAATACAACTTCAGGGAATGCTGGATCTAGGATTTACTCGACCCAGTGTATCACCTTGGGGAGCTCTAGTTTTATTTGTGAAAACAAAAGATGGCTCCCTTCGGGTGTGTATTAATTACTGGGATTTGAATAAGATGACAATCAAGAACAAGTATCCATTGCATAGAATTGATGACCTATTCAATCAGCTTCAGGGTAAGACAGTGTTCTCTAGGATTGACTTGCATTTGGGTTATCATCAGTTGAGGATTCAGGAGGAAGACATCCCGAAGACTGCATTTCAGACCAGATATGGTCACTACGAATTTTTAGTGATGTCATTCAGATTGAAAAATACTTCGAAAGCTTTTATGGATCTTAGAAACAATGTGTTCAAAGATTTCCTCGATAACTGTATATAGTGTTTATCGATGGCATCCTTGTATACTCTTAGTCAAAAGCGAAGCTTGAGCAACATCTTTGAAGTGCCCGATTTAGGGCATATTATCGAACAAGATGGAATTATGGTTGATTCGGGGAAGATTGAGTCAGTTAAGAATTGGTCGAGGCCAAGGACAAGTACTAAGGTTCAAAGTCTTCTCAGATTGGCATGATATTATCGACGGTTTGTGGAAGGATTTTCTAAGATTTCAATGCCACTAACGGAATTGACTAAGAAGAACCAGCAATTTGTATGGTCTGATAAGTGTGAAACGAGCTTTCAAGAATTGAAACAACGGTTGATCACAGCACCAGTGTTAGCTTTACCATCAGACCAAGAAAAGTTCGTTATTTATTGTGATGCATCTAGACAAGGTCTAGGGTGTGTTTTGCTGCAAGCTAACTGGTCATAGCCTACGTTTTCCATCAGTTGAAGGAATATGAGCAGCGTTTACACATGATTTTTAGAACTTGTTGTTGCTGTGTTTAAAAATATGGCGACATTACTTGTACGGGGAAAAGTGTGAAATTTTATATAGACCACAAGAGTCTCAAGTACTTCTTTACTCAAAAAGATTTAAATATGAGACAGAGACGGTAGTTAGAAGAAAGTCAAGATTATGATTATGAGATTTTGTATCATTTTGGAAAAGCTAATGTGGTGGCGGATGCTTTGAGCAGAAGAGATCCCGGGTAGGTTTTAAGTACCATAATGATCTCACCTCAGTTGGCTTCGAATATGGTTAAAGCTGATATTAAGTTTGTGATTAGGAAACTACATAACCTAACACTTCAATCAGACTTGTTAGAAAGAATCAAAATAGTGCAATTGGAAGACTCTAAGCTAGTCAAGATTCGAGAGGAGGTATTAGCGGGTAGGGGTGTTCATTGGATCACATCCAATGGATTTAGACCCATCCAATCCAATCCAGTTATTTATTGGATATTGGATTTTGTCATCCAATCCAATTGAATTGAGTCATCCGATCCGATCCGATCCAATGGATGTATTGGATTGGATCGGTTCCATCCATTGGATGCTTTAACTGGTTTTTTATTGGATTGGATTGGATCCATCCAATGGATCCAATGGATGAATCCAATCCATTTTAGCCACTATTTAAGTTGATTTCATTAAAAAGAAAAAAAAATATAGAATTTAAAACCTAATAATCCAATAATAAACAATAGTTTAATCCAAATCCAACCTAATTTTCATGATCCCATAATAAAAATATAACACAAATCTAACTTAATAAGCAAAAGTCTTAATAAACAAGTCCAATACATCAAATGCAAATATTATATAAAATATTAAATCAATGTGTGCAGGTTCACAATAAAACTTATTAATAATTAATATATTTTTTAAAACAAAATAATTAGATATATAAAATTATAAATATTAAATATGATTGGATGGACATTGAATGATATTGAATTGGATCGGTTCGGTTATCCATTGGATCGGATGTCTCATCTAACATCCGATCCGATCCAATTAGATTTTTAAAATTTGCATCCGATCTGATCCAAATATGATTGGATATCCGATTCTATTGGATCGGTTGGGATTGGATTGAATGACTTTCTGCACACCCCTAAGTAGCACAATAACATTTGTATCCCTTCTTGTTGGATGAGTATCCAACAAAGATGAATTATGTTGCTCTTGTATAAGTTTACATCGATTTATGCTATGAATATGAACAAATGCAAATGCATCAAAAGACTTTGAGAGGAATTTGTAAAACCAAATGAGACTTTGGAAAATATTCTTGTAATGTTTGCATTGGAGTTTTAAACTTCAGAATCCTAGGTGGCACATCCTGTCGATAAGATAAGTTGCACCAAGAAAACATGAATCAGAAGAATATAATTTCATTATTATTCTAATGATAAAATATGTAGTGTAGTATTTAATGCTATTTTGGGTGACAAGATAGAGACTAGAGTTTTCAGTTTGATGGTACATAATTGGTTTGACGTTTGAACAACTTTAACTAATCTCGTGGCAAAGTGTAAGAAAAAAAACATGAATGAGAAGAAAATCATTTGATTATTATTATTATTGGAGGCGTACTGTAAAGTCTTTAAACGTCACCAAAAAACATAGGAAGAGCTGTAATTAACTTGGAACTCTTTGTTATAAAGTCAAATGCAGAATTATTAAATCACGGTTCTTCTTTGTTCCTTCTCTCATGATTGTAGTTCACATTTTTTTACCTCCATAAAGCCTTAAAATTTTACGAGTAAATATCATTTTGGACCCTGTGTTTTACAAAAATTATTAATTGGATCTTCTGTTTTGTTAAATGACAAAATGGACCCTGTATTTTTTAAAACGATACAAATAAGACCTTAAATTAATTTTTGACAACTTTTTTTCAATATAACCAACTTGAAAATACGAACAGATATAGAATATGTAAACAGTTTTGTCATAACACTTTTAGATCGAATTATTATTAAATTTTATTTTGACAAAAAATCAGTTCAGAGTCCTATTTTTACCATTTTAGAAAATATAAAGTCAATTTTATCATTTAGAAAAACAAAAGGTCCAATCGGTAATTTTTGCAAAACACAGGATCCAAAATAGTATTTACCCAAATTTTAATGACAGAGAATCGTTTTGGCTTTGGTTTAGTTTTAAAATGAAGATTCCTCTGTTCTTGAAGCAAGGAATATAAAATGTGTAAAACAAGGGAGCTTTATTCCTTGAAGAGTTGGGAATGGTTGTTTTTGTTATGTGACATGAAATGAAGAATAGAATAGAATAGAATACACACATTATTCGATTGACAAAATAAATACATTTTATTCATCTGAAAGATCTATGCTGTGTATATTTATGATGTACATAAGAATTTGTATTCAAGCCATTTTCTCTTGAACCGATCCTTGTTCCAAAATGGACACTAATTCTATCGAAGTGTCCTGAAATCTACAAGGCTTGTGTTGTGCTCCTAGAAACTTATGACAGCTTCTTCCATGAAGGGGAAGGGGTATGGTAAACACACTAGCAATCCTAACACCAAAACTAAAATCCCAAGAGCAACATACTTGCTATCAGGATCGGTTATTTCCTCAGAGAGTGGAGCAATTGGTCCCCTCTGTAAAAAGAATATCAGAACAACCCAATAAAAAGCCACATCATTTACGATTGCAGACAGTCCAAGTAGCCCAATTGAAGCCCCCGTAAGGCGAACTGAACTCTGCCGAATTACAAGAACAAGTTCAAACTGTTGAGAATAGGTTTCAGTGTCTTTTCAAGTTTGAATTATAATGACTTCAAAAGGCATACCTTTCTTCCCCAAATAGCAAAAGCAATTCGTCCCCCATCAAGCTCTCCCGCAGGGATGCTGTTGATCGCATTGATAAGTAGTCCAGCCCATGCCCATATTACAAGAGGGTTAACAGATATTGGAGTGCCTTCTTTGAGCGCATCGCCAAGTAAAAGCTTTGCTGAAAGGAGTTGTGATAAAAACAGTCACTACTGTGGATCTCCAATAAACAAAATTAGTTGCTGAAATATTAATGTTGGGCAGAAGAACATGTTTGTTACACAATCAGATTTGATGATTGCAATAGCTATTCAGATGAACCATTACTAGAAGTCTAGAAGTCAATAAAGATTTTAAAACATATAAATTGAGACATTTTTCTCCATGCAGTACATCAAAAATTGAAGTGCTTACCAATGCCCCCAGCAAGAAGGGACTCGTGAAACACAGAAGCATCAACAACAACACCAATACCATCACTAGGTGGTAAGACAAATCCTAAAAGCAAAAGAACAAGACCCAAGGAAAATCCAGCCAAAGGTCCAGCTGCTGCTACTTTCAGTAGATCTTCACGCTTGGGTACAATATTTATAATCCTTGTAATTGTCCCAAAAGAGCCTATCTGTCACCAAAACAGCTCGTTATAATTTCGTGATCCCACAATGGACCACTAGATGCTAACCCAAAGGAGGAATTACTTCTCACAGTTGTGAGAAAACAAACTACTTGCGCGAAAAATTACACCTGCCAACTGGGCACAAAGTATGGCACCCCAAGCTTGACACCACAGCTTTTTGCTGCCAAAATGTGGCCAAGTTCATGGACTCCCAGAATAAGTGCTGTTACAAGGGCCCCAGGTGCTCCATTCTTCAACAGGTCAACATTGTCAAAAATTGATCTGGGAAATTTGTTAATCATCAATAGGTGCATTATTCCTTTGAACTAATATTGAAATGTAATGTTTTAACCTCGTACGCAAACACACTTTATGCTTGAAAATAAACCATATTTTTCATTTCAACATAAGTAAACTTCAAAGTATGAACAGAAAAGAGTGAAACAAACATATTCATGTCAAAGAAACTAATACACTAGCTAAAATATAAACAATATGTTCAAAACACGCACTGAAATTACAGCAATAACTTACGAAGACAATAATATCTAATCGTAATACTTAGGGTGAAAATGAAAGATTCTATGAGCTTCCATATTATGTCACGCACAGCAAAATCTAGATTAAGGAGGAGAACAAAATAAAAAGCACTTTTTTTTACCACGCCTTTCAACTTGTATATAAGTATGATAGGAACAGGAATTCATACAATAGATTGGATTGCAATGCAGGAACATTTCGAAGAAGTAACGTGAACACGGTAACAAGTCCAAAAGCCCCAGCTGCAAACCACTCAGGAACAGCTGCAACAACATTAATGTATAGATCATTATATAAATCGTGTATATAGAAATGAACAAAAGAAGCATACACAATGGAAGAGCTTAAAAGTTTTTTAGATGAGAAATAAAATGTGAAAGAATGTTATAAAATTCACCTGTTGTCTCTGGTTGCAAGGTCTTTCTTGGAACAACAACAGCAACAGGTCGATCATCCTCGGGATTGACTAAAAGGAAAATTCTAAACTCATCCCCAAATTTATCCTACAAATAATGGAGTGATATTATAAAAATTAATTCTCTAATTTTTATAATCAAATAAAAGAAAAAAATTAGGGAGAGGGATCAATGTAACCCTCAAAAGATGGGAAAAGAAAAAGAACTAGAAAGGCTACTACCTCCACTCTCTTTGTTAACTTTTCATAACTTTTTGCAGGCTCCCCACGAAGGTTTCCTTTGAATAACACACCAACCTAGTCAAAGTAACGAAAAATAATGTCAAACAAAAACGAGTGAC
Source organism: Cannabis sativa (assembly GCF_029168945.1). Lineage (NCBI taxonomy): Eukaryota > Viridiplantae > Streptophyta > Magnoliopsida > Rosales > Cannabaceae > Cannabis > Cannabis sativa. Next base: position 9,845,659 of record NC_083601.1, on the reverse strand, counting down.
ATTGAAAAGCCATGACTAGAACAAAAAGATGGAAATTTCAAAGTTCCTATTGACAGTATTTATCATTGCTTTCAAAAAGTAACAATTATGCTCATAAACAGGCATCAAAAAAATACTATGTTCATATTGCACTTCAGAGTGGATTACAAGTTGAAATTTCTATAATCCCTAAACCTATGCAGAAAAATAGGTAGAGAACTAAAGAAAACAACAACAACAACAACAACAACAATATACCTCATATGGCTCCTGGCTTGTCACAAAGAAAGTATCAAAACCAAATACTTGATTTTTAAGTATTTCAATTGTTTCCTTAGGAATCCTGATTGATTCATCCAGTTGCTGTGGCTGTTCATGCAAATTTAGAAACTAAGGTGTCAAAACCAAGGCACGAGACAGAAAATGCCTCAAAAATAGAAACAACTATACATAATCACCTTCAGACCTGGCAGAGGGGATCCACTAGCTACTTCTAATTTATCAACATCCTGTTTGAATGCAAGAGGATAAAGAAATTAATGGTTAGTGGATCCCATATATATTGGAAAAGCATATATATTTTCTCCAATTCAAAAGAAAAGAGCTTCCATAAGTTCTGTCAATCAACTTGGAGCTGATCATAGGATCAGCCCCTACCAACCTCAAAAAAACTTGAATTTATGCCCAAGTACAGAAAAACAGTCTTTAAGTTATTGTCCAATGCTTAAGAGCTAATGAGCTATATTTCATATATGAGCAACGGCAGGGGCATCATCACTACCCTGACCACCAACAAAGACTAAAATTATGCTTAAACCCTCGTTTATGCTTATATCCTTTGATGAACACAATCATGAATGAGAAAAGCTCTTAAAAGTACCAACACAATCATAAACAGGTCTATGTAGAACAAAACAAACATAATAAAAATAGTATTACCTAAATACCAACCTGAGAAATATTTCCTGCATCATTTTCATTAATTTGTTCTGAAGCAAGCGGCTTAGAGTCATCATGGGTGTTATTTTGCTCTATGGAATCAGTGGGAGGCTGAACTTGAACCTCTTCATGCTCTTCGTCGTCCTAAACACATTGGCACTTCAACTAATCGGTAATATATTATAAGGGAAAGGAGATGGAAAGGGATGAACATGAAATAAAACTTGATCAACTAACTTACATGATAAAAGATTTATAAAAACTTGCTTCTTAAACATGCAAAATACACACATGAATAAATAACAAAGAGCTTTCTTGATTTTAATTCCCTTTAAGGCCCATTACAGATATTTAAACATTGATTAGAAAAGTAACGTTACGGTGTCACATTTATATCAATTTATTTTCTCAGAAAATTATCTAACGACTAAGTTCTTGAGAATGCTCTTTAGGATTACTACATATAAGAGTACAATTTACTTTACCCTTTCAGAAAAAATTAGTCTTAACCCATCAAATTTTAACAAAAATTAACCTTTTCATTGTCGCTATCTGGGTCAGTCTGCGTCCCAGTCACTCGACGAAGAATCACTCGCTTCCTGCAAAATCACAATATACTGCTACATTCACGAAAACAATCATAATATGAAATTATATATAGAGTTCAAAGTTAAAATGGTCACCTAGGAATGTGATTGAACTTCAAACTGGTTAAACGATACCGTTTAAGCTGAAAACAAATAGAGGGAGCCAAAGAAGGCTGGAAACGAATATCAGAGCAAAAGCTACAAGCCGATGTTGATATGTAAGTCCCGCTTGAAAATGCTGGAGAATTCATTGTAGTTGGTAAGTAATGATTCAGTAGTTCGAAAATGAAAAGAAGAAGTGTAATTTTGCTAAAACTGTAGCGCCATTGAAGATTTAATCTTTCTTCGAATCTGACAGAGTTTGGCCTCTGTGAATCTTATCCGTGGAGAGGAATGAAGCCAGGCGAAAAGCCGAAAACCACAATATCCACTTCTATTTTATTTTTAAATTAATGGGACTTTTGAAGACCATACCTCTTACAACCGGTTTAATTACCCAGTAGTACAAATTATTGTGTCAGAAAAATATTTTTTAAATATGCACTTTTATATACAAAATAAACTTTTATTTTATGAGGGTATTAATGTAAATATGGTTTTTTGGTCATATGTATCTATAGTGAAGACTGAAGTATGATGTTTTAAGATAATGGAAGAATGTATTTATGATATTATCAAACAAAACATTATCTGGTAAAAATTTACAAAATTTAAAAAGTTCAATAATAATAGTTGTGTGTTATAAAAAAAATTAGTAACTTGATAAAGACAAAAACAAAAGGTGAAATATGAGTTAAAATATGCTATTAAACATTAATAGCGCGTTTACTAAATTGTAATTGGAATTAGAATAATCAATGGGAGAAAACCTGAATTATATTATTTTGTTTACATAACTAGGAAAGGTAATCGGAATGCTTTAATTTGACAAAATTGCCATTATTAGAATATGTAATTATTTTTTTGTTTATAGATTTTTAAAAGGCATATTTGTCTTTTTTATTTTTAATTACTAAAATTTAAATTAGAATAAATTAAGCTAGGAAAGAGAGAGGTATTCCCTATAAAAATGGAAGGAGAACTTTTCCCTTTGTTTTCTCCCAAATTTGTGTGGGTCTCACTACTTTCTCCCTTTCTAAAATTTAGTAAACAATTGTATGGGATTCAATACCATACCATTCATTCTCATTCCCTTTAAGTAAACATGCCATAATTAGATTGACAAAAATAGATATTAATATTTTATAATAATAAATAGATATAATTTTATAACGTGACACACCCTCTTACCATATTGAAATGGCACAGTACGAATCATAATTACACACCATATTAACAAAATACACTGAATAATAAATTAACTATTACTTTAATATGTCAATTGAGTCATAATTAAAAAAAATATTTAGTTGTGTTAGATTAAAATATATATAAAAAATAATGCATGCTAAGTTTGAGTCTAAGTCTTGTTACCTAAATTATAAACAACTATACATGTAATCAAGTAGTATTCATATAAGTGAGGTCAATCTCACATGAAATTGAACTGAATACTATTAAATTAGACTTATATTTTATTTGATAAACAATAATTTTTATAAAAATAAAAATTAAGACTAATAAAAAAAAATTAAACAATAAAAGTGTTTAATCAAAAGATGAAAAATTAGGGAAAAAATCATGTTATTTTAATTACCCAATTATTAATGCTAATTATTATTCCTCTTTCTTTAAGTGAATGACAAATTATAAAATTAACCTAACTCTTTTCAGATCTTTTAGACCCCAAATCATATGTTATCTATTCATCTCTGAGATAGACTAATATATAATCTGCATTAAACAATAATTTAAATGTCACAAAGGCTATGTGAATAATCTCGTTTCACATCAAAATCAAGTTTATCCAATTTTAGTATTCTCAATACTCACTTTTTAGATTTCGTATTGAGATTATAAATCATGTTTAAGGTGATCAATCTAAAACATGTAATTAAGCGCAAATATGAATAAATTCACAAACAGATGAAAAATAGCAATTAGCATAAACTCATGGTATAATCTCAAACAACATTCATAAAATCCCTAAAAAAGAGTTTAGTTCATAATCTCCATAATCATACTTGAAACAGTATATAGCATAGAAAAAATAAAGAAAGAAGAAAGAACTAGTTGGAGAAATCGATTTGGATCGCCACCAACCGCTCTTGAAGTTCTCTCATTTGTTTCTAGGTCTCCAATTCTGAAGGAATGACTCAAAAATCGCATGTTCCTTTTGAAAAGAACCAGGTTTCCCACGTAAAATTGTGAAAGTACGAAACTACCCACAAATTCGTAATGAAGGGGTCGTCGTGACCACAAAATGCTTAGTCGTGGCGACCGTTGAAACTCGAAAATATAATGTCCTAGAAAGCTTCGCTGCAACCATTATTGATCACCGTAGCGAGCTTTGCTAAAGATAGATTGAATTTTTTTTCATTTTTTTCTCGACTTTGTCCAGTCTAACTCTCATGAATATTTCTTTAAACACCCCGGGAACCTAAAACAGAGAGAAACAAGCGTAAAATTGTCCTAAAAGTAGATACAAAGAACAAAACACCACTAAAAAGTGACTCAAAACTTAGGCTAAAAATAGCCTAACAGGTTCGGGTTCGGTCTTGGGTCCCGATCTAGGGTCCAGGGTCTGAGGTTTGATTCCCAGGTTCGGGTCCCCAGTCCTGGGTCCGGTCCCCAATCCTGGGTCTGAGTCCCCGGTCCCGAGTTCGATTTTGGGTCCAGGGTTCGGTCTCGAGTCCAGGGTTTGACCTTGGGTCCGAGTCTGGGTCTAGGTACGAGTCCAGGTTCAGGTCTGGGTTCGGGTCTGGGTCCAGATCCCAAGTCCGATCTTCAATCCTGGGTTTGGGTCTCAAGTCTGATCTGGGCCCAGGTCTAGGTCTAGATCTGGGTCTGGTTCTCGGCTCTGGATTCGGATCTCGAATCCAAGTCCCAAGGTCGGATCTCGGGTCTGGGTCCGAGTCTGGGTTAGAGAATGAGATTGACTCCAAATGCTTTGTAAATATTATAATACAATCTAATACGGACTATTTGTTATGTATTAAATAATAAAACTTAAAATGTATTAAATTTTTTGTCTTAATAATTAATACAATACATTGCTTTATTCAAAACATAGTGTTATTTATTATTTAATACAATACGACCCTTATATAGCCTACCAAACAGGCCCTAAGGGAACTAATATCTGATCCTTTCGGAAAGCTTGGGTTTCACTTATTCACTACTAGAAAAAATAGCTTTAGCAACACTTTTTTTTAACTAAAGAAAATTAAAAGGTAACACTTTTAAAAGTGTTGCCTCCTAGAATGTTGCCAAAAGTATAACTATAAAGCAACACTTGTAAAAGTGTTACTAATGATTGTAAGTTAATGAAGAGAAATAGCAACCCTTCTACAAAAAACGTTGCTATACATTTATAATTATAAAAAATATTTAAAATTAAAAAAAAAATATTACCATTAATTAAATTTGAGTTACTACACAATTCCAATACTAAAAGTTGCAACAAAAATAAATTTATTCTTATTCTGTAAAAATACACAATATTCACTACAGTACTTGATAAAAGTTCTATAAAAAACCTTGTAATAACTATATACAAAGTTATGAGAGAAATAAGAAAAACTAAATACAAAGTTAATATCTATTCCTCTAAAATTTCATTAACTCTTTCAAATACTAGTAATCCAAGCAATTTGTCATCTCCTTCCAACGAAGATTAGTTACTACCCGATGCATCCATATAAGCATCTCGTATTGTTTATTTGGAGAAGAAACATGCACTACAAGTTAAACAAAAATAAAAATTACAATCATTAGAATATATCATTGTGAACACATTATTGTTATTACATAGATAAAAATTATACTAATAATTACACATTAATAATATATGTATAAAATTAGCATTACTTTAAAAATTTAACCAGCAAATGAACGAATAATTTCCAAAAGAATTAACATAAATTTGCTATATACAAAATGAATAATTAATAAAGAAATAAATTTGGAACCATGATCCATGATTTAATATTGTGAATCAAGTAATTCTATTATAATTATCTTATATTAATTTTGTGTTCATATATAAACACACATTTATGGAGAGATGATCGAGTATTGATCAAAGGAAAAAAATCAAATAACAATAAAAATAAGCAGCTCACTTAGCTATTTTGGCACAAAGAAAATTAAAGTTTACCTATAATAATAGACCCAAAAATATAATTTCTACATAAAATTGATGAAGAATTTTGATACTTGAAAGTGTGTAAGTAACCTGAAAAACATCAAGAAAACATATTATTTAATGTAGAACTTCAATAATGGAATCGAAGAATTTTCAAACGCAAAAATTTGTACACTAATTAATGTTTTATATATCTATATTATATATATAAGAAATTGTAGTGTTGAGCTTACTGCATAATTTCTTTGAAAGATTTTTTAATATCAATAGTGATTTAAAAAAAGAAAATGACAGTTTTGCTTTTTTATTATGGGTAGCTCATCTTTGAAAGTACACATGATAAAAAGGAGGTTACACTCCACTAATTAAAAATCAGTTTAAATTTATATTATGTGTGACGACATTTATGTAGAAAGTGTTGCCTTTTATTTTTTTTCTTTATCAATCAACACACTTTTTTTAGAAGTGTTGCTATTAGTAATTATTATTTAGCTTAAAATATAAATTATTTAAAAATATATGTTTTTTAGCAACACTTTATATTTAAGTGTGTCTGATTAAAAAAAAATAATTCAGCCACACTTTTTTATTAAGTGTTGCTAAATAACTGTTGTTAAATAGCATTTTTGTAGTAGTGATTGTATATTATATTCTCAGACATCTATGTTATTAAGTTCCCGAAATAAAATTATAAGAATCATCTTTTTTGAGAAACTTAAACGAGTGATCAAAGAACTTAAAGAACGCAAACAAGAGTTCACGAACGCTCAAGATTTAGATAGATATACTAATGATTTTGGGATGTAAATAACTCTTTTTATGATAAACGACATGTAAATAAAAGATGTTTATTTATATCAGTCCAATTATGTACAATCAAATTATACACAATACACTTACTAAATGTCTATCCACATATGTGATCCGATTTAAAATCACATGACACTACTTTTTAGTGCTTTGTAAATCGTATTTAGTAATTCTATATTAAAGATTCCATACTTGAATACACTACCTATTAGTTTTATTCATATGGTATGATCTTAATTCTCTTGTACTCTTACAAGACCAAACACTCTCTATGTGAATAATAATTTTTTTAATATTTGTTAATTATTTTTCAATAATTAACATATTCATATATAATACTTTTTGTATTTCATATATTCAATAATATATCATCCTTTAAATACTTGGTTTTAGGACAAAAACCCTATCACTAAATAACTATAACGTACATGATAAAAAAAAAATAATTAAACTAAAAAAGTTTTTGAGATACCGAAACAGATAGGAAGGTCTACTAGAACACTCTTTTTTAGGAAGGTGTACTACAAATTTTCTCAATTATTATTATTTGGGTTATTTTTCTATTGTTTCACGTTGCCGCTATAGGAAGCAATGTGAAAACAATATTTTTTTTCTTTCAAAAATATAAAAGTGAAAAACCTGTCAAAAATAGAATTCGTAAATATAGAAAAAAAAAATCAAATTGTTAGTACTTTGTGTAAATTTTCATTTATATTTGACAAAAAGAATAAGAATACTAATTAGTAGTATAATAATAAGAAAAAAATAAAAGGTGATTCATTTGGCTAGACTTGTACATTTGCACATATAAAGCTCGTTTGGAACATCGTATTAGGTCGTATTGTATTATATTGAATTGGATTATATATCATATTTTTATATAATACTATGTTAAACTTTAATTTATACTAAAATATTATATATTTAGGTGCCCGTAAAAGTTAATACTACATATAGTTTTACATAAAAATATTGTATAAAATACAATTCAATATAATATTATACAATACAATACGATGTAATACAGCATACCAAACGAACCCATATTGACTTAGATAAATTTAGAAAATTGATTCAAAACAGTATGGTTTGGTTATTAAATTCAAAACTATAAATCACACTACACCTTATTGTTTGGTAAAAATAAAAACCACAATTGTATTGTAACTAGTTTTAAACCGTATTTTTTATGGGATGTGGTGTGGTGCCGACAGTTTGTGCAGTGTGAGCAGTTTGGTGAACACTCTTAATTTTCAACATTGTTAACTATTCAAAATTTTCTAAAATATTTAAAAGTAGTCTTAAATAGCTACAACATACACAATCATAAAAAAATAAACTAAAAAACTTTCTTATGAATACCTATTTAAAGAGTGTGCTGCATAATTATGCAAAGTTTGTCACTGTCTTCTTTTTATTTAATTTTTTTCTCATAATTACTTAGATACACTTAAAAAAAAGAATTAGTGGATTTTAATTACTTCTAATAAACAAAACAAATCAAAAATTTAATTATCACTTAAAGTGTGTTTGGAAGTAACTCTGTAATTGTTAAATAGTATAATTACTAGGCTGGTAATAACACAGTCTAGTCATTACACTATATTTTAAAATATAAAGTGTGTTTGAATATGAGGTGGTAATTACATATGAATTTTTAATATTTTATTTGGCAAAATAGTTAGTAATTACACGAGAAAATAATATTTTTGAGTAGTTCATGTTTTAAATGGAAAGTTTTTGTAATTACACAGTTCCAGTGTAATTATATGGTCAGACAAACATACTAAATTGTGTAATTACCTCTAATTACATACAAATTAAATTATACTGTGACTTTCTTAACGCGTCATTATAAGCACTCAACCTTCGTATTCTAGTTAATTGAAAGAAAAAGAAAAAAATACACTTTACCAATTTAATTGATTATTTTAATGTAGATGGTAGTACAATAGAGATGAATTTTGAGCAATAACCAATTTTAACAAAATGTATACCCTTACTTTTAAATGGATATATACCAGCCTTAGGATCCCAAAAAAACACTCTCTTTATCAATCCAACAGCTAAGAATGTTTGTGGTTTTGCATCCCTCATAATACCAATTGAGGTTTTACATAATTGGCCTTAAATTAAATTCGGTTTGTTCGTTGATATTTTATAGTATATTTATCGAATCAATATGCCCCACGTGTGTTGTAATCAAATGAGGGGATAGTCTTATTTAAATAGTATTGTTCCAATTTAATTACAACATCCATCCAATCTCAATTTAAGTATATTGTATTGTATTGTGTTAGATTGTATTGTATTGTATTATATAGGTTTGTTTGGTACGTAATTTTGTATCGTATTATTTTGTATTGTGTTGGATTGTGTTTTGTTGTATTGTATTGTACTAGTATTATTTAATACAATACAATGTTTGGTATTGACTTATATTAATTGATCGTGTAAAGTTATAATATATTTTCAATACACTCGACCCCAACACCAACTACGGTCTGGGTCCGGGTCCGGGTCCCAGGTCCTAAGTTTGAGTTCAGGTCTGGATCTGGTTAAAGTTCCCTCCTTCGCATCATCTCTGCCCAAACTCTGACCTTTCTCTATTTCTTCTCAATCCAGATATGCTACTCTATAATCCTAATCAAGTTGTCTGCCATGGTTTTCTGAAAGAGAGTTTTTAAGTTTGTTTAGGAGAGAGAAGAAAATGAATGAGAGATCAACAGAGAGAAAACATTTAAATTTCTTATCTAATAATTGTTTTATGTTATTTAAAATAATTTTTAATTAGTTTTTTATTTCAAAATTATTTTAAAAGATTTTTTTTTTTATACAAATAATGACATGGATCAATAATATGTCGACGCTTGTCAATATGGTTAACTTAATCAGCACTTAAAGGTGTTGGTAGTAACGGATGTAACAGAAAAGTAACTTGTGGTATTTAATCCGTCGAGATAAAGCATATGATATATAAGTGTATAAACTCAAAAATATAAGTTATTTATGCTGCAAATTTTCCAAAATATAAATATCTTTATCTTTATATATTAAAAGTAACTATCTAATAATTTTTGTTGGTATAACAGAGGTGGTTTAATGTTGTTAGCTTAATATATATATATAGAATAGATATAAATATTAAAAGAAAAAATTAAAAAAAAATAATCAATTTTCCCCACTGTTTGTGAAGAAATCCAAAATAAGCCAGAAAGGGATCGATTTTTGTAAAGAATATTAAGTCTAAGATTGAACAATCAAATCTCCCCTTATTGTGATTCAAACTCCACTCGGACCACTCCCTTGCGATCTCCTATCATTCTCTACGATTATACATTCCCAAAATCCTCTTTTTCGAAAAAGGACCATGATTAGGGCTTCAAGACTGCCAGCGATGGCGATGACCATATCCCATCACCAACTGCATTAACAAATAGAGAAGCATCCAACCACATCAATAAATAGAGGAGAAAAATTACACTCCCGATCAGATCAACAGGGAGAACAAGTTATTTTCCATGTTATTGATATAATGATGAGTCAATCAAAATTATCTTTCTAGATATAATTCAAAAGTTGTATATCTATGAATGCATGCCTTATACAGAGTAGAATATACATAGAGTTATTATAATGCATATTAGGCATCATATGATGCATTGATGATCATATTAGGTTGTTGGTTGATGACGAGTAAAAGAATGTATTTTTTTGATCTATATGTTGTCAAATTTCATTTATAGTCCACCATTGAAGAATGACTGCCATTGCACAAATCTTAATCCTAGTGAACGATCCAACAACAACGAAAAAATTGAGAGTCTTGGTCTCTCTTCTTCCCCTTCTCATCTCAGCCCTATCGGACCATTGAAGAACGAATACCATTGCATCAATCCTGGTCCTAGCGGGTGATCCAACAATAATGGAAATTTTGGGAGTCTAGGTCTCTCTTCTTCCTCTTCTTCTCCTCTTAGCCTTATCGAACACTCCAAGAATTTTTTTAGTAAATTTAGTTATGGTGTGTGTGACATTTACTATGAGTTCTTTAAAAATCAAATTACTTATTTCTTTTGTGTTTGTATTTGTTAGTTTTATTGTTATTTTCTATTTGTTTAATTATTATTATGTAATATTTGCTTAAACAATAATTAAAACAATAATGATATTTTAAATTCTAGAATGATCATAATTATCAAAGGTAGTTAAAGAAGTTTAATCTTTTCAAGTTAAGCTATATCACTTCCTTTTCACTAGTAGTAATTAATGTTTTGTTTGTTGTATATTGTTCTGCAGAAATCTAAGCCTAAGCATCATAAAATAAAATAAAACAAAATGAAAAAGAAACCCTAACCTAAACCTAAAACCCAATCTCATCTCTCTCTCTTGCTCACGACCTCCATAGTCCATAACAGGCGAGCCACCAACCTTCATTGACCAAACCAAACACCTCCCTCCCTTACTCTCTCGCTTACCTTTGCAAACCCAAATGAGAGATCATTCCTCTCCGACCTCGTGATGAGAATGGAGACCATTTTTGGCCAAGCTTTTGAGGCTAAGAAAAACACTTTGCTCCAATATTTTATTTCGGATATGGATTTGTGGGAGCTTGGGACAAACATATTTGCGAGAGAGAGTGAGCTTGGGATGAACAGATCTACGAGAGAGAGAGAGAGAGAGAGAGAGAGAGAGAGAGAGAGAGAAAGAGAGAGAGAGAGAGAGAGAGAGAGAGAGAGAGAGAGAGAGAGAGAGATAATTTGGGACCCACCATGTTCCCTTTTCCTTACCACCTTCAGTGATCCAAACCAGATGTCATGCGAGTGAACACCTCCATCGCTTGTGCTGAAATTTCATGGCCTGAGTTTTCCAACCTCGTCAATGTGCTCTCTTCCATAGGTTACTTCAACCAAAATCAAGGTTTTTTTGTCAGTGCGGATGAGATGCTTAGGGTCGGAGACTTTCCTGACGAGTTCCTACGAGAACAATCTAAATATATACGCTTTATATTTCATTCCAAATAGATTTTAAGGTTGGATTCATTAGGGGAAGCTTTTCATGATCTAGGTTATTTTTTATTTTATTAATTTTTTTTTTTTGTGTAAGATTAGGGATGGCAACAAGTAGGGTATGTTTATTCTATGACCTTATCCTATGAAAAAAGTGTTGGAATTTATTTTACCAGGATCTTAGATCTACTCACAAGTATGTTGATTAACAACCTAAATATGAACTTCTAAAACGATAAAAGGAAAACACATATAAAGTTAAGAAAATCTTACCGTGGGTGCAGCAGAATAATGTGTCTCCTTCCACTCAGATCTCTAACCCTTGATTCCTTTCTGTTGCAGAGTATAATTAAGATCTGAACCCGAATGTCCTTCAGTTGGATGTGATCCTTCACAGTCTTCCAATCTATGATTGAGGTACTGTTTGCTGTGTGTGGGCACTACTCTCTCACTAGGGAATTCGAAATTCTCTCTCTATTGTGTATTGTGTTGATCGTGTGGTACAAGAGGAAGAGAAGAGGGCAGCTATATGTAGAGAAAAGGGAAGCTCAACTTTTCAAAATAAACAGTTTCCTTAATTACTGAGTAATTGATTAACTGCCTTATTTGGTGTGATCCACCACTTTCCATTTATAGATAGCTGCTAGGTTTGGGTTAGTAATTATTTGGCAATTAAAAAATTGAAAATAATAATTGGGAAACACAAACAAGTGGCCGGCCATAGGTGTGATGGGCCTCACTTGGATTTTGCAGTTTCCACAATTTTATTTCTATTTTCCCAAAAATGTCAATTTTCCAATTCTAACCATTTAAATGTCAAAACTAATTATTTAATAACTAAAATAGATTATTAAATAATATTGTCATTTAATATAATTATTAAAAAAGACATATAAAGTCCCTTAATTAATAATTAAACCTAGAATCTCTTTTCTTTACAATTTCATCCCTGCTTAGTGAAAATTCACAAATTAGACATAGTCTAACTTTTAGAATTATAATTGATTAATCATAAATCAATTATTGAGTCTTACAAACAATATGGTCTTAACTAGAATGGGGACCATGGATCTATATTGCTGAGCTTTCAATAAGTTGAACCGAATTTACCAAGTAAATTCCTAACTTATTAATTCCTTGTTGAATCCACTCTTAGAACTTGGAATTGCACTCTCAGACTTATATAGAGCATTCTATATGTTCCACGATATAGATATGCTATCTCATTTAACCATTGTTATAATCTTAATGTGATCAAAGATCCTCTATATAGATGATTTACATCGAGATGGGATAAATTTACCGTTTCCACCCCTCAATGTATTTGGCCCCTTAAAATACTTAGCTACCTGTAAATGATGTTTTAGTGATCTAATATATAGTCACTGAAACAAGAGCTCATCCATTTACTTCTATTTAACTAAGCTCGAAGGGAATCATCACTTGACTTCCATACACCAGTAGAAGCTATAGATTCCATATTTATGTTCAGCGCTCCCACTCAGCCATGCTATCATGTTCCCAAAATATACGTATCACCCTGACCCAAAAGTAGGCTTAACTAATAAATCAAAGAACATGAATAGCACTCCTGAGATTGAGCCTAAGCATATCAGGATTTAGATTCTTTTAATCTAAGATCAACTACTGATATTGACTTGGAAAGATACAACAGTAAGTTTATAATATCTTAACCAAGTTCAATATCGGTCCAGTCCAATGTATACTCCATACATTCGAAACTAGTATACTTTACTAATGTCCTGGAAAGAACATAACACTTACTCCAAGTGTAAGTATACTTCATCGCTGATTATCACATCGGTGTAAATCCAAAACACTGATGAACAGGGACTTAGTCTTTTGAATCATATAATCACAATCACATTCCACTGTGTTGACAATACTGTAATTGTGAATAAATATATGTTCTGGACTTAACTGATTTTGTGCATATATATTAAACCATAAACATGAAAAATACATGTTAACATAAATCACTTAAATTGATAACTAATCAGATTGTAATGGGTTTTATTTATGGCACAAAACCCAACAAAAAGTTCTACCCATACCCTACCCGGGTAAACTATTATTTTTTACGGGTAGGTACAGGTATTACCCTAACAGGTATAGGGTACCCATGGGTAAATCCTACCCTAATAAATTTTAAGAAAAACAATTTAAAAAGATAATAAAATTATGTTCAGTGACATAAAATATTACCAATATATATGTAATTATTTAAATAATAAGTATTAATTCTATAATCTGTAAAATTAATGAAAAAGTATAATTAGTAATAATTAAAATAATAAAGTATTAAATTAATTATTTTAGGATTTTATATTTTATGTATTTTTTAAATATGAATGGAATGCATACTATTCAAACATACATATAAATATAAGTATATAATCGAGTAAGGTCGAGTAGGATGATAGGGCAAGATACACTTAGTAATCTCCATGTTTGTGTGTTTTCATTATATTGTGATATGTATAGGAAAATTTGAGAAACAATGCTATTGCATGGTCTTATAATATTCCACCCTTTAAGCACTACACTAAATATGATACTAACAATTTTCAGTTCCAAGTATACCTTCAAATAATAAAACTAAACCTTACTCTCTCTTTTCCTTTCTCATTCTCATCTCTCTCTCTCTCTAGAAAGTTACACACAAACACATATCCTTTTTCGGAGTCCATCAACTTAGCTTGACAACTAAGTGTGTAAGAGCAACCCAAACTTTCTTACCAACATAATTCTTGAAAAAAAAAACAATGGTATGTAAGTTATTTAGTAATTATTGTTGGATTTAGGTGTATTTAGGGTGATATGAATAGATCTACGCATATCCTTCTTTTTATTTGGTTGTTTTACTCTTGAAATACAAATCTCAGATTCTATGTTTTTTGGTTTTTTTTTTTAGTTTTAGCAATTTTTAGCAATGCCGTTATCGATATATGGAAACATGAGTATGCGCTGGAGGTTAGAAATAATTTTTAACGACATGTAGCGACATGTAATGATGTAACTGATGACATTTGTGAATATTTTTTAGCTACTTACAATTTTAGCGATGTTTATCGATATTGTTTGCAATATGTGTCCATAGTTTTAGAAATAGTGTTTAATGAAGTAGAGAATGACATTTAGTGACTAGTAGAAATGTGTTACGATGGAGTTGTCGATATGTTTCACAACATGTTGTGATATCTCTTGCAATAGTTATTGACATATTTTGTTTCTTGAACTAATTTTTTTTTTCATTTTTGTTTGCAAATTCAATTATGTTTGTAGTTGTACTGTATGATGGGGATTGGACAGTTGAAAGTTTCAACTTGATATTCAATAATCAAAAAAGTAAGATATTGATATTTGAGGTTGACACTACTGTACAAAAATTGCATAGAATTTTGTATGAAGAGTTGAATATAGACCCTCTTGTGTATGAACTGAAAGTAGAGGTGTGTTACATATACAATGAAGGCAATAGATACTATGGAGGTTTTAGTGAAAGACAGTCAAGTAAGATTGTTCTTAATAATGAAGACAAAAATGAGTGTGGAGAACTTGTTGCCACTGTTTGTGACTAAAGTTAAGAGGCATGCGAATTTAGGACCTACTCTGCCAATTGTGCCCCCATGAAATATTGTTGGGGGTTTTGTCCTAGAAATAGACCATGCGGTAGGTTTTAATGAGCAGGCCCCTACTAATATAGATGAGCATAAAGCTGATAATACATTTGATCAGTTTGATGAGTTTGATGATCCCTTTTACAACAATAATCTTGTGGTAGATTTGAACAAGGATGGTGATATAGAGTTACAAGTTGATGAATCTATAGAGGTACCTGCTTTGAGGTTAGAACTACCTCCAAGGAACCAGAGTGCATAGCAAGAAAGAAGAACCCCTCGTAGTGAAAATTACCAAACACCAAGCACTAGTAGTAATCGGTCAAGTCCTCCTCGTAGTATTGTACAATTAGATTTTGAAGTTTGTACAAAATTCATATGTCTTGTGTGGACAAGGGAAGACATAGAGGAAAATAATATTTATACAGCTTCTCTTAGTGGAATAACTTCAGGAGAAATACATATTGGCAAGTTTTACACAAACAAGATTAAATTGAAAAATATAGTGGAAATGTTTGCATTGAAATTGAATTTTGAGTTCATGGTGAGGAAGTCTGGCACCGATGTGATTTACGTAACTTGCAAGGATTCAAATTGCAAATAGAGATTGAGGGGGAGGAAGAAGGCACGTTGTGACATGTTTGAGGTCACTATGTTCCACAACAAACACACATGTAACATGGATTCTAGACATGCTGATAACCGTTAAGCAGCACTGTGGGTTGTTGGCCACCTTATTAAAGGAAAGTACACATCAGATGGAACTAAGTACAAAGCAAAAGACATATAGAGGGAAATGTTTAACGAATATGGAATTAAAATTAGTTATGAGAAGCCATGGAGGTGCATGGATAATGCACTTACATATGTTAGGGGTACGCCAGCACAATCTTATACAAAGTTACCTGGTTACTTGTACATGCTGGAACAGAAGAATCCAAGTACTATTACAGACATTGTCATAGAGGACGACTGGTTCAAGTACTATTTTTGGTCACTGGATGCTTGTAGGAGGGGATTTAAGTTTTGTCGTCTTGTGATTAGTATTGATGACAAGTTCTTGAAGACAAAGTATGGTGGCACAATATTAGTTTTTGTAGTGTATGATGCAAACAACCAATTATTTGTAATTTCCTTTGCAATTCAGTGAGAATCACAAATCTTGGAAGTATTTCTTACTGAAGTTAAGGGAAATGATTAGGGAGGTTGAAAACTTAGTGTTTGTATTAGATAAGAATCAAAACATTAAACATGTTGTCAATGTCATTTTCCCTGAAGCATGCCACTATGCATGCTATAAACATATTACTATGAATGTGGCCCACACGCTCAAGACTGATGTATGCCATAAGCAAATATGGCTCACCGCTTATGCATGGTAGAAGAGGGAATGTGATAAACATTTTTAGGTGCTTTAACGGAAGGATCCTGCCATTGATGCATACACTTAGAGTATAAGACTGGAAAAGTAGGCTCGTCCTTATTGTATATGTGATAGGTACAACATAATGATAAGGAACACTGTTGAAAGCCTCAAAAACATGACAGAAGAATTCAAGAAATATCCAATAACTACTCTGGTTAAGTTCATAGGGTTCACACTACAAAGTTGGTTCATTGACCGTCTCAAAGAGACAAGTAAGTGTGCTATCCCTTTGGCAACTACTTTTGAGGATGATTTGGCAACGTAACACAAGGATGGTAAGTTCAGAAGCGTCCAACATAATGGTGCACATTTGTTTAACTTCGGTAGAGGTCCTGAGGGTCAGAGAGATGGTGATGTAAACTTAGTTGAGAAAACATGCACATGTAGCATGTTCCAATTGTTGAAAATTCCTTGTACCCATGCATGTGCCGCAACGATTACTCATTTTGTGAGCCTATATGCTCTAAGCTCCACCTATTACACAAAGATACATGGAAGTATACGTACGATGCAACAACTAATATTATCGACGAGGAGGACAATTGAGTGCTTCTAGAATATATGCAAAACATGAGAGTCGGGATACCAGTGGAGAGGAAAACTCATAGGTCATCCAAGGAAGAGTAATGCAGGAAGAAGATGGAGTAACTAATATCCATCTAACGGTGATAAAGTTGTGGTACTCACCATTGTTAAAACTGTGGCAACTTAGGCCACAACAAAGCTTCATGCAAGGCCCGAGTTTGAGCATTATTTTAGTATTTTCATTCTTTTTATTAGTAATACAGTTTTATGATCTATTTTTTAAGTTGTTTTTATTAATTTTTTACTAGTTGGACCTACTACAACGATATTTAGCAACGTGTATCAACCACGTTATCAATATGATTAAATTAGAATGACTATTTTTTGTAGTTTTTTGCTATCTAGACATGTTTAACGATATTTGTCGGCATGTGTCGACAATGTTGTCGACATGGTTAGAATGCTAGTCGTCTACAAGTTTGGCGACATGTGTTGACTATATCATCGATATTATAAGAATGCCAATCTTGACTACTAGGACATGTTTTGATGACATTTAGCGACATGTAAAGACTATGTTATCGATAAACCACATAAATCAATGATCATTTAAAATGAAGAATTAAATGAACTTTCAGGGACATTAGACGATTCCTCTAGCAATGTGTATCGACATAACATCAACATTTGCTTAGTTATCCACAACTAAAATACTAGTCACTAAAACAACATTTTTGGTGTTTTGGGTTAGTTATCGACAAAAAGTCGATAAAATAACATTCTTTCAATATTTTTCTTATTATAGACAAAACCAATAAAAACATCATCCTCCAACTATTTCCCGACCACTAACAACTTCGTAAAGAAACTCACATCACCGACGCTGGTGTGGAGATTCCTAGGATGGATATTGGGATGTCCCCAAGCACTCACCTCTTGAATGTACGTAGCAATCTACGATCTGGTGGTCTTTTTGGGTCTACATTTTCTGGAAGAAGTCGCTTCTTCTTTTTCTCCTCTATGTAGTCCAGCAAATACCAAGGCTTCTTCTTCTTTCTCACAAATGGTACCCCTTCTAGGGGTCCAGTATGGAGTAGGACACCATCCTGTGATTGTGTATCACCAATGGTCGTGATAATCCCATCCATTGGAGTAGACGGTGCCTCATCATCATCTTGTTCTCAATCTTCTAAGAAGACATCAAAATCTTACCCAAAAATGGGATTTAATCTGTGTTAGATTCTCGGGTCTTCCAATGTACATCGAATCCTTCGCTAAAACACCAAACCCTTTTCAAATTTTGGTGGGTGAGTGGGATTCGAGGCAATTCGTGGGTTCCAAATGAAGAAAAAAGAAAGAGAGGGAGAGAGGGGCAGTTCGAGGAAGAGGGATGCTGTGGATGGTGGTGGGTGTGGTGGTTGTTCAAAGGTGTGATGAGTAAGAGGGAGCGGGAGAGATTCAAAGGGAGAGAGTGTGAGAGAGGTGAGTGAATGGGAGGGGTATTTTGGGGGTTAAGTAAAATTGAGGTGTATTTAAAGAATGATTTGTAAAGTAAAATATTAAGAGTCGCTAAACTCACTTTAAGCATGAATTGTCAAATTTTACTATGTATAACTATTATATTTGGTTTTGTTAGTATTTTCTTGGTTCTTCTTCATCAGATCTGTGCTACTCTGTGAGTATTATTTGATCTTTTGGTTGTAATCTGCTTTTAACCTTTAATTTAAGAGGACTAAACTTTAGCTGAGGGAGTAGGAGTGAAGGAAGCATTGAGTTAAATAAAGAGGCAGGATTGAAGTAAGTTGATTTTGGAGACTGGAGTTCGGTTGTGGTTCAGCAATCAGGTAATTCGAAGCCAAATCCATGTAGTGTCTTTGTTTGTCATTTCAAATAATGATTGTAGGAATTTACTGTCAACATATATTGAATGATATTTCTATTTGTTTTGAGTTTCCTTGTAAAATAGATCATTTTCATTTCCTTATTATAGCTTCTTACTCTTATTGTTTTTCTGATTGTAGTTTGAAGGAGGGTGATGTTCCTTCCTCCTACATGTGTAGCTCTTTCGTTGGCTGATATAATATTTTACTTTACAAATAAAAAACTAGTGTATGCTCTAATCATGCATAATAGTATACTTCAGAAAAAATAAAAATAAATATCATGTATAATAGTAAGCAGTTACAATATCATAATAGATTTTGTAATAAGTGGTAATCTAAATGCACACCGTATACCTATAGATATCAATTTTGTCATGTGGAAATATTTTGAATACTTATTCAACAAATAAGACTCACCTTTAAAAGTTTGTCCTGATAGCATATTTAATTTTTTTTTTCCCTTTTTATCCTTACAAAAAGAAAAAAAAATCTTTTTTATATTTCCATGTAATTTTAAGTGATTTTTACTTCTATTTAGCGTGCAAAAAGAGAGTGAACATTCTAACAATAAGACAGTATGTATTCTTTAAATTAGTCGATGTCCCACAAGAAATTACACTGAAAGTTATAATCATTTTTCCTCTATTAAGTAATATTAACCCATTTGGGAATCACAAATGTGTAGTTGTTCAGCTTCAACTCCAATGATACATCAGCAAAACCTGCTAGCTAGCCTAAGTCCAGTAGTGCCATCGAGTATTACTATTGCTATCTACCCAAAAGCAGAAGTTAACAAAAAAAAAGTGATCTAGGCTTTTAGATAGTTGGTGAGAGGCTGGGACATATCTTCAGGCTTCATATCCCAAAGTGACTTGCGTTGTTTCTTACCATGAATCTTCCTGGACAAATTCGCTAAACCTTCTGGTAAAGGATCCGGTGTCAAATCTACAAGATCATTGTCGTTGTGATCTTCGCAGCTGGCACTAACCCAACCATGATAATGTCGACGCTTCCTCAGTGAAAGAGAGCATTCCTGGTTTGGGCTGTGAATGGGGTAGTTTGAAGTATTTTTGTCGTATCCCGAATCTTTGGCACACACAATTTGTGGTTTATCAGTTTGGATTTCAGAATCAAGAAAACTATCCACATCATTCTTAGGGGAATTCAACTTCAAGTTCTCATCTGCCAAGTTACCCTCTCCGCCTTGTTTAGTTGGTGGGTTGCTATCTTTTGCCCCTGAGAAACAAATTATGAAAAAGCAGGTTGTAGCAATATGAAGCTAGAGCATTCTTGTTAAATAGGAGAAAATGCTCATAAAAACACAATTTCAAGTCTATCAACATTAACCTGTCTTAAGTCTATGAAACAGCAAAGAAAGATAAATTACCTTCTTTATTAGTCTCTGGCTTAAAGTCCATAGCTTTAGTGCTCTGTGATATAGAGTTCACAGTAGTATCAGTGAGCAACTTGGTATTCACAGTCTCAAGCTCAGAGCAATCACGTGCAGAAACTCTAGAAGAAGAACCAACATTTGATGGTTCTGTGTCTTTTATAGAGTTCAAATCAGCATCAATTTGCAAGTTAGTGGAATTCATGTTCAACTTCTTATCGGCCAAGTTCCCCTCTCCACCTTGTTTAGTAGGTGGGTCGCTATCTTCTGCCCCTGAGAACAAATTACGAAAAGCAGGTTGTAGCAATATGAAGCTAAGTGCATTCTTGTTAAATAGGGGAAAATGCTCATAAAAACACAATTTCAAGTCTATCAACATTAACCTCTCTTAAGTCTATGAAACAGCAAAGAAAGTTAAATTACCTTCTTTATTAGTCTCTGGATCAAAGTCCATAGCTTTAGTGCTCTGTGAGTTCACAGTAGTATCAGTAAGCAAGTTGGTATTTGCAGTCTCAAGTTCAGAGCAGTCAGGTGCGGAAACTCTAGAAGAAGACCCAGCATTTGATGGTTCGGTGTCTTTTATAGAGTTCAAAGCAGCTTCAATTTGCAAGTTGGTTTTGAGAGTCTGAAACTTAGCATAGCTACGTGTGGTAACTCCAGAAGATGACCCAGCAGTTGATGTTTCTGTGTCTTTTAGACTTCTTGCATCATCTTGTGAAACATCCTATAAAATGAGTAAAAACAAAAATAGACCAGCTCAAACTAGCATCATGACTATAGTATTATTATACTGACTGCTTTATACACAGCTAAAATAGTAATACCAGAGAGTTTTAATTAACTCAACCCAAAGGGTTTATTCTAAATTAAGGGAATAACTCTTTAGTTCAGATACAAAATAACTAAACAATACACACAGAGGATGGTGTTTGTATGGCTGTGTACATAAGATATTACATATTATTTCAGTATTCTGTAAGACTAAGATGCATTTTTTCCTTCTTTACCATATGAACAATCAAAGGGGCCATCCTTTTTCTTTTTGTTTTATCTAATTATAACACTAGAGAATACACAGCACATGAAAATAGAAAGGGATTATCACTACCTTGTTTAAGAATCACAAAACAATGGGAAAAAAATAGAACATCACCTATCATCAACATAATATCATTCAATAATAATATAATAACCAAGAAAATTATAGCATAGATGTACCAACTTACCTTCTCAAGGAGAGCCTCAAGTAGGACTCTGTAATAATCTTCTTCAATAAAAGGCCATCCATCATCTCCTCCATAAACCTAAAGCAAAACCCTTTTAGAATCTCAAACATATATACACACACAGACATACTATATGTAATTTAGAAAGGAGATAAAACCCACTTTCAGAAGTTTTCTGACAGCTTCACGAACACATTGCTTCTGAAATCCAAATTGACCCATAGCATCCAGTGCCGCGTCCATACGTGTGTTACCTCTCTGCAAGTGCAGAGTATATTATAATCAAATATGAAACGATCAATAGCACATAACGGAACTAAAAAGAAAAAGCATTCCAAGATTAACAAAGAGAATAAAGAAATGGAGAATGCAGAACGATGTGAAATGAAAAAGGAGGAACCTTGTTGAATCGTGCCTTTGGGGCCATTTTGAAGAAGTATTTTAGCCCTAGGCTAGGCAACACCAGTAACACAGTAAGGCAAACTCGAAAGCAAAACTCTCAATCTTGCTTCCTTCAAATTCTCATCACTGCTCGATCAAAGACCCATGCAGAAAACCCAAAAAGTGTGGTTTTTTTATCTTTTTTGTTTTTTTGTTTTTTTTTTTTGGGGGGGTTAATAAAACCCAAATGTGGTGATTAATAATTTTACACCTACTTCTATTCAACACGAGTTTTGGGGGGGTTTTTAAGCTAAAGAGGAAATTACACTTAGGATTTTAAAAGTTTTTATGATAAATATGACACATTTAAGTTTGACCAATTTATATGTTATTTTTTTTTTAGGTCTTTTTATGGTATTTGATATGCCATATATATGTAATTAGTTTTTCAAATCCCATACTTAATGTTTTTATTTGTTTAGTAAGTTTTATTTGTCATTGATGTTGGAAAAATCACCGGAGTTTGCTGCCGGTGCCGGAAGTGTCGCTAGAGTAGCGGTCAGTGCCGCAAAAGTCATCGGAGTTACTGTCGGCGCCAGAAAATTCGTCAGAATTGGCATTGTCGCCGGAAAAATCACTGAAAAAATCACCAAGAAACCAGTTTCTTGGTGATTTTTCCATTGACAATGCCAATTCTGACGACTATTTTGACGCTAGCAGCTGCTCCGGCAACTTTTCCGGCACCGACAGCAAACATCGGAAAAGTCATCAAAATTGGCATAGTCGCTGGAAAAATTACCAAGAAACTGGTTTCTTCTTTCTTGATGAAGAAACCAGTTTTTTGGTGATTTTTCCAGTGATTTTTCTGACGGCAATGGCAATTCTGACGATTTTTTCAGCATTGGTAGCAACTCTGACGACTAATACACCGACAGCTACTCCGGTGACTTTTTCAGTACCAACAATAAACTTTGGGAAATTTGTCAGAATTGGAATTATCGTCGGAAAAATTACCGAAAAAATCACTAAGAAACTGGTTTTTTTTCTTCATCAAGAAACCAATTTCTTGATGAAGAAATCAGTTTCTTAGTAATTTTTTTTGTATTTTTTTTCTCTATTTGGTTGATTGATGAAACTGGTTTCAATTATTTTCAGTGTATATCATTTTTATTTCTTGATGAAAAAACCACTTTCTTGGTGATTTTTCTAGTGATTTTGTTGGGGACAATATCAATTCAATGACTTTTTTGACGCCCGCAATAGCTCCAGCGATTTTCCGACAACGGCAACTACTCCAACAAATTTTCCGGCACCGACATCAAACTCCAGAATAGTCGTCAAACTTGGCATTGTCACCGGTAAAATTACCGAAAAAATCACCAAGAAACCGGTTTCCTCATTAAGAAACCAGTTTCTTGGTGACTTTTCCAGCGACAATGCTAATTCTGACGACTTTTTTAGCACCGGCAGCAACTCCCGCGACGTTTCCAGCACCAGCGGCTACTCTGACGACTTTTTCGGTGCCAGCAGTAAACTCCGGTGACTTTTCCGGCACGAGTGACAACTTCGACGATCACTATAGTTTTATTTATTTTATTTTTTAAAAAAAATAAATATGAAAGGAATTTTAATATTTTTTATGGTAATTTAATTAAGTTTTTATTTTTTATAAATTTTAAATTCAGATTTTCTTTTTAATGTTTTATATAGTTTTTTTTTAGAAAAAAAAAAACATATTTTTAGTTTGAATGGTTAGATAATGCCATATTTAGTGGCATTTACTTTTTATGCCATATTTATCATAACCTTAATAATTTTTTCCATATTTTTGAAAATAGCCCTAAGCTAAATGGCTAGCAATGTCAAATGGGGCTGGTCAAGCCAGACCCGACTTCGATCCAACTTGACCTGATAACAATTTGGCATGATCTGGCCCAGCCCAATAGCTTTCTTAAATCGAACGAGTCAGGTTTGACCCGGGTTAAGCAGTATACCAAAAGAAGTGAGGAGAATGTTAAAGATTAAGGTGACGTTGGTTGGAGGTAATGAAATAGAATTGAAAGGAAACAATCTTCATTCTATTCTTTTGTTTGACTGCATATTAAAGTGTTGGAATGTCATTTTAATGGAATGGTCTTTCTACCATTTTGGTGGAATGACTATTCCATTTTGAAATGGAAGGAAAGACCATTCCAATGTATGATAAGAAAAAAATTAAGAATTTTTTTTATGCATTTTAAATTTTATTCCATTCAATTCCTATTCCTATTCCCATTCTCATTCTTATATTTTCATTCCTTCTAACCAAACGTCACCTAAGAGTGGGAATAAGCTGAAGTTGAAGTGTACGTTGGTCGGTTTGGTCGATTTATAGCATATTTTTATTAACCCAATATGAATATCGGTTTGCAAATATTTAATCTTAACCCGCCCAATTAATAATTAGAAAAAGTTCAACCCGTCTAATAATTTCGTCGGTTTGGTCGCGTTAACCCGTCCAAATCGTTCTTCACTTTTTTTTATAATTATTATTGTTAGTTTTTAGTATTCAAATAATTAGATTTTATAAAAAAAAAATAATAATAAATAAAATAAAAAAATTGTTATTTATATATCAAGTTAAAAAATGTTATAGTTTAAATTAATTTTAAAAACTTTAAAATAAAATAAATATAATTGAGTAAACATAAAATAACTGAATAAAATAATAATAATAAAAAAAGTAATAATATGATAGATTTTAAACTTCAACTTCAATATCCAAATACAATAAAAGCTATTAACTAAAAAGTTTAAATTTTAAGTTAAACACTAAAATGTCTAAAGTTTAAATACAAAATAATTTGACTAATAAATATAATTTACGTAATATAATATATACACTTTTATTAAAAATATATATATACATCGGTTTAATTCTATTTATTCAGGTTAATTGGGCAGTTTAGAATAATTTGTAAACCACCTAATATATTTATTGGGCGGTTTGGATTTTTATTGTATTATTTTGAGTTGTATTTTTTATCGGTTTATTCGGTTTGGTTTGGGCGGTTTATTCGGTTTAACGGTTTATAAATTTTGTTGAACACCCTTAGAGGAGTGTTTTGACTAAATAACTTTTTTTTTTTTCTTTTTTTGGTATATTTTAATGAATGTTTCTTTAAAAAAATAAAAGAATACAAATAATAAATAATAAAAAAAAAAGGTGACCCAAGTTAAGCAGGTCGGACTTGACTTGCCCCCATCTTTTATTTATTTATTATTTATATTTATTATTTTTTTAAAAGAAAAATTCATTGAAATATATAGGGAAAAAAAAAGAGTTATTTAGTCAAAACACTCTCCACTTCAATTTTCAGTTGCAGCTTATTTCCACTCTTAATCTTTAGTTGTCTCCTAGCTTCTTTTAGTATTCTTATCATGTACCCCTCTGTACACTCTCAAAGTTAAATCAATGAGTAACCCGTCGAGTGTGACCTTGGCAATTTTTCCACTACTCTCGATCTCGACAGCTCATTTTCATTCACATTGATCACCATCGAATGATGATCATGATTTGATTCCCTATGTTCAGCTTTAGTGTAATGACTGCTTAATTTTAGTATGAGAATTAGTAGATAATTAGGGTCTAATTTTACTAGTGGACTTTAAGTTATTATTTTTATGATTTTGAAGATATATTTAAATTCTAGATATGCTATTTATATTATATATGAATTTTACGCTTTCTCATTATTTTTATGCCCGATAATAGTGAAACGTGACGTATGACCTATGGAGTCACCTTAGTATGATTTAATAACTTTTAGAATAGCGGGACAATGTAGATAGACATTGAGAATATCGAGAATATTTGTAGTTTAAATTTGAACAAAATGACCTTAAGTGACAAGGTTACTTTTTGATTAAGCAAGGGCAAAATAGTCTTTTGCCTTATGTTGGCTTTTGTCCATTAGTGGATCATTGTTGAGTTAATAATCTAAATTTATTAGGGAATATTTTAGATAAACATTAAGTTTTTTTATCAATTATTCAAAATTAGAAAGAAAAAAAATCAAAACTCTCTCTCTCCAACACCCTCTCTCTCTCGACCTCTCAAGAAACCCAGCAGAAAGCTTAGGTTTTCAACTCAATTTTTAAGTGTTCTAGCTGGATTTGGTAGGATCATTAAGAACCAACTCAAGGTAAGCAAGCTCCCTCCCCCCTTTCCTTTCAATTTTTATGGTTTTTAAGCTTTGTATCCATGCAATTTTGAGGATTAGGGTTCTGTAGGTTTTTGAATTATGTTGATTGTGTTTTCTGAGGTTAATTTCAGTTGGTTTAGGCTTTGTTGAGTTAGATTTAAGGGTTGTAGTTGGTGTTGAGCAAGTTTGAGTTCAAGAACTCAAACTTGGCTCAACTATGGTAGATTTTGTAATTTCAAGTTATTTTTGACTTTACCACTTAGAAATGGTTTATTATGTTGTATTTAGGTGTTCTGGAGCTTATGGTGTAGTTTAGGGTACTTTTGGTACGAAATGGGGGGTCTTTGTTTTTCTACAGTGAAAAATGACAAGTCGTTTTTCTACCATTTTTTTTTGGTGCAAAACCCAAAAAGTGGCAGACCGTTTTTTTTATAAAACGGCCTACTATTTTTTGGGCAGGTTCCCCGTTTTAGGATTTTTCTCTTATTTTCTCGATGCTTAGGACTTTGTCTTGCTAGATATCGATAAAAAAACTTTTAGTTTCGAGTTTAAAGTCCCTGAAAAGGGATTTAGTGTATCACTTATCAGTTTTACGTATATTGTGACTTAGATGCCTGTAAACCGTCGAGCAGCAATTCCACTCAAGTTGACCGGTACACCTGAATTCAGAATCGAGGTAAGATAAGTATAATGATATGCATATGTGAATACATAGTATGCATGTTTATGATTTCCTGTTAGATTACATTGAATTAGTAGTATCAGTATATATAGAGTTATAATGGATACTAATGAATGTATGTTTGGCTTAAGTACTGATCGACGCTATCACATCGGTACGACTAGAGTACCGAGTATAAGCTAATATTATGGTCAATAGTACTATCGTACGAACATTCTAAACTCAGTATTACGTGGGACGCAGGGATAGGGTTATGATTGGGTGTATGGGTGCCTAATTGTAATCTGGTTTATATCTATGTTATGATTATGCTTTTCTTACTGAGTCTATCGACTCACAGTTATTGTTTTCATGTGTAGATAAGGGCAAAGCTAAGGTTGAACAGCAGTAAGTGCGAGCGGATGAAGATTGTACATGTCGGGACGGTTAGGCCTGGAGCGTACGATCTTTAGGACAGCAGGCTATATTTTGAATGGTCGCTAGGTGACAACTTTTGTATCGAGTATTTTATATTACGTTTGCAAATATTTTAAGTACGGGATCCCATATTATGTAAAACGTTATTTACTTTCAATTTAAGGTAATTAAGTAATGTTTTAATTAATCACGATTTTCAATGAACTCGTTGATTAGCAACAGATTGGATAATTAATATAAAATCACGATAACATGCCTAAACTAGTAAGGTATTGTAATTTTGTATCAGAGCGGCCAGGTGGTCCTTCAAAGATCGTCATGATATGTACAATCATCATCAGAGATAAGCTCGACTCACGGTTTAGTAAGCCTTTATTACTTCAATAGTTTATTTTATTAGTATGTTATAAGAAAAGCATGTTAGTAGCCTGATAGCTGATTAGGCACATGTTTCATTTTCTCAAGTAAGTGGTAATTAGTAATTTATTGTTGATCGCAATCTGACTAGGCTAGCTCTTGGTTTTGCAGGCTATTCTATTAGAATGGACGCCAGGTGGAGCACGAGAAGCTAGGGTAATTCGGTTGGATCCAGTGGCAGTTAGGGAGTTCAATTTCCCTCGAATATTTGTGGCCGGGGCAGAGGCCCAAGAGGTACGGCACACGGACGGGGAAATGTTAACCCACCGCAAGCTGCCCAAAATTAGGAGAACAAGTTTGCAACAATGCAAGCCAGAATCAATGAACAAGGTGAAGAGATCAGACACTTGAGACAGTAGGGTGCTCCTGCTATACCTGCTCCTGTAGTGCCTGTGGCTCCTACCCCTGTTGTACAGGCAGGGCCAGTTACTGTTATGAATTGAATAAAGTCACTATATGAAAGGCTCCAAAAGCAGGCTATTATATTCAAAGCATTATTTTTTAGGGATCTCAGTCATCTTGCACAATTTGACGACAAATAGGCTAACGGATCCAAGCATTTTCAAAACAAAATTTCTTTAAACTAACCACCAG
Source organism: Cannabis sativa (assembly GCF_029168945.1). Classification (NCBI taxonomy): domain Eukaryota; kingdom Viridiplantae; phylum Streptophyta; class Magnoliopsida; order Rosales; family Cannabaceae; genus Cannabis; species Cannabis sativa. The sequence goes on along the minus strand of NC_083601.1, from coordinate 9,817,326 downwards.
TTTGAACAAATTAAGATTCAACCGAATGGGACAGTGATCAAAAGCAGAAATCTCTAAATTTTCTAACCTTGCATCAGGGAACAACATGTTCCAAGCGCGAGTGATGAGAGCACGGTCCCATCTTACTTCAACCCAAGCAGAAATGCCCTTCCCCTTCTCTCAAGTGTACGGGTAACCCACCAGGTCCATATCAATAAAGTTGCAGTCGGAAACATCTTGAAACCCCTGAATCAACCAATTAGGATAGGGACGACCTCCTCTTTTATCACTATGGTGCATAACATTGTTCAAATCTCCCAATAAACACTATGGGAGAGAAGGCTCCTCAGCCACTTGTCTAATTATTCTCCATGAATTCCCATGCAAACTCCTCTGAGGTTCACCATAGAAGTGTTGGGAATATTTTACCAGGATCTAGATTTACTAACAAGTATGTTGATTAACATCCTAAATATGAATATCTCTAAAACAATAAAATAAACACATAAGGGTTTAAGAAAACCTTACATTGGTTGCAGCAAAATATAATGACTCCTTCCGTTCAAGATTTGTAGCCCTTGATTCCTTTCTGTCGCTGAGCATTATCAAGATCTGAACCTGGATCTCTTTCTCTTCTTCGGGTTTGGTTACCACCGTCTTACTCACTACGATTGAGTACTTGACTTGCTATGTGTGGGCATGACACTCTTTCACTCAAGGTTTCGAATTGGATGAACAATGAAGGAGGTTTGAAATCACTATTGAAGGTGTCTCTCATCTACTAGTTGTCAGAGAATAAAAACTAGATTTGGTAGGTTGAATAGTCAAGTTGACAAGAGGATGAGATGAGAGTATCATGTTCTTTTTATAGTGTTTCAACAAGGGCTTAGGTCTGAATTATATGGATTAAAAAAGAATAAAATATTGAGTAAAAAATCACTTAAGTGCCATTTACTTAAATGACCACTTTCTAGTTACAATTTTGCTACTTTTTTCAACTACTTATTCTTCTTTCAATAATACTATATTTTCCAATTCAATCCTATAAATGCCAAAATTATTTATTTAATAATTATAATTAATTACTAAGTAAGATTATCATTTACATAATATATTAATTAGACCATACAAAGTCTCTTAATTAATAAATTGACCCCAAAACCTCTTTTCTTCACAATTAAGCCTTTGCTTAGTGAAAAAACATAAATAAGACACAGTCTAATTTTAAAATTATAATTGATTAATTAAAATCAATTGACTGACTCTGCAAGCAGTATTATCTCAACTAGTGAGGAGACCATGGGCTTATATAACCGAGCTTTCAATAAGTAGATCTAGAATTCAACAAGTAAATTTTCTAACTTATTAATTTCGCCTTGTGCCACTATAGATTTGGAATTGAATAGCACTCTCAATTATACAGAGCGCTCTACATGTACCACGATATAGATATATAATTATCCATTATTACAATCCTAATAGTCAAAGATCCTCTATAGATGATCTACATTGGATAGGGACAAATTTACCGTTCTACCCTTTAATGTATTTTATCCTTGAAACACTTAGCCACCTATAAATGACACTTCAGTAAACTAATATAATTACTAAAATGAGGCCTCAATCATTTATTTCTATTCAACCAAGCTCGAAGAAAATCATCGTTTCACTTCTAAATACTTATAGAAGCTATAGATTCCATATCTATGTTTAGCGCTCCCACTCAATTGAACTACCATGTTCCCAAGATGTAAATATCCGGTAGAAGCATAAGTTAGCATCTACGAACAACTTGAAGAACATAAATAATACAACTAAGCTGAACCTAACTATATCAGGATTAAGATCCATAGACCTAAGATCAACCATTGATATTGACTTAGAAAGATATAACGGTAAGTTTATGATATCTTGTCTAAGTTCAATATCGGTCCCTTCCAATGTATACTCCATACATCCGATACTGGTAAACTTTGCCAATGCCCTGGAAAGGACATAACACTTATCCAAGGTGTAAGTATACCTTATCGTCGATTATCATGTCAGTCTAAATCTAGTGAACTGACAAGTCATGGGTATTAAACTTTTGAACATAATAATCATTATTATATTATACTGTGCTGACGACACTATAATCATGAATAAATATATATATGTTTTGGACTTAATAGAATTTATAAATTAAACATAACCATGAAATAAATCATGTGAACCATGCAACATAAAAGCGATTTCATCTTATATTAATTAGTAAATCTGATTATATTGAAATGGATTTTATTTAGGGCACAAAACCCAATGAGAAGCCTGTCACACGAAACAAAGGGTAACCTGCCAACTACAACTCCAAGTCGATGTGATTATTGCTAAAATTGAGGATCTTACCATCATCTTAATTTTTCCACAATATAGCAAGGCCCCCACTATCACCATGGGCTTCCACAACAAAACTACCTTCATAGCCCAATGACATTTTTACATACTCAACTTTATCTTTCTTGCAAATAGTTTCTCACAAAAAAATTAAATTGCGTCTCTTTTGAAAAACAATTTCTTTTAGGAATTGAAAAAAACCCGAGTTCCCAAGCCCTCAGAAATTCTAACTTAACAGACTTATAACTCCTGGCGAACCCCAGCACGAGAACCTGTTACTAACAAGATTTTTTTTTTTAAAAAAAAAACACCAGTTTTTCCATGCATTACTTCTATTTCCCCCACCTGATGCACTTGTACCTCAACATTCTCTTCATTTGGGTCCATTTCAACTTCACTTCCACCATCGGCCCTATGAGAATTATTATTGGGTTGATCCCCTCCATCCAACAAATTAGACCTGCCCATTAAATCATTCTCCCAACCTTGGCCCACTTCCATAATGTCAACCTGGCTCTCTCTCTCTCTCTCTCTCTCTCTCTCTCTCTCTCTCTCTCTCTCTCTCTCTCTCTCTCTCTCTCTCTCTCTCTCTCTCTCTCTCTCCCATCTCTGCGCCTCCTTTTGGGATCATATATAACTATCCCCTCATTTTGAATTTCAAAATTCTTTCCTGATACAGTCTCTTTAATAGTATCCCCATGATTCCCTCCTTGATCTTTATCAATCCCATATCTTCCTCTATCTCCAACTTTACCACCCCCATGATTTATGCTATCCACCATATCAACCTCCATGATTCTCGGGGTTGAATTACCAGTTTTCTAGGATCTCATAGCTGGGGAGGAGCCATCGTAAAACCTATCAACTAGCTATCCCATACTATCACGAAGCCACCATGCTCCAATTTGCCAGTTTTGTCTACGATCAGGAGCTTTCATAAACAGCCCATACAGCTTGACAAGGGATTCAAGTGGTTCATCAAATAACCTATGACAAATTTCTCTGAGGGACCGATAACTCCACATATGAAGCAAAAGGTAGGCACGCTTTCATACTTAAAAAATTAGCCTGGTACCACTCTTCCTTGTTCTTGAAGATCTTCATTCGCCTCTTTAATGGTCTATCAATGTTGATCGAAACACAAACTCGGAAGTAATCTCTCCAAATCCCAACAAAGTTTTTTGGACATGAGGACACAAACTTGCCTATGAAAGCCCCAACAACCTTCAACACATGATTGGACTTAAACCTTGTAAGTAAATCATAAACCCGAACCCAGATCTCCATAGTATTCTAAGCACATGATCTCGGATTGTCACCTTCTTTAACCCTTTCGATGGCCAGTGGCATCTTGTTGAACGTCCACGACGTACTCTCCAGAGCTCTATTGATGTCAACCTCATGAAAAACTAGAACAAATACTCATTAGTCTCTAACTCCTTAACGTGCATTCATTATCCTGGATGCCAAAGAGACGCCCTCACATTTCGAACCAAATCAAAATCAGCAGGTTTATCTGACAATAGCCTCCCCACCAAGAACCAACGGACATCAAAGTCATCAGTCAATCCCTCCACCTGATCATACATGAACCCTTCATCCTCTTTCTCTTCCACACTTAAGTTTACCCACCTGTTTTCCAAGTCCTCCATCACACGACTGTTGGAAGCCATAATAGATCAAACAAACTCACGTCACTAATCTCACCACATACACAAAACACTTAAACATCACATAGTAGACATGTCAAGAGACAAGACACAATATATTTATCATGTAAAATAGAGTTCCTTTAGTACTCTTCTAATTATAATATTGTCATTAATTATCTTTTTAATATTTAATTTAATGACCATTAATGCTATTTTAATTTTTGTCCTGGTTTAAGTTGGAGCACAATAATAAATATTTAGAAAATATAGCATTCGTTTGTATTTTAAGCTAAATTTAGTATAAATTATACATCATATATTGGAGACAGTTTAATGGAAAGAAATTATAAAATCATATTTTTCTTAAATAATAATATAAAATCTTATGATACATTTTCCATCCTTGTGAAACACACGCGTGTGGATCATTGTCACTTTCTAAACACTTTCTAATGCCAAATTGCGGAAAGAAACATGGAATAGCTGACTCTTGTGCATGCCCTTTTCATTCTTAACAAACCACTTTTTTTCTTTAAACACTTTTTTCATTTATGTCGATAATAATAATAATAATAATAATAATAATAATAAAAGTTTGCCCTTTTTCGTCACATCTTATCTCTATTCCCTACAAAGAGTAGAAAAAAAACTATTTAAAAAAATGAAGGGAATAAGTAAAGAAAAAACAAAGTTTAAGATAATAGTTAGGCAGTAGGAAGAAATTTTGATTCCTTTCCCCAATCAAAAACTTTTGCGCTTGCGCAATGCAGAAATTAAAGTTTTTTTTTTTCTTTTTTTTAAACCCGTAAAGGTCATAAGAAAAGTGATTAGTTTGTGTGCCAGTGAATACCAAAAACGACATGCAATAACAATACTTTAGGTGGCGTCGGCGGAGATGAGTGAGTATTAGAAGCACCATATGGTCGTTTTAAACCTTATTATAACTTTCCTTACCAAAAAAAAAAAATAATAAAAGAAGAAAAAAAACCTTATTATAAGTTTAATTTGCATGTATATATATATACTAGAAAAAAGTTACGTGCTTTAGTTTTATGTTAGGTGTTCTGTAATTTAATTGAGAAAGATTCAATAAATAATCATATAATTTAAAATGATTTAAAAACTAATTTTAATTAGTGTGTGGGGTTATTTGAAAATCAATAGTGAAAAGTCAAATTTAAAATTTGCAGAAAGAGAAGAGGAGAATGGAGATTAGCTTAAAATATATTTAAAAAATAATAATGCTACACACTTACTATGGACACTTAACTCGAGTCGGTAATAATAAAATTATAAAGAATAAGGGTAGCAGACATATAACTGGACATATGAAAGAAAGAATATAAAAAACAAGAAATATGATAGCTTCCAAATAATATTATAACAAAGCAATGCTCTCCAAATTTATCTTAATATCATTCTTCTTTTGAAGCCTCTCATCAATCTCATAGCACTCCATGATAGATTTAACAAAATATATGTGTTTATGTATATTTGTTTTTGAAAGAAATCAAGAACATATATTTTCAACAAATTAACCCGATAAATTCAAGATCCACATATATATAGCTAAGTATTCAAATACAATTGTAAAATCTAAACTTAAAACAAAATCAAATGGACAATTCATGCTCAACTAAAGCTATATATATACTGTTATGATTACATCAACCCAAATATTCTTACTTGCTATAACCGAATTATAAAAATTAAAAAGTATAATTTGAGATATATAGACTAAAATCATCCAAATAAACAAATAAATTAGTTACACATAGAATTATAAATGATACTTTTTTTAGAGTGTGTTTGAAGCTTATGTGAAATTTTTTGAATCTCTTCACTACTATTTTTTATCTCTATTTTTTTTTTTGTATAAATATATATGTATATAGAAAATTTATATTAAAAAAATGAAAAATATACGTACATATATTTTATTGTTGTTAATTAAATTCAAAATAGTATAGTAATAGAGAAAATTTAAAAATCAGATTTTTATTATGAATTTTTATTTATTTAAAATAATTAACTTTAATAAAAAAAAAATTAGAAAAAATGAGAACGTACAAGATTAGGTATATATATTTTGTTGGTTTTAATTAAATTCAAAATAGGATAGTAAATTTATGGTTTAAATAATATCACATTGAGAACAATATATAATATTGTATATATATAAATAGTATCAGTTCAAATATCAAATATCAGTTTAAATGGGATTTGTTTTATTTTTATTTTCTTATTTTATTATATATAAATAATATTTTATTATTTTATTAAATATAAATAAAAAGTCACACCCATGAATTTCTCATAAACCAAGAATTTAGTTATATAGGCACACTTTATATAGAATAGATATTAGGAAATATATAGTACTGTTAGTATACTCATAGTCGGTATTTCGGTAGATCCCACATATTAGTTGTACTAATTGTAAATTTTCAAAAAATTTAAAATTATTTAAAGTGTCAAAAATAAAATTTAAGTAATTGTTTATTATCATACGCATAAAAAAGATAAACCCGTGTACAAAAAATATTTAAATCTTATTGTGTACATTATAAACTATTTAGAATTTTTTGTAAATTTATAAGACATTCTAAATAACTATAACATACAAAAATAATAAAAAAAATTAAACTAAAAACAAAGAAACAGATAGTGTACGTAACCATCATTTTAAAAGGTGAATTATAGATTATTCTAAAAAAAAAAGTGAACTATATTTATTAAAAAAAGAGAAGGGTACCAATTGTTATAGACATATTGCCTCCCGTTATAGAATTTATAAGCTTATGGTATAAAAAAAATCGCAGTAAATAAAAACATAAAAAGTGTTACATAGATTTTTTTTCATTTACAGTGAACTATTGGCATGCTCTATATATTATTATTCTTTGAACTAATTTAATATATATTTATTTTATATTAAATGTGACTATATAATAGAAAATGTTGTTGTTTTTTTAAAATATTGCAATTTAAATTTAAACTATGGAGCATTACAATTCAAATTCACTACACATATCTCTCTTATCTTTTATATCTTATATTAAATGTAGTTATAAGACATTACAATTTAAATTTAAATTCATTGCACGTATATAAAAAAAAAAAATACATCATTCTATTATCTTTTTTTACTCAATTCACATGTCTAACAAAATATCTTTCTATTATTGTTTTTTTTAAAATAATAAAATAGAAAAAATAGTTATGTTTCTTAAAGAATCACTATTATATTTCCCAGTTATCAAAAAATTATATTTTAATTATTATTTAAAAAAAAAAAAAAGTGTGATATTTTTAAAATTATTAAAAGTACATTACACTAAAATTATAATTAACAATAAATTTTGAATATTGTTATATTTTTTTATATATGAATATCACTTAAATTAAATATTTTTTAATAAAAAATGATGTTATTTAATGAATCATATCCACACAAAAAATTAATTATAAAAAATATATTTTTTATTATTATTGTTTTAAAAATGCATATTATAAAATTAAAAGTATTACTGTTAAAATAAAATTATAATTAACAAAAAATTTTAAATATTATAAATTTTTTTTACATAAATATCACTTAAAGTAAATATTTTTTAATAAAAAATAATGTTGCTTATTGAATAACATCATTGTTGACTGAGATTTTCAACCAGCAATAATTAAAGCTATATGAAGTAATTAATAAAGATTAGATGAGAAATTTTTTACGTTATTGGGGTATTAATGAGTCTTAGCTCACGAGTCACTATATTTATGAGAGTATTTATAACAAAGAGTTTTCCGACCAATCCCCATTTTCTTTATATTACTAAGGATATTTATAAGCTTGCAATGGTGATACAAGGCCACCATTGTGGTGTTTGTTTACACCATATCTTGCACAATTTCCCAAGTGATTTTAGGGTATAATTGCCTATTTTTACGATGAATTTTGGATTATCTATAGGTATTCGATGAGATTTAATTTATCCCTTATTTATGACTTGACGACTCATTTATACAACTATTGATTGATGTGGGTGGTCTTGTGAAATCAGGGAATGAGTTTAAACCCTTCAACACGTCTATTAGATTAAGGTATCAGATTCTCTTCCCCATGCCGCATTAAATGTGTATACAGTGTTTTGATCATCGTGCAAAGTGTTATGTGTCATCAGCTCTCCTGTACCCTTCTCCAGGCTGACTTTACTCACAAAGAGGAAAAGACAGGACATATTTGTTGTCCAAGAAGACCCTTCTGAAGATGAATGATTTATCATCACTCTTTTGAAATGATAGACTCCGGGAGTGATTATGGGTAACGTGGGTCCCATTTCCATCTGTCTAGTTTCTGATCTGCCACGTATTTTGGGAGAAATTTTAGGCAATAATAAAAAAAATTAATTATACAACTAAAAATATACATAACTAAAATTAAAAATTAAGAATATAACTAAGTACACGTGCATTACACGTAATATTAATATAATATATATTGACGCATTTTTTTGTTAAGATCGTAAAAAATAAGAGGACTTGAATGAATTAGTTTGGCTAAATAAAATTGCGATAAATAAAAAAGACATCAGGAATTTATAATAGTTTACCCCCATGTCGCAATGGAAATATGGATTTATAATTAATTATTAAACAAAATTATCATTTAAATATATTTATTAATTAGACCCTGCAATGTCTCTTAATTAATAAACAAACTCTCAATTATGCCTTTCTTTAGTAAAATTCATAAATAAGACATAGTCATTATTTAGAATTCTAATTAATTAAATAAATCAATTAATTGAGTCTACCAAATAATATTATCCCAGTTAGTACTGGGACCATGGACCTATGTCACTAAACTCCTAATAAGTAGATCTGAAATTTACCAAATAAATTTAATTTATTAATTCTTTCTGACTCCACTATAGATTTAGAATTGCACTCTTGATTACATAGAACGCTCTATTCTCCAAGAATAGATACATTTTTAGTTATTTATTATTTAAATCTAAATAACCAATGATTCCCCTATCAATGATCTTGTGTTTCATGAGCGCACCAAACACGTCAAGATTGACGGTCACATAGTATGCGAGAAGATCACAAATGGAACCTTAAATCTCAACCATGTCCCTTCCAAGATGAATTTAGCTGAAATCTTCACAAAGCCGCTCTTCCCAGCTCATTTCAATGAAGTTGTATCCAAGTTAGGTGTAAAGAACTTTTACACTCCAACTTGAAGGGGCTAGTTAGGTTCTCGTATTAGTCAGAGAGTTTGTTACATTGTATTACCTCTATCAATGAGCCTATATGTATAGAGCTCTTTCTCCTTTGTAATACATAGTTTTACAAATAATAAAACAAAATAGAGTATATTCAATTCCCTGTTTTTCCTAATAGAAGAAGAAGCCTAATTCATCAGCGGTTGAGTAAGATTTTGGTTACAAATAAAGAAAAATATGAGAAATAAATACACCGCACTAAATAGTATTGAGGAAACCAATGACAGCAATGACTAAACCAGTAGCAACCTTTATTTGTTACAATTATGTTATTAGTTGTAACTATTTTTCTGTTATTTGTTTCTTGTTTCTTGCTTTTATATCGAGGTACTATAAATACCTCCTTTGCTGGTTCTCTTTGTATCATTGAAAATCATTCACTCAAAATCTCTATTGTGTTTCTTTTAGTTCTTTCTCTGTGTTTGAAAGTTCAACTTGGTATCAGAGCAAGTCGTTCATGGCGACCTCCAGGTGACTCTGGAGCTCCTCTGGCGTGTTCCCACGACTATGCTTTTACCTCCTTTACGTTTAGATCAGAACAACTAATTTTTTTGGCGGTCACAAGTGCTTCCCGCCATTAGAGCTCATGATTTGGAAGACATTCTTCTTCATCGTCTTCCTCCCCCTGCTCCTCTCATCCCTGAAACAGAGGGATCTACCACCATGGTACGTAATCCTAACTTTGTCCGTTGGATGAGACTAGATCAATTTCTTATTTCCTGGTTACTATCTTCCATATCTAAATCAATGAGGGCATGCTGTTAATTGTGAATCTTCTACTGAGATATTGTTCACACTGGAGCAACTCTTCAATACACGCTTAAAAGCTCGGATGATTCACCTCATGTCCTTGTTACAGAACACCAAGAAAGGGTCCATGACCATTGATGAATATATGTTAAAGATGAAAGGATTTGTGGATGGCCTGCGTGTTGCTGGAAATCCTGTCTCTGAAGATTAGCTGATCTTGTATATTCTTACTGGTGTTGGCTCTGAATATGACTCTGTCGTGGTGAATCTCACGTCTCGTGATCAACTGAGTCTTCAAGAAGTTCAGTATATGCTTCAAAATCACAAGATGCGTCTAGAGCTCACCCAATCTGCCTCACTTCTTGAACTCAGTCAACCAATGGCCAATCTTGCTCAATCCAAGAAGCCAACATCCTCCTCAAATAGTCGACCACCCTTCCCTCCCAACAAAAATAGAGGTCGTGGGAGAGGAAATCCTTCCAGCCGTGGACGTGGTTACAACAATGGCAGCCGTGTGATCTGTCAACTTTGTGGGCGTCCAGGGCACACTGTTCTCAAATGTTACAAAAGATTCGATGTCAGCTATACAGGTCCAGAGGAGTCATCTGCTTCCCCACAAGACCTAATTCACAGGCTTACATTGCCACTCCTTCAACTGTCCAGGACAATGCTTGGTACATGGATAGTGGGTCAACCAATCACATGACCTTTGACTCAACTCAAATGACTCATAAACATTCCTACAAAGGCAAGGAAAAAGTTGTTGTTGGTAATGGCTCAAAACTTTCTATTTCCAATATTGGTTCTAGTGGTATTGCTACTAACAGACCATTACACCTTAATAATATTCTTCATGTTCCCTCTATTACCAAGAATATAATTAGTATATCCAAGTTAACTAACGATAATGTTGTGACAATAGAATTTACCCCTAATTCTTGTTCTGTCAAAGATCAGATCACGAAGAAGCCTCTTCTTCAAGGAACTGATAAAGAAGGCTTGTACCAGATTCCACCCATCTCTGTTTCCAGCACCAGATCTCAGCATAGTTCCTCTTTTCAATCTTATGCCAATATTTCTAGTGTTTTTGAGTCTGTACATCAGTGTCCACATAAAGATTTTACTAAAAACTAACTTGTTGTAAATTTGTGGCAAAAGACTTGGCCACCCTAATAAAGTTGTGTTGAATAAAGTTTTGCATCATTTACATGTTTTTCCTACTGATCCCTCTTTTTGTCATGCATGTCAATTCGGCAAACTACATCAAATTCATTTTCCTTTATCCAGATACAAAACAACCTCTCCATTTGAAATCATCCACACTGACTTATGGGGCCCCTCACCTCATGTATCCACTGAAGGGTACAAGTACTACATACATTTTCTTGATGATTTTACAAAGTACACTTGGATTTTTCCCTTGAAAGTCAAATTTGATACCACTTCCACCTTTCTTTAGTTCAACTCCTATGTTGAAAGACACTTTTCCACTAAAATTAAGTCTGTTCAGTCAGATTAGGGAGGGGAATATCGTCTCCTTGCACTAATTCTTGCCAAACTTGGGATTGTTTTTCGACATCCCTGCCCCCATACTCATCAACAATAAGGAAGGGTTGAACGGAAGCCTATACATGTGACTGAAATGGGTCTTACGTTGCTTGCACAAGCTCAATTACCCTTATCTTATTGGTGTGATGCGTTTACTGCTGCAACCTATTTGATTAATAGGTTACCTGCTCAAAAACAAAATTACATCACTCCCTTTGAGCTGTTGTTTTCTAAGAAACCCAACTATATCTTTCTAAAAGTGTTTGGGTGCGCGTGTTTTCCTTTGCTTAAGCCATATCAAACTCAGAAGTTTAACTTCAAAACTAGCACCTGCATTTTTCTAGGGTACAATCCCTCTCGCAAAGGGTACAAATGTCTCCATCCCTCTGGTCGTATTTACATAGCTCGGAGTGTGTCTTTTGATGAACAAAATTTTCCCTACTCCAAATTGTTTGCTACATTTCAGACATTACCACAACACCCCTTCTCCCTCCTGTCAATACATACATGTACCACAATTTTCACAACCTGTTTCTGCATCAACTCCTCCACATGTTATTCAACATTCAAATGAGTCTCCAACCCACACAATGACCCCAGTTCACTCACATACTATTGCTGCTTCAACAGATTCACCACCACCTGGTTTCCCAATACCAGTTTACCCTCCTTTTCCTAACAGTCCTACTATGTCAGTTCATGAGTCACACACTATTTCCCCTACTGCACCAGCCCCTGTCACCACCAATCTTCCCACACGGCCAGCATCCCCAACCCCTATTACCATTAATCCACATGTTCCTGTGGTGTCCACTCATCCCATACAAACTCGTTCCAAAATTGGGTCTTTAAAACCAAAATTGTTAGCAGCAGAACTAACTAGATCTAATGATTTTTGTGAGCCTCTTTGCAGCAAGCTCTTGCACATCCCAAATGGAGGGCAGCAATGGACACTGAACGTATAGCTCTTGTAAAAAATAAAACGTGGAGAATGGTTCCTTATGTTGATGGCATGCCTCTGGTGCAAAATAAATGGGTCTACAAACTAAAACTTAATGCTGATCGTACCATTAATAAGTACAAAGCACGACTGGTGGCTAAGGGATTTCAACAAACTCCAGGTATTGACTATTTTGACACTTTCAGTCCAGTTGTCAAAGCCACTACCATTCAAATTGTGTTTACACTTGCTGTGACTTTTGGTTGGGAAATTCAACAAATAGATGTTGATAATGCTTTCTTGAATGGGGATCTAAAAGAAATATCTACATGGTCCAACCAAAAGGGTTTGAGGATCCTAACTATCCTAATCATGTGTGTAAGTTAAACAAAGCTCTCTATGGACTGAAGCAAGCTCCAAGAGCTTTGTATGACAAGTTAAAGTTGGCTCTTGTGTCTTGGGGTTTCGAAAACTCTGCTTCAGATACGTCTCTCTTTTTCAGACACAAAAATGGCAAATTTCTTCTGGTTCTTGTCTACGTTGACAATATTCTTGTTACTGGAGCTCAACTACTGGATGTTCAACAAATTATCTCTCAACTTCAAACTAAGTTTGCCTTAAAGACTCTTGGTAAAATTGGTTACTTTCTTGGTCTTGAAGCTAATACCAGTGGTGGGAACATTTCTCTCTGTCAGACGAAATATGCAATGGACATCCTACAGAGAACAAACTTGGTGGATTCCAAACCATGTACAACTCCAATTTGCCCTGGCCACAAATTATACACTACTGACAGTGAGTTGTTTGAAGACCCCACTCTTTATAGGAGCATCATTGGTTCTCTACAATATCTCACGCTCACAAGACCAGACCTATCTTTTGTTGTTAATAAACTGAGCCAGTTCATGCAATCACCAACTGTTGCTCATTGGTGTGCCTGCAAATGTGTCCTGAGGCATATTAAAGGCACTCTCAATTGAGGCCTAATATTTAAACCAGCATCTAGACTGCTACTTGAGGAATTTTCAGATGCTGACTGGGCTTGTGACATTCATGATCAAAAATCTATAACTGGATTTTGTGTCATGCTTGGTGGAAATTTAGTCTCACGGGGCTCTCGAAAACAAAGGACTGTGTCACGTTCGAGTACAAAGAGTGAGTATAGAGCCCTCCCCACGACAGCTACAGAGATTGTGTGGATAACCTCTGTACTCCAAGAACTTGGCATTAAATTGTTCAACAAACCAATGATATGGTGTGATAATCAAGGTGCTCAAATGCTAGCTTCCAATCCTGTTTTTCACTCTAGAACAAAGCACATTGAAGTGGATGTCCATTATGTTCGAGAATTAATGCTACAGAACAAACTTGATGTCTCCTATATTCCCACAGAGGAACAACCAACATACATGTTCACAAAAGCCTTTACTTTCCCACAGTTTAATTTCCTGTGTAGCAAGCATTAACTGGAACTCTTCCCGTGCAGCTTGAGGGGGCATATTGAGGAAACCAATGACAGTAATGACTAAACCACCAACAATTTTTGTTTGTTACAATTCTGTTATTAGTTGTAACTGCTTTTCTGTTATTTGTTTCTTGTTTCTTGCTTTTATATTGAGGTACTATATATACCTCCTTTGCTGGTTCTCTTTGTATCAATGAAAATCATTCACTCAAAATCTCTATTGTGTTTCTTTTAGTTCTTTCTCTGTGTTTGAAAGTTCAACTAAGAGCATCAAATCGTTTGTGAACTAACTGAGAGAGTAATCACATACTTAAGTCATTTCTTTTGTTCTTTTGGAATAAACAAAAACAATTACTAAAAGGATGACCATTTAGTTTTAAATTAATTGTAATACTAAAGAATTTTGTTCGTGAAGCAAATATTTTCGTTAGTAGACTAGACAGACACTAGTGACACTAGTGACACCAAATGCACTAGCCCATGTGAATCAGATGCTCTCTCAACTTGCCTCCAAAGTAGTCCTTTTAGAATCTAAGATGCCCTTTTCGAAAATTCGTTGGCACAATCTTTATATTTATATTAGATTTTCAAATAATAACAATTTACCAGATCTTAAAACATCTACATATTTGGAAACTTTGCAACTAAGATTTGGTATAAAGATGCTAACTAATAATGGCCTATAACAGCTCTGGAACATGATTGGAGCTGAGAATACAGATACACGTTACCTTTGATTTTAAGCAGAAAGAGAAAAACCAATTATACCAACTAAAACAAGTAGTATTCTATATATAAAGAGTGCATTAAAAGATAAGAGAAGAACTAGAGCAGCACTAAACACCAAGTAGATTATTATGATGAGCATGCCTGATTTCAAACTCTTTTGTCTATAATACAAAAGAAAAGAGAGATCAGTTTACTCAGTGATGTGCTGGGGCGGGGCGCGGTGGGGGCGGGGCTTTCGGTGCACACTGGTAGCACTTGGCGAATAGCCCGAATGTGTCAACTTGCTTGATGAAGTTAGTCATGCTAGCCCACCCGCCGAATCCAAACCCAACAACGAAAACCCAAACAACTACAAATGCGTTGAACAAGTACACTGCTGTCCAGCTTGGTAGGAAAAAGGGCAGCTTCTCAGCGGCATTCTGTCGAACAGGTACAAAACAAAAATATTAATTGATAAAAGAACTACATAAATACATGCTGAATAAAGATATTAAATGTGTATATACATGTATAGTACTTCATGATTTGATATTTGTGATGAGTAGGGTCAAGTGTCAACTCTGAGATCAAGCTTGGGTCCCAGCTAGATAGTTCTTAAGATATGGCTTTTATTACTTGACAAGTTGAAATGTTTAAGATATCATACACAGAAATGACAAGGAAGTCCACCAATCTCATTGCTGTGTGGTGTGGGCAAAGGGCAATTAAGTTCAAATCAATATCAACTTTTATAGGACTGGTGGGGTAAAATCAGATCCAAAGACAATATAAGTGTTAATAATAGACTGTTAAAACAGTTGGTGTTCAAGGGGCTAACCAAAATTATTAATAAGGTTTTGGTTTAATCCAAAACAGAAAAGGTCATGGTGTAGTAGCTAGACGAAGCTAGTTGGTCAATATCAAAAGGAATAATATATAATAGGGTAGAAATGAAGATAAGAATAAGGAAGAGAATGGTGGGGATTATTTACCTGTCTAGCAGAAGCAGATCTGAAAGTGAGCATATGGGCTAAAGAAGGAATGATGTAGACTGTGAAACTGACTAAAAGAGCCCCAACAGCTGAGTTAATGGGCCCAAAGAAAGGGAATATAATGGCCAAGAACCATATTGGTATCACCACTGGTAATCTAGCAAGTGCCCTTAAGCATATACTTTTTGTGTCATGCATTCCTATAACTTTCTCCCACACAAAGTACAATGGTGTACAAGCAAACCCAAATGTAATGAACTGCCAATAATTCAAAATCAAAACAAAACCCATCATCAGCACACTATTACTCCCATTGAATTTGGTAAATAAGGATTGATATGTATGTAAGCATGCACCTGGTGGATGAGCATTAAAATGACACCGGCATCGCGCCACGCAGTCCGGGGAAGGAGTGAAAAAGCATTTGAATGAGTCAGGAGTTGGTCACCAAAGGCCCAATATACAGCAGTAGCAGATGGAATTGTCAAGGTGAATACATAAAGTGTAGCTAGCAAATAAATGTATTTAAACTTCTGAGGCTTCCACATAGCATGCATAATTTCCCTGAAAATAAGTAAATATGTATATATAACCATCAACCGTTATTAGTAAAGTTAATATTTGATAAATACTTGTATCTAATCAAATGTGTTTTTAGGTAGTGAGGAAGAATATGTATCATTGAAAAAGGTAGTCAATTTCTCCAATTATATTAAAATAAATCACCACTAAGGTCTAACATAATTAGAACCCAACTTATAGTGGAAGAGATACCAAACTTGATAAGAAAAGATGAATATTAATAATAGAAAAGGTGTGAGTAACATGAGTAGCAATCAGCAAGGGATAAAGTATTGACTAAATTAGAGAAGCTTATATGTGCAACAGTAGGATGAGTCGAAGTAATCTTTACGCATTTCCCTACCAATTTCATGCCTGTTAGGTTCCCATAAAGTCATGTCAAGAATAAGATAGAGACCCATCACTATATAGATTCCAATTATTAGATAAACTGGCAAAGAAGGCACGAAATCATCAACTTTTTTTTTTTTTAGGGGAGTGATTGTTTGGGAAGAGTGGATTGGCTGTCCCACTTTTATAACTGGAGATGCATTAGTTCATATAAAACTATGCAAATCTTTTTATTAGTAGGAAGTCACATTTTAATTTTGGTCTTTTAGGATGGGTATGGTTTAGATAAACATTTTTCTTTTTCAAAAAAATAAAAATAAAAAGAATGAGAAAAAGGAACAAGAATATCACGCTGGCAAATTATTCATTCTTATTTGGAGAGCATTGAGTTGAGCATGTATGATATCCCAAAAGTTAATTAATTATGCTTTTCTCTTTTTTATTAAACTTTTCATCAAAGAAAAAAGAATTTTAGAAACGACAAACCCCAAAACCAAACTTTATTATTTATCACCATGCAAATAAACAAATTGGACTCGAATAGTTTTTACACAGTTGATGTGATTTAGTAACAGTATTTATAAATTTGTATTTTAATCTAACAGTTTTTTGGTCTGTTCTTTCTCGTATATATGTTCTAAGATAATCCGTACAATATATCAAGTCCATAAAAAAACTTCTGACGTGTGAATATCATGTTCTAACATTATATTATATTTTTTCTTTACTTTGACTTGTCGCAGACAATAAGAAAGCTAAATAGAAACAAACAAAGCATACACTTAAAAATATTATTCACATCTACAAAACAATTAAGAGCAAAAAACTAAACAAAATTTTCCAAACCAGTCAAACATCTATATAAAGCAATATATTAGGATAAGCATCATACACAACACAAACAGATCATCCAGTCATTTCAATAAATTTTCCTGTGCTAATCACTGTGCTGACTCATATATTTTTCATCAATGTGATATTTTTTTTGGTAAGATTTTTCAAAAATGTAATATAGATATTACGTTTTAACTTCAAAACGGTAAAGAGCACGAAATTAATGCTCCTTCATTTTCTTTTTGTAATTAATGTTTTTTCAAAATTAATAATTTTGGTTTTCTACCTATAAAGAAAAAAAAAATGTAGAGTTAAGTGGCAACCAAAAAGCTGCAGACCGAAACCAAAAACTCAAAAACCATATTTTGTTTTTTAATATATTAAAAAAAACCATTTATTTTCTCTCTTTTTTCTTGTTATATAATGAGTCTTGACCATTTTTAATGAGTAAAATATATATATAAAAAAAATTAGAAAATTGATTGTAACTCACACAGTAACGGCGTGTCCGCCGAAAGTGTACAGTATATTGGTGGCGCCTGTAAAATACAAAACCAATTGAGTAGGGCCAGAGTGTTTTACACCTTCCACCTGCCAAAATTTAATTTCACAGTAACAATAAATTAAATCAAAATAAAATCAATGTGAGTTAAAACTAGATGAAATGAAAAATCAGGAGCCGTTGATTAGGATTAAGTCAGTATATTATGAAAGATTACCTGGCCATGAACAAGAGCCGCAATGGCCATATACCAAGCTGTGTAAGTGGTCATTCCAAGACCAAGAAATGACCAAATCCGGTAGTTGTGGAACGAGGGAATGAACACTGTAGTCGCACAGCAAGCGCCGAATATGTACGTCCACGTTCTCTTGTCCAAATTGTCATTTATGTAATATATATTACTGGAACAATCAAAATCAAACCAAACCCATTTCCCTTTTATGCATGTAAAATAGAAATTTATTCAACAGAAAAAAAAGTGAGAGAGAGCAAGAGAGAGAGACCTTGCACAAGCTATAAGCTGGATAACGGATCCAAAGAGGAGAAAAGTACAGTTGAAGGCCAATCCAGCTGCTTTCCAGTATGGACCCAGTAAACCATCCAAGACTTCAAACCACTGCCAACAATTTTTTTATTTATTTTTTAAAATCATACGAATAATACTCAAGGTTTCAGCTTAATTTGTCTGTTATTTTGGATATTCTCCTGAAACTGTTTCTGTTTCTTCTTTTTTCTGTATATATAAATATAATAATAGATGGTTGGGTTGGGTTGGAATGCTAACCTGGATTACATGGTTTTTGAAGCTGACATTCTCTTTCTCTTTTCGGCTTCGGTACTCGACATAGAGAATACTGATTAAATAAGCAGTCCAGCTCCCAAGAATGCCGTAAAAGATTTGTAGAATTATGCCAGAAATCATACCCAGCTGTGAAAATGAGTAAGGCAGAGTCAACAGAACCTGAGCAACCTGTAATAACAAACACAAAAACTCAGAAAATAGATACCAAATTGTGAAAATTCTGTATATTATTATGTATGTATACCTGATTGGAAGCGCAGCTAAACCAAGCATCATAAACAGAGCCACCATGCCAGAGAAAGGTCTTGAAGCTAAAACCAGCAGACTGATCTTTTTCTCTCTCTTCGTCCTCTCTGTCTCTATCACCTGACTCAATCTGGTCGAAGGTTGAAACCATGGCTTCTTCGGCTTGTTTCTGAGGTAACATTTTTTGTTTCTCCAATCAAACTAGATCTGAAAAGCACTTCAAAGGAGGACTTTTAAATATATGCAAACAAAAATACAAGTATGGCAACCCAAAAAAAAGGAAAGAAGTAAATATAATAGTTGCCAAAATATGGATTTCGGTTACCTTTTGTAGGGAAAGTTTTAATGGTAAAAATATATTGAAAAATAAATAGCAATGAAGAAATATCGGACAAATGTAAGAATCTCCGGAAATCAGCTGACTTTCCTTATAACTCCACTTGAGAGAAGAGAGACAAAAAAGAAGGGAAGGAAGATGGTTGTGGTGAGTGAGTGCCTTGAATCGTTTTCAAGTGGGGGTGTTTGTCCTTGTGACATAAATTGTGGGAGTTACAATTTTGCAAAAAAGAGAATACTACTAAACAAAAAGGTTCGAAAGCTTAGAATTCCAAGACTGGCTCTGGCACACTGCTACTGTGTTGATGGTAATAAACTTCGGTTACATACGAAGGAATTGACAGAAATTGATAGTCTCAAAGACGATACTAGGTGTAACCCAGCAAGTAAAAAAAGGTAACTCTGCTCACTTTTGGTGGTTTCAACACTCTAAAGAGAGAAAGTGAGAGAGAGAGGTCTGACAATTAGGAACAGCTGAATTAAAAGAGGGAGAGAATAAGGGACTATAGTCTAAAACAGAGGAGTGGAGGCTTTTGCAGTGTTATTAAGAAAGTGAGCTCTCTTTATATTCTCATAAATACACCAACAAATCAAACAAGTTTTCGTCTTTCTTTATTTTTTTATTATTTTTTTAATAGCTGACTGACTATGGCTGTAGCTTTTATATCATTCCCCTCTCTCTCTCTCTCTCTCATGAAGAAAATAGAGAAATCCCTCTTTAAACAGATCCAAATCCTTGTTCACTTAAGTTAAAAAAAAAAAAAAAAAAAACATTCAATATCATACTCCCCCAACTAATTCCAAGTCATGTAACAAATTATTCTACAGAACCATCTGTTTTTTCTTTTTTTTTTTTGCTTAACTTACAGAACCATCTTTTTATGTTGGTAAAACGATGTCTTTTTTGCACTCTCTTAGAAAACTAATATCGGTTTACCAACAATATTTTAAAGCACTCGTTTCCCATATTTACTAGGGCTTTGGATGGTATTTACTGGCGACATGTTGATATTGTTTTTGGATTTCCATGAAATTGTGGGGATTGTGATGGACTCTACTCACACTTCAAATATATGTGTGCCATCAAATTTTGAAGTCATAGCTTGTTAGATTTGTGGGGATTATCATTATTATTTTGCTGAATGATTTGTGGTTATTAATTCTTACTATTCTCACAAAAAATGAATTTTGATAAATGTTTGTTTGGTTGGAATACAATCAACAATTGGAGCCTAAACAATTTATAGCAATTTCAAATAGAGGAAGAGTAGTGGCATAATATTAAGGTCAAGTGTCCAAATCTTAATTGAAGTTAACAAATTTTAAAAGTAATGGTAAAATTTAGTTGGTGAAGTGTAGTTATCTTAAATATTATATTCAACTTAAAATCTAAAAAGTAAATAGTGGATGGTGAGAACAATATTTCATTTATATTATTTATTTACCACTTAATTTTTGTTTATCATATTTATTAGTATTTAACGTAATTCACTGTTTAATTTGTGATCGGACAATTTAGGATTTGTTTAGTATATTGTGATATATTGTATTTTTATTGTATTATTATTATTTAATACAATACTATGTTTGATATTGACTTGTACTATACATTGTGTACAATACCCGAACCCGAATTCGAACTCGAGATCTAGGACCGGGTCTAGGTCTGGATCTGGGTCTGGATCCTAGTTTAGGTCTGGGCTTTGAGTCTGGGGTCTGGGTTCGAATCTAAGTCTGGAATTCAGTGTTGAGGTTGGAGTTTAGAGTCCAAGTCTAAGTCCATAGTCAGGGTATGGGTCCGAGTCCGGAGCTGGGTTGAGGTCGGGATTGACCCAAACCTTTTGTAAAGATTATAATACAAGCTAATACGAGTCATTTGTTATGTATTAAATAATACAACTCACATTGTATTAAAATTTATGGTCGTAATAATTAATACAATACGACCTTTATATGACTAACCAAACGAGCTCTTAAAGAATAATATCATTAACAAATTCTTGATCGGGACATTAGTTTTTTTTAATATCAATTTTACTTTTTTTGAAATTATATTACATGATAAAAATGATAAATGCACATGTATGATTCCTTATATTCTATTTATTTGCAAATGCATTCTTCAACTCAACAACAACCCACTAAAGGGTGATTGGAGAATGTTGCTTTCCTTACAAACTGCCAAGTCCTTGTTATTGCAGTTTGCAGGTTTCAGGTGTCCGATTAGAGACTTTCTCAATTGTTCCTCTATCTGTTTTCTAATTTGAATGTTGGTGAATTGTTTTCTATTTTTTCGGATCTCTCGTAGTGACAATGGTGTGGCTCATTACTCAGCAGCGTGAGCTGCCAGTAATAATGTTTGTCGAGTTATTTCTTTAGGGGAGGTTGCACCCTTGTTGCAACCTTGAACTTGCTGGTTTGCTTTGGTTTAATGAATTTTCATGTTTAGCAAAAAAAAAAAACAAAAAACAAAAACCCACTAAAGGGTGACTGCACAACATCTTAAGTTATGATCTTGATCTCTAATGTTAGCGGTACTTTTTTGGTACAAGTTTAATGGCATGAGTGTCGAACCTCTTTACCATATGGACAAGCTCTGATAACCAAAATCAAGATTAGTTAGTTAATGTGTCTTGGGTCTGTTATTTCTGTTAAGACACTTGTAATCATTTTACCAATTATGTTATAACTAATTGTCTTGTATTGTTTCAGCTCTTTTGAGCTATATAAATATCAATAAAGTCCCTTGTATGGGATAAGCTTTGCTTCTCAATTTTTCTCTCTGTTCTGTTTGTTTCATGGTATTAGAGCCTTTGACCTTCGTCAATGGCTTCATCAGGCGACAACTCGTCTCCTGCAAGTACCTCTGATCCTGCTGCACCCTCTGCTACTGCTTGGAATCCCTTTTCTCATTACCTGACGTCCTCTCTCACGATCAAGCTTGATCAAAACAACTTCCTGGCATGGAAGTCTCAAGTTTTACCCACGGTTATTGGTCACGAGCTTGATGAAATCCTGCTCACTGACTTGTCTCCACCAAGACACCTGGTTAATGGTGATCCGAACCCATCCTTTCAACAATGGCGCAAGAAAGATTAGCTTCTCCTTTCTTGGATCCGATCTTCAATGACGGAAGGTGTTCTTGGAACAGTGGCAAGCTACACTACTTCGAATGCAGTCTGGAAAGCCCTTGAACAAAAAATTTCGAGTCAATCAAAGGCTAGATTACTACTACTCAAAAGCCAACTCTCCAATGCACACAAAGGTAACCAATCTATCTCTGACTATATTGATAAACTCAAAGTTGTATGCGATTCTCTTGCTGTTGCTGGCCACTCTGTCTCGGATTTAGATCTGGTTCTTCATCTATTAAATGGTCTTGGACCTGAGTTTGATTTCGTGGTCTCTGGCGTCACTTCACGAAGTGATACTCTGTCTTTTGAAGAAGTTCAAGCTCTATGGTTGGCTCATGAAACTAGACTTGAAAGGCACAACCTATGATAAATTTATCGACTAAAATGGCTGCCAATCTCACCTTTGGCTCAAGAAATGGCAACTTCAGATCCAACAGTAATGGTGGAAGAGGATCTGGTGCAGATTTTCCATCAAGATTTCCCAATCGTGGCAACCAACAATATTTCAATTCCAGACCTGCAAACTCCAATCTCCCCTTGTGTCAAGTATGTATGTGATATGGGCATATTGCTCCCACATGCCACTACAGGTTTGATAAAAATGTTGGAAATTATTTTACCAGGATCTTAGATCTACTCACAAGTATGTTTATTAACACCCTAAATATGAACTTTCTAAAACGATGAATAAACACATATAAAGTTTAGGAAACCTTACATTGGGTGCAGCGGAACATAATGACTCCTTCCGTTCAGATATCTAGCCCTTGATACCTTTCTGTAGCAGAGCATTATCAATATCTGAACCTGGATCTCTTTCTCTGAATCTTTGATGCTGAAACTCCTTCTTGCTGAAAGTCTTTCTTCACGATCTTACTCACTATGATTGAGGTATCACTTGCTGTGTGTGGGCACTACTCATACACTAAGAATTTCGAAATCTCAATGAGGAAGACAGAGATAGTGGGTTCGGCCAAAGATAGGGAGAGAGAAGGCTCAGGTTTTCTGATTCAGAAGTGTCAGAAGAAAAGTGTAATTTTCCTGAAGTCTTCACTATCTATTTATAGTATTCCACTAGGGTTAGGTTTGAATTATTTTACATTAAAATAATGAAAATATCAGAGGTAAATTCCAATAAAAGTGGCCGGCCCTATACTAGTGGATTTAGGCCTCACTTTTTGCAATTTTGCAGTGTTATCTTTTCTACATCTGATTTTCTCAAAAACGCCATTTTTCTAATTCAACCATTTAAATGTCAATTCTAACTATTTAATAACTATAAATAATTATTAAATAATATTGTCATTTATCATATTTATTAATTGAACCATACAAAGTATCATAATTAACAAATATGCCCCTATAAACTCTTTCTTTACAATTTCGCCCTTACTTAGTGAAAAATTCACAAATAGACATAGTCTAATTTGAGATTTATAATTGATTAATCAAAACCAATTATATGAGTCTTACAAGCAATATTATCTCAACTAGTCGGGGACCATGGGTCTATATAACCGAGCTTCCAATAAGTAGATCAAGAATTTATTACTAAAATTCACTAACTTATTAATTCTTCGTTGAATCCACACATAGAACTTAGAATTGCACTCTCCGTATATAGAATGCTCTATATGTTCCACCATATAGACGCATCATTAGTTATCCATTGTTATAATCCTAATGTGATCAATGATCCTATATGAATGATCTACACTGTAAAGGGATTAGATTACCGTAACACCCTACTATGTATTTTATCCTTAAAACACTTGACCCCGTATAAATGATATTTTAGCTTATGTGAAATGAGTACTCCACCATTTATGTTCGTTTGGTCAAGCTCGAAGGAGATCATCCTTTGCTTACTATTCGCCAGATAGAAGCTATAGATTCCATGTTTATGCTAGCGCTCCCACTCAATTGCACTACCGTGTTCCCAAAATGTACGTATCACCCTGACCTAAAAGTAGGCTTAACTAACAAATCAAAGAACACGAATAGCCTTTCAAGATTGAGCCTAATCATAACAGGATTAAGATCATTTGATCTAGGATCAACTAGGCGATATTGACTTGAATAGATATTACGGTAAGTTTAATAAATCTAAGTCAAAGTTCAATGTCGGTCCCTTCCGATGCATACTCCATGCATCCAACCTGAGCTTTACTTTAACCAATGCTCTGGAAAGAACATAACACTTCTCCAAATGCAAGTAAACTCCGTTGTATATTATCATATCAGTAAAACCCTATGTCTGATAAATCTAGGAAACTTTATTCACATAGTCATGTTTACTTTCCAATGTGTTGACGGCACAATAAACAGGATCAAGTATGTGAAAAGGGTTTCAGATGAATTTATACATTATGTACATATAATCATGAAATAAATCATGTGAACCATGCAACATTAAATGTTATTTCTGATCTATATTAATAAGTAAATCTGATTATATTGAAATGAGTTTTATTTAGGGCATAAAACCCAACAAACTCCCACTTGCACTAATATAAAACAAAAAGTGTGTTTCAAATAATCTCAACACCTTGATATACAAATCAAGTGTAGTAGTAGTAAACTCCTCGTAATAGGATCTGAAAGGTTGAATTAACCACAACATTTTCCTCCACTATTACTCTTCCTTAATCACAAAATCATTGATAATGTGAAATTCCTCTCTATATGTCTACTCTCTTGGGATACTGGATTCTATACCTTTGGCAACTACTTTTGGTTAATCAGGAAATTAACACTAGTAGTTTAAGGCAATTTGGAATGGTGCCAAAGATGTATAGAACTTTCCTTATACTGAATAAGTACCTTTCCTGCAACTTTAACATTCAGTCCCTTCCTGGTAGACCTAGAGACTTCAGATAGGTTTTTACACTTCTCCAAAATCACTATTCCACCCCCAGAGTAACCACCATCTTATCAGAAAGATTTACTAGCACAAAGGCAAATTTTGAAATCTGATCTGGTGTAGTCTAAGAGTTTTAAACACACCCTTATAGACTAACATATAGTTCATCTTCTTAATCTTAAGATTTACTTGATTGTCTTCCAATGTTCTTCTCCTGGATTAATCTGATACCTACTCATTACTCCCACTCAACAGCAGGTGTCTGGTCTAAGGCATACAAAAGCATATCTAAGACCTCTCACTGTTGATTTAAGAAATTCTTTCATGGCTTTATCTTTTCTGGAATAGTTAAGACGTTTCCTTAGATAAATAAAATCTATACCTAAGAAGTTGTGAAGCTTCTATAGATTGCCATTAGAAAGAAAATGCTTCAGCATCTTACTAAAGTAAGTTGCTTGCATTAGAGTAAGTAATTACCAGGTATACCACAAGCCATAGGTTTAGATAAACTCAAACCTATAATACTAGGAACAGGAAGTTTTGTTAAGTCCATTGAACAGACTTATAAACGAAAATTTCCTTTTATGTCCTTGTAATAGAAAACTTTAGGTTATTCCATGTGAATGGATTAAACCATAGTTTTGTTGGCTTTTCTTCTTAGTTTCTTCTCTTGACAATCCATTACTTGTTTAAACTCACAATGGATTTTAATCATTAGTGTCTCCCAAGTCATAAGAAGGTGAGTTCCTAGAAACTCTCCCACTACGACAAGGTACCGTGAATTATGTCGAAGAAAACTAAATGGTATTAACCTCTTTGGTTGTGACAAGACAACAGAGGCAGTGGGACCATCATATGTCAAATAAGATGATAGAACACTTTTGGAATCAAGAAATAAATATCTCGTTTATTTGCTACTTTATTTTCAGACTTAGCCATTATCTTAGAAAAGTAGTATTTGTTTGAATAAACACTTTCTTATCTATTGACTATGGGATGGTCCACCCCCAATCACTTAGAATAGCTAACAAACCATGGTTAACAGTTCTAGCTTTTCTTAAGATTTTGATTAGGTCATCCATGAATCTAGTAATGATTTACATTAAGTACCCAACCATTACATCATTCTGAAATTGTATTACCATAGAAGGATTTAGGCAACGACTAGTAACTAATCATCAATGTGCAACTCGAAATTTCTGGGGAGGTAAGTTTGGATATAATTCAAAAATCAATTTAATGATCTTTGAACTGCATATCTACTAACTATTTCTCCACCCCTATCAGTTCGTAAGATCTTTAACCACTTACCTTAATGGTTTTAACCATTGCTAGAAATTAATGAAATTTTTCAAACATTTCAAATTTCTTGCTAAAAGGTATAATCTAGAGTTATCGTTTTAAGAATACAACGAAAAACTCATATCCACCCCTGAATGTACATCCATCTGCGAATGAGATGAACTACTTTCAGTGGATATAGGCATATTAACTCTTTGCAAAGATTGATCTTGTCAAATCCGCTATGAACAAGATACAAATGCCATAGATTAAAAAAAATGTGGTAGTGTCTTTTGATGACATAGGTTTAGTTTTTCAAAGAGTTCTTAGAATACTTCAAGTGGATCCTGGTCACAGAATACCTAACTCATATTCCATACAGTTTTAATCCATTAATAGAAGATGGATATTAAACACTTGAGAAAGTGTAACTGTATTGTATTCTGGAATTAGAAATATAAGAAAATTTCTATTTGGAATCTAAAATTAAAGTCATAGACTTAAATTTATACCAAATATAATGAGTCATTCTATCTTGGACCAGCACTACTAATACAAACCCTAAGTCAGATTTGCCCATACAAGTAGGAGATTTCTAACATTGAGGATTTATATCAATTGGGAATAGAATTTCGGGATTATAATCATATGCGTCATTTAATATAGAATGACATGAAATGATTTGTAGACCATTCATCCAATGATATGTTATTGAGCTAATTCGAAATGAATAAGCTAAGAGGAATCAGGATAATTTCGTTTAAAATAAGAATCCAACGATGCTTCGATTAGCGAAAGTCAAAGTAATCTTATTTATACAATCTTCTTGTTTCATATCGTAAAAATACTAGTCAAGGTGTCATCAATTGATGAACAGCTAGATGTCGCATATACAATATTTATCTTTCGAGATCTAACACTATTATGTATGTCTAATGGTGAAAAATCCACTAGGGATTTATCTCATTAGATAAACAAGCCAAGTTAGACCAACAATGAAGATTCGAAATTAAACTACAACTTAATAACAGAAAATAACATGGTTCAATATAAATTCATACACAATTTAGAAATTATAAACATAAAGCAAGTAGGAATGACAAGTGAAAATACTAAAACTTACAATCCTAAATAATTTCCAAGGTTTTCAACAAACTGATATCAGTGTCCCATTTAGGCGAGAGTCAAAGCTACCATCCATTGAATAGAGTTGTCAGCTCATCTAAAATGATAACCATTCTAGCAACCTTTTATTCGATCAAGATTGGAATTCAGCGTTGTCCCGTTTAGGCGAGAGTCAAGACAATTCTATCTTATGAGCTTCCACCATTGTTTCGCAATTTGCAAGTCAAGTATGGTCGCCACCATTAGGGTGCTCTATACCATACAAACACTTACAAACTACTTATCATTCGAGATTAAACGGTGCGAAATTGCTAATGAACGTTCCTCCATTAGGGAGGATTACTCACTAAAACAAACGCGGTGTAAAACCCACAATGGAGATCGAATATCTTTATAATAAAGCTCATTATTTAAAAAGAGTTGTATTTTCTTTGATTCTCTTTATTTAATCTATTTATTTTAAATATATATATTTATTAATTAAAATTTCCAATTTAGAATGAAAAATTCTAAATATAAATTTTAATTTAATATTTATAAATTTTACTTAGATGGATATGAAAATAACATGAATTATTTCCATCTTAGTAATAATTTCCAATAAATATTTAGAAAAATATTCAATTTAAGTTGTTACAAAATTAATTTAAATTAATTTACAACTCAAATTTAATTTTCTATAAATATATATTGCATTTCGAAAAATTAAAGTACTCAAAGACACAATTTTCGAAAATGCATGTTAAAATAAAAAAAAATTAATCCTGGAAAAATTATTCTAATTTAATGTTGGCCCAAAATTAATTAATAAAATTAATTTACAACAAAAAATATAATTTTCCTATTTAATTAAATATATAAGAAAAATTTCAAATATTTAAGTATGATGATGAAAATCAACTTAAATATTAATTTTCTATTTAATTAAATACACTAGAAAAATACTTCAAGCAAAAATATCATCTATCTAGATTTTCCTTTGACTAATTAATTCAATTTTTAATAATATACTTTAATTCAATTTATTTTAAATTAATCAATAAATGAAAAAATCATTGATTTAAGTTGGTCGAAAATTAAAATAAATAATTTACAACTTTAATCTATTTTTCAAATAAAATTCGAAATTCCAGCATTTAAGAGATGCAATTTCGAAATTTGATTAATAAAATAAAGAAAAATATACTTTGAAAATTATTTAATTTTAGTTGAAAAATTAAATTTCAACTAAAAATAATTTTCTATTTAATTAAGTGTCATGAAAAAGAAATATTTAAGTATCATGATGAAAATCAACTTAGATATTTAATTTTCAAATTAATTAAATGTATTAAATTCAAGAAATAAATAATTAAGTGTAGAGAAGGCTTAATTATTAATCTCTAGTTTAATACTAGGAAAAATATACTTAAAATAAATTGTACCAAAATTAATTATTTAATTTCACAATTTATAATATTTTTCTATTTAATATTAGAAATAATAAGTAGTCTAGAAATAACTATCTAGAAAATATCTTATTTGACTAAGTATCTTTTCCACAAAATTTGAAAAAAAAAATCTAATTTAAGTTGTATTAGAAAAATCTAGAACTTAAATATTTTTAAATTTAAATTTAATTAAATATCAGAAATTAAGTTGTAACCACTTAATTTGAAGATATTTCATTTTAAGTTAATATTCGAAAAGATATTAACCTAAAAAAAAATCTAAAAGGAATTAATTAAATTTTGCTATTGAATATGGGGTGACACATAATAAAAAAAATGTCTGTATGTAGAGATATTTTTTATGACTCTACCTAAGCATTATCCTATAATATAATATCTTCATTTGAAAAATTATGATATTTCTAATATTATATTTCAAATGTTATAATTTAATACAAAAATAAATAAACTTAAAACTAGGATATTTATGGTTAGGATATTATCATTTAAAAAATTTATAGTATCCCCTAATTTTTTGAAATTTAGGTTGTTAAACCTTAAATATCTTTCTAAAAAAGTATCAACTAATTATTCAAAATTTCATGTTATTTAAATAAAATATAAATTAATAAAATAAATTTCTAATAAGATAAAATACCAAATAAATAGTATTTACCTAATCTTATAATTTAAATTAATAAAATATATTAAAAATAATAAATTCTAATATTTATGGTTAGTAATTTAAAAATATCTAGATTATCTTTAAATTTATTATTACTATTTTAATATCATTTCATATTTTATTACTTAAATAAATAAAATATGTAAGTATTTGATCTTATAATTAAAATTAATAAATAAAATAAAAATAATCAAATTTTAAAATATAATAGCAAATTTGTAGAATAATCAGTTTTTTAAATTTAAAGCCTACTAATATCTAAAATAAGTTTAAATTAAGAATAAAATTAATTTTAATATGATAATTAAATTTGAATTTGAAAAATAAAAATCTACAAAAAAAAAAATCTACCAAAAAATCAAAATTAAAACCATAAAAAAAATGACAAATTTGAAAATTTGTGAAAAATTGCATGCAACACGGACAATATGTCCGCGCACAGATGACGGGGAGCTGACCGAGGAGGGAGGCTGCATGCAGCCTCAGAAATGTTCTGTCTGAAAACGTGTCCCAACCGAGGAAGGGGGCTCATCCGCGCGCGCATGGGTAGAAACCCTAGCCTGATTTTTCAAAATTTTCAAAATATCACAAATTTTCAATTTTAATCGAAATTAAGTTCTGTAAAAAAGTAAGGGCTTTTTTCATAAATGTACAACAAAAACAAAATAATTACAAAAAATGTGCAAAAAAAAATTATTTGAAAAATGTATACATTTTGAAAACTTATTACATAAAACCATACATTTTAATCATTAAATAATATAAATCATTAATGATTAAACTAATTACCATGAATAGATTAATATAATTAATGTTTGTAATATTATTTTATAATATCTTATCCTTATGTTTATTATATTAATATTTTAAAAATTATTAATAATAAAATATGTTTATTAAAATTCAAAATAAATAATTCCGTAAAATTAATTAAATAAATAATAAATAGCTTTATAAAAATAAACAAATTAAAAATTTATTTTATTAAAGAATAAATGTTTATTATCTATTTTAGTATGAATTATTATAATTTAATAAGTTTTTTTTTTCAATAAAATACAATATAAAAATTATAAACATTAATGTATATAAATATAAATTAATGTTTAAAATTACTAAAATAAAGATGGCACACATAGAGTAATATAATAAACATATGTGAATATTATTATTTTGTTTATTAAATTAGTATGTTTAATAAATAGAAAACAAAATAAACATATATATACAAAATATTTTATATTATTAGTATATTTATTATAATTGTAAATATAAAAATAGACATAGCTAATTTATACTCTATACTAAAATATAAATATATTTTCTTTCTATTGTTTCTATATATTCATTATTTTCTAATGAGTTAGTGAACGAATTTTCTATTGAAATACAATTCTTACATCAAAAAATAAATAAACAAATATAACTTTATAAACTCCAAATATTATTTAATTAAAAAAAATAAACAGGGCAAAAAAAACAAAAAAAATAGATAAACAATTTTTTTTATGTATATTATTTATTTTCTAAAAAATTACTAAAAAATAAACATGACACACATGGAGTGATATAATAAACCTATGTGAATATTATTATTTTGTTTATTAAATTAATATAAAATAAAATAAACACATATATACATACAAAATATTTTATATTATTGGTATGTTTATTATAATTGTAAACATAAAAATAGACATAGCTAATATCTATACTATACTAAAATAAATATATATTTTTTTCTATTGTTTCTATATGTTGATTATTTTCTAATGAGTTGGTGAACGAATTTATCTATTAAAAAACAATTCTTACATCAAAAAATAAATAAACAAACATAACTTTATAAACTTCAAACATTATTTAATTAGAAAAAAATAAAATATAAATTGTGGATAAGTATATATGCATATATGCATATAATTTACCTAATGAACACAAAATTATTTATGAAAAAAATCAATATTAAGAATCATATATTTTACAATAAATAAAAATGTGATAATATATCAGCAAAATATAAACAAAAAAAAAATTACATACATTTATAACACAAATAATAATAATAAAAAAAATACAAATCAATAGAAAACACTTGTAAATAAATAAATAAAAAAACTAATCTTCTTTTTATAATTTTTATAAACATAAATGTTTAAAATTTAAGTATATTGTATTTGGAGATAGGATGTATTTGAATAATTGTTTTATAGGGAAGAATTAAATAGTGATTTAATCTAAATACAAACTTTCAATATTTGTAATAATGGTTGATTTTTAAAATTATATAAAAATATAAAATAATTATTAATATATCACCATTCAATAACTATAATAATGAGTGATAATAAATCAAATAATCAAATACTTACCATTTATATATTGTATAATAAATTGAAAATAATTTTCTTCATAATAGATAAAATGTATGATTATATGAAAATAAATTATTTTGCACATATATTGTAATAAAATTATATAATGTATACATTAGTGTAAATTGCCCAAAAAGTAATTGGCTTATTTTTTTACCAACTTTCCAAATAAAATATTTCTAGAACAAAAATAAAAATATTTTTCATAGATTATTTTGTGATTCACATTCAATCATTAAATAGTCACATAAACCAACATGAACACATCTAAATCAACCAAACATCATTTTAAATTCATATTTCATGAAAATAAATCATTACTGTGGCTCTGAGGCCAGTTGTTGGAAATTATATTACCAAGATTTAGATTTACTAACATGTATGTTGATAATAAATCTATAATCTAACATCCTAAATATGAATTTCTTAAATAATAAAATAAATACATATAAAGTTATAAAAAATCTTACATTGGTGGCAGCGGAATATGATGACTCATTTTGTTTAGATCTCTAACCCTTGATCTTTTTTGTTGTAGAGTATGATCAAGATCTGAACTTATATCTCATTTAGGTGACAACATGAACTACACAATCTTTCTTACTATAATCTAACATCCTAAATATAAATTTCCTAAATAATAAAATAAATACATATAAAGTTATAGAAAATCTTACATTGGTGGCAGCAAAATATGATGACTCCTTTTGTTCAGATCTCTAACCCTTGATCCTCTCTGTGGTAGAGTATGATCAAGGTCTGAACTTAGATCTCATTCAGGTGACTACATGAACTACACAATCTTTCTTACTATAATCTAACATCCTAAATATGAATTTTCTAAATAATAAAATAAATACATATAAAGTTATAGAAAATTTTACATTGGTGGCAGCGAAATATGATGACTCCTTTTGTTGTGATCTCTAACCCTTAATCGCTTCTGTTGTGGAGTATGATCAAGATCTAAACTTAGATCTCATTCAGGTGACAACATGAACTACACAATCTTTCTTATTATGATAGCTAGGTATTGCTTTGAGATGTGTGGGCATATTCTCAATCACTATAGGCTTCGAATTTTTGAGAAGAGACGAGGAAGGAATTTGAAATTAAGGGCTCTCTTTATTTTATATTTATCTGACAAAAGGAGTCTGATCATCATCTGAAAATAAAAGTCATCTTATTCTATTTATAGGGTAGCTTTTTAGGGTCAAGTTTAGAATTAAAATTGAATTGAAAAAAATAAAGAATGACTTTATTAATCATCCTTGGCGGAACCCTTAATGGGCCTATTGGATTTTAATTTTATCATTTTATTTAAACTCATCTTTTTTTTTCACAAATACCATATTTTAATTCTAACTCCATAAATGTAAATTCTATCTATTTAATAATTATAATTATTTATCAAATAAAATTACCATTTAACTTATTTATTGATTAGACTTTACAAAATCTCTTAATTAATAAACAAATTCTAAAATCTCTTTTCTTCTCAAATAAGCCATTACTTAGTCAAAATTCATAAACAAGACATAATCTTTATTTAGAATCCTAATTTATTAAATAAATTAATTAATTGAGACTACAAAACAATAGTATCTCAGTTAGTGAGAGGACCATAGGCCTATGTAACCAAGCTTCCAATAAGTAGATCCAAAATTTACCAAGTAAATTTTCTAACTTATTAACTCCTCCTAACTCCACTATAGATTCAGAATTGCACTCCTGATTATATAGAATGCTCTATTCACCAATAATAGAGACACTATAAATTATCTATTATTTTGATCTAAATAATCAAAGATCCTCTATAGATGATCTACATCGAGTAGAGACAAATTTACTGTTCTACCCTTCAATGTATTTTATCCTTAAACCACTTATAGCTACTTGTAAATGATATTTTAGTAAACTAATATAATTACTGAAATGAGCGCTCAATCATTTATCGTGTTAAGTCAAGCTCAAAGGAAATTATTGTTTCACTTCTAATAGTTATAGAAGCTATATATTTCATATCTATGATTAGCACCTCCACTGTGATGACATCACTATAATTGTGAAAAACTATATGTTTTGGATTTAATATAATTTATACATTAAAAATATAATCATGAAAGAAATCATGTGAATCATGCAACATAAAATAATTTCTGATCGTTTATTTTTTAGTAAATCTAATTATATTGAAACGAGTTTTATTTAGAGCATAAAATTCCAACAATTAGTTCATCCAAATCCTCTAAAAATAGTGTCAAAAACGGGATTCACACCCAAAGTTCCACCATTGTTGGGCGAAGTGGTGGTCTCATTGATGTTGATGTTGACATTATTGTTGTTATTTTGCTTCGTAGCCACTGTGATCTTCCTCCAAAATCACAGAATTATAATACTAGAACTACCCTCCTTCTAGCGTCAAATATTATCGGAAGAAAATAGACAATACCAAAAATTATGAGTACGTATTCTAGATGAATAAGAATACCCGCTTATAGAACAATGAGTATTCACCTAGAATGGCGAGTACTCAAATTAAAATATCGAGTAATAAAACAATAGCGATAACGTATATGAAGAAAGACACATAACTATAGTGGTCTAGTTAGAGCTTGATCTGCTTAGTCCACTTTTTTAAGAGATTTGTGATTATTTTATTTTATGTTGGATCACTTATTTATATAAAAAGCGAGTGATCTTTTGGATTACATAATCGGTCAGATATGACCATTACACTATTGATTACATTTAGGGTCTGTTTGGAAACAACTGTGTAATTACTATGCAGTGTAATTACTAAGGTAGTAATTACACTGTATAGTAATTACATTGTATTTTAAAATACAAGGTGTGTTTGGATAAGTGGTAATTACATGTGAATTCCTAATATCATGTTTGGCATGATAGTTAGTAATTACACAGTAAATTAATATTATAATATTTAAAAATAAATTTTATCAATTAATAATATATAAATAAATAATATTCTCTTCATAAAATAAAGTCAAAACTATAACAATTTAGTAGCAAATATTTAAAATATTCTTTTTAAGACTATCTAATTGCTCTTGCGTTTCATATATTTTGAGCTATTATATCTCTAAAATTAAACATATATTGATTGTCATCATTTGTTGGCCTGTCACCAAGTTCTTCATCTGAATCAAAATCAATATTGTTCAAACTTTCACAATTTCCTATTTCATTTTCCATGTCCTCTTCGAAAAATTTATCATCCCAATTCCACTTGCGAATAAAGTTGTGAAGTACACAACATGCTAATACAATCCAACCTTGTTTTTTTGATGATTGATAGAAAAAGGTAAAGTCAATACATTAAAAATAATTAAAATATTATATCAATTAATTAAAATAATATGAATTTATTTTTGGTATGTAATTACACAGTGTAATTACACCCAATTCTCATGGGAGGGTATGAGAATTGGAGAGAGTAATTGAGGCCTCCCAATTACCTCTAATTACACAGTTACTATGTAATTACGTGGCCACGCAAACACGTCAAACTGTGTAATTACTTCCAATTACATCCAATTCCAATTCCCAGGTGGCTTTCCAAACGCGCCATTAATTAAGGTGAGTAAAGATTAGTTTCGACCGTTCTTATAGTAAAGAACGCATGCGACTTTGGGAGTCGCATATTAACCGTTTACTAAAGTTACGGATTCTCTAGTGTTACTCGCATATAAAGTATTAGAATTACAAACTTGGGATCATTTGTAAAATGGAACGCCTGCGACTATATCAATTGTACATTGGGCGTTCATGTACTAACATAATTAAACTTTACAGGTTCTGAATAAGTTGTCAAGCACTTTAGTAATTCAGACCAAATATTTATAAAAATGTGATCTTTAAGTAGGATGCATTGGAGATTATAACAAATGATCAATTCATTTCGCACATCAATAACCCAATCCAATAAATGTTGACACACTTAGTGACGGACCCAGAATTTTTATTATGTGGGGGCTTAATTATTATTAAAAAAAATTTTAGGTCTACTTTATTTAATTTATTTATTTTTGTGGGATTTTTTTAAATTTTTTTGTGCTATAATTATCAAATAAAAAGAAAAATATTTAATTTTTTTAATGTATTTTTTTTTTTAGTGTGTCCGTCCCTCGACACACTCATTTTCCATTTTGCTATTGACATAAATCAAGATGAGATGTTGATTATAGCAAATGAGATGGGAGTAAAGAACAAATTTGAGAAACAAATTCAATTTTTTTACTTGAAAATATAAAAGTGAAATGTGAGGGAGCACGGATACGATTATATCAGTTCTAAATTATTAATTCATTTGATCAAAATTTCATCATAATTTTGTAGCTAAGGGTATTTGAACGAAAATAATATAAAAATGGATGATCTGCCGAGAAATCCTTCTATTGCAATCTAAAACATTAAATTATCAACAAAAAAGGAAAAGATAGACTACTAGAAAAAACATTATTAGCAACACTTTGTTAATAGTAAAGAAAATTAT
The DNA here is from genome assembly GCF_029168945.1 of Cannabis sativa. Classification (NCBI taxonomy): domain Eukaryota; kingdom Viridiplantae; phylum Streptophyta; class Magnoliopsida; order Rosales; family Cannabaceae; genus Cannabis; species Cannabis sativa. The sequence goes on along the minus strand of NC_083601.1, from coordinate 9,780,593 downwards.
AAGACAACACTTGTGATCGTTGTTTCCTTCAATATAATTCTTCAATATAATTCTCATGGATTTCTTTTATTATTTTATTATTTTATTCTTTTTTCTTCTAATATTTTTCTTAATTTTTTTTAATGCATACAAATTTGGGGTGTTGGAGAGATTTTGTGGTCCAATTGGTGAGAGAGAAAACGTTGATTGGGTTGTAAGATTGACAAGTAACAGTCCCAATTAACAAATGTCAGGCTCTTTAAAATTTGGTGAACTACTCTCCTTTGGCAGTCAAAAAGTTAATGCAGCATCCAAACTTTTAATCAGAAACTTTCATTAATAATATAATCTCTATCAACATCTCTCTCTCTCTCTCTCTCTCAATTTTTTAATATGGACTATGGAGGAGCTTATCATGAGCTAAATAACCTGTGTTTAGTGGCTCGTGGGTCCCACTTTTCCTAACTGGGTTCCTCCATCCATCTTTATTTACATTTATTTAGCTTTTTTCCATAATATGCTCTCTGTCTCTCTTTATAAATATATATAAATATATATATATAAATATCTCTTTTCTTTACTATTTTTTTTTTGGAAGAACTTTTCTTTACTAATTGATGTTAACTTGCATGGCTCTAAAAAGTTGTGATTATTTTTACACCACCATATTTATCCCTAATTGTAGAACCTTTAATCCAATCAAAATCCATTTGACTTAGTGACAATTAATTCGAAAGTAAAATCAGTACTATTCTAAGGCATGCAATTAAATCCAACAAAGGCTGTTATATATGTTATTATCCATAACCCTTTTATCTTAATTTACTATATTTATAATTTACCACATAAATATTTAAATTTAATTTTAAGAGTAATAATATTTAAGTTATATTTTTAAAAATTTTTGAATTACTTGTTAAATTTCAAGTTATTATCCACATTTATTTTTTATTAGTATATTTAAACATATTTTTTTTAAAAACAAAATTAATTACTTAAATCAATCAGTGATTACCACGTGGCAACTTAATAGTTATATACTTACCAAAATTCTATAATTATAATTTGGTTATTATTATGACAAAAATTAAACTTAAGTATTAATTTACAATTAGAATTTAATCTTAAATATTTATACCACAAATTTATATATTTTATAAATAAAATTTCCTTCATTATTACGATTATTATATTGTATTATTGTACTCTTTGAATTGAAGCATGCCAACAATAATAAAGTACAATAGCTCCCAGCAAATTATAAAACAATAAAATTAAAGTGAGTTAATTAAGCTTTGGAATTAGTGGGAGAAATAATGATTAATTTGGAGAGTTAATTAAGCTTTGAAACGTAGGAAGGTTCTATACATATAACTCGTGGGATTTCGTAGGCTTTATTTTACATTCTTATCTCTCTTTTTTTATATTATATATAAAACTGAAGGTAAAGAATAAATCCAACATAATCTGATATTATTGAAAATAAACAAATTAGCTAATGCTTTCATTTTATTTATTCACTATTATATTTAATTTAAATTTGTGACGTGTAGTGTATATATAATGATATATATCTTTTTTTTACGTCCAAATTAATTTGTAGAATACATACAGACCATTATATATTGCGCACTTTTGTTTTTATATATATAATATATGAATATTTGTTTATAGATTAATGATAATAATGATGATGATGATTAGAAAGAATTTCCCGGGTTCTACCCCCACAACCATGAGAAGAATATTTGCTTGAAAATACCATTTAAAAAGGAAATGGTTGGATTTTATTTAGCTTTTTTCAAAACACAAGAGAAAAAGCTTACTTGTGATTTTTATGAGAATATATAATAAATAAATAAATTATTGCCAACCTCTAGCTTTAATTGCTTCAAGAGGCTTTGCTCTTTATGTAGCCCGTCCTTTGTATTATTATTGTTTCTATATTGAACTTTTTCTTCCCTAGAATCTCTTTCCAATGAATTAGCATCCTAGGACAACGTTTTCTCCATAGTCCCCACTATTACCAAAATGTCTTTCTTTTTAATATTATATATTATTATTATATCCCTTCACATGTATTATGCTTTTACTCTAGGGCCTAATTATAGAAATTATATATATTTTCTTGATACAACTTTGTATATTTTAATTGCACATATATATAAAAAGGGTCTCATTGTAGTTTTAATTGCTCTTTAATTGTTTTTGAATTTTTTTAAATAATATACGAGGTTCAAAATGAAGTTTAAACAACTAATTACACATATAATAAAAGTATTTATTGTGCAACTGATTGTTTGAAATTTGAATCCTATTTTTGGTATAATAAATTATTCAGAAGTTTCTTAAGATATTATACCTTACCTAAAAGAATTGAGATACACTCTTTCAAATATTGAAAATAAAAAAAAGTATCAACCGTAAGAACAAAAGTATTATATATCATTGTACATTGACAAGGAATACCAACTATATAATATAATAGTAGTGCTATAATAAACCATTTCAAAAAAATATATATATACATATATAGTACAATAATAAATGCACCCCATAATATACAAATATACAAAGTATATTGTACTATTGTAAATTATTAAAGTAGGACCAAAAACTAGATAAAACCCTAAGTAAGTAGGTAATCATATATATCATTTCAATCCTTGATGCTTGATCCAAAGTGCCTCTTACAAGGCCCACCCCAAATAAAAAAACTAATCAATATGATAAGAGTGCCATGAATATATTAATTAATGTACAGGGAGATAATCAATCATTGACATGATGTGGAAGAAGTTAAATATCTTGAAGCTGTTGACGATATTATTATTATTATTATTATGAATTTATATATATACTGTAAGTCATGTACTATTAACATTTTGTCCTTAAGCATCAACAATAAAAATTAAAATTTTTTTTTTTTTCTTTTTCTATAACGTAGACTTAAAAAATAAAAAACGATAATAAAATCTACCTAATTTTCATTTTCATGTTCTTGTAGTTCTTGTATGGCATGACACATAAGGGTTATGATTAATCTACCAGCATGACAATCTAGTAATCACTGCTATACATTTGTATATCATTTTCGTATGGGTCCTATATACAAGAGGGTGAGCTATAATTTGAGCATTTGGTCCACCATTATATATATTTTTTAAAAAATAATTACGTAGATTCATTTGCATACAATAATAATAATAATAATACATCCGAAAACTTAGGAATAAAATTGTTTGGCTTACGTATTTTACCTATATATTTTCACTAAAAAAAAACTATATATACATTTATGCAAGTCAGCTAATGGCTAATGGAGCCCCGAAAATCATAAGGGTCATTAGTTGGAGGGTCCCTTGATTAAGTGGTAACTAAAGATTAAGAACGCTTGTTCTTCAACTTTTTTTCTTTCTTTTGCAAAAAGCTTGCTCTTCCAGTAATTTGAATGTCTTTAAAAATGACCAAATGAGCATATCTAGCTACAATACCATATATAAATATATATAATTTGAACAAATTTAATTTTTATTTTTACGAAAGACGCTCTACTAATTTAGGCATGTTAATATGATTTTTAACTTAAATGTGCAGCTCGTCACTAATCAATGAGTTTATTAAAAATTGTGATTAATTAAAATTTTACTTAATTAATTATAATCATTAAAATACTATACTTATATTAAACCGGGATCCTGTTTACAAAAGTATTTATAAAAGTTTTACTGTACATATACAAAAGTTTGTCGCCTAGCGACTATACAAAATAAGCCCTGATGTCCAAAAGACTGTACGCTCCTGGCCTAACCGTCCCGACATGTACAATCTCTATTTGCTCGCTCTCACGGCTGCTCAACCTTAGCCTTGCCCTTACCTACACATGCAAACAATAACTGTGAGTCGACAGACTCAGTAAAAAAAACATAAATAATAACATAACAATAATTCGAATTATAATCAGGCGCCCCTACACCCAACCATAACCCTATCCCCGTGTCCAACACGGTACTGAGTTTAGAACGTTCATACGTCAGTACTACTGACCATAATATCAGCCTAAATTCCATTATTTTAGAAATTCATATTTAGGATGTTAAATAACATCCATGGTAGTAAATCTAGATCCTGGTAAAATAATCCCCAACAATACCCATATATACTTACAAAATCTTCGTAATTCACAAATTACGCTTATTCCTTTATTTATATTGAAATTCTTAATTACTACATAATTGACTAGTAAGATCATAATTCTACTTATTAAACTCATAACACACATATTATCTCATTTTTAGTAAAATATGGCCCAATTATAAAAATTGAATTTCTGGGATATTACAGTCATTACTGATTCAGGAGCCAAACTTTTATAAATCTTGTGTCGTTTATAGCTACTTGATTATTTTTAATATTCAAACATTAATATAGATGTTTATTGACTCCGCATAGTTGACTAAAAATAAGGTCAAAACACCTAACTAATCTATTTAGTCAATCAAAGTGAGAGAATATAATATTTTGATTGTTTAAATAAATGTTACAAAGTTACAAGCTTGTTACTAATGGGAAAATATTTAATCTAGTGGGGGATTATTATACTATTTGAATAATATAATATATATATATATAAATTAAATATGTGTAACATACTAATAAGTGAGTGTATGATAAGTTGTCATAATTTTGTAACATAAGAGAGGTTACAAATTTGAAATAAATTACTAACCCTACGATTCACGTTTGATAAAGATAAAATTGAGTTAGTAATTGTATATGGTAGTTAGAAAATCAAATGGAGATGTTTCCAAAAATTTGAAACTGTCAAATATTTAGTTTTCGAATATTGGATGAAGAGTTGGATCAAAGAGAAATTTTAAAAACCAAAGTTTGTGAATAGAAACAGGCCCAAGTGACATGTCGCCCAAGCACTCGGTGACATGTCGCCTACTTTACTAAATGAAAGTTTTTTGATATTTTAGTGATGTTTTATCGACATGTGGTTTGAGGGTGTCCCTCCAGGCAACATGTTGCCTAGTGTCAGGCGACATGTCACCTTGAGCTATTTTTTGAGAAAATATTGCAAAATATTGGGACTTTAATGGGGGAATTTCTAGTGTCAAACCCAACGTTTATATGTCCATTTAATGTCCTATTTCGGCTGGTAACATCCATCGAGATGTGTGATATCAAATGTGAATTCTAAACGCTATATAAGGAGGTCAAATGTGCTCATTTGTGTAACTAAGTTTTCTATCAACAAGCACTTGCTAGAAAATACAAGACTTGATAATTCTCAAAGTTATTTCATTTCCCTTGGTGGTTAGAGATAGGGAAAATAAGTTTTTTGACAAAGATGTTATACCTTGTTCAAGTCATGGTGATCCCCACCAATCTATACTTAAGGTTGTGAGTGAGTGTATATATATATTCTTTTTTTGAACAAGAAGAAATCTTTATTCAAAATGAACTAACAATGATCAAACAAAGCCAACTACTATAACAAGCCAACCACCAACAAGGACCCTACCAATTTGCTATTACATTATAGATATACGAATCTAACTTGTTTTTACCACTAACAGCAGAGTTGAAGACTCTAAACTTGATAGTTTTTTTAATCTCCAAGCTGATACTAGCAACAATTTTACAACTCAATTCAAACATACAAATATTTCTACACTATGGCTGAGAAGAAAGCATTGATCATTTTATCTTGTAAATTTTTTAGAGGGGTTAACAACCAATCAAACCAGTCCTTGAAGCTTTTTAGCCACGCGAGACCACCCAACTATTTGCTTACTTCAGAAACTACTTTAATGGTGACAAGGGAGTCCATAAAGAGATGAGAATGAGTCTCTTTGGAATTATCACAAACCAGGGAGAGATAAGAAGGAATCAACAACAACTTACTTATATGATCTCTGGTCAATAGCTGGTTATTTGTTGCTTGCCAACATATAAATCTATGTTTAGGAACACTCAATTTATGCCAAACTCTTGTAGCATAATCCACTTTTTGTATAGAAGTAGTCAAAATGTAAAAAGATTTAGCTTTGAATATACCTTTTTGACAAGGATTGGTTATATCCCTAATAACAATTGTGTCTCTTAGCCGTAAAAGTTTCTTGAAATACTAGCTCGCATCATGTTTGAACGCTATATGCCAAAAATCTTGTCCTTTTAAATAGATAGCATTCACCCACCAGACCTAGAGATTGTCATGCTTACTCAAAATGGCCTAAACAAATTTAGCCATTAAGGCTTTATTCCATTTGTTTCCTTCTTGAAAACTAATGCCACCATAATTCTTGGGGAGATGTTAGGCTATTTTTAGCCTATGTTTTGGATCCAATTTATGTGCGTTTTTAGCTGTGTTGGGACGGAATTACGCTTGTTTTCTATGTTTTCAGGTTCTTTGGAATAAAAGAGGTCTCGGGTGCAGAAATTCGTTAAAAGACGTGCTGAGCCGAAGAAAACTCAATTTTTGAGCAATTGTGCATATCTGGCCGCGGCTAAACACAACTTGGCCGCGGCTAGATCTCGAAAACTCAGAAGGCTTCAGTCGCCGCGGCGATGAAGAGGCTCGCCGCGGCGAGTTACGAGATACAGAGAGCACCCAAATTTGGCGATTTCTAGCCGCGGCGAGAGGAAGCTTGGCCGCGGCGAGATCCCGTACGGACAAGGGGCATTTTCGTCCATCGAACCCTAAATTTCAATTATAAATAGAAAATTGCGATTGGAAGTCTGGAGAGCGATTTTGGAACCCTAAAACACAGCTGAGAGCGGCAGGAAGAGCATAGAGATTCAAGTGAAGATCCAGAATTCATCCACCAACAGTTCTTTTCTTTATTCCTCTTTAATTTCTTTATGTTGAATATTGCTATAGGAATGGTTATGGATTTGTTTCTGAACTAAATTTCCCATTTAGGGAGGATGATGATTGTTGTTTAATGTATTGCCTAGTTAATGTTTAATTACCATTCCTCAATTCTTGTGTGTGAAATTATCTTAATTTGTTCTTAATTTCATGTTTAAGATTGATCACCTTGTGCATGCTCTATGATCCCAATTCGAAATCTGAAAAGTGAGAATTGAGAATGCTAAAATTAAGATAATCGATGTTCTATGTGAAACGAAAGTATTTGCATGACTTATGTGACGAGTAGATTATTGCTTAATGCTGATTTCATGTTAGTTTAATTAAGGAATTAATTAGATAACATGTGATTTAGAATCTAGAAGATCTGAAAGGAGCTAGGTTATTTCATAATCTGTCATTCACTCCAAGAATAGGATAGTAATTAAGCATTAACAAATTGGGTAAACAACAACAGGATTCTCCTCCCTATTGTCTCATCTTGCTCAACTTTAAATTGTGTTATTAAGTTTCCTGAATTTCTTTCATATTTTACTGTTTTTAAATCATAATTGCTTTCGATTTACCGAATAGAATCATAAGTATAATTTAGTGGTACTTGATCCAATTCCCTGTGGGATCGACCTCACCTGTGTGAGATTTACTACTTGATTGCGTATACTTGCGTAGTGTTTTTGCGTATACTTCCTAGCACACATCCAATTTAATTCAAACAGTTGCAAGTCAAGCACACAGTTATGTTTTAATCCATTGCACAAGTGAATAACAACAATTCAATCCATCTTTCAATTTAGCTATCACGCCAGACTAAAAAAAAAAACTAAAACAAACTAAACTAAAACAAATAAATGCGAAAAAATAAATTAAGTTTCCCCCCCCAAACTAAAATGCACATTGTCCCCAATGTGTGAAAATAAAGCAGGGTGAGAGAAACTTACCTGAGCCCCTTAAAAGGGGTTTGGCGGCGGTGGCTGGTCATAAGGGTTGAAACGGGGTGGCATGGGAAAATAGTTTGGATCATCCACACCGATATTCATTCTCGTGACAAGTGTGTTCAATTGAGCCACCTGCTGCTCATCGAAGATACTCCTTTGGGCCATGTAATTTTGCATATGCATGTTTTGCTGAATCAGATAATTCAGCTGATTGTGAGTGTACTGCATGGCAGGGTCAAGAGGCCCGACAAGACGTGGTGGTTCGATGTCCTCACGTTCCTCTTCTTCTCTTGCCGGAGGACCTCCTTGAACTGGCGGTTGACCATGAGGATGAGGAGGTTTGAAGCGAAGAACAGTCGCCAAGTTAATAGGGCGCTGTGGCGGTGCCTTTGTATCATATGAGTAATGTGGTACCCCATGTTTCTCACATAGATCAGTGATTATTCCAGCCAACCCAAGTCCTCCACCAGAAGATCCCTCAACCATAATGTCAAAGGTCACTCGAACAATATCCCCCACATTCAAATTATACCCTTTCATAATGCCGTAAACCCATTTAAGTCTGTCCATTTGAGCATCAGAAAAATGCTTGTTGGGGAGCATCCTTGCACTAACAAAGTAAAGCCAAGCCTTGGCCACTGGATTGAGTTCACATCGGTACAATTGGTATGGTTCTCCATTAAGCTCATGGAACCTAAGGCCAGGATACCCTAGAGTCTCAGCAATATCCACATAATTCAAACTTCTCTCATAAAATTGTCGTTTCAAGGGTTGTTCTTCATTAGTGAAAGTTTGGAGGTCATAAAGGGCATGAATAGCGGCTGTGGTAGCAGGCACTCTAACCCCCCTAACTCTAACTTTGCCCTCTTCTCTTTCAGGCCAGTTGGCTAAAAATTCCAAAGCTAGAGTTTGATTACCACGCTCAGTGACATCTACGAACTTAGTCCACTGCCTATGTAGGATTTGATCCCTAATAGATGCAAAAGCAGGGGGAATGTTGGCAGTTTGGCTTAGGTTGACAATGTCTATCCCTCTATCTTCAATGAATGCCCTATCTTTCAATTTCAAAAACCGCTCTTGAGCCTCCATGTTGGTAAACCTAACTCTATCAAGATTAGAGCGTCCCCTAGATGGGTTGGATGATGAAGCTCCCTCCTCATTAACCCTTGACCTCTTTGGATCCATAGCAAAAAAAAATTATATCCTAACTCTCAAGATTTTTTTCAAAATTTCGACAGCACTTCCCCTTAAAAATTGACTTCCCGGGATTAAAATCCCTTTCAATTTAACCCAATTCTATTACACAATCAATTTCAACAATGTATATAGCAAAAATCCCAAATATCCACCAAATAATCCAAAATTATCCAACAAATTCACAAATTCTTCAATAAAAATTGGAGTGGAAGTCTTAGAATCAATACCTCAATGACAATTCTTCCTTTAATCATCCTCGATTGTTGACATCTTGAAGCTTTTGAGAAAGAAAAGGATGAATAAGTTTTTTTAATATTTTGGGTGAGGTTTGAGGGATTTGGGGTTGATTTTGAGTGGGAATTAATGTTTAATGAGAGAAATAAGGGATTAGGATGATTATTGATGAAAGTTTATGGTTAGAGTTGGTGGAAAAGAGTTTTGAATGGGATTAGATGAAGAAAAAATGGTGAGAAGGAGTGTTTTCGGCGTGGAGAAGAGAGGGTTTGAATGTGGTGTTTGATTTGAAATGTTAGGGATTTGGGATTTAAAAAGGGAAACTGGCCACTCTCGCCGCGGCGACCTGTAGCCTCGCCGCGGCGAGAATTCGAGAAAATAAGACACTTCCTGTTATTGTGGCTTCTTCCCTATCTTCTGTAGAGACAGATAAGCTATTACGGGTTCTAAGGAAGCATTCAAAAGCCATTGGATGGACTTTAGCAGATATTAAAGGGATCAGCCCTTCAACTGTAATGCATAGAATCTTAATGGAGGAAGGAGTGAAGCCAACCATTGATGCACAACGTAGATTAAATCCACCAATGAAGGAGGTTGTCAGAAAAGAAGTCTTGAAGTGGTTAGATGCCGGGGTAGCATATCCTATTTCAGATAGTAAATGGGTGAGCCCAGTCCAAGTTGTTCCAAAGAAAGGAGGGATGACGGTGGTAAAGAACGAGAAGAATGAACTCATCCCAACTAGAACTGTCACGGGATGGAGAATTTGCATTGACTACCGAAAACTCAACAAGGCCACAAGAAAAGATCACTTTCCACTCCCATTCAGGAGACAAACTTTGTCCCAAGAAGAGAGATGCATTTTGCTTTAGTTTCCTTTTGTCTCCAAAAGAAAGTCCCTACAACATTTATCGATGGCTACAAAGACTTTTTAAGGGAGAATGAACAAGCTCATTCAGAAATTTCTAATCCCCAAGAGGACTAAGTGAATCAGTTGCGCCCTTCTAGCAAAAGATAAGTTCCTACTAGCCTAGTTATGAAGTTTCATATGAATTTTGTCAAGAATGACACCACAATCAGAGGCTCACTATATTTTTGGTCTAAGATGAACTCCAAAAGAATTGAGGAGAAAACTACCCTCTTCCATCTAGATCAACTCCAAATTTGAGTTTTGTAGTCATCTTTCACACTACCAAAGTAGGCCATAGACTTGGATTTATTGGCAATAAGACCTGTAGTCACAAAAGGTTTTAAAAGCCTCTAGGACATGACCAATAGATCTTTCATTTCCCTTGCAAAAAATGATCAAGTCATTCGCAAAACAAAGGTTCACTAGTTTTAAAGACCTACAAAGGGAGTGAAACCTGAAGCCCTTCAATTTGGACGTTTTAATCAACAATCTTGTCAGATACTCCGTAGTTAATACAAATAAGAGAGGAGATATCGGGTCCCCTTGGCGAAGACCTTTCTCCCCTTTAAAAGAGCCATGTAATTGCCTATTCATCATAATGACATAAGAAGCACCATGGATGCAACTTAAAATCAAAGAAATTAACTTGGAAGGAACGCGAAGGTCCTTAAGCAAGTCAAAGATAAAACCCCAATGAAAAGTGTCATATGCCTTGCTCAGATCAATCTTGAATATACTTCTAGCAGAAATATTCTTCCTTGTGTAGCCTCTTAAGAGGTCTTGGAAAATTAAGTATTATGGGTCGACTGTCTGCTTTTAATAAATGCACATTAGTTGTCATGAACCAGGCTCGGCAGCACCTCTGAGATTCTCACATAAATCATCTTTGAGATGCATTTATAGAGTGTGTTGCAGCAGACAATCAGTCTATAATCACTCACATTCTTAGGACTATCTTTCTTGTGTATAAGAGAAATGGTAGTCTCATTAAGTTCCTTTGGAAGGCTACCATTTTGAAAAAATCCCAAAATTGCGTGAGAAACAACCTCTCCGATCTCATTCCATAATTCTTTAAAAAAGCCAGAACCAAATCCATCTAGACCCTGACTCTTGGAGGTGTGGATACTAAACAAAGCCTTCTTGACATCAGCTTTATTGAAAGGTCGAATCAATTAAACCTGTTGCAGTAAATTCAGTTTCCTCCCATCATCCAAACTAATCTCTTCAATCCTTCTTGTAGCTGAGCTTTTCTTCCCCATAAAGATGCAAAAATGTTGAAACAATTCTCAACCAAATTGGGATAGTCCTCAACTATAGTGTCATCATTCTTGTAAGCCACGATTTTATTATTTGATTTTCTTTTTTTTCATGATGGCATGGAAATAGCTAGAATTTTCATCCCCATATCTCAACCAGGTTATTTTCGAATGCTGGTGAAGATAGCTGATATACTGCTTTTTATTGGAAACGTATCTCTGATACATTACCTTCTCATTTTGAGTCATAACAGGGCAATTCAAGTTGATAGCAAGACCTTTCTGGGCCTTGTTAGAAGCCTCATTTGCTTTCGTGTACTGAGTTGTTACATATCCCTTCTTAGCTTTAAAGTTTCTTAATAATGTTAAAGAGGTTAGTTTCCTTAGAGTCCATCCACCTTGTGAGAACTACCTCTTTAAATCCTTCTTTGAACACGCAATAATTGAAAAATCTAAACGATCTTGGACCAGAATTATTACTTTCAACAAGCTTAATAAGACAATAACTATGATCTAAAATAGCTCCCAATTGTACCTAGCTTTAGTGTTCAGGAATACATCTAACCAGGCCTCATTAGAGAAAACTCTGTCAAGTTTCAAGTAGATTCTCACACCCACTTCATTTTATTAGAACAAGTAAAGTAAGCCCCCAAACTTTTTAGCTCATCAACTTGACTCAAAGCGAGCCAATCATGAGCATATTGAATTTTTGAAGCTTTTACTTGTCTACCTCCATATCTATCCTTATAGAAGAACATGGCATTAATGTCTCCTATAATGATCCAAGGTTTCGACAAATTACCAAAACTTGCAAGTTTGTTCCAAAGATCCTTCCTCTCAATTAAAGAATTACTTCCATACACAGCCGTAATAAAGAAATCATCCTTGAAGCCTACCATTTTAACCTTACAATGCACAAACTGCATATCTTCCAGAACCACGTGGACCTTGACCAACTTATTGTTGGAATTATTTTTACCAGGATCTAGATTTACTACCATGTATGTTATTTAACATCCTAAATATGAATTTCTGAAACAATGTAAATAAACACAGATAAAGTTTGAGAAACCTTACAGTGGGTGCAGCGGAATTAAATGACTCATTCCACTCAGATCTCTAACCCTTGTATCCTTTCTGTAGCAGAGTATCACCAAGATCTGCGTCCGAAACTCCTTCCTTGTGTTTGGATTCTTCACAGTCTTACACACTATGATTGAGGACTTACTTGATATGTGTGGACATGCACTCAATCACTATATGGTTCGAAATTATGAAGAGAGAAAAAGAGAAGAAGGGTTCGAATAGCATAGGGAAGAAGGCTCAAATTTTTGACTGAAGACAAGTGTGTTCATCATCCTTCAATTTGAGGCCATCATTATCTATTTATAGGGAACCACCTAGGTTTAGGTTTGAATTATTTGCATTAAAAAATAAAATAAATGGTAAAATAGAGCAATAGTGGCCGGCCATAGGATGTGGGCCCCAACTTTGCAATTTTTCCATTATTCTAACTATTTATCTTATTTAATTTTCTCAAAAATATCATTTTTCCAATTCAACCACTTAAATGTCAAAACTATTTATTTAATAATTAAAATTAATTATCAAATAAAATTTCCATTTAATATATTTATTAATTAGACTTAATAAAGTCCCTTAATTAACAAATAAACCCTAGAATCTCTTTTCTTCACAATTAAGCCATAGCTTAGTGAAAATTCATAAACTAGACATATTCTAATTTTAGAATTGTAATTGATTAATTAAAATCAATTAACTGAGTCTTACAAGCAGTTTGTCTCAACTAGTATGGGGACCATGGGCCTATATAACCGATGTTCCAATAAGCATATCTAGAATTTACAAAGTAAATCCACTAACTTATTAATTCCTCATTGCATCCACCATAGAACTTGGAATTGCACTCTTAGTTACATAGAACGTTCTATATGTTCCACGATATAGATACGCTATTAATTATCCATTGTTATAATCCCAATAATCAATGATCCTCTATAGATGATCTACATTGCATAGGGACAAAATTACCGTTACACCCTTTCAATGTATTTATCCTTAAAACACTTGCCCACCTATAAATGATATTTTAGTGAACTAATATAATCACTAAAATGAGCGCTCTATCATTTATCTCTATTTAGTCCAGCTCGAAGGAAATCATCGTTTCACTTCTATGTCCGGATAGAAGTTATAGATTCCATATCTATGATTAGCGCTCCCACTCAATTGTACTATCGTGTTCTCAAAATGTACGTATCACCCTGACCAAAAAGTAGGCTTAACTAACAAATCAAAGGACACAAATAACACTCTTGAGATCTAACCTAACCATGTCAGGATTAAGATCATTTGATCTAGGATCAACTAGGTGATATTAAATTGAATAGATATTACAATAACTTTATCATATCTAATCCAAGTTTAATATTGGTCCCTTCCAATGTATACTCCATACATCTGATACTGGTAAACTTTGCCAATGCCCTGGAAAGGACATAACACTTATCCAAGGTGTAAGTATACCTATCACTAATTATCATGCCAGTCTAAATCTAATGAACTGATTAATCAGGGAATTAAACTTTTTGAATATATAATCATGATTATATTTCACTATGCTGACAATACTATAATCATGAACAAATACATATGTTCTGGACTTAATAGAATTTATACATTAAATATAAACATGAAATAAATCATGTGAACCATGCAACATAAAATGATTTCTGATCTTTATTAATTAGATAATCTGATTATATTGAAATTAGTTTTATTTAGGGCACAAAACCCAACACTTATTCACCTAAATTAGCATAATATGATAGGACAAAACCTGACTGGAATGCCAATTCCAAATAAGGAAATTATTCATCATATTCTGAGCTTTTTCATGTCTAATTTTAGTCCCAAAGAGAGCACCAAAATGAACTTATTATCATTACACATATCAAACAAATCTACCTATTGTTAGGCTATTTTTAGCCTATGTTTTGGATCTAATTTATGTGCGTTTTTAGCTGTGTTGGGACGGAATTACGCTTGTTTTCTATGTTTTCAGGTTCTTTGGAATAAAAGAGGTCTCGGGTGCAGAAATTCGTTAAAAGACGTGCTGAGCCGAAGAAAACACAATTTCTGAGTAATTGTGCACACCTGGCCGCGGCTAGATCTCGAAAATTTAGAAGGCTTCAGTCGCCGCGACGATGAAGAGTCTCGCCGCGGCCATTTAAGAGATACAGAGAGACCCCTTATTTTCAATTATCTCGCCGCGGCGAGAGGAAGCTTAGCCGCGGCGAGATCCCGTACGGACCAGGGGTATTTTCGTCCATCGAACCCTAAATTTTAGTTATAAATAGAAAACTGCGATTGGAAGTCAGGGAGAGCGATCAGAAACCCTAAAATACAGCTGAGAGCGGCAGGAAGAGCACAGAGATTGAAGTGAAGATCCAGAATTCATCCACCAACAGTTCTTTTCTTTATTCCTCTTTAATTTCTTTATGTTGAATATTGCTATAGGAATGGTTATGGATTTGTTTCTGAACTAAATTTCCCATTTAGGGAGGATGATTGTTGTTTAATGTTTTGCCTAGTTAATGTTTAATTACCATTCCTCAATTCTTGTGTGTGAAATTATCTTAATTTGTTCTTAATTTCATGTTTAAGATTGATCACCTTGTGCATGCTCTATGATCTCAATTCGAAATCTGAAAAGTGAGAATTGAGAATGCTAAAATTAAGATAATCGATGTTCTATGTGAAACGAAAGTATTTGCATGACTTATGTGACGAGTAGATTATTACTTAATGCTGATTACATGTTAGTTTAATTAAGGAATTAATTAGATAACATGTGATTTAGAATCTAGAAGATCTGAAAGGAGCTAGGTTATTTCATAATCTGTCATTCACTCTAAGAATAGGATAGTAATTAAGCATTAACGATTTGGGTAAACAACAACAGGATTCTCCTCCCTATTATCTCATCTTGTTCAATTTTCAATTGTGTTAGTAAGTTTTCTGAATTTCTTTCATATTTTACTGTTTTTAAATCATAATTGCTTTCGATTTGCCGAATAGAATCATAAGTGTAATTTAGTGATATTTAATCCAATTCCCTGTGGGATCGACCTCACCTGTGTGAGATTTACTACTTGGTTGCGTATACTTGCGTAGCGTTTATAATTTTCAGCAACAAGTTTTTGGCGCCGTTGCCGGGGAATTGTTAAAGATTAATATTACATAAAATTATACTAACTTCTACTTTGGTATATTTTCTCTTGCTGATTTTTCTAACCTTTTTCTTGTAATAATTTCTTGATCTATTTCAGGAATCCTAAGTGCATGCGCCGTCAAGGACAAACAGTCATATTACCAGTTGATCCTGAAATCGAGAAAACTTGCAGGAGGAATCGAAAGAACAAGAGGCAAGAAAGAGTTTCAGCAACTGCTGAAACATCAGAAATCATGGCTGCCAATGTGAACAATAATGCTGGAAACAATGGGGGTAATAACGGTAATAATGGAGGTGCCGTGGAAGATCAAGCTAATGGCCGTAGCTTGAGAGATTATATTCTCCCTACTCTGACGGGAGTGCAGTCATGTATCAGGCCACCGGCAGTGGATGCAAATAATTTCGAGATTAAGCCTGCCATCCTTCAAATGGTGCAGTCTTCAGTTCAGTTTGGTGGCCTCCCTTCTGAAGATCCTAATCTGCATCTCTCTAACTTCATGGAACTTTGTGAAACTTTTAAGGTTAATGGAGTTAGCGATGATGCCATTCGACTGAGATTGTTTCCATTCTCGCTCAGAGAACGAGCCAAGAGTTGGTTGAATTCCTTGCCACCTAATTCTATTGCCACATGGAATGATTTGGCAACAAAATTTTTGTCAAAGTTTTTTCCTCCAGCCAAGTCTGCAAAGCTGAGAGGAGAAATCAATAATTTCTGCCAACAAGATAATGAATCTCTCCATGAGGCTTGGGAGAGGTTTAAAGATCTGATCAGGAGGTGTCCTCATCATGGTATAGAGAAGTGGATGCTGGTTCACAACTTCTACAACGGGCTGGTTGGTAATACTAGAACTCTAATAGATGCAGCAGCGGGCGGAGCTTTTATGAGAAAAAGTGCTAATGAGGCGTATGATCTATTGGAGGAGATGGCTCTAAACAATCAGCAGTGGCCAACTGAAAGGAGTCAATCTAAGAAGGTAGCTGGTGTGTTAGAAGTTGATGCCATCACAAAGTTAACAGCTCAGGTTGAGGCATTGACAAAAATAATTGCAGGGCAAGCTAAACAAGCCCAAATTGTTTGTGAGTTATGTGGAGGAAGTCATCACTTTTCGGAGTGTCAAGCAGATGTGGATGATTTGCCAATGGATGAAGCTAAAGCCATTGGGAATTTTTCACAGAACAACAACAACAACAATTATGGGTTCAACCAGGGTAACAACCGAAGAAATAGTGGGTTCTATCAGCAAAGAAATCAGAACCAACAGTTTAATCAGCAACAAGCCTCTGGTGGAAGTTCTAGTTTGCGGACACGATTCTTCGCTCCAATTTATGACCGAAACTAGATCTTCAATTAAAGACCTGCAGACTCAGATGGGCCAACTAGCAACTCAGGTAGCAACCCGCCCTCAAGGAAATTTGCCTAGCACAACTGAAGTCAATCCCAAAGAAAACTGCAAGGCAATTACCCTGAGGAGCGGTAAGAAGTATGATGGGCCCGAGTTACCACAACCAGTTGAGGTAGACGAAGAAATAGATGCTCAACCAGTGCAAACACCAACACCAACAGCAGAGAAGGCTACTGACAGCCCAGCACCACCACCACAGTCTCCACCGATTAGTATTGATCATCATGTAAAAATACCCTATCCTCAGAGGCTCAGAAAGTCAAGCTTAGACAAGCAGTTCACCAAGTTTCTAGAAGTCTTCAAAAGACTTCACATTAACATTCCTTTTGCTGAAGCTCTAGAGCAGATGCCAAGTTATGTGAAGTTTATGAAGGAAATTTTGTCAAAGAAGAGGAAGATGGAAGATTATGAGACAGTGGCTCTAACTGAAGAATGTAGCGCTATTCTACAGAAGAAACTCCCTCCAAAACTCAGAGATCCAGGGAGCTTCACTATTCCTTGTACTATTGGAAAAATTGAAGGAATAAATGCACTATGTGATTTGGGAGCGAGTATAAACTTAATGCCTTTGTCAGTGTTTAAAAGACTGCAGCTGGGTGAAGCAAAGCCAACTACTGTAACTCTTCAACTGGCAGATCGATCGCTAGCTCACCCTAGAGGAGTCATTGAGGATGTGTTAGTAAAGGTGGACAAGTTCATCTTTCCAGCTGATTTCATTGTTCTGGATATGGAAGAAGATAGTAATGTTCCTATCATCCTGGGGAGACCTTTCTTGGCAACAGGGAAAGCACTAATTGATGTTCAGAAAGGAGAGTTAAAGCTAAGGGTACTGATAACTCTAAGATTTAGAGTTATTTTCATATCTTTAAGCTTGAAGTTAATGTGATTTGTGGAGCAATTAATGTTTATATTGTGTAATTGTGTCTAGTTTGTTGTGTCTTTGTAATAAATGAAAGTGTGTGTGTTAGTAAGTGTTAAATAGACTTATGTTATTGTTTTTATGTGTTTTAAGCAGAAAAAAAATACAAGAATAGGTATTTGAAAATGTTTGGGACAAGGAGAAAAAGGAGCAGGAAAATGATTATTGCTGACTGGCATTGCTGTAGCACTCATCGCGTAGCAATTTGTCAGCCCAGTAAGTTTATTTTGGCAGATAGTCCAGCTGGCTTTAATGAAAAGAAAAACGAGCTGAGGTGGCGGAATTTGGCTATTGACTCAACAAACATGTGGAAAATGAAGGACAAGTGGGTGATGATTGGGATTTCCAATTAGGGTAAACTTTGGTACCCTAATTGGGTGGCAAAAAAGAAAAGAGAGGACATGATTAGATGAGAGGTGGCTGCACTTTGAAGAGTAGTACGAAAATTACAGCAGCAAAAAAGGATAGAAAAAGTACAGAGAAAGAGAGTACAAAGAAGAAGAAGATTGAGAAGAAGGAGAAGAAGACAACTATCAAAGAAAGGATTTGAGCTCACCACTCATTTCTCTTGCTCTCCACTTCGTTTTGTATCATTTTCTTCTCTTTAAGCTTCTCTTTAACTTCATGAACAATACATTTTCTGGTTTTGAGTTTTTAATTTCAGTTATGAACTAAACTTTTTGAGATTTGGGTGGTTATAAACCCTTGTATGGACTAGTGTTTTGACTTTGCAATGATGAAGTAATCTTGACTTAGTTCAATTAGTTGTGATGAAATGTTGAATGAATGTTAATTTTTGGCCATTTTTAACATTTAGCAAGCTAGATCCTACTTGGAAAAGTAAGACCTAGTTGAACCCTTCTAATTGATGCATGATTTTTACCTTTTCTTTTAGGTATTAATTAGTAGTGAAATAGGAATATTTTGCTACCATGTATAACTAAGGATTTGATGCTCTATTGGGCTATTTGTGATCTAAACTGATGTAGGAATGCATTGTGAGATTGTGAATGGTTTATTGCAAGTTTTGGAAAAAGCTTGCTGGTTTTTTTGAAATCTGTTAACTTTCCCAGGATTGCTGAGTCATTGCTGTATCAACTGGGACATACAAGTGGAAATTAATCACTCAAGTCTATTTTCTAAATCTGAAATTACCACCATTTTAATCACTTCTAGTTTCTTATTTTTTTAGTTTATTTAGTTTAAAAAATTAGTTCTCAAGTTTAGATTCAAAGCTATCAATTTTTCTTGTGAATTAATGTGTGACTTTATTTTATTTTTATTTGAAATTCTTGGAATTACTTTTAGTTGATTTAACATTATTTAGTAAAAAGTCCCTGTGGAGACGAACTTTGATTTACTTATCATTGTATTACTTGTTTGTGATTGTGTACACTTGCGCAATTATAAAGCAATATAATTTTCACAACAGGTACAAGGAGATGAAGTTGTATTTAATGTGCTCAAAGCAATGACCTATCCTACGGCTAGTGACAACTGTTTTGCAATTGATGTGGTGGACCAGTTGGTGGAGACAAAGACGCATGCTGAAGACCCTCTTAATCTGACTTTGGTACAAGAAGAGGTGGTGGAACAAGACGGTAAGGAAGCTTATGAGTATGCTTTGTGGCTCGATTCTTATGGACCGCTGAATAGAAAATACTATGAAGAGTTAGGAGTCATACCAACAAAACCTACCCCATCTACTGAAAAGCCTCCTCAACTAGAGTTAAAAGTCCTACCAGAGCATCTCAGGTATGAATATTTGGGAGAAAATAAGACACTTCCTGTTATTGTGGCATCTTCCCTATCTTTTGTAGAGACAGAAAGGCTATTACGGGTTCTAAGGAAGCATACAAAAGCCATTGGATGGACTTTAGCAGATATTAAAGGGATCAGCCCTTCGACTGTAATGCATAGAATCTTAATGGAGGAAGGAGTGAAGCCAACCATTGATGCACAACGAAGATTAAATCCACCAATGAAGGAGGTTGTCAGAAAAGAAGTCTTAAAGTGGTTAGATGCCGGGGTAGCGTATCCTATTTCAGACAGTAAATGGGTGAGTCCAGTCCAAGTTGTTCCAAAGAAAGGAGGGATGATGGTGGTGAAGAATGAAAAGAATGAACTCATCCCAACCAGAACTGTCACGGGATGGAGAATTTTCATTGACTACCGGAAACTCAACAAGGCCACAAGAAAAGATCACTTTCCACTCCCATTCATTGATCAGATGTTAGACAAGTTGGCGTGTGTCAAGAAAGTACTATTGTTTCCTTGATGGGTACTCAGGGTATCACCAAATAGCTATAGCACCGGAGGATCAAGAGAAGACAACATTCACATGTCCATATGGTACTTTTGCTTTTCGACGAATGCCATTTGGGCTGTGTAATGCTCCAGCAACATTTCAGAGGTGTATGATGGCCATATTTTCAGATTTAATAGAAAAGTGCATCGAGGTGTTCATGGATGATTTTTCAGTGTTTGGTTCATCGTTTGATCAATGTTTAAGCAACTTGGAATTGGTTTTAACAAGATGTGAAGACTCTAATTTGGTGTTGAACTGGGAAAAGTGCCATTTCATGGTTACAGAAGGAATAGTGCTGGGACATAAAATCTCGAAAGAAGGTATTGAGGTTGACAGAGCCAAAGTATCTACAATTGAGAACTTGCCTCCTCCAGTTTCAGTTAAGGGAGTTCGAAGCTTCTTGGGTCATGCCGGGTTCTATAGAAGATTTATCAAAGACTTCTCCAAGGTGGCCAAACCGCTCTCCAATCTTCTTGCTAGTGGAGTACCTTTTGAATTTGGGAAAGATTGTCTTGAAGCATTCCAGATTCTCAAGGAGAAGTTAATCTCAGCACCGATCGTGACTACACCAAACTGGGAATTACCTTTTGAAATCATGTGCGATGCAAGTGATTATGCTATTGGAGCAGTTTTGGGACAACGGGTTGACAAGGTATTCAGAACCATTTACTATGCAAGCAAAATCTTGAATGATGCCCAACTGAACTACGCTACTACAGAAAAAGAGATGCTGGCTATAGTGTTTGCATGTGACAAATTTCGACCCTACTTGATTGGCAATAAAGTGATAGTGTATACAGATCATTCAGCAATCAAATACTTGATGACTAAGAAAGATGCCAAACCACGACTGATTCGATGGGTTCTTCTCTTGCAAGAATTTGATCTAGACATAAAAGACAAGAAGGGTACTGAAAACTTGGTGGCAGATCACTTGTCAAGACTAGAGCTGGAAGAAAGTCAGAATACGAAAGAGGTACAAATAAATGAACAATTTCCCGATGAACAACTCTTTAGTGTGAGGGAAAGTCTTATGGTACCATGGTATGTTGATTATGTTAACTACTTAGCTGCCAATATCACTCCTCCTGAGCTATCTCGCCAACAATTAAAGAAATTCTTTTCCGAGGTGAAACATTACTACGGGGAAGAGCCAATCCTCTACAAGCACTGTGCAGATCAGATAATAAGAAGGTGTGTGCCTGAAGAGGAGATGTACTCTATTCTTAATCACTGTCATGCTCTACCATGTGGGGGACACTTCAGTGGAACTAGAACAGCTGCCAAGGTGTTGCAGAGCGGGTTCTTTTGGCCAACACTTTTCAAAGATGCTAGTACTTTTGTGAAGGCATGTGATCGTTGTCAGCGTACAGGAAACATCTCAAGGAGAAACGAAATGCCTTTGACAGGAATCTTGGAAGTAGAGTTGTTTGATGTATGGGGGATAGACTTTATGGGTCCTTTTCCTTCATCGTTTAGCAATCTATACATTTTACTAGCTGTGGATTACGTATCAAAATGGGTAGAAGCTGCAAAGAACACCCGGCTAATGATGGAAAAACAGTTCTTCGGTTCCTTCAGAAGAATATATTCACACGGTTTGGTACTCCCCGAGCGATCATAAGCGATGAAGGGAGTCATTTCTGCAACAAACAGTTCGAAGCACTTCTTTCAAAGTATGGTGTTCGTCATAGAACTGCCCTTCCCTATCATCCGCAAAGTAATGGCCAAGCTGAGATTTGTAACTGGGAAATAAAGATGATTCTGGAGAAAACGGTGCAGAGATCAAGGAAAGATTGGTCAAGAAAGTTGGATGACGCATTGTGGGCCTACAGAACAGCGTTCAAAACGCCAATCGGGATGTCACCATATCGGTTGGTGTTTGGAAAGGCGTGTCATTTACCGGTGGAGTTAGAACACAAAGCTTATTGGGCAATGAAAACTCTAAACATGGACTTAAAAGCTGCTGGGCAGAAAAGACTACTACAGTTGGATGAGTTGGAAGAATTTCGAAACGAAGCTTATGAGAACGCCAAGATTTACAAGGAAAGAACTAAGAGATGGCATGACCGAAATCTAGTCAGAAAGGAGTTTCAACCTGGTCAACAAGTTCTACTCTTCAACTCAAGACTAAAGTTGTTTCCTGGTAAATTAAAGTCAAGGTGGTCAGGGCCATTTACGGTGATCAAAGTGTTTCCCTATGGAGCAGTGGAACTAAAAGGTGAAAGTCCTAATACTTTCAAAGTGAATGGACAGCGATTAAAGCTCTACCTGGGAGGTCAATTTGATCAAACCAAGTCCGCCATGATTCTGGCGCCACTGTGAAGATCTCGATCAACGTCTAGCTAAAAGACGATAAAGTTAGCGCTAATTGGGAGGCAACCCAAGTGTTCTTTTGATTTAGTAGAACTCTTTTTAAGTTTACTGTTATTTTTCTTTTTGTTCATTCTTTTTCGTTACTGAAAAAAAAAAAAAAAATTTGTCAGTGGCCGCGGCCATGGGATGTATCGCCGCGGCCATTTAAGCCTTACAGAGAGAGGCTATTTTTCACGATTTCTAGCCGCGGCGAGGGAACATACCGCCGCGGCCAGATTGGCCTTACAGGAAGGGGGTCATTTTCACGGAATCTCGCCGCGGCGAGGCTACATGTGGCCGCGGCGAGAATGGTCAGATTTTATTTAAATACCCCAAATCCCTAACATTTCAAAAATCACACCCCATTCAAACCCTCTCTTCTCCACGCCGAAAAAACTCCTTTTCACCATTTTTCTTCATCTAATCCCATTCAAAACTCCTTTCACCAATTCTAACCATAAACTTTCATCAACAATCATCCTAAACCCTTATTTCTCTCATCAAACACTAATTCCCACTCAAAATCAATCCCAAATCCCTAAAACCTCACCCAAAAAAATTAAAAACCCTTATTCATCCTTTTCTTTCTCAAAAGCTTCAAGATTTCAACAATGGAGGATGATTAAAGGAAGAATTGTCATTGAGGTATTGAATCTAAGACTTCCAATCCAATTTTTATTGAAGAATTTGTGAATTTGTTGGATAGTTTTGGATTATTTGTTTGATATTTGGGATTTTTGCTATATACATTGTTGAAATTGATTGTGTGAATAGAATTGGGTTAGATTGAAAGGGAATTAAGTCCCGGGAAGTCGATTTTTAAGGGGAAGTGCTGTCGAAATTTTTAAAAATCTTGAGAGTTAGGAAAGAATTTTGGTGAGATGGGTCCAAAGAGGTCTAGAGTCAATGAGGAAGGGGGAGCTTCATCATCCAACCCACCTAGGGGACGCTCTAATCTTGATAGAGTTAGGTTTACCAACATGGATGCTCAAGAGCGGTTTTTGAAATTGAAAGATAGGGCATTCATTGAAGATAGAGGGATAGACATTGTGAACCTAAGCCAAACTGCCAACATTCCCCCTGCATTTGCGTCTATTAGGGATCAAATCCTACATAGGCAGTGGACTAAGTTCGTGGATGTCACTGAGCGTGGTAACCAAACTCTAGCTTTGGAATTTTTAGCCAACTGGCCTGAAAGAGAGGATGGCAAGGTAAGAGTTAGGGGGGTTAGAGTGCCTGCTACCACAGCCGATATTCATGCCCTTTATGACCTCCCAACTTTCACTGTGGAGCAACAACCCTTGAAACGGCAATTTCGAGAGAGAAGTTTGAATTATGTGGATATCGCTGAGACTCTAGGGTATCCTGGCCTTAGGTTCCATGAGCTTAATGGAGAACCATACCAATTGTACCGATGTGAACTTAACCCAGTGGCCAAGGCTTGGCTTTACTTTGTTAGTGCAAGGATGCTCCCCAACAAGCATTTTTCTGATGCTCAAATAGACAGAATTAAATGGGTTTATGGCATTATGAAAGGGTATAATTTGGCTGGAATTATCACTGATCTGTGTGAGAAACATGGGGTACCGCAGTACTCATATGATACCAAGGCACCGCCACAGCGCCCTATTAACTTGGCCACTGTTCTTCGCTTCAAACCTCCTCATCCTCATGGTCAACCGCCAGTTCAAAGAGGTCCTCCGGCAAGAGAAGAAGATGAACGTGAGGACATCGAACCACCACGTCTTGTCGGGCCTCTTGACCCTGCCATGCAGTACACTCACGGATCAGCTGAATTATCTGATTCAGCAAAACATGCATATGCAAAATTACATGGCCCAGAGGAGTATCTTCGATGAGCAGCAGGTGGCTCAATTGAATACACTTGTCACGAGGATGAATATCGGTGTGGACGAACCGAACTATTTTGCCATGCCACCACGTTTCAACCCTTATGACCAGCCACCGCCGCCAAACCCCTTCTAAGGGGCTCAGGTAAGTTTCTCTCACCCTGGTTTATTTTCACACATTGGGGACAATGTGCACTTTTAGTTTGGGGGGGGGGGGGGGAACTTAAAATTTTTTTCGCGTTTATTTGTTTTAGTTTAGTTTGTTTTAGTTTTTGTTAGTTCTGTGTGATAGCTAAATTGAAAGATTGATTGAATTGTTGTTATTCACTTGTGCAATGGATTAAAACATAACTGTGTGCTTGACTTGCAACTGTTTGAATTAAGATGGATGTGTGCCAGGAAGTAATTCATGTAGATTTAAAACATTTGTTATTCTCACATATCACCTCTGTTCTATTTGGTTTGTGGAATGATTGATTGTACATGAAATAGAATTTGTTTGACATACTCTCTTGAAGCGAAATCTTTGATTTTTTTTCTGTTTGGAAAGTGATTTAGGCAAGTTTTCTTTGGAACGATTGAGCCTTTCAAGCCTACCTAGAAATTTTTACCATAGTATACCCAAAGTTGAGCCTTAGCCTGTTTAAAAATTTTTCACCACTTAACTGAGCTGAATTCGTATCTTAAATTCTTTTCACCCCGAACATACCTTAATATGCCATGAGCCTTGAAGCAAGTTTGGGGGGGATGAGTGCTGTAAGTGGAAAAATAAAGTGTAAGAATGAGAGAAAAAAAAAAAGAATAATATTGCGTGTTGTGCCTATGAGAAAAAAAAAAGGAAAAAAAGAAAAATGTCTTTTTGAAGAAAAAAATTAAGAAAATTATGAGGTACACACATAAGAAAAATTGCAATCTCTTATTTCTGTTTTTGGGATATATGGAAAGAAAGCAAAATAAATGTCTAGGCTTGCTTGGTTAATAGTGCTTATGGTATAGTATAGCCTAAATGACTTCTCACCTACCCATGTACCTAAGCCATGCGATGTTAACCGAAAAAGACCTATTGATTCCAAATAGAAATTTGTCAACATTAGTGGAGAGAGGTATGTCATTCAAACTTATTGATCATGTGTTAGTGGGACATTGGAAAGTTTAGAACAGTTGTGATATTGATGGCAATTGCGATGTTTTATGTTTGTATGAATTACTTACTTGTAAATTGCACATTCAACTTAGTTCTTAGAGTTGGCAAGTTGAAATTCTGGTTATTGATGGATTGAAGTTGTGCAGGTGGTGGTAACAATTAAACTGTTGGAAAGTTTAGCTATCATTGTCAGTTTGTTTTTAGTTTAGTCTTAGTTTACTCGGGGACGAGTAAAGAGTCAGTTTGGGGGAGTTTGTTAGGCTATTTTTAGCCTATGTTTTGGATCTAATTTATGTGCGTTTTTAGCTGTGTTGGGACGGAATTACGCTTGTTTTCTATGTTTTCAGGTTCTTTGGAATAAAAGAGGTCTCGGGTGCAGAAATTCGTTAAAAGACGTGCTGAGCCGAAGAAAACACAATTTCTGAGTAATTGTGCACACCTGGCCGCGGCTAGATCTCGAAAATTTAGAAGGCTTCAGTCGCCGCGGCGATGAAGAGTCTCGCCGCGGCCATTTAAGAGATACAGAGAGACCCCTTATTTTCAATTATCTCGCCGCGGCGAGAGGAAGCTTAGCCGCGGCGAGATCCCGTACGGACCAGGGGTATTTTCGTCCATCGAACCCTAAATTTTAGTTATAAATAGAAAACTGCGATTGGAAGTCAGGGAGAGCGATCAGAAACCCTAAAATACAGCTGAGAGCGGCAGGAAGAGCACAGAGATTGAAGTGAAGATCCAGAATTCATCCACCAACAGTTCTTTTCTTTATTCCTCTTTAATTTCTTTATGTTGAATATTGCTATAGGAATGGTTATGGATTTGTTTCTGAACTAAATTTCCCATTTAGGGAGGATGATTGTTGTTTAATGTTTTGCCTAGTTAATGTTTAATTACCATTCCTCAATTCTTGTGTGTGAAATTATCTTAATTTGTTCTTAATTTCATGTTTAAGATTGATCACCTTGTGCATGCTCTATGATCTCAATTCGAAATCTGAAAAGTGAGAATTGAGAATGCTAAAATTAAGATAATCGATGTTCTATGTGAAACGAAAGTATTTGCATGACTTATGTGACGAGTAGATTATTACTTAATGCTGATTACATGTTAGTTTAATTAAGGAATTAATTAGATAACATGTGATTTAGAATCTAGAAGATCTGAAAGGAGCTAGGTTATTTCATAATCTGTCATTCACTCTAAGAATAGGATAGTAATTAAGCATTAACGATTTGGGTAAACAACAACAGGATTCTCCTCCCTATTATCTCATCTTGTTCAATTTTCAATTGTGTTAGTAAGTTTTCTGAATTTCTTTCATATTTTACTGTTTTTAAATCATAATTGCTTTCGATTTGCCGAATAGAATCATAAGTGTAATTTAGTGGTATTTAATCCAATTCCCTGTGGGATCGACCTCACCTGTGTGAGATTTACTACTTGGTTGCGTATACTTGCGTAGCGTTTATAATTTTCAGCAACACCTATTTATCTTATTTATTCAGCCCTCTAACATTCCAACCCATAATATTGTATCTATCCATTATTAATTGTTGTCGGATCAGAACCCGAAGCCTCCTCTTCATCATTATTTAAAATCTCATAATCGCTGCTATTTGTGGCTTTAATACTCAATTTCACTACTGTCTTTAGACCTTTCCTTTGTAGAGTAATCCAATGCCCTGCATCTTTCGTCTTGTTTGTAACCTTAATTGTTGAGTTATCATCATCAAAGACCACTTCCTTATGATTATCTTGTGCCACCATCTAAGTTTCTTTTGCAACAACATGAAACTACTGCGATTTTTCTTCTGTGTTACTCACGGTAGAAATAGCTTGCTGTTGTAATACAAGTTCAGAACCTGATTTCCCTTTATTGTCCATCAGGCCCTTCTTCTTCTCCCCTTGTTGCTTCTTCTTCCAAACAACTGGTTTGCCTTTATTGCAATTTTCTACAGTACGTCCCAAGAGAGCACATGCAACACATTTTGAAGGCAAACATTCTTATTCAACAGTTTGTTCCACTAGCTGTTTTCTTTCATTAACATATGATATAGTTCTTGGAGGCTTGTCAAAAATTTCAACATCGACTAAAACTCAGGCAAATTTGATCATAGTCCTCTCAGGAGTGCTTTTATCCACAATGATAGGTTTGCCTATAGTGCTAACTAAAGCACTCAATGTGTTCTTCCCCCAATATTGCAGTCCTAAGCTATTTAGTCTAACCGAAACAGGGACATACCTCACCATTTGATTAGGATCCATGTTTGTAGTCCACGGCCTGAGTAACACAAGTTTCTTGTCAAAATGAAACACCTCGGTTTCTAAGACTAAATCTCTAGTAACTTCATCCCTAAAACTTACCAATGTAAAATAGTTATGCATCCTAACAATTTTCTCCACTCCCAAGTTCCTCGAAATCCTCTTAATGAAACCTTCAAACACTTTGAAGGGAGGGTTCGCACCTAGGACTATACGGACAATTGCAGATTTCCAATATGACGCCTCAATTTCTACTTCTTCTAGGTCAAGTTTAGCAACAAATTGATCCCCAATTTTTATGGGTTCAGTATAATCCAACTTAGATGAAGGGGTTCAAATTAGATTTACCTTGAATTTGCTCCAAGCATCCTTTGCCGAAGCCTGAAAATCTGACATCTCTACCTCCTCTACCCAACTTACAGAACGAGAATTGGAATTAACCCCAGTTAGACCTTCATCTCCTTCCTTCAAGTCAGTTTCTAGCTCTTCGCACGGGTCCAAAAAAATCTCAGAATGGGCACACGATTCCTGTTGGATCAAAGGAAGCGTAACTGGAGCAATCTCCATAGCAGCAACCGGAGTAACAGGCTTCTACACCACCTTCTTCCTCTTCGACATGAGAGAAAGGAGAGAGCATCAACACACCTTTTCCCTTTTTATATATACTTCTTTTGTTATATATATGTGTTATATTCTTCTTCTTCTACTTTTCATATATATGTATATTGTATAAAATATTAGTGTTGTAATATTTATTTAATCTCTTTTGTTAGTTTTTATATTTTATATTGTAATAGAGTTATAATATATTTTAATTTTCTTTCATAAATGTATAAAATCTCTAAGAGAGCATATATGCAATATTTTGGTTAAAGTGCCAATTCTCCTTGGCTTTTCTTTATTTGTGACTATATTGACACCAAAGGATGGTCAATGGTCGTGTATATATAGTTTTGTTACACGAAAGGGTATAAGGACTAATTAATAATTGTTAGTATTGTCTAGTTAGTATAAATATGTAATGGTGTAGTTATTGTTGGATATGGAATGAGTAAATAGAACTTTGGTTCAATTGGAGTTTGACACTGACTCGAATAGTGCATTTTAGAATTTTTTGTCTTATCTCGAAGAGGACTATTATCTAACAATTGGTGCTTTCATTGAGAGAATCTCAGCGAGAGATTTCATTGAGAGCTCCACAATATGACTAACAAAGAGCTTCGTGAGTTCGTAAGATCAATGATTAGATCAGTGGAGTTGCGGACGGATGCCATATTTGAGAGCCACGGCTTGTCGACTGCGACACTGTTGGATTCCTCAGCTCATGCACCACCTATTTTACCGGAGGTCAAAAATATCATTGATAGTTCCGAGGAACCAGTGAGCATCATTAAGCCAATGGAGAAACATCTCATCCTCGTCGGCAGCAACGCTTCTACTGGAGCAGATACATGTAGATCGCAATTGACTCATGCTCGATGTAAGTTGATGCCAACAGCAAGTAGAGCACCAAAGTCGGAGAAGATGCCCATGATTTCATCGGATGTTAAGGATTCTAGATCTTCGGCAACAAATGGAGCTCGAAAAACACCGAAAGCGGAGGAGATCGGCGTGGCTTCATCGGATGTTATGGATTCTCGATATGCATCAACGAAGGTAGCTCGAAGAACTCCAACGTCGGAGAAGACAGAGATGGCATTGGATCTTCGCGCACAAGATTTTGAGCGTGTTAGAGAGACTGTTTTTGTTGTTAATGGTGACTCACTATGGGAATCAATTCACACACTGCGGATAGATCGGATGATTTTTGATCGTGGACGACAGTGGATATGTGATCGGACTGTGGATCTTTAACAGCGAGGGACGGCACAAAGTGATCACTGGAGGACGATCGGAAGCTTGGTCGCGCCGGATTGGAGAAGGCCATCGGAGCAGAGACGATGACCTTAGCTTTTATCTCCTACCGTTTGCAGAAATATATCATTATATATATTTCCTTACTTTTAGAAAGGTAATATATATACATATACAGTGTTATTTCCAACCATCGAAATGAAGAGAGACATAGACAGAATTGAAAGAGATCATATCGTCAACTGCTTCCAAGCATTCAAAAAAAAAATAGAAGAGAAGAAGATGAAGAAACAGGGGCGTAACTTGTAGCGGGTGAAGAAGATGTTGCTACCCTAAGAATTTTGGGCCTGGGCTTGAAGCTAATCTTTAAAAATAAATAAATGTGGGCTTGAGATGTTTTATATTTTGTATGTTTCTGCTGTGTTTGTTTTTTAGTCTCTTTTTATTTTTACCACCTTGAGGACAAGGTGATTTTGAAGGGTTGGGGAGTGTTACATGAAAGGGTATAAGGACTAATTACTAATTGTTAGTATTATCTAGTTAGTATAAATATGTAATGGTGTAGTTATTGTTGGATATGGAATGAGTAAATAGAACTTTAGTTCAATTGGAGTTTGACACTAACTCGAAGAGTGTATTTTAGATAATTTGTCCGTCTCAAAGAGGACTATTATCTAAGAAGTTTTCTCTTGGCATTTGGTGATCTCAATTTGCCCTTTCCCTTTGATCTTGATATTATTCCTTTTATTTTAGGGCATTTTTCATCTATGTACAACTAAACTTATTATATTACAATATATGTGCAAAAAAATATATTTACATAATCTAATACAAAA
The DNA here is from genome assembly GCF_029168945.1 of Cannabis sativa. Classification (NCBI taxonomy): domain Eukaryota; kingdom Viridiplantae; phylum Streptophyta; class Magnoliopsida; order Rosales; family Cannabaceae; genus Cannabis; species Cannabis sativa. The sequence continues at coordinate 9,750,022 of NC_083601.1, read as the reverse complement.
TATATAAGGTGCATAATTAATGTATTGTGTCCATTAATACGATTAATTATAGAACTTACCATATATATATTTATATTCAAAAGAAATACACATCTTCCTATATTAATTGCATAAAATTTATACTACTATTCAAAATTCAAATTAATTGACCCTAACTATTTAATTATTTGATTATATTAAATTGATTTTTGTATTTTTAAGGAATTCTTAAACCACTTAATAATAAATATAATTGTTTATTATTTTTCACATGTTATTTTATAAAAAATTATACACATAAATTTATAAAGTATGTACGTTTAATAAACAATATCAATATATGTTTTTTTTTTTTAATAATTATGTCAATATGTGTATATTTTTTAAAAAATATACATCTTTAAAAAATTAAAATATAAACAATTTTATAATATAATAACCTTACTATAACATGTTTATTAAAATTAAACACTTCTAAAATAAAAATATACAAATAAAACTACATATGCATATTATAAACAATATCAATGTATGTTTATTATTTATAAATGTTATTTATTTCAATTTCTAATTAAGTTACAAAAAAATAAATACTAAAATTAAAATATATAAACAATTATGTTTATATTATGATCATTATATAATATTATATTTACTAAAAATTAACTGGACAAAAATTATACAGAATATGTATAATATCAATTTATATTTATTATTTTAGGAATGTTGATTATTTTTAATTTTTAACTGAAATACTAAAATGTAAACGCTTAAAATTTAAACATTTATGTGAATATTTTATTCTATTATTAATATAATATATTTATTAAAAATTAATATATCATAAAGAAAATATATACATAAAGATTTTCAAGACTTACATGTTTGTTATATCAATAATAATGTTAATATATGTTTATTATTTAAAATTATTGATTATTGATTATTATAATTTATTAACAAAATAAATATTCAAATTTAATTAAAAAAATTTTCCTATTATATACTTAGTATAAGAAAATGAAAATAAGTTTTTACTAATGAATATATTGTATGTCTAAATGTAATTAATTTATTATGCACATATTTTGTAATAAAATTAAATAATGTATATAATATTAAAATTTCTCCTTTATTTTATAACATAAACTGATATAAAAGGTTTGCATTAATTATATAATTCTTATATACTAAAAATTAATACCAAATTATACACTAAAAATCTGCAAAAATATGAATTTAATTTCAGGATTTCAAAATATATTTAGGGATTTTTCATATATTTATATGAGTTTTTGTTTTGTTTGTATATTAATATTTTTCTTAAAAAAAAATGTATAAATATATTTCTCACTATTTCAAAAAAAAATCTCACATTTATTACATCATGCTTACCGTTTTTGTAGAACCAGGTGGTACACATACCAAACAAAAATACAAACTCAGGACAGGAATATAGTAACTGGATTTTTTTTCTTAATTTCTTCCTAATTAAAGTGCTTTAATTAGTTGTAATTGGGAAACCCAATACAAAGAAAGGTTAAATCAAATTGATAATGACGAAATATATATAAGTCTGAAATAGAATCTATATAGTATCTTTCATCACATCATAATATGCTCCACTATTAACAGTCATTTTGTATAGTTAGTGCCCCAAAACAAATTAACTTCTCAAGTATCATGAATATATCGTGTGCTTATGTATATCATTTCACATAATAACGATTGATGATGATATGTTTCTAGCTAGGATTTTCATCTTTGAATGCCTTCAATTCAATATTGGCATTAATGTCTGCTAATAAGGAGAGTTATAGGGCCAAGCAATGTATTTATGTGAATGTAGAGTAGATATATATATAGTGGAAAATTCCATGGTGTTCCTAAGCCTAATGAGTCATTTCAAACGACACCTTCCACCACTACCTACCCATTTTCAATCATAGAATTATGGTCTTGAATTTTGGAGTTTTGTCTGCCATTAAGTGGGTTTTCTTTCCTTTTTATTATTTTCTTCTTCTCCATCGAGTTCCAAATGGAACCCCTAAACACTCTTTCTCTCTCTGTGTAATCTCTATACATAAAAATATATAATTATAATATGATCTTTTTCATTAATTAGAAATGTATAAACCCATGTCATTTACAGCATGTTTATAATTAGAAATGTTACTAAATTTGTTTAAGCGACTAGTTTAAAATTGTCTCCGGATTACGAGTTTAGACAATAAATTAAATTTTCAACTTTCTTTCTGGTTTTTTTATTGTAAATATTATTATTTTATGGGGTAGAGAGACGAAAAATTGCAAATGAAAATACTAATTAAAGTAATGGAAATTATTTGTTTCTTTTTTTAATGGAGATTGAATTAACATAAACATTATAGCTAGGGATGAACTAGAAATTTCTTTGGAAAGAAATAAATCTTGTACAAACCATGCTGCAACTTTAAGAAACCAGGGGACAATATATTTACCAAATGAGTCTACGTAATATAAAACGTGAGGTTGGATTTTTTTCAGTTTTGCAATTTTTGGATCCAACTTTCAATTTCTGTCGGCTCATAGATAAGCTACACACTATTATATGAAGAAAAGAATATTCCAATAATCTTGTTATATATAGTGAGAGCCAAAAAATTAAAAAAAAAATAAATAAAACAAATGTTTAACTTTTGTTCATCAGTTAGTTTTGATTTCCACACTATGGGTGTAGTAATAATTGTGTAATTAATTATTTACTATATTTTTTCATTGTATGAAGAAGAAAGTAACAAGTATCTCACATTATTTTTCTCTCTTTTTATATATATTTGACATCTTAATATATCTCCCCAATAAAATAAAAAATAACGCTAGCGACTTATGGGTTATTTAATTAAAAATAATATTAGAATTTTTATCCTTTATTATAAATGGTTTTTTGTTTTTTTTTAACTAAAAAATTAATTTTTATTAAATCAAATCAGCTACCAAAATAGTTTTCAAACCAGAAGGAACATAACCTCCGCGTGAAATACAGCCAAGAATAGAACCAGGAGAACGAGCTAAAAAGTTAGTCGCCGGGTTCCCGGACCGTTTATTATAAATCGCTTAATTTGCTTATTTTTTATTAATTATGTTTGATGAGCAATATCTATATGTAATTGATTAAGTTTGGGTTACCAATTAATGAAAATTCCATTTATTTTCAAAAAAAAAATAACTGTTAAAAATCTGCAGCTTTCCAACTCTTGAGATGCACAACTAACACATGACCCAATTAGAATTAAAATAATTAAAATCAAATAGTTATGCTCCACAACTAGTTGGTATTTTTGAAAATCTAATAGCTCGGCCCAAAACACAAATCTTAGCAAACAGTAGAATGTTCAAGATCCAACTTGAACACTTTCTGTCTCGCAGAGAGAAAACCTAGGGTGTCACACACACGAAATCTAACATACACACACAAATTAGAGAGACTAGGGGTTAGAAATTAAAACAGAGAATGGAAGGCAAAAGATTGATCTCCGAGTTCACCCCAAAAAATTGGTTACGTCTCCATATATGTGTGTTTGTAAACCCACGTAAATAAGTCAATCCCTTTGTTCATTCCTAATATTATCAAAGAAAGAATAATTAACTCATTCAATATATATTATATTTCTCAATAAGTCAAGATGCAAAAATTCAAGTTAAATGGATATCCATTTCTCTAATTAGTAACAATGGCAGATTGTCGGTAGAGTCCCTAGTTCTCTTTCTATTTCTCTCTCTCAAGTAGGGATGCACACGGGGCGGGGAATTGGCGGGGAGTGCTCCCCCGTCCCCATCCCCGTTAACGATTTTAATCCCCATCCCCGCTTATTCCTCATTGGGGATGGGACGGGAAATCCCCTAATGGGAGCGGGGACGGGGCGAGGAATCCCCTAATAGAAGAATAAAGTTTATAATAAAAATTTTAATATACAAAAATATTAAAATATATAAGAATTAAAATATTACACATTAATTATTATTCAATAAACTAATTATTATCCAAAACACAACATAAAATTCAAAAAAAAAATACTGATATACTAAAAAAAATACAAACATTAACTATAAATTATAAAATATTACTAGAAATATAAGATAATATACTAAACGGGTCCCCGTCGGGGCAGGGAGTGTGATCCCCGTCCCCGTCCCGTTTAACATTCGGGGACAAAAAGTAATCCCCGCCCCGTTCCCCATTTAGACGGGGAATCCCCGCCCCATTAGCCGTGGGCCCCATCCCCGTGGGGGAAATATGCATCCCTACTCTCAGGTCTACGGTCTACCCTCGTCACTCTCTGACGTGAGCTTAAGCAAACCCCATCCCTAGAATCCCTAACCTCTAAAAATTCTAACCACGTTCTCTTCCAACCCCCTCCCTCTTATTTTCTCTTCTCCTTCTTATTGTTCCTTTCTCAAAACATTACAGTAAAAATTTAAAAAACAAAAACAAAACAAAACATAACCCATATAAAAATTTAAATATACGCCTGATTATATTTTTGTAAATAAAATATAAAAATAATATAAATTTTGTAAAAATCCTAAATTTTAGAAAATGTCATTTTCCTAGATAAGAAAAAAAAGAAGCTATTTTATGTTGGGTGCATACGGATAGCAATGCTCCATTGAAAATGGCAGTAAGATTAATATGGGTGCATCGGATAACAATGCTCCATTGAAATACAATTCTAAAGATCGGAAGATGAAAAATTTCCTATAATAAAATATGTTTGTATGAAATTAACACAAAATATTATTAATTTCTATCCAAATGTTTATTTTTAGATGCTTTATGATAATTTTAACATCTTATTAGTAGCTCGTACTACTCAAGTACTATTTGGCCTAAAACTTATATTTGGAAAGACAAGAGTGTTATTCATTGAAAGTGGAAGCGTAAGAGTTATAATACGTAAGTAGAAATTCCCTTTCTTTTTAGAAGGTTAATATTTTATACCAAATAAATCAACCATGAATAAAGAATTTCAAATTTCACAGAGACAAGCTATCAGCATATTGTGTTGTATATTAAGTACAAGCAATAATCTATATCCATATATTGTTCAAAAAAAAATCTATATCAATACGCTCTTCTACTATGCAATAGCTTATTGTAGTAAAAAGGAAAAAAGACAAACAAGAAAGACCATTCTACAGAACAAGGGAGCCCAAATCACTCCTTAATAACGAGGTATCCTATTCCTATACCTACAAGCAATTACAAATGAAATGATATGTAGCAGGAACTTCTAATGCTCAGTTCACTATTGAAGTTCAAGCCACGAACATAATGAATACAATCAAGAAAAATATCAGTACCCCAAATATTTTGATTAGAAGCCACCTATTTGATGATATTTGGTTGAGATTCCTCAGAAGAGCGCTGCGAGCACCTTCAACATTGGTCAATGACTCATCCATGTTATCATCAATCCTGCTTGCATCAATTAATCAGATTTAGTACAACGCAATTGAGACCAGATAAAATCAAGCACTAACAAGCTTTATTGATGGTGCAAAGTTTATTTAGAAAGTACATAGGAGCTTCCCCAATCTAAGAACACTAGCCAAAATATCATAGTATGTAATCAAGCAAAAATAGCAAACCTGATAGCTAGTTCCCCTTGTTGGGCAACCATAGTAGCCAAATGTGTAAAGATCCCACTAAGTTCAGTAATTGTAGATTCTACATTGTGAAGAGCAACCGCCCTGCTCTGCATATGATTCTCTTGCCGTGGAACTACCTGCTGTAGCATGGACATTTCCATTTGCTGGGTTGGAGGGCTGTCCCCTGCTAATCTTCGTCTGAAATAAAAAATATTTCAGAAGCAGCTATGTACAATCAAAAAAAATTATCTCTGATTATTCACAGGGTAAAGCACTGGAATTTTTATTGAAGAACACACTTTAATAGCAACCTCAATTATCTAAATGTCAGAAATTCTACCACAGCATCTCGAGTATTATTGCCCTCGAAATGTACAGAAGTTGAATGATACATCTGTTTGTTAAGCTTAACTATGAGGCATATACAAATACCATTATGCAAAGTAGTTACAAGTGACGCAGCAGTTACAACGAAAAGCAGCAAAGTTGGGGAAGATACAATGTTTAAGACCATTAATATACCTTAATTGGTTGCTAGCTTGAGCTCCATTAGGTGGTAAACTGCTAAAAGAGGGAGAGAAAGAGAAATAGATGAATCAGTTACTAGGAATAAAGCAGCAGAAGTCCCCAAGATTTGACACCAAACTATGGAGCATGTACTAAGTTACGACCACACACACACAAACTATGACTAGAAAGATACTCACACTGATGGTTGGGAACTGCCAGGTGCATTGGACGAGCTTGACCACGGGAGTGGTTCATTCAGAGTTTTTGCTTGATTCTTGAAAGGATTTTGTCTAGATGCATTTGTGGAAAACATCTGCCTTCTATTCTCATGAGCCTTTATATTCTGTGAAAGACAATAGATACATTAAACAAGGATTAGGGGTCAAAATTGCCCATTTAAGGCATAAAATTAAGTTAGAACTGACTTCTGTTCTAGCAGTCAACACATCTTGAAGCTTTTTGGTAGCCCCCATAAGTTTGCCTTTCAAGTCATCACAAACAGCTGTGGAGTGAACAACTTTGTCCTGAGAGTAATTGCCATCAGCTATCTCCATATTTTGTATAGTTTGCAAATCAGTGAGAGCAACATTGAGCGTTGTAATGTCGTTCTTTATCATCACAGTTAACTCCTGTATTTCTACAAGCGGGTCATCAAACATTGATGATCTTTTCGCCACTGCATATCAACACAAAAGAAAATGTTTTCAGGCACTCAAAATCTGACCTTCATCCAGACCACCCAGTTACAATAACCCTAAGTAAAAATGAACAGGGAAACGAAATCTGTTCGTCTAAAGGGACACAAAATTGTTTCCAAATAACCAATTAATGGATAATTATTAAGGCGAGCAGTAAATAATTTATTATTTGAAGCATCAAAAGTGCAAAACCACCGAAATGAAAATTTGTTAGAAACTTGAAAACTATGGAAATTGAAATCGAAAAATCTTCAACACCGAATGATAAAATCTTCTTAATTAAGTTTTTACTCATATTCAATTCTACCCTTGTTATCAATCACAGTCGGATTCAAATAAATCCCAAAAGTGAGTCCACATGTAAATTTGCAATCGCTATTTTCACATAAATCAATAATTGAATTGAAAATTCAACAACCAATTCTTTATCTTTTCCGTTGTATTTTCTTACGTAGTAACAGAAAAATAAGAACAAAGACAAATAAAAGGAGCAACGAGTACATACACTGAGCGAGCTTGGCGATTTTCTGAGAGGCTTCATGGATGCCCAACCCGATCAGCGAGGCTTTCTTATTAAATTGGGATCTAGAACTAGAAGGCGAGGCATGTAGGGAGGTTTCAGGTGTAGACGAATAGTTTTCTGCATTATTAACGGCTGAGATTCCTCCGATCTTTTTGAGAGTATCGGTAAGAGATCGGAACTCGACGGTTCGATCTCGGTAGGGAGAAGAGGCCATCTTAGATTTGGAGGGAGCAGAGAGAGAAGTATTGAACACACTTCGCTCGCAGTTTGTTGTATGCAATATTTCTTTTTTTAAAAAAGCCAATGTTGTATATAATATTGGAAACTGATCCTCTGTCAACAAAGGGTGTCTAATTTCCAGTCTATCCTATTAAGAATTGACATGTGTCATTAGCGATTAAATTATTTATAAAATAATCAACGCGTGTTTGGTATCATAACTAAATAACTGTTTTTTATTTTTAAAAATAAAAACTATTTTTTTGAAAACAATAAGGTATGTTTGGTCTTGTATTTTCAGATTCAAAGTTACAAAAAAAAAAAAAAAAAAAAATTTTGAGAACAACAAAATGTTATTTTTTGTTTTAAAAAATAATTCACTTTTGGTTAATATTTTTTTTTCACTTTATGTCACATCATTTTTTTAAATCATTTTCTCTCTCATCACTTTCTCATTCATTATTTTCTCACATTATTTTCTCTCTCATCACCTCTCTCCTCATTTTCAGTCCGGGCCATGGCCAAGGCCAAGCTGAGGACGGGAGCAAGATCGAGGTCCAAGGCCAAGATTCGGGTCTAGGTCCGAGCTAGGGTTTGGGGCCAGGACTAGGGACAAGGTTCGAGGCTGGGACTGGGGACAGAGTTCGAGATCTGAGGCTGGGAACGGGGTCAGGCCCGGGGTGTTAGTTTTATAGTACTAAATCAGGTACGTAGTAGAATAATAATTATCTGATTATCATTGTATCATAGTCCAAAGATCTCCACATGTATATACATTAAATCTTAAAAAATAAATTACATGAAAGGAATAAATACATCTTGATGACTATCAGGATATCCTCGAAACTTCTCGTAATTTGGATCTAATAAATCCCACATCGTAGTCTTCCAAATCAATTCACCACACACATAGAGTAGTGAGAGCAACTTGGATAAAGTGTATAATTTGTTCTTGTTGAATCCTCAACACATGAGCAAGAACTGTTCTTGAGAGAAAAATAATCTTCCTTTTCTTTGTATTATTCAAAAATAGTGTATCGAAAATAGTGTATATAAAAGTGTGTTCTGAGTTCTCAAATTAGACATCTATTTATAATAATAAATTTAATAAATTAAATCATATATAATTATTCAAATAAGTATCTATAACTGAATCGGTTACTAATATTTCTCATGAGGGAATCTCTCAACTACTTGAGAGAATATCTCAACTAACTTCGAGAGAATATCTCAACTACTTTAAGAGAATTAATCAACTAAAAATATATTCAACTACTTTTGAAATTAAAATATTTATCTAATTGAATTAATTAATTATTAATTAACCCAAAAAGATAAAACCAATAAAGACTCCCACTGTATGGGGCGCATGCACAGTTTCTCGACACAGCGCATGTGGCGCCTTTGATGTCTTGTTTAAGACAATGAATGTGCTTTTTGTCTTGACAACTTTTGTCTTTTTTTCTATTTAAATTTGAAAAATTATTGTTACAAAAATAAAAAATTACTAAATAGATTTTTCCAAACAACATTATACAACTATCTATCCTTACCCTTGATAGTGTTCAAGGTGGTGATTTGGGGACCATAGACCTATAATTTTAGGCTCCAATAAACTAGATTATTTATTGAGTCTCATCAACTAAATAATCTTGTTTATTAATTCTATGATTACTCTACTATAAATATGAAATTGAAGTCTTAGTAAGTATAGAAGTATATTTACTGAGTTTTATTGCATTGTCTAATGATACAATCAATTCCAATGATTAGCCCTCCTTGTGTTGGTTCGTAATTAGTTTTGGTCAATTTACCATTTTACTCTTCTAATTACTTATTTCTCCTTTAGTAGCATTAATTCACTAGTGAAAGTATAATTTAGTTCTCATCTAAATTTGTGCGCAACTTTCTAGTTCCATAATTAACACATAAAGAAAATTGTTAACGCAGATTTTTGTTAACTAATAAATAAGTCTTTTTTGTAATAAACGATTTCCATAATTAATTAAGTAATAATTAATATTAATAATAGCAATAAATGACAAGAAGGTTTTTACGTGGTTTTGAAGTTAATTCTTCATAGTTCACAAGTCCATCTTATTTTGTGTTGATCAATTGTATACAAAATATAATTAATTATTTTACATAATGAATAATAGATATAATTCTCTCTCTTTTCCCTAAAAATAGTCGTCCCATGTTCCCTGAATTTTGTCTCTATTTATAGGAGTCTAGGATGATAGTTATTCTCTTGGGATCTTATCATTTATAACTGTTCATGAAACGTAGACATTCCCCACATTTCATATTTACATCACAAGGGATAATTATAAATAACCGTTGTAATTGCTCTTTGTCTTTATCTATAGACAGTTATGTTGACTACACTTCATACTTCTCACAATTCAATCAATACTTTTCTAAGCACTTCATCGTGAACCAACATCTAAGTATATGTTGTAGTATTCCTCACGTTCTTCTATTAATGTTGAGTGAGGTATATGCGAGATGCTTGGTACAGTATGACAAAAGCGAGATGAATCATGTTGAAAGTTTTTGTCTTTCTTTAAACATACTCAAGTGTATGTGGGTCAATGAGCTGCAAAATCATTATCTACCCTTTCCAAACAATTATGTAATGTATTCTATTTAACCCGAGATGGACTTTCTTTACTCGTCTCGTCGGTCTCATCGATCGATAGTTAGTACTCGTGTCTACCATTGTCTACAAAGTGGTGAGTTTGAGTATTTCTATCAATTGTACTTCCCGAGGCGAGTCATCTGAATGCATTTATTAATGCATAATTTTTGTTGGTTCGTATTCCAGCTATATTACATGTGTCAGCACCATATTGTTGCTCAAAATATGAGTATAACAATTTCTCCCTAAAAGCTGCTTTTTAAAATATAAATGATTTTTTAATTACGGGTACGATTGTACTTTTCCCATTTAAAAATTGCATGCTTTTATTTTGGTAGTTTAAAACATCAAGGTAAATCATTTTAGCATTTAATACTCCAACATTTCTCTTTCCAATAGTTCCCATTTGTTCGATTTATCATCATCGTGATCGAACGGTTGTCACCTTTTGGGTATAAGTTTCAAAATCCCTTCACTTTCGCCATTCTCACCCACGAAGCCCTTAGAACTCAAAAAAATATCAGCCACTTTCTTTTCTAAAATTGCATGCCCTCACTGTCTCTTACTTATTTTATTCAAATTTCAACCGATTGCATTTCTCAACCTCAAAATCACCAAGGTCCAGGCCTCTCAAACCAGGAGTTTTTATTAGAAAGTTCTTCGAGACCCAAATTTTTCCGTCAAACTAGTAAGTGGTTTTTCCTTAATTAATCTCTTTATTTTTTCCATTTGATTTCTTTACATATGCTTCTTTCTTTTTGCATCATGTTGTAAAACCCAAACTTGAAAACTATTTATATAAGACTTTAACCATATAAAACCAATTATAACCATTCATAGATATACACATAAAATTTTATAAGTCGGGATCCCGCATTCAAAACCACATTTGGAAAATACAAAATATACATATAATTTTCTTTTATATATTTCATATATCACATGATGACAACAAAATCTATCCCAAAATACAATATGATCGAAACCTTTAGGTTACACTGCCGCGATATGTACAATCATTGTCGAGCCTCCATCTCACTGTTCTTCTGCTTTAGCCATTCCCTTACCTACACAAGGTAGCAAACTGATGAGTCAACAGACTTACTAAGATATGCATAAAATATATATACCATGCAATACTGGCTTGTACCTAGGCCCTCATGTGCCTAATTACAAGACTCGCCAAATGGTCAAGAATGTTCTTAACGAAAGTACAACCTCTGTACCATATCCACTGAAGTACCACCTCCGTACTAGTGTTGGTAGGGTCAAATTGTACTTCTGGGTGCTACTGAGTGTTGTACCACATGCACTCTGTACCCACTTGTACTCGTGTTAGTAACATCGTAACATACCCTTAAACATCATACACTATACCAACACACTCAGTATTACAACTATTATAGTGTTGGTAGTGTAAACAATATAATTAACATCCATTCATACCGATATACACACACATGCCACCTAGGGGTAATTTGGTTATTTCTTAAACCCTGATTATTACCAACATTTCTAATGCCTACTAGGTTGCCCCACTACTACTAAAATACTAAACCATAAGAAAACGTGACTCACTATCGGCCCAACGTCACGTTCCACTGCTATCGGGCATAAATACAAAAAACAAGAAATTTCATATATATCATGAATAACGCATCCATAACTCAAATAAATCGTCATAAATACATAAATCATGGTTAATAATCTAATTCATAATTAAACCCTAATTATTTGCTAATCCATCATATTAAAATTAAGTGGTCTTCACAATTATTTCCCTGTTAAAAGGATTTTGTCCTCGAAATCTAACCTGAATAGCTCTGGATATTGAGTTCTTATGTTGGACTCCAACTCCCAAGTGGCTTCTTCCACTTTACTATTATTTCAGAGCACCTTAACCAACACTATGGTTTTATTTTGAAGAACTTTTTCCTTTCTATCCAGGATTTGCACTGGCTGCTCATCATAAGATAGATCTGGCTGTAGTTCTAGGGCTTCATAACTCAGAATATGTATTGGGTCTGATACATATTTCCTCAACATTGACACATGGAATACGTTATGCACAACTGATAATGCTAGTGGCAAGGCCAACCGATATGCCACCTGACCGACCTTCACAAGTATTTCGAAAGGCCCTATAAACCTAGGGCTTAGCTTGCCTTTCTTCCCAAAGCGTCTAATACCTTTCATTGGTGAAACCCGGAGGAAAACATGCTCTCCTGCTTGAAATGCAATATCTCTGCGCTTGGGGTCGGCATAACTTTTCTGCCTGCTTTGTGAAGCAAGCATTCGAGCTTTAATCTTGTCTATTGCCTCATTTGTCCTCTGAACTAATTCAGGGCCTATATACTTTTATTCTCAAGTTTTGTCCTAAAGAATTGGGGAACAACATTTTCTGCCATAAAGCAACTCATAGGGAGCCATCCTTATAGTACTCTGGTAACTATTATTGCAAGAGAATTCAACTAGAGGCAAATATTTACTCCATGAACCCCCAAAGTCCATGACACAAGCTTGTAACAAATCTTCAAGTATTTGAATTGTTCGCTCAGATTGCCCATTCGTTTGAGGATGAAAAGTTGTACAAAACTTCAGGTTGGTACCCATGGCTTTTTGCAGACTCACCTAAAATTTTGATGTGAACGTGTGATCCCTGTTTGAAACAATAGATTTTGGAACTCCATGGAGGCGAATTATTTCTTTTACATACAACTCTGCATACTGATCCACTGCATATGTTGTTTTCACAGGCAAAAAATGTGCTGATTTTGTGAAACGGTGAACTATGACCCATACTGAGTCATACATCCCTGTGGTTCAGGGTAATCTAACCACAAAGTCCATCGCAATGTCTTCCCACTTCCATTCAAGAAGTGTTAATGGCTGAAGTAGACCTTTCGGTCGCTGATGTTTTGCTTTAATTTGTTGGCAGGTCAAACATTTAACCACGTATTCCACTACATCCCTCTTCATCTCGTACCACCAATAATGAGGCTTCAAATCTTGATACATCTTGGTGGTACCCGGATGCAGTGAATAAGGTGTAGTGTGCACTTCATCCATTATCTCTTTTGTAAACTCAACATTTCTTGGAACACATACACGAGTCTTAATCAGTAATATTCCATTGCTTGAAATTGAGAAGTCCTTAGCTTTACCAGCTAATATCTCTTCTCGAACCTTAATTAATTCAGGATCTTCCAATTGTGTCGTTCTGATTCTTTCTAGTAAGTCCGAGTGGAGTGTCAGATTATGCAATTTTCCAACTACAAATTCAATGCTTGCCCTAGCTATATCCGAGTCTACTGAGAAAAAATCATTGCGGCACTGAAGGCTTGGTCAAGACCCTTTCAGCTCAAGGCATCTGCTACCACATTAGCCTTTCTGGGATGATACAAAATTTTACAATCATAGTCTTTAACCAGTTCTAGCCACCGCCTCTGTCTCATGTTTAAATCTTTCTAAGTAAAGAAGTACTTGAGACTTTTGTGGTTAGTGTAAATCTCACACCGTTCTCCATACAAGTAGTGTTGTTAAATTTTCAAGGCAAACACAACTGCTGCAAGTTCCAAATCATGGGTTGGATAACACTGTTCGTAGTCTTTTAGTTGTCGTGAGGCATAACCTTGTCTGCTTGCATCAATACACATCCCAAACCCTGTCTAGATGCATCACAATACACCACAAACTTTTCTTGATTAGTTGGCAAGGCTGAGAGTGGGGCTACAATTAACCGCTGCTTCAATTCTTGGAAGCTTTCCTCACACTTATCTGACCACACAAATCGTTGATTCTTTCTAGTCAACTCGGTCAATGACATTGCAATCTTAGAGAATCCTTCTACAAAACATTGATAGTAACCCGCTAAGCCGAGAAAACTTCGTACCTTAGTAACTATTTTCTGGCCTTGGCCAATTTTTTATTGACTCGACCTTCCTTGGATCCACCATAATCTCATCTTTTCTGACAATGAGTTTGAGAAAAGACACATGTGATAGCCAAAATCCACACTTTTTGAATTTTGCATAAAGTTTATGATCCGTGAGTCGTTGTAAAGCCATGTGAAGATGTTGCTCATGTTCTATTTTTGTCTACGAGCATACAAGGATGTCATCAATAAACACAATTACACAATTATCAAAGAAATCCTTGAATACTCGATTCATAAGATCCATGAAGGCTATTGGATTTGTTAATCCAAATGACATAACCAGGAACTCATAATGATCATACTTGGTTCGGAACGCTGTCTTCGGAATATCTTCCTCTCGAATTCTCAATTGATGGTAGCTTGATCGCAAATCAATCTTGGAGAAAACCGTCTTACCTTGAAGTTGATCAAACAGGTCATCAATTCTAGGTAAAGGATACTTGTTTTTAATGGTTAACTTGTTCAACTCTCAATAGTCGATGTACATCCGAAGATTCCCATCTTTCTTTTTCACAAACAAATTTAGAGCTCCCTAGGGAAAATGGTCCGGTAAACCCTAGATCTAGCATCCCCTGAAGTTGTATCTTTAGCTCCTTAAGCTATGCTGGAGCCATTCGATAAGGTGCTTTCGAAACAGGTTCTGCCCCATGTACAAAATCAATAATAAAGTGTATCCCCTGCTATGGTGGTAATCCTGGTAACTCCTTGGGAAACACATCCAAGAATTCCTTAACCACTCTGACCTCCTCAGGTCCAAGTACTCGGGCCTATGAGAATCAATCACAACCGCTAGAAATCCTACACATCCACTGCATAGTAAATCTCTAGCCTTCAACGCTGTAATTTTTGGGACACGAGAACCTTGAACTGTCCCGACATAAATAAATGGTTCCTCTTCCTCTAGTTGAAAAGTCACCATTTTTTGTTTGTAATCGATACTGGTTGAGTATTTAGACAGAAAATCCATTTCGAGTATAATGTCAAACTCTACCAAGGGTAAGTCCACTAAGTCAGCACTTAGTTCTTTGTTGGCAATTCTGATTAGCACGGAGCTAAACCATTTTCTGGAGATAATCAACTCTCCATTAGGAGCAGGGTTCCAAATCCTATCTCAAAGATATCACTAGGCCTACCCAACTGACTAAGTACCCTCGATGCTACATGTAAGTGTGTAGCCCCATAGTCAAACAAAACAATATAACTTAAGTTGTTGATAAGAAGCTGACCTGTAACTACTGAAGGACTGGCTGTAGCGTAACTTGGGTGATAGCAAATACCCGTGCTGGAGTAGGCTTGGCTTCTTTCTTAGGTTCATCTTTCTTCAGCTGAGGACAATCTTTCTTGAGGTGCTCGACTAGCCCACATTGATAACAAGCTCTTCGATTACACTCCCCAGGATGATGCTTCTTGCAACGCGAACAATCAGGATAGGAGTAAGTCTGACGTCCCCCTTTACTCTGATTTCCATGACACCTCTTGCTTTGACTTGAACTACCAGTAGTCGAAAAAATTCTTTTCTTTCGCTCAATGGTAGAATCACCAATCTCCTTACTAGGACTAGAAATAGAGAGGTACCAGCACTCGGGGCCTCTCGAGTCTCTTGTAGAATTTTTACTGCACCTTCTGCTCGAGACCCTTGTCAACCATTTCGGCATAAGTTGTGGTATCATCGGTTGCAATAACCAAATCATGCTAATTTTGGCATTCAATCCTGCCAAATACTTTTCTTTCTTGGTAAAATTTGTTTGTACTATTCTAGAAGCCAACTTGGCCAAACAATCAAATTTGGTTGTATATTCAGTAACTGTCATCTTCTCGCCCTGAACCAAATCAACAAACTCTTTCTGTTTTGCACTGTGACTGCCTCACTATAGTATTTGGCGTTAAATAGATCCCAAAATTCTTCCCAAGTCATTTTGGTGACGTCTCAAGTGAGGGACACCATTTCCCACCACACAAGGGCGTCCTCTTGAAACTGAAACGTGGTACACGCCACCCTATCATTTCCAGTAACTCCCATGAAGTTCAAAATTCTCTCCATCACTGTCAATCACTGCTCTGCTTTCAAAACATCAGGACCCCCAAAATTACGTGCATGTTTCCAGAACCGTCCATACATAAGTTCTATATAGTTGCCAGCAACAGGTTGTTCTACTGGCACCACAGGAACCACTACAGTTGGTGGTTGCGATGGAAGCACCATAGGAGCATCCTGCTGTCTAAGCCTTTGAATTTCTTCCTCTTGTTAAGTAATTCGAGCTTACATCTTAGCAAACCTTTGCTCCCAATCAAAAAGAGACTGAGGTGGATTTTCTTGGCCACCCCTTTGAGCTCAACCACGACCTCTGCCACGTCCACGGGGGTTTTGAGGGTTTCAACCTCCCCGACCACCTCCAGTCTCAACCATTTTGCCCTGACCTCTAACGTTTTACTAGGCGTCCATAATTTAGGACTTGGCTTGCAAACCCATAAGGCATATAGGTTAGACAGTGGTCAATACATAAGGCACATAGGTTAGACAGTGGGCAATACAACCAAGTTAAGTTTGAGTTCTTTAAACTCAAACTTGCATAACTTTTGCTACAACCACTCAAAAGAATTAAAACCACTTCTAAACAGTCCTAAATCACCTTAATAATCATTTCATAACCTTCCTAACTTATTCAACATGTTCTACTATAAATAGCCAGTGAAAACTAACAAAAACCCTAAAAATAAATAAATTTTAGGTTAGGTTTTATCTTAGAAGTTTAGAGGAGCTAGGGGTTGAACTCCTTGATGAATTCTAGCTAGGAAGAGGTTAAAAATTGTGGAAAACACTGAGTTTTGGCCCTGGTTAAGAAGCCACGAAGTAGAGGAAGAAGGAGAAAGTGATTTGGTGTTTTTTTGACTTTCTTTTTGCTTTTGACTTTGCTTTTTCTTTTTGGTTCCTTTTTATTTGCTTCCTAAGCAGCTGGTCATCCTCAAAAGGATGAGCCACAACCACCTATCCCTTCCAAAAAGAGTGACTAAGTTCTTAGGATAAAAAGACTAAAATGCCCTTATTTCCCCACAAAAGTTATCTCATAACCCTAGAGGTAAAATGGTGTAATTCTGTTATTTCGTTAAACTCTGGTATTCTAAGATATCCAATAATATTGCCCCATAAAATACTTGATACAAATTTGTATCCATGTGACTAAAATTGCCATTTGACCCATTTCCACTGTTATCAGGCATAAAAATGTAAAAATATGAAAATTCACAGATAGCATGCATATCACACATATAATTCAATAAAATCTCCGAAATTGAGAAATAATAATCATAACACATATTTTCATAAAAATAGAGTCTATAAAGCATAAAATACATAAATAATCACATAGTCATATTAATTAGTGCTAAGTGTCCCACTAATCCCATGTCTAAGTATAACGGTCATTACAACTATCCCTCCGTTAAACGGATTTCGCCCTGAAATCTAACCTGAATAACTCTGGATATTGCGTCCTCATATCAGACTCTAACTCCTAGGTGGCCTCTTCCACCTTCCATTCTTCCAGTGTACCTTGACTAAGGAGATAATCTTTTTCCGTAGAACTTTGTCCTTCCTATCGAGGATCTGAACTAGTTGTTCCTCATAAGATAGATTTGGTGCCAACTCTAGGGTATCATAACCCAATACATGAGTTGGATCAGATACATACTTCCTCAACATTGATACGTGAAAAACATTGTGCACTGTTGACAATGCTAAAGGTAAAGCTAGTCGATACGCTACTTGTCTAACCTTCTCGAGAATTTCAAATGGCCCTATGAACCTAGGACTTAACTTGCCCTTCTTTCCGAAGCGTTTTACACTTTTCATTGGTGAAATTTGTAGGAATACATATTCTCCTACCTGAAACTCTATGTCTCGGTGCTTAGGATCAACATAACTCTTTTGCCTACTTTGGGAAGTAAACATCCGTGCCTTGATCTTTTCGATGGCATCACTGGTCTTTTGAACTAACTCAAGACCCAAATACTTTCTTTCTCCAGTTTCATCCCAGTGAATAGGTGATCGACACTTCCTACCATACAACAAATCATAGGGAGACATCCTTATTGTACTCTGATAGTTGTTGCTATAAGAAAATTCTATTAATGGTATGTACTTGCTCCACGAACCTTCAAAATCTAACACACATGCTTGTAACATGTCCTCCGGAATTTCAATCATCCTTTTAGACTGACCATCTGTTTGGGGTGAAAAGCTGTACTAAACTTCAGCTTCGTACCCATGGACTTCTGGAGACTTTTCTAAAATTTGGAAGTAAATTTTGGATCTCTATCTGAAACTATGGATTTTGGAGCTCCATGGAGACGCACTATCTCCTAGCATACTGATACACTATAAAGGTGGTTTTCACTGGCAAAAAGTGTGTTGACTTTGTGAAATGATCCACTATTGCCCAAACGGAATCATATGTTCCGGTAGTTCTAGGTGATCCAACCACAAAATCCATGGTGATATCTTCCCATTTCAACTTAGAAAGTGTCAAGAGTTGTAGTAACCCTGTGGGTTTCTGATGTTCAGCCTTGATCTGTTGACAAGTCAAACACCTTGACACATAATCTACCACATCCCTCTTCATACCGCACCACTAATAATAAGGTTTCAAATCTTGATACATCTTGGTGGTACCTGGATGTAATGAATATGGAGTGGTGTGAGCTTCATCTAGAATCTCTTTCTTAAGCCCACTATCATTTGGAACACAAACTCGAGCCTTATAAAGTAGCATACCAGTATCAAAAACCGTGAAGTCCTTAACATATCTAGCTAAGACTTCCTCTCGAGTTTTGATTAACTCAGGATCTTCCAGTTGGGTACATTTGATTCTTTTTGTTAGGTCAAAATGAAGTGTCAAGTTACTAAGTTTGCCAACAACAAACTCAATACTTGTGTTGACCATGTCAGTGGTTAACTGGGGAGAAATTATCTTGGTACTACAAACTTGTCCAGGGCCCTTCCTACTCAGGGCATCAACCACTATATTGGCTTTTCTAATATGATAAAGAATCTCGCAATCCTAGTCCTTGACTAACTCTAACCACCATCTTTGTCTCATATTTAGATCTTTCTAAGTAAAGAAATACTTGAGACTCTTGTGGTGAGTATAAATTTCACACCATTTCCCATAAATGTAGTGTCACCAAATTTTTAATGCAAACACTACTGCTGCAAGTTCCAAATCATGTGTTGGTAACATTGCTCATACTCCTTCAGTTGACGAGAAGCATAAGTGATGACCGTATCGTCCTGCATCAGGACACACCCCAAACCATGTCTGGATGCATCACAGTATACCACAAACTTTTCTTTATTTGATGGTAAGGCTAACACCGGTGCTATGACTAGTCGCTTCTTCAGTTCTTGAAAACTGACTTCTTACTTATCAGACCACACAAATTGTTGGTTCTTAGTCAATTCTGTCAATGGCATGGAGATCTTAAAAAATCCCTCTATGACACGACGGTAGTATCCAGCAAAACCAATAAAGATTCTAACCTCAGAAATTGTCTTCGGTCTTGACCAATCTCTAACTGTTAACGCAGATTTTTGTTAACCAAATTTGAGCCTCATAGTGATGATTTCACACAGAAAAGAAAATAGAAGTTGTAAAAAATAAAAGAATGAACACAGGGGTTTTTACGTGGTTTTGCAATTAAAATACTGCATAGTCTACGAGTCAATCTTATTCAGATTTCTGATTGTTTTTCAGGGCCTCTCCTGTATGAGTTTTTTCGTCCCCTTTTGATCTTGTATGCCACAATTTATAATTACATAGTGGGCAGTAAATTACAAAAGTTGACTGTAATCTTTACAACAATTATTCCCTCAAATCATGGGATTTGATTACAAATCACGCTAAGTAAAATGTGGTTTTTATTTAGAATTCACACAGCTGTGAGTATCCCACTTTTATTGGACCGAGATGAATGCATATTTAAGATATAAGGTAAACCTTATCTTATGGGGATGCCTCGCTGGGAATGGAACCTAGTTAACTTTGATGGCGAGCTGGTGTTCATCATATAACTTCTCGAGGTTGATATTTTTTTAATTCTGATAACTATAGTTTCTGGTGTCGAGATTATCTTTCTCGCGTGCGTGCCATCTTACAACGAGATAGACGCCTCGCTATCTATCACCTTGACCCCCAAACTATTTATACTTAGTTTGTATATCATGTCATATACGCTAAGTGTTTTTATCGTTATCGTACCTCTTCCACGCAACGAGGTTAATGCCTCGTCATGAACACTTGCACTCACATGATTTCTCGTCGATACATAAATTAGCAGTTCGTACATTTCTGTCTCGCATAAGACTGTTCAGCCAACCAAGTTATAAACATACTCTACAAATTGTGCTTCTAACGAGTTGTTCCATGCCAAGTGTACTTACGATTGCGTGTTTGAGTTCTTTGTTCTTCCCAGCTCGACATGTGTCCTTTTCTGATGTGCTTACCGAATTTTGGATATAGCACAAACTAATTCAATCTTTCTTGGATCGACCATAATACCATTTTCACCGACAATATGACCTAGAAAGGATACTTGGGAGAACCAGAACTCACACTTCTTAAACTCAGCATAAAGTTTGCTTTCTCTAAGTAGTTGTAAGACCATTCGAAGATGTTGCTCATGTTCTGCTTCTGACTGAGAGTATACAAGGATGTCATTGATAAATACTATGACAAAGTTATCAAGAAAATCATTGAACACTCTATTCATAAGATCCATAAAGGTCGATGGAGCATTAGTTAATCCAAACGACATTACTAGAAACTCATAATGCCATACCTCATACGAAATGCAGCCTTCGGAATGTCTTCCTCTCGAATTCTCAACTGATTATACCCCGAGCAAAGATCAATCTTACAGAAGATTGTCTTCCCTTGAAGTTGATCAAACAAGTCATCGAATCTTACCAATGGATATTTGTTCTTCACTGTAAGCTTGTTCAACTCTCGGTAATCGATACACATCTGAAGGGATCCATCCTTCTTCTTGACAAACAATACCGGAGCTCCCCAGGGGGATACACTGGGTCAGGTAAACCCAATGTCTAACATCCCTTGAAGTTGAACTTTCAATTCTTTAAGTTCCGATGGAGCCATCCCATAGGTGCTTTAGAAACAAGCTCTGCTCCTGGTATCAGATCAATAATAAAATCTATTTCATGTTCGGGTGGTAAACTAAGTAATTCCTTAGGAATCACATCTAGAAACTCTTTAACCACCCTCACATATTTAGGCCCAACTGTTTCGAGTCTACTGGTATCAATCACTACTACCAAATAACCTATATGCCCATCTTATAATAAGTCTCTAGCTCTCAATACTGATATGATTGGAATTTGAGAGCCTTAAACTCTTCCCACAAATACAAATGGTTCCTCACCTACCGGTTATAAAGTACCATCTTTCTCATGCAGTCAACACTAGCTGCATACTTGGATAAGAAGCCATCCCCAAAATGATATCAAAGTCTACTAAAGATAACTCGATAAGATCAGTATTTAACTCCCTATCATCCACTGTGATTGGTAGAGCCCTAATCCACCTCCTGGAGATAACTAACTCCCCACTAGGTAAAAGGGTTCCAAAACCTAATTCATAACCATAACAGGGTCTACCCAGTTTATCAATTACTCTTGATGCCATGTAAGAGGGTGTAGCCCCAGAGTCAAACAATACAGTAAAATAGGAGTTATTTATAAAAAGCTGACCTGTAACAACTGATGGACTAGCCTCAGCATCTGTATGTGTAATGGCAAATACCCGAGCAGGAGTGAATATGAACTCCTTCTTTGGCTCACCCCTTGTCAATTGAGGGCACTCCCTCTTAAAGTGTCCCATCTTACCACACTAGAAGCAGGAATCTTGTTACATTCTCCCAAGTGATGTTTCTTACAACAAGGACTGGGTACGTAAATCCACCTTGATGACCACCACTCCGACCATGGTTCCCGCGGAACCTCTTGTTCTGCGTAGAATTTCTTGGTGTGAAAGGAGTCTTCCTTTTTGAATCAAAAATTGAATCACTACTACTCCTACCCAAACTAGAAAGAGGCGGAGTAGTGACTCGACAAGAACCCTGAGTCCTTCAAGGCTCATGCAAAAACTGTACTGCACCTTCAGCTCAAAGAGCCTTCTATACCATCATTGCATATGGGGTAGCATCATCGGTCGTAATTGTCAAATCATGACGGATCTTGGCATTAAGCCCACCTAGATACTTTTCCTTCTCAGTGTAATTTGTAGGTACTGTACCTAAGATTAATTTGGCCAGTTGTTCAAACTTGGTCGTATACTCCGTCACTAACATTGATTCTTCCTGAACCAATTGTGTAAACTCCTTCCATTTTGCACTGCGAACAACCTCATTATAATACTAGTAGTTAAACAGATCCTAGAATTCATCCCAAGTCATAACAGCGACATCCTGTGTGAGCAGTACTAACTCCCACCATACCAGGGCATCTTCCTGGAACTGAAATGTGGCACATGCCACTCTGTCGCTATAGGTCACTCCCATAAAATTTAGTATCCAATTCATAGTGGTTAGTCATTGCTCGACTTTCATAACATCATGGCCTCTTAGAAAGACCGAAGGTCCCTATTTCCGAAATCGTTCATACAGTGGTACCAACCTGTTGCCAGCTACAACATATTCCGCTGGCAACATTGGTACTGGAGCAATACCAATCTGAGGAAGAGGAGCAACCTGAGGGCCTTGCTGCCTCAGCCTAACAATCTCCTCATCTTGTTGCTGTATTCTAGCCTGCAACTCAGTAAACCTTTGCTCCCAATCTTGTGGAGCTTGTGGTGGATTAACATTACCCAGACCATGAGCCTGTCCACGTCCTCTACCTCGACCTCGTAGATGAGGGGGTTCTTAGTGGGCTTGATCGCCACTAGTTCCGATCACATTACCCTGACTTCGTACATTTTGCTGGGTATCCATATGATACTAGCTTGCGAACCCATAAGTCAGTTTAGTTAGGTAGTGGTCAACATAATAAACTTAAGACCACATACATGAGATCTTAGACACGCACATAATTAATTAATATATCACTAACATGTTTCCATCATGCTTTTCTAATTATAATAAGCTACTAAAACATGTAAAGGTTTACTGAACCGTGAGTCGAGCTTATATCTGATGATGATTGTACATATCTTGACAATTTAGTAGACAACTTGACAGCTCCGATACCAAAATTGTAACACCCTACTAGTTTAGGCGTGCTACAATACTTTTCATAATTACTGTGCAACCTTTGCTAATCAAAAGATTTATCAAAAGTGATAAAATTTAAACTTTAATAAATAAACATATATTGTATTACATTTATAAAATATGAGATCCCGTATGTATATTTTTCAACTTTACATAATCAAAAGATATCACACAGCGACTACAAAATCGTGAGCCCTAGTTGTCCCAAAGATCCAACACTCTAGGTCGAACTGTCTCGATATATACAATCTTCATCCAGCTCAAAACTCACTGCCGTTCAACAACAGCTTTGCCTTTACCTGCACATAACATAGCATCTGTGAGTCGACAGACTGAGTAAGAAAAGCATAAAACATAAATATATAACCGACCTACGACTAAGTGCCCATACACCTATCAACAAGTCATAAACTATGCAAACATGTATAATTGAGTCTCAAATGTTCTTGACCATAGTATAATTGACCATAATACCACTGCACTCATTACTCTAGTCGTACTAGTGTTGGTAGCATCAATCCATACTATAAGTACAACTAGCCATAATACCACATGCTCTCAATACTCCGATGTACTAGTGTTGGTAGCACTAGTTCATGCTTTCAAAAGTATAACCAACTATAATACCACATGCACTCAGTAATCTGGCGTACTAGTGTTTGTAGCATTGGTTCATACTTTCTGAATTGACAAACACATACATTCACGATATCAAGATGCAATCATATATACACCAACTATCGTTCTAACGGATATGTCATACATGTGGCAAACATATACATAAACATGTGCATATGTATGTGTGTTATACTAGTATTACTTCAATTTTGATTTTAGGTGTGCCGGTCAACCTTAGTGGAAATAGTTGCTGGTAATCGAAGGCCCTAAGTCACATTTCCAAAAAAACCAATAAGTGTTGCTCTAACACTTTTGGGGACTTAAATTGACAACTAAAATTTTCCCTATTGATAGATTTCATGGAAATACCCTAAGTATTGAGAAAACACTCAATCTGGATCCTGAGAAAAGTCTTAAGATAGACCTCCAAATTCTGCCTAACTCGGATGGCCCGAAACTCCACTATACCATTTTAAAACTTGCATAACTCCTGCAATTCTAAGCCAAACATTACAAAATTTTACAGGTTATCTAAAAACATTACAATACAAATTTTCATGAAGAAACCCCAATAAAATTCTCAACAAAAATCAAACTAAATGGCCGTCCTAAAACTGCCTAAATCAGATGGCCCGAAACCTCCCTGTCCGAGTTTGGAAATACCATAAATCATCCACTCCTGATCCAAACGTTACCAAATTTTGTAGAAAACCTAAAAACATCATAATTAACATATTTCATGAAGAAACCTTAATCAAATTCGCAACAGAAATCAAAATAAATGGCCGTCCTAAAACTACCTAAATCGGATGGCCCGAAACCTCCCTGTCTGAGTTTGGAAATCCCATAACTCTTCTAATCCTGATCCAAACATTACCAAATTTTTTAGAGCATCTAAAAACATCATAAAGAACATATTTCATGAAGAAAACTTAACCCAGTTCCTAACAAAATTCAAGTTATCACAACCAAGTTATAACTTTTGCTACAACCACCCAAAACAATCAAACCACTTCTAAAGGATCCTAAATAACCTTAATAATTATTTCATAACCTTCCTAAATTTATTCAAAATGTTCTACTATAAATAGCCACTGAAAACTAACAAAAACCCTGAATTTCAGCTAGGAATTGACTTTTCTTTTTGCTTTTGACTTTGCTTTTTCTTTTTGGTTCCTTTTTATTTGCTTTCTAAGCACCTGGTCATCCTCAAAAGGATGAGCCACAACGTATCCCTTCCAAAAAGAGTGACTAAGCTCTTAGGGTAAACAGACTAAAATGCCCTTATTTCCCCGCAAAGTTATCTCATAACCGTAGAGGTAAAATGGTCTAATTCTATTATTTCGTTAAACCCCGATATTCTAAGATATTCAATAATATTGTCCCATAAAATACTTGATACAAATTTGTATCCATGTGACTAAAATTGCCATTCAACCCATTTCCACTGTTACTGGGCATAAAAATATAAAAATATGAAAATTCATAGATAGCATGCATATCACACATATAATTCAATAAAATTTTCAGAATGGAGAAATAATAATCATATCTATATTTTCATGAAAATAGGGTCTATAAAGCATAAAATACATAAATAATCACATAGTTATATTAATTAGTGCTAAGTGTCCCACTAATCACATGTCTAAGTATAACGGCCATTACCAGTGGCCAGGCACAAAGTAAAAAAAATCCTAGAAAATAAAAAGGATGATTAAATTTAAGAATACTGAGATATAAGATAATGAAATTTATCTAGGTTGGTTTGAAATTGCAGAGCGAAGGAGGCGAAGGGCTGAATCTAGGCTGGTTTGAAATCACAGTAAGAAGGATGCACATGAACGAAATCGCCAGTGGTGATGTTGGAACGAAGGAAAGAAGGACAACGAAGGAGGATGGCTGAAGTCGCAGGGTACAAAGTGTGCATGGTGCCGATCTTGGATGGAGGAAAGAAGGTGGTGAGGAGGAAGGAAGGTGGGTAGGGATCGGGGAGGTGAGGAAGGTTATTTTTATAACATAAAGATATAACCGGGATATAAAAAATTAAGGGAAAAAAACAGGAATATTCTAAAAAGGGAAAAATATTACAACAATACTGTGGGCCGGCCCGATGAACATTTGTACAACCCAAAATGAAAATATTACAAAAATACCACTTGCCCTTACCTTCAGCCGCACGTCACAAACGGAGAGGATGAATGAACCTCCATCGATGCAGTCGGCTACGCAACCAGAATGAAACCAGATCGAACGTAAAACAACTGTAAATCCCGTCGAATTTCAATAGGAAACGAACAAATCCAACGATCTAAACAGAATTTTTTTAAAAAAAAGAGCAGGAAAACCGTGGAGAAACTGAAATTCAACATTTGATTTCGGTTTTTATAGTGCAATATCACTCAAACGAGCGTCGAAAATTCAGATTGAAGCAATGTAAATTTGTATTGAACAGATCTGGAGCTCCGACTCAAATCCAAAAAAAAGGTATGAACTGAAATTTTTTTTCAACAATGATACACGTCATTTTTAGTTGCATTCTGGTTGATTCACTGGTGTACAACAGGAAATTCATATGGTAAAAACAATAAACAAGAACTGATTCTGATTAAGGAACCAAGGGATACTAATAAGGTATTTTAATTTTTTTGCGTTGGCTTACAGTTGCATTATCGTTTGAAAATGGTTTAGAAATCATGAAGAAGTGTCAAATGACAAGTACCAAGAGCTAGCATATATACAAGGTAAGATTTATGTTAATGGTAGCAAATTAGTTTTATAATAGTTGTAAATCGATCTGATTCGAATAAACATGATGAAAAATGACAATGAGTAAGAACTATGTAATTTTGGGGATAGAATTGTGGTTTTTAAGTTGGTTTACAGTTGCATAATCATTTAATAATAGTTTCATTACGTTTTTTTGCAGGAATTTATTTTGGAAAAGATAGAGGACAGAACAGTTTGAGAAATGGTTAGTTTCCCAAAATTTAAATGAAGTTTCTTAATAGTTTTATTCTCGTTTCTTTGTAGTTTATTAACAACCAAAAAATGGCAAAATCAGGAATCAGGACAAGAAATACAATGCTTGAACAAAGGGACAGAGATAGAAGTAAGTTTGTACTCTATTTCATAACAGAATCAAACCAGTTTTAAAATTCGTTGCCTCGGACTAATAACCATTGCAAAAACACAGGTTAGGAAAGACATTCCATTCCTAGTCTTCTACAATGGACAATTCGATGATCGAATGAATTATAAAAATTATGAAGCCAGTGGACAGTACATTTCAGCCAATTGTAACTATGAAGATTTGCAACAGAAACTCAAAGATGTCCTGGAGTGCAACCAAGAAAACACTGTTTTGCAACTGAAATATCAAGTGAAGGAAGGATACCAACCATTGAGGATAAAGGATGATCAAAGCCTGCATTTCTACATACAACTCAAACTGAAAGACCCCGACTTCACAACATACCCAATGTGTGTGAATGTCATCAACAACCCAACAACAACCATCGATGCATCATTCTTTGGAAATGACAATTCATTAATTACACATACAAGCGCCTTCCAACCAATCGAATACAATGCAGCAACAACAGAAGACTCAACAAATCAACAACATATAATTGAAGCTACAGTACCGGAATTTGGGGGAGAAAGTTTTGACTTCATGGACTATGCAAAACTTGTGGCAGAGGAAATGGTTGAGCAACTGGAAAACAACAGAAAAAAGGAACCAGAAATCACAGATTATGACGAACTACTAATCACAGATCCGCATCATCCTGAAATAGAAGAAGCACAAATATACAAAGACAAAGAAACACTGCAGAGTGTGCTTGGTTTCTATGCAATTAGGAACAACTTCCAATTCAGAGTTAAAAAATCATGTGCAAGAACATACAAGATTTGTTGTTTGGATCCAAAATGCAAGTGGGCACTAACAGCATCCAGAAACGGGCCAACAAAGTCATTCATCATTCGAAAGTACGACAGAAAGGTGATACACACTTGTGATCTAAACATCAGATTTGCCGACAAGAGACAAGCTACAACGAAATTGATTGGAAACTACATCAAGCCACGGTTCACCAACATAAAAACAACTCAAACGCCACAAGACATCAGAGGAGAAATGAAACACAAGTATGGGGTGAGAATGAACTACATGAAAGCATGGAGAAGCAAAGAGCACGCGCAAGAAGAATTACGAGGAAAAGCCAACGAATCATACAGGTTGCTGCCCGGTTTTTTGCACATGTTGCAAAAAACTAATCCCGGAACAATAGTGCACATGGAAACAGAGGATGACAACAGCTTCAAGTACTTGTTTGTCGCACTGGATGCATCAATAAAAGGATGGAAGAAATGCAAACCTATAATAGTTGTTGACGGAACTTTCCTTAAATCAACATATGGAGGTACATTGCTCTCTGCTTGTACACAGGATGCAAATGGGCACATTTTTCCACTAGCTTTTTCTGTTGTGGATTCAGAAAACAACAACTCATGGCAATGGTTTTTCACAAAAGTGAGAGAAACATATGGGATTAGAGAGGAACAGTGCTTGATCTCAGATAGACATGAGAGCATAAGTAAGGCAACTTGTCAAGTATTTCCAGAAATCACACATTGCTATTGTGTATACCACCTGTTAAGCAACCTAAAAGCAACCTTCAAGAAGAATGCAAGCAAGCTGGATAAACCATTCTTCGCTGCAGCCAGAGCATACACAGAGAGGAAATTTGAATACCATATGAGCGAGTTGGACAGCTTGGACATCCGTGTAAGACCATATTTACAACAAGTTGGATACCACAAATGGTCAAGATACCACTGCAAAAACAACAGGTATTCAACTATGACTTCAAACATTGCTGAATCTCTAAATGCAGCAAACTTGGCAGCTAGAGAGCTACCAATCACAACACTGATGGAGTCATTGAGAGCATTGATTCAACAATGGACATACACAAACAGGAAAAAAGCACAGAAAACAACAACATTTTTAACACCTACAGCAGAGAAGAAATTAGTCGACAACTTTGTGGACTCATTGACAGAAAATGTAATGAAATGTTTAATATTTTAGTTGCATTATAGTTTCTTAATAGTTTGTTTGTCGTTGTTATACATATTAACAGTTTTACACTTAATCCGCAGGTAAAACCAATAAACGAGACCATGTTCGAAGTCGTTGAACTAACCAGATCATGGGTCATCAACCTCAAGGAGAAAACATGCAGTTGCAACAGATTCCAACTTGATGAGTTACCGTGTGCTCATGCGCTTGCTGTTATAAAAGAGATGAACTTGAATGTTTACAACTACTGTTCAGGTTATTACACCACGCGAACATGGCTTGAAACATACAACGGCTCAACATATCCGGTACACAATCACACAACTTGGGATGTGCCACAAAACATAAAAGATATCATTGTTCTGCCACCAAACCAAAAAATAAGATCTGGAAGACCAAGGAAACGAAGGTTTTTATCTGAATGGGATACAAAAAAACATAACAGGTGCAGCAAATGTGGACAACACGGACACAATCGAAAGACATGCAACAATCAAGCAATAAAATAGATACATATGAAATATTTGAATTGTTTAATTTTGTGTGCAAATTCAAACAGGTTGATCTGTGATGTTCTAAATACATGGGATTTCATTTTTATGAAATTTGAAACAGTTTTTTAATAGTTTCAAAATCGTTTTGTTACAGTTGCGACCCTTTGTAAATATTAAGTACAGGAATGACTTATTCTTTACAGTTTTAAAGGCAGTCAGTCAAGAATTGATAAAACATAACTAAAATAAAGGGAAAAGGATTAATGGAATACGAAGAATAAAAATACATTCATAGCACAATTTAGAAAAAATAAAAACATTGTTTGTATTCAGTTGGTTAATAGTTTCTCCATAGTTGTGCGACCGTATATAAGAACTTGAACAATTAAAAAAAACAAACAACTTTGGGAAATACAAACCTATACAATAAAGATATTATAAGGAGTAAATGTCAAATATCCTAAAAGTTTTAAACCAGGTACATAGTATAAAATCAAATATAATACCTACATTCAACCAACAACACTAAAAATTGTCTGGTAATAGATTCAACAAATAACAGAAAAGAGCCACCAAATTAAAAGATCCTATTTCTTCAATTTAGATGCCTTAGAAGACTTGCTTTGCTTCTCATCCTCGCTGTCAATGCTTTCGTCAATTTTCCTTTGGCCGTACGAGAAGAAAAGTGAAGCAAGTCGGGTACGATAAACTTCGATGTCAAAGTCTGCAGGGACATCCTTTCCGTGGATAAAGAATTCAGCAAAGGCAGCAACATATGCCCCGCAATCACTATAAAAAACAGAAGAAAAAGTAAACAATTTAGAAACTAAAAAACAACATAAAAGAAACTTAAAAGAAACACTCACTTCTTCTGCTGAGACGGAAGACCACTAAGCTCCACGATTCTGAATGGAGCTGTAGGGTCAGAAACTGAGGCAGGAGCTTGTGCCCTATTCTTCCAGAACCCAAGTAAATCGAAAAACAAAGGCAGCAACACGGAATAAGCCTTCATCGCATTCCTAGCTGCGACATTCATCTTCGCGGTCCTCAAAGAATTGTACAGAAACAACGTCCCTTCGTTCAAGTCAAGACGCCCAAAAACCCAATGACTTTCCCTTCTTAAATTGATGATGAATAGCACATGATCGGCTTCATACCAAGGCTTGGAACAGGGAATGCGCATACCTCGGATGTAATGCGCTATTGGGTGGGCAGCGTGAATGTGTGACATCTTAGTCTTCATTGACTTGGCCTTGTTATATTTGTGGTACAATGCTTGGATGGAATCATCAAAAAGACAATCAGTAGTTGCGAAATTCAACGTCACAGCGGAAGAATATTTACCTTTTTTCCGAAGGTAATAGAATATGGTGTTCATATGCTGAGAAAAAAAACAACACAGAAACACAAATGAAAAGGTTGAACAACTGTAAAAAAACTGAAATGCAGTATCAAAACTAAAAAACATTTATAAAGCAACTGAAAACAAACTATCATAACTACAATATAAATTGGAAACTTTACCGAGTCGTTCATAAACATGTCGCATGTAGCCAAATGATAAAACCAAGTTTTATCCTCAACATAATCAACACCTAGCCTAAAACCCGGGGTAAATTTCTTTGCGCCATCTTCATAACAATTATAATGCCTACAACAACAAAAAAACAGCAAAAAAATAGCATTAAAACAGGAATAAAACTGAAAAATAAAACATAATACAAAAACTGTAATATCCCGATAAGTTAAATGGTAAATAATTAGGGTTTATATTGATATTATGAATTAATCAGGTAATAAGTGGGATTATGATCCTACTAATTTATTTCAGCATAAAATTTAAATTTTGCTATAAGTGAGTAAATAATCGTAATTTGTTAATTACGGAGATTTATATAGCATGTGTGAATGTAATATGAGCTATATGTGGAATAAAAATATTTCAGGTTCGGCGACCCCAGAGACTCAATAAGTGGATATATAAGCGTAATTTGTTAATTACGGGGATTTATTTGAAATACGTGGATATAATATGAGTTATTTGTGAAATAAAAATATTTTCAAGTTTGGCGACCCTGGAGACCCGATTGGAGGCCAAAAATGTCACAACAGTTTTAGTTAGAAATATTGATGAGATTATTGGGATAAGTTGATTTTAGAAATATTGGGGTATTTTAGGGTACTCGAAGTTGACCAAATACCCTAAAAATAGAGATTTCTTAGTGGCTAAGAAATAATAAGATAATTATTAATAATAAAGTTTTTATTAATATTATTATATTATTATTATTAATATATTATATTATATTATTATTATTATTATTATATTATTATAATATTATTTATATATAAGTTAACGTGTAAGTTAACTTTTATATATATATATATATATTAAGTTATCAGTGAAACAGAACAGAACGAACGACGAACGAAACCCTCGTTCTCCCTCCTTCGATAAAACCTTCTCCCCTTATATCTATTTTCTTCAATTTTCAATCCAAAACTTAGCGATCTAAGCTCTGGTAGTAGCAGGATAGCAAATCTTTGAAGAGGGAAGCTTAAGGTATGGTTTAATTTCGTTTTAAGTTTAAAAACAATTGGTTTCGTATAGGGGTTTTGTGAATTAGAATAGTTATGAAGGTTCTGACCTTATAGAATTGTTCTCGGGTAGTCATGGGACTAGTTTCGATATTTTCTTGTTGAATTAGAAGTGATTTTTGAGTTAGAAATCGAGTTTGGAACTTTTTAAAGCTTAGTCCGAACGTTAATGGCGTTTTTCATTTAAGGGGTCGATTTTTATTTCTGTTACGTAAGGATGGTAGTATTTATGGCATACATGCACCCTGTGAAGTTTGGAGTGATTTGGATAAGTTTTGGTAGTGTTTCGGTGAGTGCGAAAATTGAAATTTTCGTATTTCACAGTTTATAGAAATTCCTAAGAGATCAGAAATCGTATTTTTGTCATAACTTTTGACTCGGGTGTCCGTTTTGGATATTCTATATACCGTTTCGAAGCTTGAGACGAGCTCTACAATATGGTGTATGTTTTAGAGCTGAAATATAAGTTTTATTTTAGTGTATTTATACCGCGGGGTTTGGTAGAAAACCCTAGATTGTCTTATGTGAATATAAGCAGTGTTTTAGGATAAACACTTATTAGTTTATCGTTGTTGTGACATAGGGCCGGGATCATCGAGGATAGTTCTCCACTTGGATTGATTGAAATGTATGAACCTGGATTAAAGGTAAGAAAAGTATATTGTACTGCATAGTACGTTGTATGTAATACCGTTAGTATTGTTATGAATTGATCAATATTGAGATATAGTTAATATTGTTATATATAGAAAAGTATATTGTCTTGCATAGTACGTTGTATGTAATACCGTTAGTATTTTTATGAATTGATCAATATTGAGATATAGTTAATATTGTTATATATAGAAAAGTATATTGTACTGCATAGTACGTTGTATGTAATACCGTTAGTATTGTTATGAATTGATCAATATTGAGATATAGTTAATATTGTTATATATAGAAAAGTATATTGTACTGCATAGTACGTTGTATGTAATACAATTAGTATTGTTATGAATTGATTAATATTGAGATATAGTTAATATTGTTATATATTGAAAAGATTGATTGGTTGAGTATTGATAATGTGATAATATTATGCATGTGATATGTTGGCTCACCTGATTAGGTGATGCAATTTTTCTGGTAACGTACTGGGCGTAAGTACGGGCGTTAGTGATATATGATGAGTACCGAGTGTAGGTACGGGCTCACCTGATTAGGTGATGCGATTTTCCTGGCGACGTACTGGGCGTAAGTACAGGCGTCAGTGACATGATAAGTACCGGGCGTAGGTACGAGCTCGTCTAGTTAGACGATGCGATATATTGGTGCCAGATTGTGGCACGGGCTCACCTGATTAGGTGATGCAATTGTATGATATATGGGTGCAGGTTTTTGGGCATAGGCTCACCTGATTAGGTGATGCAGTTATGCGACATATGGGTGCCAGGCTATGGCATGGGCTTGCACGATTAGGCGATACAATACAAGATCATCAGATTAAAGCATCGACTTGCCTAATTAGGCAACATGATGTCATGAAGATGGTTGCTTTATGAGGTAACATATATATTATTTATATGATTAAATGAATATGAATTCCATTATTGGTATAATGGTTTTGTATTACCAAATATCTATATACTAATGTTTATTCGTGGCAGATGCCAGTAGTGATTTGGATTTCATCTTATGAACAAAGTGTGATGGTTTGATTTTTATTGTGTATAAATGACAATATTTGAATAATAAGCTATATGATTGTTATTATTACTTTTCTTCTTTGAGTCCTTGTGACTCACGGGTGCTATGTGGTGCGGGTAAAGGCAAAGAAAAGCTAGATCAACCATGAGGTGGCGAGTCTTCTCCAAAGAATGTACATATTGACCTCGCCGGCTGCGTGCCGAGTTGCCAGGAGTTGTTTTAGACTGGTTGTATCTGCTGTGTATTTTGATTTTATGTTTAAATGGTTGTCGTACATATTTCTTTAGCAAAACTTTTACAACGGGGATTCCCGAACACACTTTTTATGCCGTTATAATGTCCATTTTTAGTGTTTTATTTTAGTCAAGTTTTTAATATTATCACGGTTTTTAATAATTAATTATTCTATTAGTATTAAACTAGTTTATAAAATCACACACGTGGCGTCCCTATAGATTAGGGCGTTACAACTTGGTATCGGAAAGCACCATGGTTTTAAAGGTCCCGAAGATCGGTCGAATATGTACATTCTTTGCGAGGACGAGGTCGACTCATGGTATATAGTAAGTATTTATATTATTTGCTATTGGATTACCTGCCTAGGCAATTATAAAGTATGTTGGGAAAAGTAACATACTGATAATTTTGATAAGAATATGTGTATGGTATATGCATATTGATATTAATATCCGTCTGAGTTTTAAATAGTTAGAAGACGTGGACTAAATATGTGATAAGTTATACAGTAAGGGCAATCAAATAGTCTGATTAGCGAGCTATTTGGGCTCAGGGCAAACAATATGGAAGAGAATTATTTATGACCATAATGCTTGGAACATGTAAATTCTGTTATACAGGACATGGTTAGACGACAAGGAGAAAAAAATAAATCTAAGATTTGAAAAGATAGCAGGCTCATCTTGTGTCTGTTCTTATACTACCGAGACTTCCTGTTGTACCACTAGATGTGGTGGAATATATGAAGCCACCTTACTAATAGATCAAGAAGCAAAAACTAAATGAACCACAAATTATGGGATAAAACGAAAGGTTCTAGGGTGACCATGATAGGGGTCAAAGTGAGTATAAGAGATGGTGACCTTATCCTGAGTGTTCAAGATGCAAAAAGGCGCCATTTGAGCCAATTTAGAGCCATATCTTGTTTTTTTTTATGGGGTAGCGGGTCATCTGAAAAGAACCTACACGTAGTTAAGAAAGACTTATGTTAAAGGAGAAAAGTGTACGGGTCTTGCCCAAGTGCTGGTTATGACTCAAGGGGACAGGGATATCGGTCCTTCGGCCAACTCAAGATAGAATTTATGGGCAATATCATAATTACTATTGATATTAAACATTGTACATTTAGTTAGAGACATCAAGAAATCTGAATGGACTGTGCATGTATGTTATTTAATGGTAATCCATTTAACATGATAGACAGATTAGAAAGATGACAATATGAGTTAAATTGTTGATATTCCCTAGTGGAATATAGAAAATGAGTAGTTAATGGAGGCATCGATCTAATTGATTCAAATAACAAAATCTTTTGTTTAGAAGTGATCTAGCGTTACCAAAGGTGGGACAATTTATGAGTATTGTCTGGAATCCCAGATGAATTGAAGGTGATGATTGTGTAGTAATTTTGAGATTATGTAGTCGTGGGACTACCTATGTTAGCAAGAAGCATCTTGTTTTGGTAGCTCGGCATGTAAGAACTCCATGGTTGAGTGTCCTTGACTTGGGGTGGTTTCATTTAGGAAATTTTCCCATGAAGCGTGCGAGTCAGAGCAAAGCACGTTAGAAACACTTGGATTGGTTCGTGGGACCAGTCGTTAGTCCAAGAAACAACTAGAGTGATGAAGTCATGTATAAGAGCCATCATTCTATGGGCGTAAGGGCCCAATGGAGGCATAAAGTGTGTAACGTATAAAAGAACGTCAGGAAGAGTAGTGGTATCACTGAAGTAAAGAAGATTACCTAAATTACTTAAGGTGATACGGTAATGATGGAGAGTACTTTATAATTGACTGGATAGTCAATATGGTATATAAGGAGACCATTGACATTTTGGGAAAAGATTACTTTATTGTGCAATTATGGAAAGGCATACTCACCCAGAATGGAGAAAAGCTTATGAATTGAGTTGCAATTTAATAGACACGTAATTGAGTGATTGGTGGATGTTGGATCACAAAGTAGGTTGTTTATTAAACAACGAGTTATATAATTGAGTGTAGAATAAGTTTTAAAGTGGTTAACGAAGTATGAAGATAGTGATGATTGCAGAGAAGCAATGGTATCATATGAATCAGGGAGTGAAACCTTAGTGGTGATGATGAAAAGAAACTTCAGGATCAAGGAATGATCTTTAATTAATTGTTATTAGTTGAGAATTCGGGAAATGGGTATTTCCAGTTTAGTTGTGGGTACCTGGTATGAGCAGTGTTGCCTCTACTGTATAGGTTTAATCAAATTACTTTATAATGGTGGTTAATCGTAAATGATCGAAAAATTTAAAAGTTGTGTCAATTCAAGGGAAATTGATACAAGTTAAAATAAGTGGAGATGAACAAGATTTAAGTTGACAATAAGAAGGGAATTCCTTAAGTTTAAGTGAACAAAACCGATGAGAAATTGCAAGAGGTTAATGAAGGGGTGATGGAAATTGAATTTTATTAACGAAAGAATGAAAGCAAGAAATACAATTAAGAACGACAAAGAAGCATCTACTTTCTGATAACCCACCATGAGTTTACTTTGGAGTTAAGCATATTTAAGTTGGGGTAATCTCAAGATGGAAAATCCTTCGGAGAGTCACCCCGGGAAGTGTATGAGTGAGGACAAAGTACGCTAGAAAGATTCATATTAGGATGCAAAATCGGTAGTCGCTCCAGAAATTATTAAGAGGAAGTGATGTGTTAATAAGCAGAAATTTACAAGGTATTGAGACAAGTAAGTGAGTGGAAATAAGAAGTGCTCTAATTGAATATCTATCAGAAATGAATACTTAACTTGTTACTAAGTTAAGTCAGTAGATCAGCTTAGGAGATCTCATAGAAGGAATAGAAAGACATAATTATGAATTATGTATTATGGGATCTTATGATTTTGACCGAGTAGTAACGATTGGACATACAGAGTTAATATGTTGTCTATCAGTGTAGACAATTTATACTATAAATGAGAATACAAAATTCATACAAAGGAATAGTCTAATCTTGTAAAATTCCAAGGTTGATATTTTTGGCTATGATGTTAAGAATTAAAGAAGGTTATTGAGAACCATGGAAGTTAAAGCGAAAATAGTATAATGCTTTATTCTTGAAAGGTGGGTAACTTTGCGAAGATCAATAGAATATTAGAAATATACTGTGAGCATATTTGATAAAGGTTAGAATATCTTAGAATAATATCTTCCCTTATGAGGTGTTTATTTAAAAAGTGATAATTAAATGTACCACTGGTTAGGTACCTTAATAAGTGTGGTACAAGAGAACTATTATATACATGTTCAACGGATTAAATAGGCTAGGTAGCCTATTAGCTAGCCTTAACTCTGCGTTGTCGGAGTATATAATGTGTTTCATGTCTCCATGTTGAGAAAATATGAATCGGACTCGACCCATGTTGCGAGTTGTGACGATGTTAAACTTCGTACAAATTTATTATATGAGAAAAATATCTTGTCCAGGGTTTTGGACTAGAAAGATGAAATGAGACAATTCTACTAGTTAAGAAAGTGCTATAAAAAACAAGAAGATAGAAGCAGCAATTTGAGAATTAGAATCATAAATATTGGGGTAATATCCCGAATTGTTTAAATAAATTTCGAGGACGAAATTTCTATAAGGAGGGGATGGTTGTAATATCCCGATAAGTTAAATGGTAAATAATTAGGGTTTATATTGATATTATGAATTAATCAGGTAATAAGTGGGATTATGATCCTACTAATTTATTTCAGCATAAAATTTAAATTTTGCTATAAGTGAGTAAATAATCGTAATTTGTTAATTACGGAGATTTATATAGCATGTGTGAATGTAATATGAGCTATATGTGGAATAAAAATATTTCAGGTTCGGCGACCCCAGAGACTCAATAAGTGGATATATAAGCGTAATTTGTTAATTACGGGGATTTATTTGAAATACGTGGATATAATATGAGTTATTTGTGAAATAAAAATATTTTCAAGTTTGGCGACCCTGGAGACCCGATTGGAGGCCAAAAATGTCACAACAGTTTTAGTTAGAAATATTGATGAGATTATTGGGATAAGTTGATTTTAGAAATATTGGGGTATTTTAGGGTACTCGAAGTTGACCAAATACCCTAAAAATAGAGATTTCTTAGTGGCTAAGAAATAATAAGATAATTATTAATAATAAAGTTTTTATTAATATTATTATATTATTATTATTAATATATTATATTATATTATTATTATTATTATATTATTATAATATTATTTATATATAAGTTAACGTGTAAGTTAACTTTTATATATATATATATATTAAGTTATCAGTGAAACAGAACAGAACGAACGACGAACGAAACCCTCGTTCTCCCTCCTTCGATAAAACCTTCTCCCCTTATATCTATTTTCTTCAATTTTCAATCCAAAACTTAGCGATCTAAGCTCTGGTAGTAGCAGGATAGCAAATCTTTGAAGAGGGAAGCTTAAGGTATGGTTTAATTTCGTTTTAAGTTTAAAAACAATTGGTTTCGTATAGGGGTTTTGTGAATTAGAATAGTTATGAAGGTTCTGACCTTATAGAATTGTTCTCGGGTAGTCATGGGACTAGTTTCGATATTTTCTTGTTGAATTAGAAGTGATTTTTGAGTTAGAAATCGAGTTTGGAACTTTTTAAAGCTTAGTCCGAACGTTAATGGCGTTTTTCATTTAAGGGGTCGATTTTTATTTCTGTTACGTAAGGATGGTAGTATTTATGGCATACATGCACCCTGTGAAGTTTGGAGTGATTTGGATAAGTTTTGGTAGTGTTTCGGTGAGTGCGAAAATTGAAATTTTCGTATTTCACAGTTTATAGAAATTCCTAAGAGATCAGAAATCGTATTTTTGTCATAACTTTTGACTCGGGTGTCCGTTTTGGATATTCTATATACCGTTTCGAAGCTTGAGACGAGCTCTACAATATGGTGTATGTTTTAGAGCTGAAATATAAGTTTTATTTTAGTGTATTTATACCGCGGGGTTTGGTAGAAAACCCTAGATTGTCTTATGTGAATATAAGCAGTGTTTTAGGATAAACACTTATTAGTTTATCGTTGTTGTGACATAGGGCCGGGATCATCGAGGATAGTTCTCCACTTGGATTGATTGAAATGTATGAACCTGGATTAAAGGTAAGAAAAGTATATTGTACTGCATAGTACGTTGTATGTAATACCGTTAGTATTGTTATGAATTGATCAATATTGAGATATAGTTAATATTGTTATATATAGAAAAGTATATTGTCTTGCATAGTACGTTGTATGTAATACCGTTAGTATTGTTATGAATTGATCAATATTGAGATATAGTTAATATTGTTATATATAGAAAAGTATATTGTACTGCATAGTACGTTGTATGTAATACCGTTAGTATTGTTATGAATTGATCAATATTGAGATATAGTTAATATTGTTATATATAGAAAAGTATATTGTACTGCATAGTACGTTGTATGTAATACAATTAGTATTGTTATGAATTGATTAATATTGAGATATAGTTAATATTGTTATATATTGAAAAGATTGATTGGTTGAGTATTGATAATGTGATAATATTATGCATGTGATATGTTGGCTCACCTGATTAGGTGATGCAATTTTCCTGGTAACGTACTGGGCGTAAGTACGGGCGTTAGTGATATATGATGAGTACCGAGTGTAGGTACGGGCTCACTAGATTAGGTGATGCGATTTTTCTGGCGACATACTAGGCGTAAGTACTAGCGTCAGTGACATGATAAGTACCGGGCGTAGGTACGAGCTCGTCTAGTTAGACGATGCGATATATTGGTGCCAGATTGTGGCACGGGCTCACCTGATTAGGTGATGCAATTGTATGATATATGGGTGCAGGTTTTTGGGCATAGGCTCACCTGATTAGGTGATGCAGTTATGCGACATATGGGTGCCAGGCTATGGCATGGGCTTGCCTGATTAGGCGATACAATACAAGATCATCAGATTAAAGCATCGACTTGCCTAATTAGGCAACATGATGTCATGAAGATGGTTGCTTTATGAGGTAACATATATATTATTTATATGATTAAATGAATATGAATTCCATTATTGGTATAATGGTTTTGTATTACCAAATATCTATATACTAATGTTTATTCGTGGCAGATGCCAGTAGTGATTTGGATTTCATCTTATGAACAAAGTGTGATGGTTTGATTTTTATTGTGTATAAATGACAATATTTGAATAATAAGCTATATGATTGTTATTATTACTTTTCTTGCTGAGTCCTTGTGACTCACGGGTGCTATGTGGTGCAGGTAAAGGCAAAGAAAAGCTAGATCAACCATGAGGTGGCAGTCTTCTCCAGCAATGTACATATTGACCTCGCCGGCCTGCGTGCCGAGTTGCCAGGAGTTGTTTTAGCATCGGTTGTATCTGCTGTGTATTTTGATTTTATGTTTAAATGGTTGTCGTACATATTTCTTTAGCAAAACTTTTTACAACAGGGATTCCCGGAACACACTTTTTATGCCGTTATAATGTCCATTTTTAGTGTTTTATTTTAGTCAAGTTTTTAATATTATCACGGTTTTTAATAATTAATTATTCTATTAGTATTAAACTAGTTTATAAAATCACACACGTGGCGTCCCTATAGATTAGGGCGTTACAAAAACAGATTTAATAAAAACAGTCACCTAGGATGTTTAAGCAATCCTTCACCAATCCAAGCGTCAAATTTTGCCTCAATCTCGGTAGATACGGGATCAACAAACGCATCATTAAGAGCATAAAGGCCCTTCACATAAGTCACCATTTTGAAATTCCTATCATCCCCAGCTGATTGAGAACCTGAGGACATAAGCTCCATTGGAGTGCTCCCGACATCAGCAGACCCGAAATCAACAAATGGAGATTTCAAGGCCGGAGCACGCTTCCTCTTATCCAACAGAGGTGTATCAGAGACAGTGTCCTCAGTTTCTTCATCAGTATGAAGGGCATCTGACTTTTGACCAACAACATCTGGATTGGGTGCGGGGACCTAAAAAAGAAAGAATGCATTAAAACAGTTGCAAAACAGACTAGAAACTATTGAGCAACCAAAAAGAAACCTAGTTTTCTTGAAAACAATTAAAAGTAAACTTACATGGATTTTACCAACAGCCTCCAAGCCAGCCAACACAACTTGATCATCATCTATTTCAAGCTGGCTCAACCCATCAAAGAAATCGTCCCCCTTCAATCGAGACTCATCGCCCTTCGGCTTCTCAACATCCTTAACATTTTTATCACTCCCTCCAACAGCCTCAGATGGATTCACATCAGCAGCGGGAACAGCAGTAACAACCTTGTCAGCATCATCAGCATCCCCACCAACTTTAACCAACTCACCACCATCGTCGGAGTCGGAATCAATATTTTCTGGATCAGGCAATTGCTTCTCATCATCCTCGGCATCATCATCATCATCATCATCAGCATCATCATCAGAATCTTGAGTTACTAATTCATCCGATGACTTTCCCTATATCAACCAACATAAATGAAACTTAAATAAAACAGTAAAGAAACTTTAAAAAAAATATGAAAAAACCTAAACAATAAAATATGAATAAATACCTCATCAGAAGGACGACGATGAATGGCATTAACCTTCTCCTGGATATCCTTAATTACAGTCATTACGGACTTGAAATTAAAATCAACAAAACACCTCAATGAAATGAAGTCCTCGGCCAATGATGATTGATTCGAAATGAACATCTCCAACTTAGATTTCATCCAATCAATATCTGCTGAATCAGACTTCTTTGAAGATGACCCACCCTCGAAGGATTGCTTCGCTACACCACGATCATCAATAGATTCATCGAGAAATAAACCGTCAAGTTGAAGCTGCTGCTCTCTTCATCAGTAGGACGCATGTTTTTTATCTTCAACTGAACAGCATAATCAAACATAATATGAAAAAAAATTAAAACAATTGGAAAAACCAAAAATTAACAACATAAATAAAACTGAAAAGAAACAGTAAAGAAACTAAAAAGAAACTGTAAATTACCTTCTCCAAAGGTAAATCAAAAATCTTGCCCTTCAAGTCTCGAAGAGTTGGATTTTTGGTGACGATGGTGTTGCTCCAGTTCAGAATCCTTGGAATAGAAGATGAAACTCTCTTACAGAAAGAGTTCACCATTGCAGGACAACATTCATAAAACCAAACCGTGAAAACCCAAGGACATCCCAATGCCCTATACCAGCCATCATATTGGCCTCCCTTCTCTGCCTTCCTATTTTTCATAATGATCCCATGCTGGATCCTACCTTTGAATGAGTCAATTGTCAATTCAAATGATTCCCTACCCCAACAATACTCGTCCCACCGACCGCTATCCACTACATCTAGATCAAACCTAGACACTTCTTTGTCAGGAGTATTGCTAAGAAGAAAACACTGAATGAAATACAAAACAGCCATTTTCAAACCAATAGACTCATCCAAACCCCACCGACTACCCAGAAAAGCATCCTCGATGGCTTTGTGGTCAATAGTTTTTACACCACGGAAACATGTTTCTACCAATTGATTTGTTTCCTGTGAAAACAACAACTTGTTGCAATCACCGAAACAATCTAATCCAGAAATCAGGTAAAATTCTTCGGCACTAAACCGTATGCAACGGCCAGCAACCTTAGCCCAAAACTCTTTAGGATTGGGCTGGAAAACTTCCCTTAGTAATAAACTATGTACGACTTGCGGATGAAAAAAAAACTCAGGCATATCCAAAAAATGCCCAAACTGAGTTTGACGAAACAAAGAAAGCAAATTAACAGAGAAAGTGTTCTTAATATTATCTATCACGGAATAAACACTGGTGCATACACACTTAGATCTGTAAAAATCAGAAGGACTAAATTTATAGTTCCAAACCTGCAACATAACGAAAATGGCCACAATAAATTATAAATCCTAAATAAAACAGTATGAAAACTGTAATACAACTATAAACAAACTATCAATGACATACAACTAAACAGAAAAAAACAGTAAAGACCTGAAATCGTTTTGAAACATAAAAAAAACAGTAAACAACTAACCCAAAAGGAAATCGAAAAATACAGAATAAAAAGAACAATAAAACTATATAAAAACAACAAACAAACTACAAAACAGATACAACTATAGAAAAATATAGAGCAAAGATTTGAAAATCGTTTTGAAACCTAAAATATAACAGCAAACAACTAAACCTAATGAAAATCGAAAACACATCAAAACATACCATTAACAAACTATTAAAAAACTTATAAGAAACTACAAACGACTGATTGAAAACACTAAAAACGAAAACAAAACACATAACCTGTAAGCACAAAAAAACACTGAAAATAAAGAAAACAAAACCAAATTAAAGAACAACACCCAGAGAAGAACCAAATGAAATGTTCAAAACCAACAATAAATAACTAAAAAATTTAAAAACATGAAACGAAATGTGAAAATGAAACCCTAAAATTACACAAAGCAGAATGAACATAAAAACGCCAAAATCTGGGTAAAGTGTAAATGAAGGAAAAGGGGGAAACGATAATAAAACTAAAAACCAACCCGAGTCCGATCTTCAGCAGGTGCAAGAGTTTTTTCCCAGAAATTTCTGGAACCGTGTGCTCCTCCAAGTTGAGCTTCGTTTTCTTCGAAGAATGGGGTCTCCCACGCTTGGGCATTGGAGCTTCAAAATCAGAATCATAATCTTCAATGATCGGGCGTTTACCCTTGGATTTGTTGGCCAACGATTTCTTGCCCATTTTTTATTTTTGTTTGAGAACTGGAGAAGGGGATGATGATGAACGAGTGATTGCCATCTTATAAATAAGATTGAAAAAAACTGAAACAGAGAGGGAAAAACAGTTGCTAAATCGTGGGCTAAGAGGAAGTTGAAAATTCGTGGATGAACCAAAAAGAAGAGGGAAAAACGTGATCAATAATGGGTGGTTAATGGAGGTTACTTGTATTC
This sequence comes from Cannabis sativa, assembly GCF_029168945.1. NCBI lineage: Eukaryota > Viridiplantae > Streptophyta > Magnoliopsida > Rosales > Cannabaceae > Cannabis > Cannabis sativa. Next base: position 9,705,888 of record NC_083601.1, on the reverse strand, counting down.
AAATGAAGTTAGAAAACAGAAATGAAAAATCGAAACTGAAATTAAAAGAAAATGAAAAAAGAGAGGGAAGAAAGTAGGATTTGATTGATGAAGGATGGGGAAAGCACACGTGTATGTGCATGGAATGATGACTAAGTGGTATTTGTGTAATAAAACTAACATTGTAAGTAAAAAAGTAGATATAGGCGTGTAGGAGTATTTAGGTAATAAATTGTGCAAAAGTGATTTTTTATGTAAAAATTTCAAAAATTAAAGTAGTATAAATTAAATACCAAGAAAAATAAAGTAAAAATAAAATGAGTTAACTAAAAAAATGGTACACCTTGCAATTTCCATAGACTTAAAACAACAAGGTAGTTGTTGAAGCCCACGAAAAACTCAAATCAGCCAAACCACAGATCAAATACAAACAGAGCATTGAGAACCGTCGGATCTAGGTTAGAAGAAACCACAAAGCCATCATCGTTCCAAATACCGAGTATATAAGTCAACGTAAACAGATTTTGGGCTTTCACGCATTCTCGCTCTGGTAAAGGTCTCTCTAGGGTTTCTTCCTTAAACCTTCTTTACTTTCCACATTATAGAGAGGTTAAAGGTCGGCGCTGCTCTTGCCGTCCGCCTTGATTAAGCTATAGCTGCTTCGTCTTGGCCCTCGATTTTGCTTTAACTCTAATATCCTTTATCTTCCATTTTCAAACCCCAAATTTTCATAATGGGCAAGCTCTCCAAGGCCGAGAAGAAGATCAACTACGACTCCAAGCTATGCCAGCTTTTGGACGATTTCACCCAGGTCCTTATTGTGGCTGCTGACAATGTTGGATCTACCCAGCTCCAGAACATTCGTAAGGGTCTTCGTGGAGATTCAGTGGTGCTTATGGGTAAGAACACTATGATGAAGCGTTCAATCAGGATCCACTCTGAGAAGACAGGCAACCAGGCCTATCTCAATCTCATTCCCCTTCTTGTGGTACGTTTTTTTTTTTGTTTTAGAAATGGGATTTATTTAATTGTTATTGCTAATTTGAGATTCGTTATGTTGTGATATAATTTTTTATATGCTCATAAGCTAATTTTGTGCTGTATTGAATTTTTCTTTTAGGGTAATGTTGGTCTGATTTTCACCAAGGGTGATTTGAAGGAAGTTAGTGAAGAGGTCTCGAAGTACAAGGTGAGGAATCATTGCGATTTATGTAAATATGCTATATATTTATGCGTGTGTGCGTAGTTTTTGTGCTATGTTCTGTACAGTCTCACATATTTATTATTGTCTAAATCGATGAAATCATAGTGACTAATTATTATCACTGTTTTTTATTCAATATTGCTTTTTGCTAAAAAAAAATACTTTTAGATATTAAGTGTTGAATCCGAGAACACAGTGCAACTCTATTGTTGCTTAGTTTTACCTGTTGGATATCAATTTAGTTGTGTATGGTATTCACTGATTCTTGTATTATGTTGTATTCCATACCACATTTTCATGATGGTAATTAATATCTTTGTTTCTATTTAATAATTTCATTTTGTTATAAAGTACGGAGGTTGATAGTAAGCTTTGAATCCGAGAATAAAGTGCGAATCTGTTGTTACTTAGTCTTGCCTATTTATTTAGGTTGAGTGTGTCTAATTTAATTGATTATGTCTTGCAAATGTAATAGGTCGGAGCCCCTGCTCGTGTGGGTTTGATTGCCCCGATTGACGTGGTTGTTCCTCCTGGCAACACTGGTCTCGATCCATCTCAGACTTCTTTCTTCCAGGTCTGAACACTTACCTAACCTATATTTTTTCATTCATTGTATTTCCTTAGAATTTATGACTAACACCCTTGGGCTCAACAGGTGCTTAATATCCCAACTAAGATTAACAAGGGTACTGTCGAAATTATCACCCCAGTTGAGCTCATCAAGAAGGGTGACAAGGTTGGTTCCTCTGAGGCTGCCCTTCTTGCCAAGCTTGGCATCAGGCCATTTTCATATGGTCTTGTTGTCCAATCTGTTTATGACAATGGCTCAGTCTTCAGCCCTGAGGTTCTTGATATGACTGAAGATGATCTTGTTGGGAAGTTTGCTTCTGGTGTAGCTATGGTTACCTCATTGGCATTGGCAATTTCATACCCCACTATTGCTGCTGCTCCTTCCATGTTCATCAATGCCTACAAGAATGTTCTAGCTGTGGCTGTTGCTACTGAATACTCGTTCAGACAGGCTGATGAAGTTAAGGAGTTCTTGAAGGTAATGTGCTGTTTGTACGAGTTTACTAAATTCTTGCAGTTGTTTTTTTGTTGGGCATCTTGTTAAAATATTTTGTGAACATTTCAGGACCCTAGCAAGTTTGCTGTCGCTGCTGCCCCAGTTGCTGCTGCTGCAGGCGGAGCTGCTCCAGCTGCTGCCAAGGTCGAAGAGAAGAAGGATGAGCCAGCTGAAGAGTCAGATGATGATATGGGATTCAGTTTGTTTGATTAAGTTATATGTTAGTTGTTTTTACCATTTTAGGATTTTGAGTTTATCTCTTGCTTGATTATCTTTTTTGCCTCAATACATTTTCGTTTTTATTTCTTATTTTGGAGATGTTCTACAAATATAAATGGTTGCTTAGGTTATCAATTTAATTTTTATTGACTATTTTTTTGCTTTAGCTTTTCTACCGTTTTGATAGTCGAGCTATTTATCTTTAAAAATGACCATATCATTTTCGTTCAGTAATTCTTGTTTTTCATCCCATTTGTTTGTAGTTGTCTATTCGAATAGAAAGTCTTGTGAAATTTGAAGAATATGCAAGATGTGGTAGGCAAATTTGTGAAATGAAAGTGAAAATACTTAATTGCATCAGCTTTCTAATTAAAGGTGAAACAGTTTATGGTTGGCTGATTTAAGTAGGGGTGTTTATAGTCTATTCAGATACTATTTATGTTAAATGTTGCTACCCAATTCAATTAATTTTTATTATTTATTGAATGTATTTGATGTATATTTATTAATTTAATTTAAATTCATGAAATATTTTAAATTTACTATTTTTTGGATCGGTATCATCCATCTAATATATTGGATTGGTATCATCCATCTAATATTTTAAATGTAATATATTGGATTGGTATATACTTTATGGACGATGATATTAGTTTGATTAGATCTATTTGCATTTTTGGATACGTTATTTTTATCTGTTTAGTAAATAACTTAATACAATATTATTTCTGTTTTATAGTTTAAATGGATTTATTTATTTTATTGATTATTTTGATTTCAATTGTAGTTTAATAAGCGTGTCATTATATCAATTACTATATTATAACATAATAATAAAAAAATTATTTTATTTACATAAAAATAAAAGATGAATATATTTTTATGTTAGTTTTTTAGCTATTTTGGTATTAATTTTTAATTATTTGTACATTATTTTTTTTATATTATTTTGATATTTTTTATTATTATTTTTATGTTGTTTTTTTTATCAATTTTATAATTTTTTTTTAATGTTTTTATAAAATACCATAAAAATATATAAAAAAAATAAAAATAAAAGTGAATATAAATATATATCTATTTTGTAATTATCCCTTCAATGAAACCTGTAGTGTCCAACAAATTTAATGGATTGGGTAGAGCTCTTTGTTTGGATCGCAAGTTTGAATCTTTGCCTGAGTTTTGCAAGTCATAACTTTTGCGGGCTAATGGGGTATGTTATTACCCCGACTATCTTAAGAAAAAGTGGAATTACATCTTCTATGGCTTTTTTAAAATAGTTATGGTTTTTATGGGTTTTGTCTAAAATTGTTTATCAATATCTATAACATATATAATAGAGGATGGTTCAAATGAATATTTCCCTTCCGCTTCATTTCTTTTTTATTCATTCAGCAAAATATCTTCTTTCTCATTTGGAGCCCTTTTTTAGTTTATGGTTCTTCTCTTGAATATTTGAGTATTTCTTTTTTCACTTTTGGATATTTATTTTGGCTAAGCAATCTCTTCCTCATTGCTATTTTCTTTTCCCTTTTCTTCTCTTCACTCTGGTCATAGTGCTTTTTGAGAGTTTTTTTTGAATGGGTTTTCTGATAGTTCATTCCTATTGTCATGATTTTTTTTTGGGTCTCAATTTTCAGTCGGCATAGATTGTGGGAAGTTAATCGATGTTTGTGGATGGTTTTTTGATGGGTTATAGAATTTGTAATAGTTTTATTGTTACTTAGTTTTTTATCACGAGTTACATTTTGCATTTCTCTTTCCTTTTTGATCATTTTGTTGTGGTTTATTTTATCTTTTTATTCTCTAGGAGTCTTAGAGCACTCTTAATAGCTCTTCTATTCATTTTTAAAATACATCACTAAAATTCTATTTATTTATTTATTTTTTTTTTAATTTCACATCAATTTTTTTACATTTCTCCATATATCAACCTTACTACTTTTTTCTCTCCATATCATTAAATATGATATTCAAAACTTTTTATTCATTAAAATAATAATAATAAAGACATAAAGTAAGAAATAGAAACAAAATATTATTACTTTTAGAAAAAAAAAGGTGAAAGATAAATATTAAAAAAAGTTTACAGAAGCTTTATTCTCTCGCTAGATGTACTGCAAAGTTTAAAGAAACTGTAAAATAAATTTGTTATACAGAAGTTGATGGAGTGCTCTTTCATTGTCTCTCTATTGTATCTTAAAGAAAAAAACACTTTTACATCAGCTAATGCTAGTGTTTTTATGTCTTTATTTGAATTTTTTAGTTGATTGTATTAGGTAATTAGTTTCTGTATTTCATTTTTGGTTTTCTTATTTTACATAACTAGGTTCCAAATTTTAGTTTTTGATTTGGTTATTTCATGTAATTAATTTTTATGTGTTAATCTTTAATTTGGTTAATATATAACTGATTTATTTTTATTAATTTTAATTAGTTATGTGATATAATTAATTTTTGTAATTTAATTTAAAAATTAGTGATTTTGTTATAAGTATTATCTAGTATATATAAATATGGGTAACCAGTTACTATAACATAAATTCAATTGATATTGTAATAGTAATTGGTTATTAAATCAATAAGGAATGTACAAAAAGTGAATATTTAAATATTATAAATATGGGTAGCTAGGTACTGTAGCATAAATGTTCTTAGTGGTAATTTGTTATCTCATCTGTAAATAAAATATATGAAAATGAGTAACCATTACTGTACATATGGTTAACTAGTTACTACAACATAAGTAAGAAAAAAATATGGTAGTAATTGGTCATCACATTGGAAAAAAAAACATTTGTAAAATAAGTAACATATTACTACAAATATTATTAGCCAAATATATGTTTCGAAGGAGGTGAATCGAAAATTTAAAAATCTCAAAAAACAATTTATGCATATATTCAAATTCAGGGCGATTACATAGTTAAACACAAGTATAAACAAATATTAAACTTGAAATGCAAAGAGTTAGGGATAAAAATTGTAAACTCTCGATTTTTACAAAGTTCGGTAAAACTAATTAACCTACATCCTTTGTCTTCAAAGCTATAGACCTAATTTTGAGTTTAACTATCGAGTCAAGTTAACGGGCTTGATTGACCCTTACAACAGGGTAATTCTACACTAAGGTTTTTCCCAAACCTCACACAAAGTTTTCTTCTAAGGACTTTCAATCTCACCGGATTGTTGAAGTGTCAATCTCTCCTAACCATGTTATTTTCAATACCGGTGCCAACTTGACCTATAACCGGGTTGTTTTTCAATACTGGTGCCACTCTCACCTCAATACAAAAAATATATAATCTTGGATTATAAAGAAACTCTCTCTAATAAGATAAAACACAATGCCAAATCTTAGAGAGATTTACAAGCACACTAGAGTAGATAAGAACTAATTGACTCAAGTGTGTGTGGTTGGGATGTTTATAAAAGAATGATGCAAAGTAAGTTTAGAGTTAAGTAGTCAAAAATGTATATCTATTAATGCAAAAATAAAAGATAAAATTAATGTGATATATCTTTATTTGGAAATATTCTAGTGTTGAGTTAATTTTGTAAGAAAAATAATATTTTATGACACAAATAAAAAAAAAAGAAGATAATAAAGAAAATTCATATTATTGAAGAAATTACAAATTAATTAAATTTTAAATATATTTTCATGAAACTAAATGCGATGAATTTTATAGAAATATTTTGTTTGAATCTAATTTTATATTGACTTGAAGTAAAAGATAGAATTTATGAAATACAAAATGCAGAAATAAAGAATGGCAAATATATGGCCCAAAATTATGAAGATTTAGTATTTTTGAAAGAATTACTACTATCTTAGAAGTTCAACCAAGAGGCCCAAAACACGATCAAATTTCTCCACACACTGCCACATGGAAGCTCCACATTCTTTTTGCATGCGGATCCCACAGTGCAACACCTTGTCCCCCACTTCCTCCACACGTCCTTGTGACACGCACTCTCCAGTCCACAATCCCATGTGTGACTTACTTGCTTAGTCTAGAGTGGGTTTTGTTTGTGAGACAAATTGAAAGAAACATGGAAGTCTACGTCGATGATATGTTGGTAAAGTCGATAAAGAGTGGAGATCACACAACTGACCTCGCGGAGTGCTTTGAGATATTAAAAAAGTACAATATGAAGCTTAACCTGAAAAAGTGTTCCTTTGGAGTATCCTCAGGAAAGTTTATGGGATTCATAGTCAACGTGAGGGGCATTGAAGCAAACCCTGAGAAGATCAAGGCTTTGATAAATATGTCATCACCGACCAAGCCAAAGGAAGTTCAGGCCTTAACGGGAAGAATGGCTGCACTTAACCGATTCATTTCGAAGTCAACTGATAAGTTCCTACCATTCTTCAATATACTGTGAGGTAACAAAAAATTTGAGTGGACAGAAGAGTGCGAGGAGGCCTTTAAAGCATAAAAAGGTATTTATCGACACCTCTAGTTTTGGCGAAACCAGTAATTGGAGAGACATTACACCTCTACTTGGCTGTCTCAGAAAATGCGATTAGTGCTGCAATAGTGCGAGAAGAGGGAAAGCACCAGCAACCTGTTTACTATGTTAGTAAAAGGAACCTGGGGGCAGAATCGAGGTATCCCCCTCTTGAAAAACTTGCTTTATGCCTAATCCACGCGTCTCACAAGTTACAACCCTACTTCCAGGCACATCCGATTAAAGTGTTAACTGATCAACCCCTGAGACAAGTTTTATCAAAACCAGATGCTTTTGGAAGATTGATAAAATAGTCAATTGAACTGGGGCAAATTGACATAACTTATCACCCACGAACGTCCATCAAGGGCCAAGCCTTAGTAGATTTCTTGATAGAAGGAATAACTCTAGAGGAAAATCTGCTTGTTCAGCGAGACGCGGATACTTAGAAATTATATGTGGATGGTGCATCCAATGAGCATGGCTCGGGTGCAAGGGTAATATTAATTTTGCTAGAAGGCTTTAAGTTTCACTATGCTGTGAGATTTAATTTCGACACATAAAATAACAAGACTGAGTATGAAGCCTTGATCGCTGGTTTGAAGATAGCTGAAGTATAGAAGGTTAAAAATCTCATATGCCATAGTGATTCACAATTGATTGTAAATCAAATTCTCAGGGAATACTAGGCTAAGGGCTTAAAAATGGCGAAGTACCTAGAGAAAGTTCGAAAGAACTTAGAAATGTTTGATTATTTCAAAATCGAGCAAATACCAAGAGATCAAAACTCTAATGCCGATGCCTAGGCAAAACTGGCCTCGCAAAACGAATAGGATGAACTGAACTTGGTTCCGATGGAGATGTTAAACGAACCAAGTATATGTGAAAAGGAAGATGTCGAGATAAATGATAGCTTGCCCATGTGGATGACACCTATAGTCAACTATTTTCTTAATGGACAACTCTCAACTGACAAAAAACGAGGCACAAAAACTCCTGTATTCAGTGCCTCGCTACACAATAGTAGAGGGGAAATTGTATAGAAAGGGCTATTCAATGCCTCTCCTTCAGTGTGTTCTTCCCGCAGAAGCAAACGAGATCATTAAGGAAATCCATGAAGGCTTTTGTGGAGATCATGCAGGTTGGAAAAGTCTATCAAAAAAGATTATTCGACAAGGATATTACTTGCCAACTATAAACAAGGACACCCATGAATTTATCAAGAAGTGTGATAAGTGTCAGAGATTTTTGCATATACCTCGCATAACACCAACGAAACTGAGAATGATGACCTCACCTTACCCATTTGCAATATGGGGGATCGATTTGATTGGGGCACTTCCCACAGGGCGAGGAGGAGCAAAGTACACAGTAGTGGCTGTCAATTTCTTTACAAAATGGACGGAGGCTGAACCTCTGGTTTCCATAACCTGCAAAAAAGTTCTCGACTTTGTGGTCAAAAAAATTGTATGTAGGTTTGGAATTATAATGAAAATAGTATCCGATAACGGAACTCAGTTTGGTGGAAATTTACTCATTGAGTTCTGCGAAAGGAACAAGATTATTAAAACCTTCTCGTCAGTATACAAGCCTCAGGCGAATGGACAAGTAGAAGTTGTTAATAAGACCTTGAAGGATACTATAAAAAAGAAACTAGATGCTGCCAAAGGTAGATGGGTCGATGAACTACCTCAAGTACTTTGGGCTCATAGAACAACTGAGAAGACATCAACGGGACATACTCCATTCTCGCTAGCATTTGGCTCGGACGCAATGTTGCCAGTAGAAGTAAATATCTCGACTCACAGATGAGAGTTTTATAATCAAGAAGAAAACCAAGAACTTTTAAAATTGTTCTTACTTGATAAAAAATGCACTAATCACAAATTACTAATACAACATACCAACACCGAGTGACGAGATACTTCAACAAGAAAGTAAAGAAGAGACTCTTCAACGTTGGATACTTGTACTAAGGAGAGTATTTGCAAATACAAGACACATCTGCAGGAGTATTCAACCCAAACTGGGAGGGTCGTTATGTGGTCGAAGCGATAGTAGGAACTGGAGTTTACAAATTGGCTCGGCTGAATGGGTCGCTGATAAAGAACTACTAGAACGTGAAACATTTACGACCCTACTACCAGTAATTTGATAATATTTTGAACTTCAGTTATTAATAAAGTTGAATTATTTTTCAAGTAATTACTAAGTGTCATCCTTTAAAATTACTTGAGGGGCATATGTGTGTTATTAACCGGAATCTATCTGGAGATACATGATATATTGCAAACCATTACTTTAGAATTTTTTAAATTTTTTGAAGTTTTTAATTAAAAAACCTTTCCCACGAGAAAGGAGAATCAAAAGTAGTAAATGAGATATAACTCATATGCTACATGCGAAGCTGAATACTAACGTCTTGCATTTTGTAGGAAAGTATTAAACGACACACCAAGATACCTTAAAAAAATACTTAAACGTAATGTATGAATAGAAGCCTTAACTATTCATATAAGCAATCAAAAAATATACAAAGTGATGAATCATTAAGAGTATATTCAAGTTTGCTTAAAACACATTATAACTGTTTATGCGGAGCAAAATTGATAACTGCTCACAAATCAAAAGCATAGCAGATAAAAACTGCTCGCGCACATAGTAGATTACTAACTACTTAAATAATATCAAAGCAAATTACGAGCAATGAAAATGCTTAAAGTATTTTAAATCTGTTCAAAATATAATTATTTAAGTTGTGAATGAAAACGCAAACAAACAGATATATTAAGTTCAAATATAAAAGTACGAAGCATTCAATAAAAAGATAAAAACAAAGTTAGCCGTCCAACCTTACAAATTTGTCTTTACAAAAAGTGCCACAAAGGGCAAACCATTGTCTCGGCCTTAAGGCCATTTTCCTAGATAAAACAAAAATAAATAAAAACCAAGCCTACATAGTAGGAGACTTGGACAGTTCTTCTTCCTCTCCTTCTTCTGTTGTCTCGACTTCCTCATCTTCCTTCTTAGCCTTCTCGCAATAGGCAAGAACTTCCCCCTCAGAATCTCCCATGAAACTTGTATCCATCCCTAGATTTTCCATCCAGGCATGGTAGATGGAACGCAGTCCAACAACATTGCATCACTCAAGAGTCTCAGCTTCTTTCCCCTCGAGCTTTACTTTGACTGCGTCAAGTTCCCCTTGGAGTTTCTGGCATGCATCGACCTTGTCTTTTCTCTCCTTAGCAGCTTCAAGCTTAGTCTTGTGGGTCCTCTTCACCTCCTCGAATTCTTTGATTAGGCGAGTGTTTTCCAATTTGGCATCATTCCATCGTTTGGTCACAGCCTCACATTGACCTATCAGGTTCTGGATCTCGCTCTCCATATACTTTCTTTTTTCCATGCCCCGCCATTGGGCAACAAAGGAGATGAAAGATTTCTGGAAACCAACAAATAAAAAAGCATGAGTATTTTGAAGGATGTTGAAAAAAGAAGTAAACAGATAAGGGTAGAGGAATTTACCAAGAGGCTATGGGATACACTCCTTTCAAGCATCTCCTCCAGATCCCCATTATTGATTAAGTCCCATTCATGGGGGAGGAAAGCCTTGAAATGACGCCAATAAGCTGCACCAAACTCTGCAGTGTACTGGTGCCAGTATTCCCGATCTCGATAGGCAGAGTTTCGAGGGCTTGGCTCGAGGAGGCAAAAGCTTGAGTCGTTTTGGGAATAGGCTTATCGGTATGTGCGGGGGCCGGAGGATGGATCAGAGCCTGAGTCTCAATTTTAGGGATCTTGAGGCTAGCACTCTCGGAGTCTCGCTTCTTGTTGGCAGTAGTCTTCTTGAGCCTTTTTAAGGGCTCCATGTCGACATCTGATGGAGCCTCCGAGATGGTCAACCTCTTCTTTCCCTTCTTGCCTGATGAGTGAAAGAGACCCTTGAGATTCATTTCTGCGAGACAAGATAAGGTGTTAGCATTTATTTAAAAGCAAATAAAAGGAGAAATTGGGGCATAATTTCCTACCTAAGGAATTTACCATAATCATAAGAAGATGGAGATGAAGGACTATAATATCCACTAAAATTCCTACATCCTGTGATCCTGAATATATCATAGGAATTAATTGGTTCTAAATCCCAGCTCGTATCTAAGTGACTTGGCCTATCCAGCACGGTACCGTACTGCTCGGCTATGCCATAGTACGAGTCAGTACAACTAATTTGGATGTGAAAACTTGGGTACCAACTATCAAACCTATGTGTAATGCAATCTATGAGGAGGGGATTCCAAGTAAAAATTATAACGCCTATCTAGAAATGACACTAAAGTGTTACGCTCGGCCCTAAGCACTGTGGGTGACCGACCACATTGATTACCTTGGGATGGTCCTTCTTCGGCTTCCCGAGGGGCGTTGTTCTAAAGATAATGCACCCGAGCCACACAATCTTGAGCTTCCTCGTTGGCTGGGTCGGGAACCAATTGCCAAGAAGAATACTTGGGATATTTATAATCACTAGTAAACTCCTTATCAGTTAGGAGATCCACAGACCTCAAGTTGACCTCATTCAAAATAAACTCAGATGATAGAAGACCAAATTGAAGACCTAGTAGGAGCCTGCGTCGCTCGGCCATCTCAGGAGTCAGAATTGGTCTATCAAAAACAAAGGCAAAATTAAGATCAAGAAAAGTAGAGAAAAAAGACATGGAATAATTTCACCAAGTCATACACAAAAATTACTTACGTATTATGCAAAAGGTGGTTGTGTCGATTGGGGAAAGACCAGTCATCCTGAAGAATTCGTCTTTAAAGGGAGTTTTATTTGGTAAATCCACAATGATCTTACGATCACCTATGTGAATCCCAAGGTAGTAAAAACCCCCTGCTGCATTCTTCCTCGCAGGAACAACCTTGACAGAGTAAAGATACTCTATTTCTTGGGGAGGGGGCACTCCCAATTCAAAATTTTGTATAGAACCTTCTAACTTGCGAGGATTCTGTATGAAATGGGATTCAATTGGAATGGGGCAAGCCGGAGATGGTTTAGGAAGTCCTTGAAATAGTCTCATAGGGGGATATTGGCTCCAACCCTAATGTGTTCGAGGCTCCAAGCACCTATTCCTGTTGAGCCACTCGTACTGGCCACACCACTGGCCCCCTCAGATGCTTTGCGAGTAAGTCGTACTGGTGCATAACAGCTGAACTCGCCAATAGCCACCAGTCTAACCCGGTAGTCTCGCTTATACTCAATACCACAAGCCCTCAGGGTATTACCTACGTAATCTGCGATGGCTCGCTCCTTCGACTCTATTAGTTCAGCCTTGAATGTGACGTTAGGATCCTGGGTAGTCTTTGATTTTTAAGGCTTGGAGGTCATGATTTCAAAGTCCAGGTGACCTGGTTCAAAAGAAATTGTGACTCTGGGTAAAAATAAAGGCCTAGCCATAGGTATTGACGATAAATTGGTGCGTTCAAGCTAAGCAGCATCTCGCAAGAAACAACATTTGCCTTTTGTAAATTCTTACAAGGCGTCATCATCTTGGTAGGTTTTTACTAAGTGTTCCATAATTTTTGCATCATTTATCTCTAATTTGGATTTGGGTTCTAAAATTCTAGGTTTGTATGGAATGGCAAGTTCAGTGGGACACTCTGTTTCTAAATATTCTGGACGATAAATTTCTGAACCAGATTGGGACATTGCTGCAAGGAGAAAGCAATCCCAATTCCTGGATAAAATTTATCAAACCGTAGGTTGGGAAATTGGAGAGCCTAAAAAATCTACGTTCTTCCTAAACCCTAAAATTTGCCCAGATACTTAATCCAACCCTAAAATCTCTAAAACCAGATAAGGAGATGAATGAGCTAATTAAGGAACTATTGATCAAACCCAAAAATGCAAAATTAAAATCATGTAAGAAAATAAAGAGAGAAATCACTTACTGCTTGAAGTTGGTTTATGGAGTGATGGATGGTCCTGCAATCGACGGAACAACGAATGACGTGATGATCCCTCTGAATGCTTGAGGTCGAAAATCAAATCGGACAAAACTTGCAAGCAGAATGTCAATGACAAAGATGGCATGCAAGGTTTCGAAATAATCTGGGTATGGTAATCTAGGTATGGTTTTCTGCAGAGAAGCTCAAAAAATTTCCAGAGTTTTCGAAATGGCAAAGGTATTGAAAAGGTGGTTCCTTTTTTCATTTTATACTCTTGGGTTGATCTTCGTCAGATTAAGGAGACAATTGATCCAACGAGTAGAATTTAAAAAAGAGAAGTAGAAAAGATGGTTATCAAATGCTGATGTGCCTCAAAACCACAAAACCGCCAAAATCAGAGGACATGCATTTTTTTAAAATGGATTATGACAAAAATACCCTCCGTAATCATTTAAACATTTTTCACCAAAAAGAACTTTTTAAGGGGCAATTGTTATACTTGAAATTTGGATGGCACTTCAGAGGAGGACACGTGTCAATCTTGGAGAATATGAATCAATGAAAATAATGGCAATTATATTAAAGGGTATTAAAATGGAATAACTCATTAAATGCGGAGTTTATAGAGTATATCTATAACTCGTTGACTGTAAAGTCTTAAGTGAGACACGAATGTACAAACTATTAATTTACATATTGACGAGAAACCATTTCTAATATGAAGACACAATCATAAGGATGGCGTCAAAATACACAGGGAGGCATCAACCTCGCTGCATATAAAGAGTTGTCGAGGAGACATGTTGACTGTTAGAACACTTAGCGTATAATATATATTATACAAACTAAGTATAACAGTTGGACGAATCTGAATAACGAATAGCGAGGCATCTATCTTGATATAGGAAGGCATATTTCTAGTACCTTCAATAATTAGCTCTAGATATCTTTCAATGAGATCTACTGCTCTGTCGAGTTAGCTCTCTCAAACAGAAGATGACATTCAAATGATGTTGACTGCTGAAGTTCACCTTGTCACCAAGAAATGCGATTGTCAGATGGAGCGTTATGTCTTCAATAACAGAAATGACAGAATTTACATTGTCAACCTCGTAAAAGACATGGGAAAAGCTCCAGCTTACTATCAGGGTTATTATTGCTATCTCAGCGAGATACCCTTTGCAGCATATCTAAATCCACGTCAGCATTGACCTAGTAAAAGCGAATAAATCACAGCTGTGTGATATTCAAATAAAACCCATATTTATTTTACGTGGGATGTCATCAAATCCCATAATTTCAGGGAAATATTGTTGTGGGATATGAATCTGATTGTAATTAAATGCCTTCTTATGTAACTATAAATAGGGGTAAAATGTACTGAAAGAGGGACAAAAAATCCTTGAGAGAAAAGCCCTAGTTTTGTATTAGAGAAATCTAATAAGATAGACTAGTGGACTATGCAGAATTTTAACTGCAAAATCACGTAAAAAACTTGGTGTGATCTTTGCATTATTCTTCTTATTTCTATTATTTCTGTGCAAATAAATCACGAAATAGACTTTATTAATTGTTAACAAAAATCAGCTTTGCCATAAAAAATATGGATCGTCCCATACGTGCCTATATTTTTAAAGGGTAGGTTCGATATTTTTAAATTTTACTTTACTCACTACTACAAAATTGGGCATTAGATACAGTTTTTAAGGCCTCTTAGCATCAGTTTTGGTAAAATTCGCTACCGACGATATTCCAGGCAACGCTATAGGGGTTAAAAACAGCTGACTTTGTAGGGATCCTATGGATTCTGTTATTATAACCGAATCGTTAGGGTCTCTATGATGTCGGTTATTATGAAATAACAGACTCCATAATAATCGACTTCGTAGGGATCCTATGGAGTCAGTTATTATAAAATAATCGACTCCATAAGGACTTCTTATGATTTTCTTTAGCTTTAAAATTTTGTGTTTTGACATATTTTTTTAAAATTTTTTATGAAAAATCTAATTTTATTTTTTTCACATATATATTATTTTATTATTAATAAAATTAAAATAAGTATAAATTATATATAATAAGCATAAATAAAAATTAAATTGAAAAGTTAAATAAATACATAATTTACATTACTTTAAGTGTTTGTATATTAGCTATTTTTTATTAATATTTTATATTTTATAATATTAGTTTGTATTTTTATTTTAGTATATTTTTATAATTTTTTAAGTTATGTTTTGTATAATAATTAATATATTAAATAATAAATAATGTGTAATATTTTAATTTTTATGTAATTTAATAATTTTTATGCACTTAAATTTTGTAATATGGGTTCATATTTTTCTAGTATATTAGTATCATTTTTATAATTCTTTAAGTTATGTTTTGTATAATAATTAGTATATTGAATAATAAATAATGTACAATATTTTATTTTGTTGTTTTACTTAAAATACATTAATATAATTCTTATGTTAAGTATTAGAATCAATGTTTAGGATATATTTGTTAATTCTTATAAAAGTATGTTAAAGAAACCATACCTAATTCTACTAAAATTTCAACAATATAACGACTATAATTGAACGTTTCTAAAAAAATTAAAGCTACTAATAACAACAAAACATAATTCAAAACAATATAAAACTATCACAATAATATTTAGCAATACAAAAATTTACCAATCATCCGACCATAGTACATGTATTCGTAGAACCTACTTCATTACGGGTGAATATTTAAGATATTCAAACTCATTTAACATGCATATTATTCTACTTATCGATCTTACCGCAGTATAATATATCACAGAATCTACTAATTTACTAGTTAGTAACTAACTACTGTATACTAAATATAATTTGTAACTAACCAGTAACTAATTTTACTCTAAATTACTAACTATATAATAACCGGCGCTACTCACGCATCCATGATTTTTCCATAACGAAAAGCAACAAAAAAAATCCTAACAACTAAGTTTAAGAGAAACTTATATCAAATAATTTTATCCTAAATCTATTGAAATTTTAACAACATAGCGACTATAATTGAACATTCTCAAAAAAATTTATAAGACTATCAATAACAACAAAAAACAATCTAAAAGAAGATAAAACAAGCGATGATGACTTATATGATTTCTAATCATCATTGCATTTTTTATTAATATTTTAATTCGAGTTTTATCAGTCAAGTGTGTTATAGTATAATAGAATAGTTCTAGAAACATAATTATCTTTACTTTAGTTTAAGTTTTATGATATATCTTTGGTATGTTTGAATTTTATGTGATATTTTATTCATCCTTAGGTGTTCTAAAATATTATTTCAATATAATTTGTGAGACGCGTCAAATGCCTCGAGGCTTACGAAATTAATAACTAGTGACTAAGTATAGTATACTAAATTACTAACTAGTAACTAGTCATTCTACCAAATTTCAACAGCATAATGACTATAATTGAACGTTCTCCAAAAATTTAAAGCTATTAATTAATAACAACAAAACACAATCCAAAATAATATAAAAATAATCACAATAATATTTAGCAATAAAAAAAATTACCACCCATCCGACCGCAGTAGATGTATTC
Source organism: Cannabis sativa (assembly GCF_029168945.1). Lineage (NCBI taxonomy): Eukaryota > Viridiplantae > Streptophyta > Magnoliopsida > Rosales > Cannabaceae > Cannabis > Cannabis sativa. The sequence continues at coordinate 9,689,429 of NC_083601.1, read as the reverse complement.
GTAGAACTTACTTCACTACGGATGAATATTTAAGATATTCAAACTCATTTAACATGCATATCATTCCACCCATCTGACCATAGTAAAATATTAGCAGAACCTACTTCACTACGGATGAATATTTAAGATATTCAAACTCTACTAAGCATTCATAATTAATTAATAATAAAAGTTAATAAATGTATACCTCGCACTAGGTAGAAATCGATCAATACCAAATAAATTGGATCCTTGTAAATTGATCTCACAACCTACAATATAAAGAAATATTACAAAATTAAAATTTCTTTATTTAACTACTTATTAGTTATATATTTATGAGTAACTAGTTACTAACTAGTTACCAATGAGTAATTAGTTAGTAATAAAAATACATCAATGAGAATGAAAATTAGTAACTTGTTAAGTAGTTGTAACTAACTATTTTACTAGCTACTAAAAAATTAAAAACACATAAATTAAATTGAAAAGAGAAAAAAAAATGATAAAAATAGAATTAATTTCTAAACTTTTTTTTAAAAAATTAATTTCTAAACTTTTAATTTAACACTGTCCTATCTCATTTTCATTCACAATATTTAATAAAACTATTAGTTTAAAATATTCAGTATATACATATACAATAAATAAAAAAAATACAATATAATTATAATATTTATATACATACATATAAATACAATATGTATACATACAATACATATACATATACAATTATAAAATATATATACATACAATACGTACATTCAATAAAATACAAAATACATATATATGTACTATTAAAGTTTAAATTTTTATCTTATTACCAAAATCCAGCCACCATGCACAACTACAAGAACACAATCTTAACAAAAAAAAATCCTAAAAATCAAAATAAAAAATAAAGCAATTTACATTAATAAAATTATTAGAGATT